>NC_057947.1:15211144-16411144 GCF_018555375.3 Anguilla rostrata
AGCAGTTACGAGTTGGCAGTTTCACTTGCTGGAGTCCACGTGAGTTGGGGGCAATGCCCTGATTTTTGAACTAGCCAATACTATGTATGAGCATTTCATGACAGTTATGTTCAGTTATTACCATGTTTATTTTCCGTAAAATTCATTGGCATCTACCCTTGATTTCTTTGATATAATTAAAAATATGTACAGTAGGTATGCACCTTTGTATGTATGTATATATGTATTTTGGACTGTAAGTATTTTTCAAGAAAAAAAGAAAGAAATTGGAGGAAGGCACATTATTTATTTGCGCTGAATCTGCTGCCACAGTCTCGCTTGCCGATATCGATCCTCTGACACAGTTTTCACACACAGTGAGCATCAAACATAGCTCAGCTGGTTTCATGTTCCCACTACTGTTTACAAACAGTCGCCTACTGATCCCCTCCATACACAGTCAATAGCTTCTCTTGAACTGATTTCACACATATATTGTATATATATATATATATATATATATATATATATATATATATATATATATATATATATATGTTTTGGACAAAGCCATATTTTTTCTTGAGCTCGCTCTGTACTCCACAATTTTACAAGTTGTAATCAATTCAGATGCGGTTAAAGTTTAGATTCTTAGCTTTTCTTATAGGGTATTGTATTACCTTTTTTACCTTTAGAATAGGATAGTAGTAACACGTACTTTTGATTTAGCATGCTATGTTCATCAGTGACATAGCAGGGGCAGTCCCTTTCCTGGGATTTAAAAGAAAACTTGTGACCCAGATGGTGGGAGATTGGAGAATTGTTTTGCCACCCCAACCGTTGTGGAGAATCCGAATATTTCGGGAAGCCATTGCAAGGTGTTGTATATGTCTATACAATTTTTGTTGGATTAGCGGGTATGACCAAATGGTTTGTATTCTGAATGTTCTTCGGATGCCTGAAGGTGAGAATTATTCAGTCATAAACTGCAGAGTTCCTCCTTAGCCTACCAGGCCCATTGCGATTACTGAGCTCACCAGTGCTCTCTTTCTTCTTAATGATGTCCCAATGGTTGGTTTTGGTAAGCCTAAGGTTTAGCCTATGTCTCTCACTTTTTCTTGGCTTCTTAATGGCTTCCTTGACTTTCACTGGCACAACTCTGGTCCATATGCTGACAAATGCCAATAAGAAACTCCAAAGGTAATCAATACATTAAATAATTAAATAAGCAATTGAGCACACCTGACTAATTGGAAACACCTGGGAAGTCATTTGTCCCAAACATTTTGGTGCCCTGAAATGGGAGGGCTATGTGCAAAAAGTGGTGTTATTTCTACATGCTGAAACTAAAATGTATGAAAACACCCTTTAATAAAAGCTGAGAATCTGCACTTTAACCACATTTACATCGTTTAAAAAAAATAATAATAATTTTAAATCGTGGAGTGCAAAGCCAAATCAAGAAAAAAAACTCTTCTCTTCTCTTTGTTCCAGACATTATGGAGGTCACTGTGTACTTGGGTGAATTGAATTTGTGAAAAAAGATGAACAGAGACTAATCTCCAAACTGTTTACCATGTGCGATTCTGTGAGTAATCACACTGAAGCTTTGCTTTCCTTGTTAAAAACAGGTGGGCTCAAGCCATTCACTGCCAATACAAGCTTTTCCTTTCACTGCGGTGGCTGAGGAATGGGCATCGCCACCATAGTTTGCAGGTTTGAATCCCAGACAGGGTCCTGTGGTTACATCATTGAGTAAGGCACTGACTTACTACTGTAGTAATATCTCCAGTGATATGAATAGGTTATATCAATACTTTCATCTGAACCGTGAGTTCCCTCTGCATAAGGTGCTGTTGACTGAACAAATAAATAATGTAGCATTACTATGAAAAAACATTAAACAAAGTCTTGTAATGTACTCTCTCTTTCTCTCTCTCAACAAATGACACACACTGTCCATTTTACTTGGCTACATTGCTGAACCTAAAATATTTGGGAAATACCTGATGTACACACACACACACACACACACACACACAGGCACACACAAATACTGTCTCTTTCAAATTCAAATTCAAACTGCTTTAATGGCACGATATATGTTGAAATGCATATCGCCAGAACATAATAATCAATCATAATAATAACAATAACAATAAAATTAATAACAACAATAAATATAAAATATACAGATATACAGTCACTATAAAATATATCTCCTCTTACTCTTTATTTCTGTTTCATCATAAGCCTGCTCTGACCCGTCAAAATGAAAGTTCACACGTTTTTTAAAGATGTTTATTTTCTCCTCTTCCCCTGTAATCAATTGTCAAAGCTCTTTAGTCTTTCTTCAGAAAAGCCTTCTGCCCAGCTGTTACACCCAATCAAAAAATTTGATATGGCTGGGAGAGTAAACAGCCATTACACATCCATGAATACGAATTATAATGATGTTCAATCATCTGTAAATTCCTCTAAGAAACTCCTCTACCATCCGCAAATGTTGGGTAAACTGCACTTGACCTCACAGATTATCGGGGTCACAACCAGACACAGATTGTTCTTTGTAAAGTCATATCTGCACCTTTGACATCCCACTTGACTTTGAAAGCTTTAAGTCGAAACAATATTTCTGTTAAGTCTTCTGGGAGAATCTGCTGCCAGCTTTGCAGCGCAGACGACAGGACTGAAATGACTGCTATATAAAACATAACCATCCAGAGTTTTATGAAATAAGGAGTGTGTGCATGATACGAATAGATGTGAGTATTTTGTATGAATTCATTTTTGCATGTGCATGCGTGTCAAGGTTTTAATCTGTTTACATGCTTTCCTTAAGTCTGTGCATGTTCCCCGCCATGCTGTCACCAGCCAACATGTCCCGAGATATTAATCTACTGAACACTAATGGCAGTTTACTTTAATAAGTAGCTGACATATCACAGTTTTAACAGCATTGCCGCAGGTCCTTGCAATTGATGCTGCTATTTTTTAAAACGTATTACACAATTACACCTCTGGCCGCTTCGGTAATGGCATGCGGAAAGTTCCTCACCCCTTTAAGGAACTGCAGTTTGCTCCTGCAGCGGTAAAATGGAGGAGGAGACATAAAGCGTCGGTGTGAAATACAAGCGTGCGACACAATGGAAGACACAGCTGCCACGCCTCAGCGGCCACAAGTGCCGAGCGGAGGGTGGTAAACCAGGCCATTAAAACCTTTTTAATTTGTTTTCGAATGAAACGCTCGTCCACCGTCAGAGAGACCACAACAGCAGCCTGGTGGCACCATTTTTTCTTCTTCTTCTTTCTTTTTCTTTATAATTATCAGGCCACATCTCTCACCATTAACTGAGAAGCTGCGATAGGATGCCGATGAGCCCCCCAAGATGCTCTAGCATATTCTCTGAGCCTTTCCTCCTTTGGGCAGTACAAACACAAAACAAATGCCCGCACAAAAAAATAAATAAAATAAAGAAAATTTAATAAAAATCAGCTTGATTTAACATTTGCCTTCTTAGCACTTTGGGCTGCCAGGAGCCAAGGGGATGAATAACACCAGCCAGTGCACTCTGTGTTCAATAACCATTATATCCTCTGCTTTCGACATTAGGAGCTCCTAATGGTGGCAGTAAATTCACAGATTGACTCGCTAACATCAGTGGGCACTTTCCAAAAAATAAATATTAAAAAATCAGAGCTGTACTGGGATTTTTCTTCATAGATTCAAATGCTTGCACCTTTACCGCACAACCACTTCTGCATATCTCTAAGCTAACCAATAAGAAGGTTAGATGGGGCAGATTAATGTGCGAGGGCTAAAGTAGGAAACCTATTCATGTGGTGCATCAATTAAACATCGTAGCCGCTGTTTGTTAATACGGCGGGTCTGCTCACACGGAGTTGTGGAACAGCTTGTCAGACTGAAACACAGAAGCAGAGGCCTTTAGGGTGTATGAGACCAGGACTGACACAGTGCTACATACTCTGCAGGGAACAGCCAAACTGCTTAACTGCAAATGAGCCTGGATAGGTCAGATTGTTTTTTTTTGTTTTTTTTCACCGGAAAACCTTGTGATGTTCTTATTTACTTTGCGGCAGTTATCTCCTGTGGTTGTTAGCAAGGCTATAAATAGGAAATATAAAAATAAGAAGAAAAACATTTAATAGATATATAAATAATTGACCAAAGCCCCTGCCACTCCAGTTATGCTGTTCTGTTCTACTGAGCAGCACAGTCATTAACTCGCCCTTAATGGCTCGGTAATGTTTACACTGTCATTTGATCTATTTTTCTTTCATAGCTTTGAAATTGATACACCAGCTTGGCTTTTCCCTGATCTTTGATTTAAAAGGAACGGTACTTTTTTTTGCTTTTCTTTTTTAAGGAATTTTCACAATTTTCCAGTTTTAGCAATTAGCAAAAATCCAGGGAACTGTCTCAGGCTCAGAACAATGTCTTTGCGTACTCGTCATCGCTCTCCCTCTCTCGTTCTCCTGGTCATTGGTACACGCAATAAAACCACGGCCTGTTAGTTATTATAACACTTCACTGACAGCAGCACATACAGTTCTGTTTATCACAGTTAATTCGGTTAAAGTGTGGGTGATCGTAGCACCGGCGGTCATATTGCTCCAGAGATGAAGCTGCCCTGGGAGGCATATTTGTTCATAGTCCAGAGAGTATAATCAGTGTCTATGCACAGAGATAACCAGCCTACAGAAGCAATCACAGAATGCGCTGCTGTAAAGGTAACCGTTGAGAATTGTTTACATGCACTGACAGAAAGCCTTCCATTTTTAACACAATATATTCAGTATAGATTTCTTCCATTTTTAACAAACAAAATAAAAACAAAAAGGAAAAAAAAACTACTATTAACAATTTTGGAAAGTTACTGTAAAAGTTAGAAATGAGCAAATGGAAAGAAAAAAATCCTAACAGAAAAAAACAAAAAAAACAAAGAGAACAAGTCACAGCTTATGCTAATGTACTGTAAGATGATCACAGAATAATGACAGCAGATCATAGGCCAGACCTCTGCTCTGCCCACCCCCTCCTCCCCCACCCCCTGTCCCTCTTTAGCACTGATGGCATGAATGCATGCTGTGCAGGTTCACGCCTGAATGCTCTTTTTCATTTCAAAGGCCAGGGAGCTTACCCCGAGACTGAGCGCTGATTAGGGAAACAGGGCCCCTTTTAATTCCCCCGCTCTCCTACACCAGCACGCGAAATGTAATTACAGTCTGCCCATCTCCCGGGCTTCGGCATACACGCCGCGCGCCCACCATGCCGTGGCACCGTGCGCCAGTCGCCCCGGCCTTCCGAGAGGACGGCAGACCTTTCCTCCGTCCATCGGAAACTGGCCCCGATATGGATTTCAGTTCAGGAACTGGGCCCTTAAGAGCTCAACCTGCAGATGGGGCCCTTTGGTTGTACTCATGGCCAAGCTGCTATAATTCCAGAATACTAGCACTATTTTTAATGTTGAATCCAAAGCCTTTTCTCCTGACAGACCCTAAAGGACATAATTTTGAAACAGCTGGCAAAGCTACAGTATTACAGAATACAGATACTGACACAATAAGAAGGTTTGTTTGTGCTATAATAGAGGCATACGCACATCCAAAATTTAGCACAGGTGTCTGGTAAAAAAGAAGAATAATGCAAAATAAGAAAATAATACCAGCACATTATGCTCTCAAGTGATTTATTCAACGAAAAATCCATGAGCAGTGACAACGTTTCGACCATTTCGGTCTTTGTCAGGTGACACGTTCCACAATCCCAACATGAAAATAGAGCTGGAGGAGCCTTAATACCCCACACTGCATCGCACATCACGTCAAACTCCAAATGGAAATTTTCCGTTACTTGTAAAGTAATATTTATTGAACATCATTGCAATTCAGAAGTGGGGAATTCACAATTTGATATAAACAAATTATTATTTATTTATGCAGGTATTTCTTTACTCCTTTATTTATGTATTTATTTCTATGATTTGTAAAAGACTTCTGCAATATGAAAAAAGGAAGGATGTATAAGGCACTCAACTCATTTTTATGTACTGCTTGGAATGTTCTTTATAATTAGATTCTCGGCATGTAAGGAATATTGGCAGCATCAGCGCTTCTCTGTCTGTATTGGTCTTCTCAAAGGACACATTGTCCTTTTTGACTATGAAGAAGGTTTACTACCTGTCTGACATTGCCTGTACCAGAGCCAAGCTGCTCAAAAGGAAACATTCCCGCAGTCATAAATGACTGAAAGCACGTTACAGTAGAAACATTCAATGCTTAAACATAAATTTTAACTTTATTTATATAAATTGAACAGTTTTTATCTGACATTCTTCTGTCTGAGCTATGATTTTCATTACTTGCAAGCAAATATCACAAAAAAATTAAATAAATAAATAAATAAATAAATAAATATTTATTGTCTGTCATAGCTCTCCGTCATAATGGTGGTCAAGAATGTGGCTGAACAATCAGACACCTGATTGTTTTCCATCATGTCAGAGACTAGAATCTCTTCTAGCAGTCTTACACAATCTATCCCATAGATTTCACTCTGAGCATTAAGCTGCAGTTCTAAAGAGTTAGCAGGCTCATTCCTCTTTTTTTGGTTCAGTGCCATGCTTGGCTCTATTGGCATTTGTTTTGTTACTTACAGTGAATAGAAAATGTATGGGATGTCTCCACAAAGCTACTGTTGCAAGGTCATTTGATATTACTCCAGTGATGCCTCTACAAACCCTGCCATGAACTGAGACTAAATACCATATTCCACATCTAGTACATTGTATTGTCTAATGTGTTTCACAGAAGTTGTGCCTTAGACCACCTCTTACCCTGAGCAAAGTTATAATTTCTTCTTATTGTCTCCCACAATGCAGCAGGCTTAGCAGAAAATTAAGCCAAGAAAAAAAAGCTTGATATAATAATATGTAAAACAATATGATAGTTACAGTATACAAGAATGATGAACACAATGTGCCTCTATCTCTTTAAAAAGAGCATGAAAATTCTATGCTCTGCTCCAATGTATACAGGTGCATAATATGTTATTATTTATTAATTAATTTACTGCACTGCATTCTCCCAAGTCCTTCCTCTGAGTTGAGTAAGATGTCTCCTTGATACTATGCCAACTATACCAATGCTGTAGCTTCAGAATCAATCTCAACTTCACTATTTTATTCCTTTCTTTGAAATCATTTGTCACAAACCTACATGTTTTTTCTACAACATAAGGTGCAGTTAAACTGGAAGATCACCATAACTCTCTCTGCTTCACAATTGTTTTTGTATTGTACTTTATGCCTTGTGCTGTAACCTCTTGGCCAGGGTTCCCTTGAAAAATATAGTTTTATCTTTGTGGAACTCACCTGGGTAAACAGAGGTTAAAAAAATATGTAAGCCATGGTCTTGTGCACAAGTAAGCTCAGTTATGTTCTCTACAAAATTCAGCATTTTTATAGCAGAAAAAAATATCTTTTCACCTGGCTGCACTACTCCAGACAAGCGGCCCAGTTTGTATAATGGAGCGCAAGTTTATTCAGACAGTTTCCAGCTTACTGGCCAAAATTGAAACCGCTCTCACATGCAAGATTTTCCCCACCGATTCAAAGACAATGACATAACAAATTACATTTAAAAGGGGCGCATAAAAGGCTGTGGAGCGCTAATCTTATTTAGAAAACAGAGGTCTGCTACACGCGGGCCTCTCACTCAAGCGTGGCATAACAGCAAATTGGCAAAACCACGCATGCAAACACGGAGCAAGTACCACTTTGTTTGGCACTTTCATTAATATTGGAACAGGGTGAATCTGGAGAGTGCCAGTGCAGAGCATATATAAGCATGTTCTCTGGCAGGTCTCCACAGTTCTAATTCTAAGTACCGGAGCGCCGCTTGCATTTGCCTTGCTAAGCAATGCGTATCGAGGTCTTAAAAGCCCCTTTCATTATTCAGGAACAGGTGAGATTTTAAAAGAGAGCAGAGTAATGTACATCATTAACCCCTCAAATCCCACATCGACCATGAAACCCTCCTCTGTGGCTGTCACCAGGTGTGCTAGGCGGCTCTGTTTGTGTTTTTAGACTGTGATGAAGGTGTGCAGTTGGCATGATCTAACCACCCCCTCCCCACACCTGTTTAAAGAATGTTTTCCACCCACCTTGACTGTGTATCTATCAAAGAGCCATATGCTATAGACAGGTTCCTCTTTTCCCCAAATGACTATATGGGAACAAACTGTTTGTTTTACCTGGTAGGCAGATATCATTTCACCATGCCTCTCAAACACACACACACACACACAATAGCATAATGCAATAGCAGTTTTTCTCCAAAACAAATCATCTATAAGACATATCAATATCAATGAATTTTGACTGAAATATATTGATATTCTATTTCTTGACATATTCTCTCTCTCTCTCTCTCTCTCTCTCACACACACACACACACGCACACACACAACTACACACACACGCACAAATACACACACACACTCTATTGACAAAGAGCTTGCACTCTGTTTAAAATGGTCCTAAATGTCGCTATCCATTTGTGGAATATGGCAGCGATGGAAAGGATTAATTATTTAACAAGTCACTCAGGAAGCACCGGTGGCCTTTTCCAACACATCTTAGGACCTGATCCAAACCTACTGCACATAAACCTTATCCACATGGCCCAGTTTCAAACAAATGCAAATGTAGTTTGTCCTTCACTTCGACCTGGATTCAACTGACCTTTGTCCTTAACATTGACCATTATCATCTCACCAAACTGTGATCTTGATGATAAATAAATAATCACTTACATTTATTAATACACAAAAAAAAATAATAAAAATAAAATGTTAAATTTTAAATGAAGGTCTCATTTTTTTTTACTCTCATTTAATTTTATTTATTTTTTCTTATTTTTCAGTTCAGCAATTACCAAGCATACAAAACAAAGAAGTATCCAAAATGTTACTCAGAATCAAAGAAAACGCAGAGGATGTTTAAACTGAATTTTCTCCAGTGGTCAGAAAATCAGACTGCACAGAAGCTACAAGCCATTACTGTAATGTCATAACGACTAATGATATCAAATGTTGTTTTTCCAGTCTAATTCAAAGCTGTTTCTAGTGCTACCAAATGGTATGGTATCAAACCAGAAGTGCTATAAGTTTAAATGAGGCCAATAGGGACTACAGACACACTATTACACAGGGCCGGCCCGTGGCATAAACGGTCTATGCGGTTGTTTAGGGCCACAACCGCTAGGGGGGGCCACATGGCCACGAGGGGGGGCCACACGATTCAATGTTTATCTAAGGTAAATAACGATATTTTCGCAAATACGTTGTTCATCCCCTATCGAGGAACTAGCGGTATAAATTTTAAACGGAAAGGCAACCGAACACTTCATAACAATGTAATGTAAGAAGGATTTTACAAAGCGAACCCTCCCTGCTCCACAGAATCCAACACAACGCCCCCCCCCCACCCCACCCCCCCCCCACCCCCCGCTCGACGGAATCCAACAGCGCACCCACTCCCCCGCTCGGACAGGTTTGCTTAGGGCCACCACAGTCCTAGGGCCGGCCCTGCTATTACAGCTAGAAATACTCTATCAACTTGATGTTACACTGAAAATATTTCTGCACATTAGTTGCACCAGGGCTCCCTGTCACTTGTCATAATGAACTGTATTTTAGCTTCCACCTCAACAACAATTACATTCAACGACGATTTCAGACTCGCGAAAGCAGGTGAGCTAACCATGCAATCAACAGCTTTAACCGATGGATTGAGTGCCAAGTAAACAAAGAAAACAGCACATCCTCTGGCCAGTACCATAACTCTATATATTAACTTAACAGTATAATGCATATGCAATAGCTGTACATTAATATAATTTCTTTGGCAGTATTTAAAGTAGGGTGACACAGCAGTGGAGCACGATGATACAATCTATTATTGTATCAGTGAGACGGCCTGCTCCAATCTCACTTAGTGTTATTATTGAATTTATTAAGTTTTTTTTTTTTTAGAATGCAAATATCGATGTGACACACCCAGCATGTCAGGATTGGCCTAGGCTGCCCGTAGGCACACGGTGTGCAGAGGATCAAGAATAAAACAAGTCTTGTAAATGATGGTGACATTTGTGCTTATCAAGTGCAACATTACAGCCCTGCCAATGCACATTACAAATTATTATCCACTGAACTGACTGTGGATTATACACAAATGAGAATCAGATTAGTTTTATTTCTGAGGGTAAAAGCCGTAGGTCTTAAGCATGGCTGTGGGCATGTTATTAAAACTGATACGCGCAGGAATGGATTCTACTATTTTATTTATTTTTGTTTAGTTTTTTTTTTTTGTATTTATATATTTTTTTGTCCAGAAACTAAATTAGTGGTGAGTCTTCAGCGGCTCGACAAAAAAAGTGTCACTGTATCACACTAAACTTTAGAAACCCCAAGGTTTTTTTTTTTTCTTCCCCCACCGTTTTCGAGAGAGAGAGAGAGAGAGAGAGAGAGGAGAGAGAGAGACTCCTTTGAAATCCGAGGAAGTCCCTCTTGACAAGCGAATACAGCACCTCTAAAATTCTGACTGACAGGATTCCTCCACATCTCTGCCTACTCAATAGGCAACATTTAAGAATACAAAATACGGTGAAGAACGCAGCCCCAGTGAAAACACGTTCTTCTCTCTGATCTGCTCCTTATCTCTCAGGAGGCCAGCCACATCGGCTCCCAGAGGCGCAGATGAGGGGGAAAACACTACACGCCACTGAAACCCCAATATTCCTCAGACGTGTGACAGTCAGTTCAAATCAATCTAACTGAAAAAAATGAAATAAAACATTTTACATGTGACAAATACCAGGGCCTACTGGTTATATACAGTAAATATACATATACAAGACACAAGCCTATTTCACAGCAGCAGATATTTCCAAGTAATGTAGCTTCAATAATTTCATACATAATGAGCCCGAGGTGCCAGACATTTAACACAATTTATGTTGGCATGTTTCACTTGTTAGGTAAAACAATCTAAGTTCACATTTGCAAGCAACTGCAGTTCATTCTCACGCACACACAGTACGATCCTGGGTTGGTAAGCAAATGGGTGCCAATAAGAAAACTATGAAATCATGACTTCAGGACCAATAGCTTTGGAAATTCATCATGTTATGAGAGATGGATTCTAATATCAAAGTGACAGAATCATGATTTCAGAACCAAGAGCTTAAACGTGGACAACCATCATGATTTATTGATCCCAATAATAAATGATGAAACCATGACTTCAGAACTAAAATCACTGGACACTCATCATTCTGACAAACTTACTGAGAATAAAAATCACATACCTAACAAATAAAGTTCATAAGATATCCATCCATTTTCAAAACCACCTACTCCTGGTCAGGGTCACAGGGAGCTGGAGCTTATCCCAGGAGACATTACATAGGTAAAAGGGAAGAATACACCATGAACAGGTTACCACTCGACCCTCACACACACTCATATCTACGAGGAAATTTAGTGCCCACAATTAGTCTAAACAACTGCATGTTTTTGGACTGTGGGAGAAAACCAGAGTACCTGGAGGAACCCCACACAGACACGAGGAGAACGTGCAAACTCCCCACAGAAAGGTCCTCGGTAGGATTCGAACTAGGTATCTTCTTGCCAAGCGCTACTTACTGCACTACCAAGCCTCCTTTCACAACATATAAGTGCATTTAAATAAATAAAAAAAACATAGAAATAAAGCATCACTGGAGTTGAAAAAGTGGACAGGAATGTAACCCATGATATTTTCATGGGGAACGATGATAGGCATCGTGGGCCTGTTTCCCGGGCACCCTGAGGGCATGTGGGCAACACCCAGGCTGCCTTCAGTGTGCCAGGGTCTTTCTGCCAATCCGCCAAGCCGCTCTGCAATTGCTATCCCAGTGTCGCTAGCGCATGCTTGAAATGCTCTGCTTTTCACCTGTGCACTAGTGGAATCGATCATTTTGTCCCGCACAAACAGTATTTCAGCCTATGCCAGGTCTGGTTATTTTGTGGCCTACAGGAAATGTGTTTGCATCAAAATGGGTTGGGTGGTGCAATAGGGGGGTGTCTCAGTAAAAACATTGAACACTGTGCAAGCTTTGTTCTGAATAATGTGTTTGTGTTTTAACCAACCTAGACTTGCTTTTAACTCCAACGCTGGTGCTATGTGCTATTTTTATGATCTTACCCAAGTGCGCATATGAACGTTGTGATCACACAATGTAAAAATATGCCCCAGTTTGTAACCTATGCTGACAACACTTGCCCTAGGAGGCTTTTCTGAAATGTCATAAATTCACGTGACAACTTTCATGCAAGTATATCAGACATAACAAAACCATCAGTTTGCTCATGGCCTCGATGCAGTGGTATTAAAGTAAAGTGTCATACCTCCACCCACAGGAAATGTATTCCTTTCAAACCAAGCTTCTTTTACAACAATCCAAAATTTACCAAAATTGCATTGGACACACCTTAATTCGCTAAGGCCTTGAATTACTGCTAGCACTTGACAGAGAAAATAGGGTCCTTCGAGTGAAGTATCCTCACAGCGAGTTTCTGAATGTCCTCCTTTATATTTGGGGAGGAAAAAAAAAACAGCACTGACAGTAATCATCATGACCTATAATAAACCAGAGTGCAGGGTTCACACTCTACAATATAGAACACTACAATGTATGGGTAGTGCGTAGGAAGACATGAACATGGAGGACAGTTTGTCCTGTTGCAGATCATGTGGGGACAAGGTCTGATGCCACACTCACTACTTGTAGTACTGGCAGACGCTGTTTTGTTTATTATTTTTATTATTTTCTGACACTCCCAGAATAGTTTGAGAATGTTTGAAAGCACTGCACTGAAGATTGGACCTCTTCATAATTGGTTTGCATTTTCTCTTCGGGAGGTTGTGACCGGTAAGCCTGGACTTGGCAGCCAACCTTTTGCTTCACAAGTTTTGCTGAAGCACAGCGTACACACACACACACACACACACACACACACACACACCATTTGCACACAAGCTTCAGTTTGATAAAAGGTTTGATGTTACGTTACGATTGCTTGGGTTTCATATACACTCTGACAGAATATCAAATGCATCTTTTATTTTTCATTCATCAAGGACTTCCCGTTTGCCTGATTCATTACCCCAAGCCCAAATATCATGGCTGTATTACGACAAGGAAACAGATATCAAGGTAGGTATCATGGATTGATCCTAGAACTGGGTATTTTTATTGGTAATTAAAGTTTTATTGAGCGCAGATGTGCCATAAGCACCAGTCTGCCAATAGAGGCTCAGAAAGATTGCAGCAGTTGATAGATACAATAGACTCAAGATCCAGGCAGAAACAGATTGATTTACTGTCCATAAGCCATTTAGAACAGTTTTTTATTATTATTTTACATTTTATCAATATTTTTTTTTCTTCTTTTCCATCACGCACAGAAAATGAAATTGGCATATATTTCTGTCCTTCAAATTGCTGTCTCACCCCCTGGGCAGCATCTAATAAGACTTACTAAGCCTGAAAGAGAAGCAATCTTTCAGTCTTTAGAAAAAAGGTGCATGTAGTTACCACCATTCTCATTTTCGTTGACTGTAACTGGACTTATTTTCTTCAAGGTTCAAAAGAAGAACGTGTCAATATGGGTCTCAGGAGTTAACATTTTCCATTACAAGTCTGGGGCTCATCCAATGAAATTTTAATGACCCGTGACCTGAAAGCCATTGAGCGGGGCCATCTCATTTTTATATAACACGATGGTTTATGGCACATTGTCCTAAGGTACACTCACACCATGATGTCCTAGCTTACTGTTGATGGAGGCTACACTGCACAAACAGGCTGTGCAGGACAAGTATAAGCGGAGGGCAATTGAAAGCTTATTTTATTAATGAAAATGCTGAATTTGATTTGTTGAGCTGCAGGGCCCTTGGTGCTGATCTGAACTGAAGGAGGCTTTTGTTTTCGTGCTTAATTCCAGCATTTTTAAGACCTGTTGCTTATCATTGTACATTATTGTTAATTGTTGCTTTTGACCAGAGACAGTCTTGTTTTGATTTTTAAAAGTTTTCATTTCACACACATCCATCCATCTTCTTCAGTGTGTCATTGCATTACATTACATTCATTAAGCAGACGCTTTTATCCAACGAGACTGACGGACGAACAAGAGAACGTAAATAAATCCATCAGATACATCAGCAACAGTGCCTACATATCCAAACCTGCAAGTACATGTGCAAAATCACTAAAACAAAGCCAGTTAAATATTTTGTTGTTTTTTAAATGTATTTCTCTCTTTTTGTTATTGCTATTCTGAAAATAACCTTCAGTATCAAGCAGATAATATATAAAATAAAAACCATGGAGGTTTTTTATTTTCTCATCTGTTACAGGTGATCAAATATATTTGGCAGGAAACCAAACCTTGGTGGAAATTTGCATGTAATACAGTGAAGACAGAGATTCAAATTAGCATGAGCAAACATTATCCTGTTTGTGTCAAAAAAGCTTTCACATTATTACACGGTTAATCAGAATCACAATTGATGTTTAATAAGGTAAGTGTCCACCGACTAAAGCCATTTATTATCCAATTAATGGTTTAGAATCACCGACAAAATACACAGACATATCGCCGAGGCTGCGTTTCATGAGACACATCAAACAGTACAATAAAAATCCTCAGAGATAGGTCCTCAAAATGAAGATGGGAGAGGGAAATTTCAACCCCGTAAATGGGTGGAACTTTCCCAAATTATTGTTGCTGTGAAGAGCTTTGTTTGTGGATTTGTTAAAACGAGTCAGTGATTAGCCTCCTGTTACAGGGTTCATGAAGTTCACAGTCTCATCACTGCCTCACACATACAGTTCCTAAAAGTGTGATTAAACAATCAAGGAGAAACAAGGACTAACCAACTCACTTGTTGAAAATATTTAAATAAATGATGAGTAAAATAAAATAAAATTTAAACAGAATTTCAATGCAATCCTAGATTAATTCAATAACATAATGTACCCGGTGGTAAATATACAATATTAAAAATTAAAGAGACTGTGTACATGGTTTGGACATACACAAAAACATGTTCACAAATACACAGGCCCACACACACACACACACACACACACACACATATTCAGGGATGCACCATAACCAGGGGTGGAAATCCTGATCTTGCCTCCTGGTCTGCTCAGCTCTTTACATCCCGGCCAATGAGGAGATTAGTCTGGCTTCAGCATTAAAGAGAGGTCAGCATCTGACCTCTGATCAGTACAGCTCTCTACCTTCAGCCACGTGTGCTTATAAATCTCACCACTCGACGTCCTTCTGAAAGAAATATCCATCAAACATACCTTAAACTCCCCCACCAGACCCCACATCCATAAGTTTATCTTTTGTTCAAAAAAATAAAAACAATGGATGGGCATTTCTTAATTATATTTGTCTTTACTTTTATTTCACATTTATTTTTAAATGGAAACTATGGAACTATATTTTTTGATTGAGACAGAGCTGGAGGGGGAGGTATTTGTACAGTCATTCACAAACTGGAATAACTATGATGGACATAACAAGTCATAGGTCACTTTATAAACCATAAAAATGATCAAACGTGACCCTAATCATGAAGCCAAATTAACCCTAAATTCAAATTGCAGAGGGTATGGTCAATGTATAGATGCTCATACCGTTATCCCATACAATAGGTACAGGTACTACTAATGTAAAGACTGACGTTTAAAAGTGATTTGCATATTAAGGTGAATATATAAGGTACTCAAATGGCAAGTGCACCAGAGGTAGCCTGTTCCCCTTTCCTTTGTTGTTAACACATTATCTTCAATATAATGTAAGGTTAGCCAGTATCAACAGATATTAAATGAATAAATATATAAATACATAAGACATTATCTTTTATGTTTCTTTTTTTTTTTTTTATTTAATGAGAGAAACCGACAAGCGCTTACACACATAAATTAATCCAATAATGTTTAAGAATATGCTCTTTGGATCCTGAAAAAAAACCTTATGATACCATGTGGAACATAACTGTCTAAAGATGAGAGCTACATCACTCCAGATACATTAATGATGATGATGATGATAACTCAAGCACCTTCAAAGGAACCAGGACACATGCGAAAATGCACTTTGAAAACATATTTTAGAAAAAGGAAAGTAAATGGAAATTTTGGACCGTATTAAAGAGTATTTTTGGATGAGGAAAACAGCAGGGTATGACAATCTACTCAATCCCAATCTGAGTATACAGAGGCTCTCTTTAATCTGAGAAATGCCTTTAGTTAGAGATTTACAGCACACTACAGTACATTACTTCCCATAACACGTAAAATAAAGGATTTTGGTCATTTTTTAATGTCTTTGGAAAACTCATAGGTAATACTGTCCAACCTTTCAACCTAATTTCCTCTGAATACATCATTTTACCAATAACAAATGACTCTTCAATAAATGAAATATTTTTATAGAGACATAAATGATAGTGGAGATCCAATAATCTTTTTGATACAATTGAATTGCATATTCTTTAAACAATGGCCACAACATTTGTCTGAGTGCACTATATTAAATGCTGTGCTTTTCTCTTACCCTGATTAAGATCAAATGTATTCAATCAAAGATGACAGCACACACACACACACCGTGAAAAAAAATAAAATAAATAACAATACCAAAATAATACATTTTCACCCATTTGTACGCACTTACATTTAAAAGTTTCTGCTTACTGTTTTTAAATAGTTCTCATTCGTTTCCCTGTTCTTGTTTTAATGTTGTCAATTAAAGAAAAAAATAAATTATTTTGTTGATATACTTGGTTAGCCTTGTGATACTGCATTATTCATAATGCTTTTGGAGAAATATACACACACAGTTTAGTACTGCCTGAAGTGTATGCTGTCTGAAAAGTGAGTATTCACAAATTTAGCAAACACCATCTGTATCTTGCTGAAGATTTTCAAAAACATACTGTTATATTTGATGCAATGTTCACCTGCAGTTAACATGCCACACACGAGTAGATTTATTTGATTTTCTACTCAGAACAATTTGATGTAATCCAAAAATCATCATCTAATTATGGTTAAGGTTAGATCTCAAAGTCAATTTACTTATTAATACCATTGTTTTTAGCTTTTGAGTTTCATTAGTTTGTTGATAGTATACTTTAATACATATAAAGCATTACTACAAATTAAGGCCATCAATCAATAACACACATTTTTAATAACCAATTTGGGTGATAAGATAACTATGAGCATAGCACTCTAAGATACATAATTTCTTTAGTGTTTTTTTTTTTTTCTCAAATGTTTTTTTTTAGTTTATTGAATGCTATTGTTGTACAGTAGGACACACGTTACGAAAATTTGGAATTTTTCTTCAGAAAGTTTGGTGAGATAACCATAATCTCACAGAACTGAGTCGTGAGGACAAAAAAGCACTTTCATCAATGTGTAAGTTAAAGATGAATGCTGATTTAAACTGGGCTTTAAAATCAGAATTTCTTTTTATTTTTCAGGGCCCGTGCTGTAAAGTGTGCTGATGCACACTTGAATTCAATAATAGTCAGGGACCGTCAAAGACAGAAATACTTCAGAAATACTTTGCTTAATGTGACCTTCACAGTTACAGCATAGAATAGACTGGAACAGAGAGTTACATCTTATTCAAGCTGCTGCGAACATTATCATCAGCAAAATATGTGTATTCTCCAACTATATACTTCCAAGGTAAGACGTGAACTTTACTTAACCTTCCTATTATGTTATGGTCTGTTTTCATACAAATTCAAATTGGTCATTTTCTTCAGCAAATGCCTTTAAGGTAGAGAGTAAGGGTTTCACTCATATCTGTGTGTTGCACTTTCTTCTTCTACATGCTTCACTGGTCTTCATTGGTTATCTGACCAGAAATTACGGAAGCACCCTTCCAATCTCGTGCTCTAAAAGTGAATGTGGTGTCTGTAATTTATCTGGTAGGGATTGAACCATTCAAATCAGAGACAAATCCCGAGGTTGAAGGCATGGAGGAGAAACAGGAGCCAGTTCTAGAACCATGAGCCCCACAGGAAGTATCTGAATGCTCATCTTTTTATATCTAATTGAAAACTACACGTTACCTATAGGATATCAGGCTATTTAGCTAGAGCTGTAAAGCGCATTGAGAGCTTACGTCCAAGCTCTTACTATTATAGCTGAAAAAGATTAAAACATCCCATCAAAGTGATTATCCTCTAAATCAAACAAGAGCTGTTACGATCATGTGACTGATTGATTTTGTCAACAGTTGCACAGGCAACAATAGTTTGAACAGGAAAATACAAGTTGCAGCGAGTGCAAATTATAGCTCAATGATGATTGGCTACTTTGATTGAAATCCTGAATGTACATCTGGAGGCAAATCGTACTTGCTTGTTTTGTCTGGTGATTTTTTTCTAGAAGCAAATATGGTGAAATATAGTGTAATGGGACATGTTAGATAATGCAAACAACCAAGCATTTCATAAAACTTTTATATTGGTGCGGGTCCTTAAGAGGTTAGGATTAGGAATAATGAAGTGTAGAAACAAACGGCAATTGTATTTATTGATGTCAACGATGCACATGCTATCGTGTTGGAACTCATTTTGAACATAAGGAAAAGGGTCTGCAACACTGTACAAGTTAGCAAGTAACAGTATCACAGAATCCAGACAATACATATACAGTAGATACATACATACAGAGCGGTTCAACCAGTGATGGAAGAAGGAGGCTTCATGAAACCAAATATGGAAGGAGCTTTTATGTGATCACCGAGGTGCCTCACTCTTTTTTTCTTGCTCTTTGAATGAGTCAATCAAGTCAGTGACTGGCAGCTCATTAAGTGCTTCCCCAAAACTCTCTGATGACTAGCTGAAACAAGACTGGGAAGCGTCAAGTAAAGCTCTAGTTTGTTTTGAGTTTTGATTGTAATCATTCTGCAAAAGTATACTATGCTTATGCAAACTTTTCATAATTAAACACTGCAACAGCCTAACAGTATGTGTCGCATATCATACTCTGTGCACATGTAAATGAGACTTTCTGTGAGCTGGAAAAAGAGAGAGAGATATTTATGTTTTATCAGTTTTATATTGTCATCCTGGGCACCCATATTTTCCTATTCCTCCAATTAAAGGGCTTTTGAGGTCCCTTCCCCCAAAATTCAAGGACCCATAAAAAAGGGCAGGAAACTACAGCACAGGTTAAGCAGGAAATATAAAATGTGTTCCAAATGTTCATTATAATTAATGCCAAGTAGTATATGGATCTTGATCAAGATAAATTCCAAGGGCATCACTTACATGGAATGTGAACATGAAGCTAATCTAGAAGATCACTAAAATGTATCACTCAATAAATAAGCACTCAATTACATTCATGTGTCATTTAAATAAATGTTCCAAATGTAAAGACGTTCAAGTATTTTCCAGAAGTGTGGGAAGTATGGGTAGTCTTGTGTCTGATTGGCTGAGTGCCCTTACAATGGAGTTTTAGTCACACGGGGCAGTGTACAGACAGGAAAGCTTTGCTTGATCCACATCAGGTCACTGTGACAACCAAACAGCAATGCTGAGTTACAAAGATGGGCTAACTATCATGCCAACGTATGATTGCTTCATTAGCAGGTAGCAAGCTGCACAGCACCCCCTGTGGAGGTCTTGAGATGACATCATTATGCAGTACTGTTTGTACGTCAGGTGAGAAAAGCATCATTGGAAGCCTTCAGGAAATGGGCTTCTCTTCTAGCGGAGTATGTGATGTCAGTGCCTGCTTGATGCCATCTGTGTGATTTACTTATGCATTATGTATTTGCTTGCTATTGAGTCATCCTCATTGTTTGGAATCTCATGCATATTTGTGGCAAGGAGCAAACCATAATCTTATCAGGATACAATCACTCCAGAGCAATCTATTGCATATGAAGTCTGAAGGTTAGCAGAGCTGCAACAGACTGCCCTCAATGTGATAAAAAGGAAATTGAATAGAATTAAGAAATCCCCCCACCCCCCGAGACTGCATTCACCATTGAAGCACATTCAAAGAGATAACTTCAAAGAGAATATTCCAATAGGAAAAGAAAATATTTACATATTTTAGCAATAACCCCAATCATTAGTTAGAAGATACCCCTAAACTATGTTCTCATGAATAGTTCCATTCTCCTTGAATGAATTTGGCCTTTTTGAAGAATGTTGGGGGAAATTTGCATGAAAGTGTGTATAGGATGAATGTGTGACAGGGTAAAAACAGGAAGAATTTACCGCCAATTTATTTAGGCTGTGTCCGTTCATTTGCAGCAATCTGCCATGGCATGAAAGTGGGCAGCAGTGGGTAGAAATTGAATGTCTGGTAAGTTTTCTTGAGATTCAAATTAGTAGTGTAACCTCCTCCTCCAGGTGGCTTCCTAGAGTTGTTGAAATCCAAAATCATTACATAGTCTACTGGAGGGAGATATGGGGTGATAATGATAAGTTATTATGCTCTGCAGACAAAATAAGTGGAAATGCACATTTTAAACTGTAAGAGCTGATATATATATATATATATATATATATATATATATATATGAACTACATAGTACAAACTGTGTAAACCCCACCACCACCCATACCTGAGGGACACTGAAGTCAATTATAAACAAAAAAATGCTTTTATAATAAATTTTAAAAAAAAAAGTTCCTCATCTTCATTAGGAACTACTGTATGCAATGAAGCCCTAATGAAAGAAAGAAAAAAAAAAACTACATAATGTAAGGCTAAAATGTTTTGCTATCTTTTGCTTGTTCTTCCCTCTTTGTTGAAGCCCCACTTTACCCATTTGATTTGCATGAGTTTAGGTAAATTAAAGAAAAAAAAAAAACAAAAAGCTTTCCGGGATGGAATACAAATTCAGCTATTATGATTTACTGAAACCTCCCCAAGTTGTATTTTGTAAAAACAAGCTCCTGCACATGAGCTGGGAGCAGTCTGGGATGGGGAGACACAGCTTCCCTTGCTATACTGAAAAGTTGCTTTAAAAACTCGCTGGGGGGCAGGTCAGATGCTTTAGAGCCACATGAGCCAGTGCTGGGTGTGTCATTAGCCAACAACCTGTGGCTGTAATGTTTTAAGTTTAAAAAGGCCACGTCCTTTACTACGTACTACTGCTACACTGCTGGACAGCAGCCTCAGACATATCCACCATTACAGCCTTGATTTCTGCACCAACAGCGACCTAATTTCATAAAAATTACAAAACCATATATTGCAAACCTATTTTCTTGAAATAAAGGACACGAATGAACATAATTTCAACGTTTCTATTTTCTATAATTATAGCAGTTTTGTTACATAGGCTAAGGGAAAATGGCTCTGGCGCTCTGGCCTATCTACTGTTAAGGAATACTGTCACTTGCTGTTACTTGCTAATTGAGAAACTTATCGGCCAAATTCGGGAGATGAAAGCATTCATAGAGAACGCATTATTTGAGTGTTGCCAAATATGGTATTTGTATTCAACACCATCCCTAGACTGAGTTAATCAGTCTTGTATGCATGCATGCATGTGTGTGCAAGAGTGCTTGTGTGTATGTTTCTGTGTGTGTGTGAATATGTGTGTGTGTGTGTATGCATGTTATTTGGCATGTAGCTCTGAAACCCTGATAAATTAAACCATATGTGGTGTGTGCAACGAGTGACACCAGAATATATTAATTGCATTCATATACAGAACATGAGCACTATACAGAGTGATTCTATTTTTCCACTGCAGAAAAAAAGACTCCTTATAACGTCAGAGCACGTATGACACTCTAATGTTTAAAACCCATTATATGAACAAAGGATATTCAATACAAAAGATTTGATTTATTTATTTATTTTCCAATGAATGAATTCAATATCTGGTCTGTCTTCCATTTGCTACTATCAAAGCTTCCACCCAATGGGGTATCGGCATTACAAAAGCCCCTACTTCTCTCTCTGGAATATTCAAGCCATTGAAAAGTTTGAGTGAACGCTCCTGTCTGTGAATACCCCAATCAGCAGCCACATCGACATCTCCCCAACCAGAGCATCGCTAGCCTAGAGCATCCCAGGGGTGCTTGAATGGGTTCATAGAGGATTAGCAGCATGGCCAGTCCATCACACATGTTAAGACCCAGGAACATTGGACACTCAGCAGATCCACCCCTTGTTGGTGAGGGGCTGACTATCTACCTGACAGTTAAGATCCTTTTGACCTGGGCATGTCAAAGTGTTTGGCAGTCATGATCACTGGTATCCCTGTCCTCAGAATCAGAATGGCCACCCACAACTTCAGCATGTCTGTGTAGAATTAGTTTACATGGGTTACAAACACTAAAATCAATTATATGTTCCCCTGTCTGGTAATTGACTGTCTGGAAATAAGTTAATTAAATTACTTTAAATGATACTTTGAAAATGAATCTTTCTTGGGTCTATGTGTGAAACCCCAAAGTGCTAAAGCAGACAAGTGAACACATTTTACTCAGAAGAATATGCATTGTACAGCCAACAATGTTTTGCTCATTTTGTATCTCAAGTGCCAAGGATGTAGAGTGGCTTGTAGAGCCCAGCTTAGGAGCAGCATGTTTGCTCTCTAGACTTCTTGAACTCTACTGCACTTTCAAAGCCAAGAGAGAGAAAGACAAGGTCACCGATCAATGCCGACGGCTCTATTTGGTACACTGTACGATGCAATAAGTAAAGACAGGAAGGAGCACAGAGTAAAAAGTCATTTGGTGTGGCAGCAGTCTAATAATAGAGCACTTTAAAAAATGTTTGTAACACGAACACAATATCAGCCAAGAGTAGATGAAGATTGCCTCTTCATGGGGGAGAAGACACGCTCCTTCTCTGTGAACGTGTGACTATTACGTCAATCATGCACAGGCCTGCTGTTGTTTTGTAGTTGTTGTTTGCTTGTTTTTGGCTCATGTTTGTGCCACTCTGGAAAAAAGTAAAAGAAGAAAGCACACACTCTTCTCACACACTCAGATGCACAGCCTTGAGGATGAAAATTTGGTATTAATCAAATCCCCGATGGATAATCCTTCAAATGGAGAAACAGCTTCAAAGTCTTGTTTCATCCACCCATACTCGTACACTGGGTCTTGTGCAGCTGCACATTATAGGCCCCTCAGGTACTGGTCTTGGTCAATAAATTGATAAAACCAGATAATGATGCCTTCAAAGAGTATAAGTTTGCATAGGCTGACCACATGAGATTTATATACACACACACACACACACGCACACCCACCCACACACACACACACACACACACTATTTATTATTAATATTCCCTCTACAGCTGCACCTTCACTAATCTCTGATCCTTTCACTTTATTACTATGAGATAATTTTTAGAGAAATCAGCAGCTTATTCATGGACTCATGCAGATTTCTGTGCTTGATTAAGTCTCATCACAGCATAAGGAAGAATTAAGCAGCAACATTGCTGACCATGTAATACTTTCATATCTATCTTTTCAGCCCCTTGAGTTCAGACTGAGGCTAACACCTTTAATGCTAAAGGGGTATACACACACACACAAAAGCTGATTAACTCATTTCATAGACTGCTTCGGCTCAACAACAGCCATTCGGAGAATACAATGCTGCATCAGCCTCAGATGCTGAAATGAACCAGTAATAATGCTTATATATTCCTGTAAAATGCACAAGCAAGCAGATGCCCTGGCTTAAGATCAAATAAATATTTAAAGAGTAACTCATTTATCTATACTCATTTATCATGTCCATATATATAAACCTAAATAAATAATGGTTTGCTGTCCATTCCTGCTCCAGGTAACATTCAATCTTAACCTAAAGGGAAGTAATTTAAGGGAAGTAATGCATGCTTAAATAATATTGACTTCAGGGGCAATCAAACTAAACACACATCAACGTCATCAAACTAAGACACAAAAAGAGCAATGTACACATTCAAAAGTCAAATCACTTGATCCCACACAGCTGCTAATACTGATAATGACAGTGAAATGGCTCTGTGTTTGCAATAGCACAGGGACACAATACTCAATTCAACAGAGAAGCCTTCCAGACAAAGACCAAACTCAGGCTAATGCTGATTCAAAAACTAAGGGGTAAATTTGGAAGTGAAACTTAAGCAGAAAATGCTGACAGGCCAAATCTGTAAACTGTTCACTATATCCCTGAACCACTTTGTATCAAGAGCCCAGTTTGCACACTGAAAATACTCTGCTATTCCTATACAGTGAGCACCTGCGAAAACAGCTAGACAGGAACGGCCATAGCTGGCACACAAATACGCGAAGGAGTCCAGACAAGAGAAACGTTGCTCCCGCCAAATTCGAGCGCATCCACAGCCAGAGGATATCGTGAGCATTCAGAGCAGCCAAAACAGCGTGAGGCAGACAGCGATGACTCGCCGCGTTTGCGAAGCCACAGGGATTTCCACAGTCGCGAGCAACATCAGAGCGGAGGGATGACGGCTTTTGGAAGGCAATCAGAACACTGCAGAGGGCACAGGCCCTGCCTGAATTCAGCCAACGACCACCAGGAAAAAAACACAAACGGGCCTAATTCTGTTTATTTCTTAAATATGGCGGACATCTGTGCCGTCTCTTTGAAAATTTGAAAAAGGGGAGACGGTTGAATAAAATGTAAATATCTTCTGTGGCAGCAAGGCAACATTTGCACAAACACTTTACTGAAAAGAGTGATGTTTCTCTCCAACCAACCTTCGAGACTCAGAAATTATTTGCGAATTAAAGAATCTGGAGGGGAGTCATGCTGCCAACGTGAGAGATATTTAAATTTTATTCCAGTCTTTGTTCGGGGATTTCTTCCCCTGGCTCTCTGGTGTAGGCAGTTTGGCAGAGAGTGTGTTTACCTTTCCCGTCTGTGGGAGATGCTTAAAAAAAATTAATACAGAAGTTGGATTTCACCGCTGCTCATGCAGCGACGTCACATTGAAGAATTTCTCAACCGTGGGGGCTTAAATGTTTGTAATATAGCAAGATTGTTACCATGGGGACATCACTGCACAACAGTATAAGACTGCTTCAAGATTTTATGACACATAGCAAACAAAAACAAGAGATGATTAGCTAGTGTTTATTAGCTATTTCTGGGTGCTGATCAACACAAGGAGTTTGTTAAATTTACATTACAGCAAACAAGACAATCCACTGATCCAGTATAAAAAAAAACTATGACTTAGAAGGTCACATTAGAGAATGATTAGAGATTGGTATTCACAGACATTTAAATTACATTCCATTATTTCTTTACATTCATTTAGCAGACACTCTAATCCAAAGTGACTCACAGTGCATGAGAACCTAAGTGCATTCATTTGAGTTGGGCACAGAATACCTTTCAGGCCAGTTTAGATCAAGAGAATGAAGGGTTTTTTTAAAAAATTATTTTCTTAGACTTACTGTGTACAGATGACTGTCCACTTCAAACAACCATTAACCAATTAAATTAGCATTTCCGTTATAACAGGTCATGAGTTAATTGAGCACATCTATCTAGTCTGGGCACAGGATTTGACATGTTGAGTCATGGAGACTACAGCAGCCACTAGAAATAAAAAGGGTATTTCTTATTGAAGAAAGTTTCAAATCTGTCTCTTTGGCTGATAACCTGTTGATCTGAACCAGCCTGGATTCTGCCACCACAAGCGCAGACCAGAGAGCACAGGCAACTACCCCCAGACTACCTTTCATGGACTGCCTCCTTGTCATCGACCTCAGAAAGATAAGACACAATGATGGGCTCAGAGGAATAAAGGCACCAGAAAGAGTCAGCCAATTTGCGGAATACACTTTTTCAAGTCACTTTGTCTAGAAGCGTCTGCTCAGTGACTAAATTGGCAGTTGTAATACAGTATTAATGTAGTCTTTTGAAGGAGAAAAAGCTTTCAGCTTTCTCATACCACTAATTTAGTGTGAAGATGCAATTGGAGTGTTTTTTGCACTTGTGACCCAAACTGACTGCACAAGTGGGTATTCTAATAGATTAACTGTACATGAAAGAACACATTCAGGGCTGTCTTTTAATTTTTCTAAATAGCCTTTCGATGGCTGATGAAACACCGCAGTTTATATTGTCCCTTGAACCAGGTCCAAGGCTGAGGTTTATTAGAATTAGCCATCCTCTTGATAAATGTTGTGCATGGAAGAGATGGGACCTTCACGCACAGGCATACACAGACACAGACACAGACACACACACACAGCAATGCGCTTAATCCTTAAACAGATGGAAGCTGCTACTGGAACTGCCATTTGTCAGTTCCTCAAAAAGCATAGGCATTTAAAGGCAAACAACACACTTGTGAGGGGGGAACTCAATGCCATTTGGGCTCTACTAATGAGAGTTTCAGTGAAACATCTAAACCAATATCTGCCTGAGTCTTGAAAGCACTCATAAAATCTCCTGCTGCTCCTTGATTATGCCCCACTGAGAGTAAATATTCCTGCACCAGAAGCTATTTCTGATGATACAAGGAGGGTTATAAAGTTGGAGTACTTTCATTCATTAGTGGCACTCTCATTTTTATATATTATTTTGTTGTTGTGTTTGTTGTTGTTGTTGTGCGTGTGTGTGTATGTGTGTGTACTGCATTTCTTAAGAGGCTTGTGAGACTTGTCTTAGAAGCTATTGCATATTGTCCAATGGGATCTATGAATTCAGACAGGAAGAAAAGCAGCTTTAATCTGTCTTTCTTGATGCCTCCCAGTTCTGGAGGCTTAATGTGAAAATAAAATGCAAACCAAATGACAGAGTTTATAAACCACATTAAAATATTTTTGCTTCGAGGAATCCCTCTGTTTATAGCGTATATGCTTATATAGTGTAACATGCTCAAACTGCTGTATGTCAAGTTGAGGCAGTTTTAGATGCATACATATGTATTTATCTGACAGCCAGGATGAAAAATGATAAATTCAGTTTAAATATGAGGTGCTGACAGAAATAATTCACAGAAATTATTGACACATAGGAACTGCGGCACCCTTCTAAAAAAGATATTTTATGGATACACATGCACAGGTGCCAAAAAACAAAACTTTGAGCACTTGTATCCTACGTGCTAATTGCAGCACTTTGAATTTAAACCAGCCATCGCAAGTTTGCAGATAAATTGAAATGCCAATATGTCCTCTGGGGAGCTCCAACATTACACAGAAATATAAAACTATGCTGATTCTGGAGCAGAGGAGGTCGGCTCCCTGCACCTCCTTTTAGCTGCAAATTCCTCATGAATGTTGAATCAGTTAAACCGGCACAGAGCGTCTCCGCATGGCTGCCATTACATTGCGAATGGTGACGAGGAGTGTGGCTTCCGGAATACTATTTCTGAAAGCAGGGTTGGGGGTTCTGTTCAATTTCAATTACGTCAAATCGGGATATAGATTAATAAACTGAAAAATTCCCTGTTGTTCTGCGAGGATTTTCCATTTAATTACTTTTCAATTCATTTCCTGGCTGAATTGAAAAGGAGTTGACTCCAACTCTGATTAGCATCAGTAAATGTAGCCATAGTACCATAGAAACAGACCTGGGTTTTGCTGTATTGTAAGCATAATACATTGCAGTACATCTCCTTACAGTATGCAAGATAAGAATCAGACACAATGTATATTGCATCCAGTATACCAAGATGCATTTGGTTAACTACAACTGCTCCTAAATAGCAGCTCAATTTACAGCCACGCACAGAAGGCCTATATCAAAACGGATCTTTAAAAGTTTGCAAGATGACCCAGTGAAAAAAAGGACTCTCTGAAAATAGAAAATAAATTTGTTGAAAACATACCCTTGAGCTTTCTCGCCAATTAACCTATGATTACAAGCTTCTAAAACTGAGAATTCAAGCTTTTAAAAATAGCCTCATCTTCATCTTCAAGTCGGGCCCATCGACAGTGGATTTGCCGTTCTGACAAGCTTCTCAGAATTCTCTGGTGAATTTACATGTCTTTGCTTTTCATACAGTTTTTTTTTTATTTTTTAATTTTTTAATTGTGACCTTGTCCATTTAAAAATACATACTTCAGATATTATACAGTGTCAAGATGACATTTTTAGAAATGATGAGATAAAGTGAATCACAACAAAACATGCCCTTGGCTGTAGTAAACAGCTGTGGGCAGAGGTGACAGGCTTTATTACCAGAGTTAACATTTCCCAAGCGGACTCTGCTACAGAGACTACAACTACAGCTTTCAAAGCTTCCAATTAGCGATCTCGGACCTAATTAGAAAATCAAATCTACAACAAGACAAAACCCCTGAGAAAACCCAAAGAAGCTATTTCAAAAGAGCAGAACATTTATTTTATGCCAGAAATATCCTCTAAAATAGGTGCAGGCTGAATTATGCAACATTATGTTCACTATGTGTGCACTCTCTCTATCATTTCAAGAATATTATTTAATATCTTCTAATATTGGTACCATAGTGTACCAAGTATACTTATCGGAGAACACTAGTAGTATTTGCATCTAATATTAATGTTATACAGTACATACTATAATGACTACTGTTTTCTTGAACTTATTTTCAGCTCAGAGTAATATGAATGGCTACTTGTGTTATGTACCTGTATTTTATAAACTGTCAGACATCAGCAGTTTCCCAGCTGTGAAAGTAGTACAACCCTCCGGCACCATGACTTCACAGCTCAGCTAGGTGGCTGGAAGTGAGCAGAATGGAATAGAAGTAATGGCTGGCTACACATATTTTAGAGGACATTTTGATTTGACAGAAGGATGTTACTGCAATGTGACAGACCTACAAACATGCTGTGGTATAAGAAATCACCAGAAAAAAAGAAAATAATTGGCCATGTACAACTAAAACATCCCATGCTGGCCTATATCTTAGGAAACTGGAATAATAATGCACCCCACCATATGCAAATAAGTTGCTGGCAAATAAAAATGAAAATAAAAGAGGAATAAAAACTTGGATGTGCAGTAATGGGAGAGAGTGGAATTCCACCCTCATTTGGTATAAGCCAAACCGCAAAGACTAATAAAAGCTTTAATTAAAGCCCTGTCACAATTTAATCATCTGAGCGTCATGCTTGTAATGGCCAGAGTGTTCCTTGTCTGGCAACAGGGAGTGCTTAGGACTATCTAATTACGGGACAAGTAAAAACTACCGTTGTGAGGAGCCACTCGCTGCACATCAACCTCCTGGCCTCACCGCCATGGCGACTGTACATCTGTGCATGTGATTTATGCTTCATCAAAACACAAAAAAAATGAGAAAAAAAAAACAGACGCAAAACAATAGTTGAGACTTCCCAGTACAGTATAGCTGTTACAGGGCTTGTTAATTACTGGAATGCCGAGAGAGACGTATCTAAGTATCGCAGGGCTATTCTGAGTGCAAGACTCCTAATTTAAACCAGATTCATAACTTCAAAGATTACAATAAAGTGCTCACGTAACATAGCTGTGCTCTTGAATTAGCCCATAGCTAGCAAAATATCTCAATTTTGAAGAGGGCAATGTATGGTTCAGAGAACGGATTCCGGGCCTTGGTAATGATCTGTGATGATGAAACCTTTCATATGCTGCAGAGGAAGCTAGCTGTACAGAAATGCATGCTGACCTACTGCCAGGAGCATAAAGATCACACAAGAAAAGCAAAGTGCTTCAAGCAAAGTGAAAGGAGTCACAGTAATAATACTAAATGATTAGCTGTAGGTTTTAATCGGGCCTTTTCAGCATTGCAAGAAGGTCAAACTATCAAACCCATTGCTTATATTTCATAAATAAAAGTAAATGAATACTGAACCGAGATGAGAAAATAACGAACCAGCCAAGATGGTTCATCTGGATACCAAAGTGACAAGTGCTTGTAAATGCATCTCTTTGTCTTCTGATGACTGCTATTCTTATTTTAACGGAGAGATTGGAGGAAAAGATCTCACTATGTGGATTTAGCACAAAGATTGTGTGCAGAGAACGAGGTGCTTTTCTGTGCAATCACATGCTTGGCGTAAAAACAGTCAAGGTTTCAGAAGCATATTGCCAAGAGCCAAAACATCAAAAGCAAAGTTTACAATCTCCTTCTGTGCCATTTCAAAAGGATGAGCAGTGCATATGACAACGGCCAATGGGTCCGTTAAGGTCAAATGGCACGCAAAAGCAAGCAGAGGTATGTTCAGTTTGAATCTGATGCTCCAGCAAAAGAAATAACAATAAAAACCCTCATTAAACTCAATCCTGGCACACTTCCTGTTACAATCATAAAAGCAAGGCTAACAATTCTTGAAGATTTCCCCAAAGTGTTGTTTTTTTTACACCTCTATCCCATTACTAGAATTCAACATCGCATGGGAAGCCCCGGATGAATTGGTGGCTGTGGCATACAGTAGATTTTCATTGTTTAACACTCATTTTGTAGTACACTGCAGTTAGCAGAGTTAGCGAATGCATAAGTGTGGATCTCTAAAACCTCTGGAGTACAGAATAGTGACACTTTCACCAGCTGAACTGCACACTAGAAACCACAGGACTCACTTCTGAAACCTTGAGACAAAACCTACAAGCCAAAGAAAACTATTTGTAAAATCATCATGAGAAAGCTATGCAGTTATACCATTGTAAACAAAGTAAAGCTATGCCCTCATGAACATATATTTGGCTTTTTTAATATTTGTTTTGGTATGTGTCAGTTATTGTCAAATGGAGATGACAAAAATAGAGAGTATTCAAGGATTCTGTTTTCAATTAAGTTAATAAGAAAAGTTTGCCATCCAGTTAATTTTTCCTGACAGCAATATTCATCATCTCGAACAATAACTCACCTCATTGTGACTTTAAGGAATGATGTAGCTTGCAATAGGTAATTTGCATACATAATTTCATTTACTTCATGAAACTTGGAGATAATTTCCCTGTCTTGAGACAGGCACTGCTGACAGTTGACTGTCACACTGCTGCTTGTGATTTATACGTTGCCACTCCAAGGACGTATATTTCACAGTTGACACACATAGACGCGATTAAGTTACATGTATGTGCTATTTCTGTGTTTGTATTTTTTTCATTGAAGTTTTTGTTAGTTATAGTTGAGCAAAAGCACTGTGACACCAAATATAAGTAAAATAACGTAAATAAATATAAAATAATCAAAGCTTTGAAGTATGATTTCCCTCTGCCCACGATTCCTGTCAAACTGATGTTAACAACATATCATGGCATCTACCATTTATAATGGTAATATAACCACAGTTTATTTATATCAAGGAATGATAACATTTTTCAAGGAATAAGTTGAGGAGGACAGATGTTCTTTGGGTGGAGGTGTAGCATAATGACTAGGGAACTGCGCTTGTAACTAAAAGGGTGTTACAGCAGTTAGATCCTGTTGTGGTACCCTTGGGCAAGGTACTTAACATGAATTGCTTCAGTAAAATATCCAGCGGCATCAATGGATTGCATGCAAAAATATAATTTGTGTAAGATGCTCTGGATAAGAGCATCTGCTAAATACCTTACTGTAATGACCGATCTTTTTCAAGGATGTCATCTCCTTCCATATCTCAGGACACCAGTGGGAAACTGTGACAGTGCTCATGGAGGAATGGTGTCAGCAGCAAATGTGCTCATTTGAGCCATTGTGGCAAGTCCCATGAAGGTCAATGCACGCGCCTTGATCAAAACATTATCATGAGGCATGTCTATGTCCCAGATTCCATTTCTCTCTGTAATGCCCCCCTGTCAGACAACAAGGGTATTATGACTGACAGTCAGTGGCTCTTAAGACCCGCTTGTTTAGCCACTTCATCTTAATCTAAAATTGCAAAAATACTGTTCGCTTTCAAAAGCTCAAGGAGTTACTTTAGATGCCAGCAGCTGAAGAAATAGGAGAGGGAAATCTAATTAATCAATATCTTGATCAAAGTCAGCAAGCTTTATGAAAGGGTACTTACTCTCGATGATCTTGTCCTGTACAGTATTTAGATCATATGTGGGAAAGCACCATGGGAAACTACGCAACATCCTATCAACAGTCTAATCATAAAATAATAAACAATAAATAGAAATAGGACTGGTCATAATTTACAATTTTTCTGAGATTAGTCACATCATACCTACAGTACTGCCTCCCATTCAACATACCCTGAATAAATGAATGAATGAATGAATGCTTTTTGTATTTACAATGCCATGTAAAATGGCCAACCCCACATGGGATTGCATGACACACAATTACAGAAACATACTTCAGGTCACTTAGCATAATAAACTTGAAGCATCTGATATAAGACACAACAAATACTTATACAGTATTTGTTTTCTTTGTGTTCATGCTTTAACTAAATATTCTGCAAAAGCAAATGTTTCCTTCTCGCATAGTCTTTTCCAAAAACAATAAATAATCAACATCTCATCTGTTCATTATATTAAACAAAACCCTTTCTTTGATCATAATACGGATGACAATACGAAGCAAAATACATTTCATATTCTATTTGTTTCACTACATGAACTACAAAACCTATCCTGTTCACCAATACCAACATAACATCCAGTTTCCAGATGCAAAGGCAATTTGCCAGACCTGATCTGGGCACACAGAGATCTTCTCCTGTTGGGCATATTCTGTTTCACATAATTTTCAGTACTGAACTCAATTTTAATCAAACCATATGTTCTGAGTTTTGGCTTACTCCATATCTTAGGAGCCCATTTTTCTTTAAAATGCTGAAAAATAACACCTTTAATCATCCCAGTATTAAGCATTTATAATATAGCTGTAAATCGGATATTTATGCCTACAGAGAAAGGCTTGCATCAATAATATGGCATGGTCGTATTCCAGTTTGACATAAACCTGGATAATGACAAATTTTTTGTTTCAACTTATCAATGCAAGCCTGGGGCAAAGCACTTTGCAAAATCGACAATGTAAAACAGGCCTGGATTCAATCAACGTTTGTCCTTTAGTTTTACTCTCAATTAAATGCGAGAGTTTTTTTTTTTTTTTTTCCTCCCCAGTGCAGTTTTAATTGATTTCTTTAAACACCAAACCCACCAAACTTGCTTGTAAAGAAAAACAAACAAAATCACCCTTGCATTTTATTGGGAATCAGCTATTTAAAAATCTCTGCTTCTGCTTAATAATGTGAAATATAAATTAAATATACATTTCCGTGAACAAATAAATAAATGCATAAACTATTCTTAAAGGGGGACCATGTTCACCTTTGCACCCATCTCATACCTTCTCGTACTGCCCACTGACATTAATAAAATCAGAAAAGGAAAAACAACTAGAGAATGTAAACTCCATTCTTGTAGAGCAGCAGTGTCTGCAAGTTTAACTCCAGTCCCAGAGGGCTGGACCATCTGCAGGTTTTTGCGGTCTCCTTTCAAATAGAACCCATTTCAGGAAGCAAGGTGTGCGGATCTTGTCAATCAATGACTTCAGTGAAGAAACTCACAATTAAGAGCTGAAATACATCAGTCAACCTCTGAAATGTACTGAAATCCAGCAGCTACTGTGGCTGTCCAGGGCTAGCGTTTGAGATCCCTGGGTTAGATGGAATCTGAGCTTGCTGGATATCGGTGCATTCAGAATGAGACACTGCAGCGATGTAGTGCTGCATGCGGCACACTTGCACTGACACTCACTGGTGAGTGCCCCTCACTCGCTCGCTCGCTAGCGGGTTGGGGGAGGGGGGCTGCGTTGCATCAGGAGATGCTTTTGAGACAAGTAACCGTGGGCCCAGGTTGCCATGTCAACCCGCTGAATCCGCAGGCCGCCGAGTCGCTGACACAGGGAGAAATGTTAGCGCTATCTGCGTCGGCCAGCGTGGCACCCGGGGGCGGGCGGGCGGGATGGGGGGTCAGGGGCACGGGCTCGAGAGGGAGGGCCGGAAAGGCGGACGGTGAGCGGACATGGCAGCCGAATTAGAGCCTGGCAGCCCGGAGAGTGACAGGTTAGTCTGAGTCTCGCTCCGAGCTCCAGAGCTGGAGCGCTGCCAAGCTGGTGACAAATCCAATTTCCTCCACCCACACAGGTTTGGTGGAGCAGATCGCTGCTCGCCATTACTATGGAAGTGCGCTTTCTGTTGAGCTGACATGCACCTCTGTTACCACACTCCGATCAAATATGGAACCACCGCTGTGTCTAACAGAGTCAGGGTCAATACCATGCCAGTTCCATCAATTCAGAAAATAAAATTCTCAATTTATTGATTGAAATATCCTCACAGAGCACTAGGGGCAATTTTTCAATTCTTGAATCAAATTTCAGGTTGAAATGAAATGGAGTGGACATGTGTAAAATGCAAACTGTACTGAGCTCCACAGAGCTGCTCTGCAGGTTTGTGTTGTTGCATATGTTTCGGAATCACCCAAATGGTGGAATTTGGATCCAGGGGTAACGTTACAGATTTGGCTGAAGGTATGTTCAGGGGTTACACATTAGTAACTAAAGTAAATCTAATATATGGTTTGATTGTTATGAAGACAGCTGAACATAAAGTGCACCATCATTTCTGACTAATGGACTCTTATGGACAATGTGTACCTCACATGTTTGCTTCATATCTAAGCTGCTCACCTGGATCAGATTCACCTGCATTTCTAACCTATCATTTAAACTGCCCTCAGGGAAGTGCACTCAATGTCAACTGCTGATCAGAAACATCCACCCAACCACCCACGAAAAGACCTTTGCTTAGAAACTGGAGACAGTTTGAGCAATACAACAAGGCTTGAGAACTTCAGATGGAATAAACAAACTTAATTATATATTTTTTAAAGTATAGATAAAAATATAAACAGAGTATGAATGCAACTGGAAAATCACCGGCAATAAATTCACTCTCATTAAATCATTAGAGAACATTTTATACATTCAGTGCATTTCTACATTTCTATTACACTAAGCATACACCATTAGTATCAACAGAATGCTATAACTATTTCAGTACAAATGTCCTTTTCCTATGAAGGTACTGATGATACACTGTATGTGCAGGTTATTTCAGTGCAGGAATAGAACGCAAACAGATGCTGAGTAACAGACTGAATGGGGAGGAGTGGGGTGTGGGTTTGGCCACCTGCTGAAAGCAGAGGTTTTTAAACCCACGGAAATCTGTCGAAAATCAGAAACAGCGGCTACTCACCAGGGGAGTGCAGGGCGCCCAGTATTCGGGATTCAACTCGGCCCTGGACCTGAGGTCCAAATATTCAGGGTTCAGTTCAGTTCTGGCCCGGGGTAATGTTCCCTGAATTGAAATAAATAAATAAATAAATGAAAGTAAATAAATAAATAAATAAATTATGTTATCTTCCATTTCTAACCAGGCTTCTCCCACGTATTTCAGCAAATTGCAAAGATGGTGCTGCTGAGGCAGAGATTGATAATCGCTCTTCTAAGGAGGTAAAAGGCTAAAATAATAGCAAAAAATAAATGAATAAATGATATGATGGGGGTCTTATAACAAAATAAATTACTAAAATTGAGATGGATGTAGACTTTATGAAGAAGCACATTTATAAATACATAAATAGCATGATGGATGCAGACCTTTTGAGGAAGCAATTGGTTTTAAAAACATTGACTGAATAAAGAAGCAAATGACTGAAATAATAATGGTTCAACCAAGCACAACAAATCTTTTCCCCAACAGGACAGAAATGGGCTCCTGTGTTCTTGGCCTACTTCTGTCTCATGTTGTGCACGAAATGTATTTTCTATTTTTAAAAACCCGATGCATCATAACTATTAAAAACACCTAAATGGGATTTTAGAAATTCAGTCCAAATAAATGCATCCATTACAGATTGTGCAACCAAACTATCTGGTGTAACCCTGTAAATCCCATGATCAGACACATGAATCAGATATTTTGATTCATTTAATATCGCTGAAAAGAAGAACACAAAACGTATCATATTGATACACATGTCACAGCACCCCCTATGCATGCATGTGTATGCTGCATTTATATGATGCAGGGAATTGAATTTTACATAATATTTCTGCCGATCTTAATGTGCTTTACAGTGAGGGGTCAACTCCTCAAATACCCCCAATAGGTAGCACCCACCTGGGTTATGGATGGGAGCCATTTTGGCTACAGGTAGAGAAGTACGGGATTATTGAGCCAAATAAACTGAACAGGTGGCAGGTTCACAGAACCGGGTAAGTAATTTCACCAGGAAACTGTGGAAACCCCTTATTTTTTGCTGTAAGTGGCATGCAATCTTTCATGACAACACACATAAATGTTCACAATGTGCATACATATGCACATTAAGGTAATGTGGTCGGAGGAAAACCCAAAGGCCATTATCAACCTTCAGATATATTTACAAATTGAGAGAATCAAAGGTACTAAAAGGTGAATTTTGACCAATGTGAAACAGCCTGGTGGCTGGAAGGGCTACGGTAGCTTATGGGTACACAAGAAGGCACAAGCTTAAAGTATTTAACAGCCCTGACAATCACAATGGCGACCCAAATCATAGATCATTAAACCATTACATCATTTAATTAATTAAATAATGCCAGTGCTGTTCTAATTTACCTTTAGGATTTATAAGTTTGGCATTTGGTGGATGATTTTAGCCAAAGGAACTTACAAAAGTACATTTCCTATGGTAAGCAAACACCACTAGAGCTAGAGGCCATACCATCCAGGTGCATGCCTCAAGATCTGTTAGATGTAAGATAATGGGAAAGAACAATTCTTTTTATTTGAACTCAGGGATGTATTTTGAAAAGATCTATTTTCATTAGACATCAGAGGAAATCAGCCACAGATTCTTTCTTCCTGACTGGCTGAGGAAGGCTGTGCAACCGCCGAGCGGCGAGGGCAGAGAAGAGCTGGGGCCAGCGGAGCGGCTGCCAGGTGCTGGAAGAGATGGGGCAGCCAGCTGGCAGGAGGCTGCTGAAATGAAAGGTCTGGTTGGAGTGTACGGCGCGATCATTATCTGACGATAGGAAGGTGCAGTGCCATTTTTGAAACTTGTGAGAATGTTGGCAGTTTGAAGACCAAGTGGGCAGAAGCATTATAGGCCAGTTGCTGTGGCCTGATGGCACATGCTGGTAAGTTGGCCAGCAAGGTGTTATCATATTCCAAACAAGAGACTATAAGGGCTTGTAGAAGTAGCTGTATAGCCTCTTGAGTAAGAAAGGGGTGGATTCTCTTGATTTTGTGAAGGGAGAACCTGCTGGACCATGTGGAAGATCTGCTGGTCATCCAATGTCACACTAAGGTTCTTAGCTGAGTCGGAAGTAGACAAAGTGAAGCCATTGACAGTGATTGAGGCATAAATTCATGGGGATCTCTTCCAGGTTCGGTCTTCTCCATGTTAAGCTTCATCAGGTGTTGGACATCTAGGCATAAAGAGAACTTGGGTCTCGGAGGGAGAAAATTAGTAAAAGTTGAATTTCATCAGCATAGCAATGACATGATATATGCCATGAGCAGAGATAACTACATATTAGTGTAAAGAGAAGAAGACAGGACCAAGCACTAAGACCTGTGGGACATCAATCGAGAGGGAGTGGAGGAGGAGACAGATCCCCTCTGGGCCACTTGGTGGGATCAGCTTGCAAGACACAAGGCAAGCCGAGTGAGGCGGAGCCTCAGATGTTCATATCTGCAAGAGCGAAGGATTCAGTGAATGATGGGAAACATCTGCATGAATCTGGTTGAAGCGGCCAGTACAGCCATTAGATTGTATTTCTTTGTAAAAATGTTTTGTTGTTGTTGCTTTTTTTTATTAAATACAATTTCAAAGAAATTGCAGGGATCTTAAACTGAACTATTAAAATGTCAATCATTGTCAAAAAGCAAAAAGCAAATGTGAGAATGCATGTAAACAAATTATATAAACTACAGTACACAAAGAAAACAAAGCCAGAAAATGCAATCGAGACCTTCCAAAACTATAATATCTTTGGACAGTTTTATTACATCTGTTTATTGCTGATGTCTATCAGAAAATCCTTTTTCAGCTGAAATGAAGGATGACAATGTCACAGCCATTACACGACAGTAGTTGCATTGGTTATCATGTTGCCTATGGATTACCAAGATGAACGCAGAGAATGTGATGCATGCTCTCCCATTCTGCCTAATGCCACCTCGGCTGCATTTCCTTCCTGGGGACAATGAGAAGGAAATTGTTTTGCTTGAATATCCCATTTTCAATTTATATATTATCCCAGGCCTTAATGATTGGTCCAGAAAGAGAGCGAATCACTATGCCCTGCAGTGTGAGCTGTATACTGTAATTATCTGCTGATTTACAATATCACTGTGTCTAATGAGGCTGTGTTACACAGAGCTCTGGGCATAAATCACTGTCTTTTTTTTTTTTTCTTTTCCTTTTTTTTTTTTTGTAAAAGTGACCAAAAAAAAAAAAGTGTAATGAACTCTGATAGCAGGAGGAATCTGAATTTCACATCACAGATATTTCCTCTTCTAAAGATGGATTCCAGGCTTTGGCCTGATTAAATCACCGCTAGATACAGCCAGCACCCATGCACAGGTCTTAGACTAGTGCCACGTTAACCTTTTCTGTTTGCCACTCCAGTACTTTTAAATATTGTATCTGTTGGTTTCTGGTACAAAGCATGCACACACAGGCCTGGAATGAGTCAAAATGTGCCATGAACTGGCTCTTAATAGGCTTTCATTTATTATCTTCAAACTGATTGAGTCCAGTAATCACAAAAAATTAGTTCCTGAAACTAATTCAAATATTTGTCTAGGAAAAAGGGAGAAAAAAACTGCATTTATATGTAGGTAGACATTAAGGACAAATGTTGGTTGAGTGAAGGCCAGAAAGTCAGCTGCCAAACTGCAAACGCCAGGCATTCCAGAAGGCACAACTTAAACTTGAATCTTTCAGGTCACCATTGATTTGACAGTTCCATTGCAGTTTCAGGCCAGTTGCAAGTTTTGAACAAAGATATATGTTTTGCATTTTGTTCTAAAGCTTCCTCTTCTGCTCAAGTTGGGTGAATAGCATTTAGAGTAGATTCCATGACTTATCATACCCTCTTTAATCAATCTAAACCGTTTATCCGTGCACATTACCGATGTAGAGACTGCTCCTGAGAATTTACTGAAGCAGTTAAATGCCCTACCAGCTGGCACGCTCATATCCAGGAATTTAACCTGAACCGTTCTGGTTAAAAGCCCATTTTAAAAAACTTGTTATATACACTGCTACCTTCCAAGCTGCATAATGAGGATTTGGTGGAACATGTTTTAAATTGTATCTAATAGTAAAACTACTACTCAAACTGCTCCTACCGCTACTACTAGTACTACGACTACTACTACTACTTACTACTTCTAATAATAATAATAATCATAATAATCATCATCATTGTCATCATTGTCATCATCATCATCAATAACAAGAGACATGCACAAAGGCAATTAGATTATGTTCTGAAAAAAAATGGTGAGTACAGTCCATTTCTTTTTCTTCTAGCCATTACACTGCAATCTGGAAATATGATCAAATTTGACTTATCATGTGTCACTAAAGCTCTCCCTACCCATGTGTAGCTGCAAATTGTCCTGCCATGTTTACCCGTTTGAAGTCATTTGGGAATCTAGCTGTGTGTGCCATGAAGTGACCTTTGGAAAGTTTGAATCCTGCTGAACTCTGTGACTTGCCCTGTGGTAAAACATGCCGCATACAGTTAACCCACATACAGCACTCTGCTAGTGCAGCAGTGCATGCTGGGAGCCATTACCTGAGCAAAGGTCAAGTAAGCACAGCAGACATATTATTTACTTTTTTCATATTATTTCCTTTTTCACATATTTGTTTATTTATTGCAAAATATGTTTGAGATGAAGAGAATCATTTTATAAAATTAATGTAAGTCATCTTTAATCATCTATTTCAAATGCACCATTATTTGCAAAACCCTTTGAAGCTCATTTAGTTACCAGACTACACTGCAGGTACTACAAATGCCTGGTAGCTGAAAATTTTTAAAAATAATTTTGAATAAAGATGCTTTCTGTTGCATGATTGTGCTTGCATGCCATTCTCTGAGAAATACATTCATAAATGATCTATGCTCAACTTATTTTCATATATAGAGAAGACTAAAACATCAAATATTTCGCCGATTGCCATCATCAGTAAAATCAATGTTACTGAATCATCAGGTGAAAGCATTTGATTCCTTTTTTCTTTTTTCTTTTAATTCTACAGTGGTGACACAGGAACTTGCTTGCCATACCAAAGACGGGTGTGCAGAATGGAATTTCCCCTCCAATAAACTCGGTCACTTGAGGTGAGGTTTTAGAGTTGCAGAAGGTATGTAAAGGTTTCAAGAGGAATAACACTTTCCAGCCGCTGACTGTGGTGAACGGTATGCGTTTGAATCCTTTAGCCTCATCATTTTGGAGCGTGGCTCTTTTGTGAATCAGGGCACTGACGTCTTTTTGATGAAACCCAGCTCCTTTTTAACCTATAGGCTTAAAGAAAAGCTCAATCCACTTCTGCTGGAAATGTGGTGTTCTGCAGTTGTTTTGTTGTATAGAGGAGAGAGTATTGCTTTAACAGACTAGTCTGAGACAGTCTGCTCTACATGCCCTTATCTCAAAAGTACAGCTGCACAGTTGCCACTTCGGTGTGCATTTACTGTGAAATACAGAGTGTATATATTTAAAAAAATATATATTTAATCTCAAAAATCTCCAAAAGCAAATTGTTCCTAGGTAATTGTTACCCATACTAAATGTACACATTTCTAGTCACAGGCTAAAAGCGTCTGCCAAATTGTTATCTAAACTTGTTTTCACTCTTCAATCCAAACTTGATTGCACAGTTCGATCAGAGTCTGAATGGTAAAAGTACCTGAATACCTCCAACACCTTGTCATTATGTTCATTAAGATTATTAATTAAGCCAATTTTGCAGTTTAGGGTTTGAATGGAGCAAAAATCAGGAATACCTCTGGATAGCCAGGACCAGGGTTGTCTAGCATTCGTCTGTGCTACGGTATTGGTATGTGAGCATCACTGATTATAGCATCAAAGAGAATGGAATCGGCTGTGATACTGAGAATTATCAAACCAAAGTTAAATGTTCTTTCTGAAAGTTTGCCACAAGGTAAAAATATTTATGGAGTCAGATTGGGGATAAAGTTGAACATTTTGAACACACAATAAAGTTTGCCATTGCGAATAATACCCTAATGCAGTAGGGACCATGCAGCTAATGAAAAGGCACTGTGGTGCATTTTGCTAAATGTTTTAACAGCAGTTAGTGACCATCCACAAACATGAATGTTGGAATTACTGAAAGTGAGTCCTCATTCCAATAACTTGTATGTAAATTTAGCCCATTGGAGAGTCTTTATGTCATTATGTCTCGCCCTTTCTATTCTATATGCCTTTACAAATACCTATACAAATAAAACACCAGTAAGAGCATTTGCTCAAATTTATTTATTTATTTTTTTAATTATATATTTTCTTCTTTTATAATTATTTTTTCAGCTTATTGTGGAAGGTGGGGGAATTGTGTTTGGGTAGCTGTGAACCAGGAATTCGTTTTTTCAGTTGCGACTAGATTGCTTTGTATAGCATTGTAAAGTAAAATCCCTATTAAAGCAAAGGCAAAAAAGTACTAGCGGTTACAAGTGTAAACCGCGTAGCATGTGTACAGGGCTGCTCCACTAGCACCGTTTAATTGGTGTCATATATAAAGGGTGGCTGTTTAAAACTTTAATTTTGTATTAATATTTAAAATGATGTCATTATAAATTTAGACCGCAGAATGATTATGCCATCAACTTACAGGCTGCTTTTCACACGTTAAAATGTCTAAATGTTTCATTGCTTTTTTTCACAGATTGAGCCAATACGTTTGAGAGATGGGAGTTTAGGGTTTAGCAGCGTGGCCATTTCACACGCCGGTGTCAGATTATAACTGCTGGGTGATCTGTCCCGAAACCCTGCGACCCTAATCTACTAACAGCAGTGAATTCTGCGTATGCTCACTTTCTGTGTGCATCAAGTAGGTTGTTGGGCAGAGGGATTAACAAATCTTTCCCTTTTTGGAAAATGTAACAGATTATAACTATATTTGGAATAGTTATACTTTTTATGTGTTTTAAATGAAAAGCCTAATTGGATCTAAGAAAGTCAAGATGGATCTAATTGATCAGTAACTAAACCGCACATGTGGTGGAGCAGAAGAGAACACTGTGGCATTAAGTGCATGCCCGTAGGCCAGGGGGTCTCAAACTCAGTCTTTATCATTGTGGTTGGAACAAAAACCAGCATACACAGGGGTCCCCCAGGACAGAGTTTGGAAACCACTGCTCTATTGAGTGAACTATTTGCATTCCTATTGGAATTTTAAGCTTTTTCTTAAAGTTTGAAGTTCTTAGATGCAGAACAAAATATATTCAATATATAGCACATATGTGGAATATAATTACTCTGCAGTGTGATATATTGCAATATCTTAATTTCACAATGATTGTATATATGCTAGTATATATTGTGAAATATTGCAGTATATTGATAACATGCAAATACATTTCCAAATGTTTTCCTACGGGAGCTTTTAATGAGAGGTCAGTTTGAGCTTTCTGAACTGCATCCAGTGAGCTCATTCAGAATAATTAGTCCCAACTTTGAGCCAATGCCTTTCAAAAAAAGTACACAGAGAAAAAAGGTCATGGAGAGGCTTTTGACATGGATAGCCCTCAGATAAGTCATAAGCACTGAGAACAATGTTTTCAAAAGGCACAGAGATGGCCACATCAAGCAAAACCAATAAAACTAGAGATGACACTCACAATCCTTTTCAATTGAGCGGGACTTCATGAAAGAAAAATATTGGCCTTTAACAGTTTGCTAACGGTTCACCTTGTATAAACTGTACGCTGATGAGGTCTTTTTTTAATTAATCCTGGTGTCTTTAAGTGATATGAGAGCTATCCACGGGAGACTGGAAAATAATGATAAGAATTCAGAGTTTTGTATTTCATTTATCAAATTTAATGAAAAGCTTTAGATGGAAGTAAGAACAGCTTTAGTGGAATAAAGCAAAGGGTTGGTCAGAAATGTACCTCTTACTTAACAAAATCCCTGCATATTCCTAATATTCGTGATACGTCGAGGTCTTTCCTGTGGTATTGTTTCGGCAAGAATCTTTTTTTTTTTTTTTTTGATGTCATGTAATGCTTTTTTAAATTAGTTTTTTTTTTTCTTACAAATGGCTCAGGGTTTGCCTGAATTATTCATTCATTCATTCACTCACACATTATTTCCATTTCTTTGTCAATATAATTGAAAAAAAAAATGTTCACATTAGATTCAGGGCAGAAAAACATCCATTGGACAGATCAAAAACACTCTTCAGGAGGCAGGCGCAGATGTGTCAGTGACTACTGTCCACAGAAGACTTTACGAACAGACCTACAGTGGGCTATACTGCATGGCACAAGTCACAAAAACAGGATGTTCAGGTTACAGTTTGCTAAGAGGTACCTAAAAGAGCCTTCTGAGTTCTTGAAATGCGTCTTGTGGGCAGAGACGTCAATATGTCAAGACATCAACAATTATGGCAAGAGAAAAGTATAGAGGCCAAAAGGAACTGTGCAAGAGTCAAAGCTAGATTCATACTTTGTCCCAAATATTATGGAGCACACACACACACACACACACACATATATATATATATATATATATTCCTCTTAGTATGTTAAAATGCCTTCATTCACTATCAGCCCTTGCTCTGTATCTCCTCATCTCTTAAGTTACTGCTTCAGTTTGCCTGTGCAAAAAGAGCTCATAAAATTCTCAGAAATCTTTCCCTCTAGACACATTGTTTTACTTTACGGCTCCCAGAGTCCAACAGTTTTGTGGTTCTCTCACGTTTACAGCTGCACTCAAACCCCACTGTGCCACGGCCTTACTAGGGCTGTGCCTAGTTATTTATAGAGCATTCGTAAGCTGTCCATAATGGGGAAAGGGCGTATTTATTAATTCTGTCTTTTTTAAATTTATGGGCTCCATTTTGTTTCTTTGCCGTTTTGATTTGACATATGAACTTTGCTTAGACTCACAATTAAAAGTAAGTGCTATTTGGCTTTGGTCTGCAATCGCTCAAGTTAGCTGGGCAAACTATGGTCACCAAAAAATAAAAAATAAATAAATAAAAGATTGCATTTGTTTGTGTAAGTATTTATAAGTGTAAGTTCAAACAAAAAAGTACTTGACTTCAGGCCAGAGTATTTGTATATCTATTTTGTTTTGAGTTGGTGACTTTTGAGTTTGATATTTAGTTTATCTTTTCATGCATTTTTTATGATGTTTGTTTGCAATATTTGCTGAATCAAATTGTGTAGAAGACTTCATTTCAAGAACAAAGCAGTATTTTAATAATGGTCATGTATTCATCTTTCCTGGTTTAATTTCAAATGAGAAAAACTCAAGGTGCCTCTGCTGCAAATGGCAGTGAGCCAAATACCACCGTTTTTATCAGAAATGATGACAGATATGATCAGAATTCATCGTTCACCTTCTGTGCATCTTATGGGTCTCTGCGCATTATTTTCCACACACAGCCAATCTGCCACTGACAGCGTGAAATCTATTACATCCGTGCTGTGGAATCTTGGCACAGCATAAAAAATAATCAATTAAATTGAGGAGCAAAGTGACAACAAAGTACTTAAGACTGCATCTGTTTCAATTGAATTCATAAATGATGGCAAGCATTGATTTCTCATGCCATTTTACCCATTCTATTCATAGTTTTCTTGGACTGCAGGATACCGTATAGGGCAGGATCGATTAGCACCCATGCAGTTAATGACTCTATGACATTCTGATCCAAACGCTATGGATTTCCTACTCGCTAAATTCTGACATTCAAATGCTGAGAGAGCAACACATCAATAAGGCCCTGGAATGTCATGCATACATCCAAGGTTCCTCGTCTGCTCCTGTCAGATCCTGCCAATTAGTATACCCTCCAATTATTTAACGTCCAATTGACATGTAATTTCCATTTGACACGCAATTGCGGTTTTTCCTCAAATGAGACACCAAATGAATATCACATTAGTGTTAGGGGTATCCAGCCCAACATCGAGATGTGATTTTAATAGCATAATACATGCTAAATGACACACTGTCCATAATAAAACAGTCGAGAAATCATATTTTGAATTGAACATGCAGCACCCACTATGTGAATTGTATGCATAGTGCATTTTTCTAAATTACCCATAAAGTAGCCAATGGGGCTGGTAGCCAATGCATAATACTGTAGTTGTAAAGGACGAAAGGGCTGTAAACCCAATAAATGAAAGGTTCAAACTGGAACTCGATAAATGAAAATATTTCAAGCCAATTATTTTCTAAAATCTTTTTTAAAGCTCAAAGAATAGTGTAAGCCAGTGGTCTCCAACCCTGGTCCTGGAGAGCTACAGGGTCTGCTGGTTTTTGTTTTCACCTTAAAATCAGTACCCAATTGAGACCCAAGACACCAGATGAGTTGAGTTAACTGTGTAATCAACTGTTCTAATTGATTCATGAAGTCACTGTGAAACCCAGCAGACCCTGTAACTCTCCAGGACCAGGGTTGGAGACCACTGGTGTAAGCATTCAAGAATGATGTGGTCTGCAAGAGCGCAACAAAAAAGTGTCCTCACACTGTAATGTGGACCCCATTTCCTGACACTCAGAGACAGACACCCTGGTCTCTCCTTGTCTTTTTTAATTCAGCGGTTAGCAGTGTGTGTCAGAAAAAAAGGATTGTTTGCAGCGCAGCCTCTTGGCCTTTAAAATGTTCTTGGGGATGACCGACCTCAGGGCGCCGAGCTGATGACTACACCCCCCCCCCCAACCCGCTTCCGAATGGATCGCACCCCCAGCCCCTGTCCCCATCTCTTTCCTAACTTCCCACTAACTACAATCTGCCGACAAGGCTCTCCTCTGGGCACAACATGAACAAAGCAGAAAGTTAAAGTTCTTCAGCAATCCCCTTCACCCCCCGCACCACCCCTGATATAACGATGTACATCCATGCTTCTGGGCTCAATTATGATTATGCCGCATATAGTCGAGAAAGGATTGGATCTCGTGGCCAGGAGCCTATGAACATTATTTTTTTTTCTATTATTATACTGTATATCTATGGTGTCAACGTTCATGCGAAATAATCAATGTACATTTCCCCTGCAGCACTGAATATCAGGATAGCTCATCCTACTGTACTCTGAAGAACTAACCATGGCGCTCAGTGAAGCATAATCACAACGTTTTGAATAAAGGTAATGAGTAAATCCCGTTAAATCCATATGAGAATGACAGGTACATTTCACAGCCCTCAAAGGCATAACTTTCACACATTGAATATACAACCTGGGAGGGACAGATCAGCGCCTTCAGTATTGCAAAGGTTTTCACACTCTCCTTCCTTACCAATGCTGCTGTAAAAGAACACGCTGTTGAGCTGTGTCAAGTGTTGTCAGAGTGATAATTTGAAAGGAATTTCAAGGAATCAGAATTTGAGTATTCTTAAATGCTTCCAAGTTTAATTAGCTGATTGATTGGAAGGTTCATGAACGTGCGCAAATGTGATCGAGTGTTCTGTAGACCTTTCATATTAGGCCTGGGGCATTATATTATTTTTAGCATTCACTGGTGTGTGTGCTATTGACATGCTAGTAGTATTTCAGATTGTTAGCCAGCTGCCAAATTATATAGGTGTGTGACATAAGGTGTTGCAGTCATTAACTCTGTGGGGGTGCACACTCAGAGATTTAGTGGAGATTTGCGGATAATTATTATCAGCCACGTATAATTCACAACATTGTCAATGTTCATTTTATTTCAAACATTTAAACATTGGTTATTCCAATGGCCACTTCAACGTATCTCTATGCAGCTTATTTGAAGATGCAACATTAAGTGGAGAGTATCTTAGTTTGGGAAGTTGCCAACTTCTGGGTTTAACATTAGAACCCAAACCAAACTGTGGGACTGAGGTCTGCCTTTGTCATGCCAGTGCCTTTATAGTGCAGTTCTCCACTGTGGAGAGATTACAGGTATAACTGCTAAAAAAAACATTGTAAGTTAATGCATGAACATGTTCTTTTAAAATATATAGAACACATAGTACTGGTGTATGCATTTCCTGCAGTACTGGCTTTCCATATGTTTGTGAAATAATGTCCTTACCATGAACTACTGTAGTCTTGCTATGTGCTAGTGGCAGCAGCTAAGCATATAAGAGGGTGAATTCAAGACACAATGGGGGTGGCAGAAAATAAAAGAGTGCGGCTAGTGTGAATAGTGGTTGTCCATGGTACGCTGTAGAAGCTAACTCAACTGTTGGTATATACCGCCTTTTTTCTATCTCTATTGGGAGCAGTTCTTAATCATCACTGTAAATACCTGCCATCGTGGATTTCTAGCTTAGCACAATAAAAGGCACCTTGCTGCCTTGCTGTATTTTTGTTCATTGGAGAGTGCCTAACAGCTAACGTTACCCTCATCCAGAGTGAGTGTGTGTTTGTGTGTATGTGTGTGTGTCTGTGAATGTATGTTTGCATGTGTATATGGACATCTGTGTGTGTGTGTGTGTGTCTGAGTATGTATGTTTGCATTTGTACATGGCCATTTGTGTGTGTGTGTGTGTGTGTGTGTGTCTGTGTATGTATGTTTGCATTTGTACATGGCCATGTGTGTGTGTGTGTGTGTGTCTGAGTATGTATGTTTGCATGTGTACATGGACATTTTTGTGTGTGTGTGTGTATTTGTGTGCGTCTGAGTATGCATGTTTGCATGTGTACATGGGCATTTGTGTGTGTGTGTGTGTGTGCTTGTGTGTCTGAGTATGCATGTTTGTATGTGTACATGGGCATGTGTGTGTGTGTGTGTGCTTGTGTGTCTGAGTATGCATGTTTGCATGTGTACATAGGCATTTGTGTGTGTGTGTGCTTGTGTGTCTGAGTATGCATGTTTGCATGTGTACATGGGCATTTGTGTGCATGTGTCAGCCTGGTCACCTGAGATGCACAGTAAGAACTGCACTATACTCAACCTCACTGTCTGTAAAATAAACAGGCAAAAAGGCAAAGTCTGAAATATTTAATTCTTGTCACCAAGGTGAATGATGTCACTGCATTCCATCAATCAATAGTGCCTTGTGTTGTGATGAACAACAAGGCATCTCTTGTTCAACCACCCTATCAATGGGGGAAGGCATGATGAGCACTAATCAAGCGTGCCAGCAATTGTCCTTGGCTATATGACTTTGCAGGGCATGATTGCCAAAACCAAATAAATAAAAACAAGAGAATATGTCTGGATGTAATTATTGCACAGCCATTGAATGCTGATGGGATAGTTATCGAGCTTCTTAAAAGGCCAACGCTGACCGGAGCAAAAGCAGATAAATGAGAACAATAACTAATCCGAGGTTAGTTACTCATCAAAGCCACCCACATTATTGCTGAGGTAAATTCATAAGCGATAAATCTTATTTTTTCATGACAAAACGTTTATTGAAGTATTTATTTAGCTATCAGATATGAGTAGGCACAGTACCATAGATGCTTAATAAGAACAAGCATCTGGGCTGCATGCATTTGTATTTCTTTCTGTAGTCAGCACACTTTCATTGAATCATATCCTCATCATTTTCTCCCCGCTCCTGGAGAGAAGTACTCCAGGCCTGTATATATATACTGTGTGTGTGTGTGCGTGCGTGCGCGCGTGTGTGTGTGTGTGTGTATATATATATATATATATATATACTGGCTGTAATTGGGGAAGGATGTAATGAAGGGCTTTGTGATAAGGAGCGATTCCTCGCCGGAGCAGAGCACCAAGCTGTCGGCACATCCTGCACCCTGTTATCGCCCCCTGCCCTGCCAAACCGGAGCGGAGCAGGAGGATGAAATGTTAAAGAATCAGCTTTCAGAGAGAGACAGAAAGAGCGAGTGCTTTGAAAAAGGGGAATGCAGTCTCGCTTCAAACACACCCCTCAGCACCACCACCCTGACACACACACACACACACACACATACCGTAACCTCGGCCAATAACACACACACACACACACACACACACACACACACACACCCCATCCCCCATGCACAACACTCACAATATCAGCACCCCGACCCACAGGGACTGAATCCAATGTCAATGTAGGAAGATTCCCTTTCACGCTTTATGAGCCCTTTCCAGCTTAATTGTGAATTGGGTTCCATGTGCCTCTGTGAACGATGGCGTTAAACGCCACTCTCGCACCTCCCTTCCCCCACCATACACCGCCACCCCCTGCAGCTCTACAACAGAGTGACGTACATTAGCAGCTTATAATTAGCAGTATGTGCACTCAGTACCTGAGAATACCGACGTCTAATTTTCGGTGTTTGCGGCAATCAGAAGTGCTGACAAGTTATCTTTACCAGACCGGAGAGATATCATTGTGCTATTTATGTGAGCGCACTAGAGACCCCCTTCTGCTGCCGTCCCAGTCTCTTAGGTTACCATTTACATCATCAGGGTTCTCACCCCCGCCTGAGCCGTCCACCCCCCCTCCCCACACACACCCCGACAATTGTTTATTAAACCCTGTTCACTGATAACAGAAGCACCCTTGTTGGACTTCATGGGTGGGGGCGGGGGGCGGGGGGTGGTGGTATTTGTTTGCAGTCGTTTGTTCAGTAGAGACACTCTGCCCTGATTCCAAGATGACCTACATTCTGCCCACTGGTACAGCTGGATGCTGACTGACACTGTTCAACTTAAATGTCTGGCCCCCGGGGTGACCCTGACCGTGCCCCATTTGAGAATCGAGCCTTTTGCTTCTCAAGAGTGTTCCAGCTAGCATTTTTGAATTTGTTTCTGGCTAGTACCTTCATTAGTATGTAAGAAAAAGGGCAGAAGGGCAGTCTCCATTTTCACCGGCATAAACACTTAAGCCACTAAAAGCACAAACCTAAAATGAAACAATTTTGAAAGGTGTATGGCACTGCATTTTCCTTATCATTGTTGACTGATTATCCATTCAAGGCTATTCTAATTGTTTTACAGTAAACAAAGTCAGCACTCCATTAGCAAAGGCTTTGCTGAAAGTTTGGAACGAATGCTCATCTCTTCTCCATAATTGAAATGATGAATGGAACTCCAAATTATATTCTGAACACTGAATGTTACTCACACTCACAGACACACACACACACACACACACAGAGTCATGCAAATTACATCCTGAGATTTTTAAGTGACCATCAATGCATGCTGATGCTGTGCATCTGATTTAGCAGCCAATATGAGGATCCCAAACATTTCCCCAAAAACGATAGATCGCAGAGAACATAGACACTTCACTGCAGAGGCCATGGCCTTCAACAGACAAATCATAGCATCTAGGACAGTGGTCTCCAACCCTGGTCCTGGAGAGCTACAGGGCCTGCTGGTGTTCATAGTGACTCTGCACTTCATGAATCAATTATAGCAGTTGATTAAACAGTTAACTCAACTCACCTGGTGTCTTGGGTCTCAATTGGGTGCTGATTTTAAGGTGAAAACAAAAACCAGCAGACCCTGTAGCTCTCCAGGACCAGGGTTGGAGACCACTGCTCTAGGACAATGTGGCCATCGTTTCAATAGACTACATTACATTTATTTAGCAAATTCTCTTATCTCGAGCAAATTACAATGCATGAAAATGTAAATACAGCCTTATTTATACGAGCAGAAGTGCCGGACTTGACAAATTCTCGGACCAGTGAGTATATATGCAACCCAATCACTAGCTCCTGTGCCTCTTTCCATCCTTTCTACTTCCAAACAACAGGAGCTTCCAGTGCACTGTTACAGCACAGAATATCCATCACCAAAGTGTTGCACTCGGCTACGACCCTTCATTAATATTCATGATTCATCCAATCGGAATGTTTCAGCTTCAGTGGTAAAGAGACAGAACATTAATGGACATGTAGCGGAGCATCTTGCGGGTCTATGGGATATGCGCTGCAGCCTGTGGCCAGTGGTTTGTATCTCTAACCACTGCTCCATGCCAGCGTGTCCCCTGATAGGCGTGTAAAAATGCCTGCTGCAGCCTAGAGGCAGAGATGGCTTTAAAGAGAGAGAGTGGGTGAGAAATAGGATAGTACAGCTTCATATTAGAATTAAGGGGTGTAAGTAATTGCATTCAGAAAATAATTAGACCATGCCCTTAGAGTGTATCTTAATATTGAGTAATTTTATATATGGAGGATTTATTTATTTATTTTTTGTATTTTTGTATTTTTTATTTATTTATGCTAGTGGAAGTGGAAGGAACCAAGCTAACTGCAGACGCTTGGAGATTTAGCAAGGTGAAGAGACGGTTATTCTAATCCAAGCAGCATTCATGATTTTAGAGGTGAGTGGCCTTTTTAGAACTTAGGTGCCTGTCTCACAATAATAATAATAATAATAATAATAATAATTACTAGTGGTGCTGCAGTATTGTCTCGTAAAACATTTTAACAATAAAAAATAATAACCTTCTCTACCAACACACACCCTAAGACCCAGCTCTCAAGCTTGTGGTGGAAGCCTTGGTCGCTGGGTACCTGAGGCAATCAAATGCACGGCCAGGAACGTTGTGTTAAGATGGCATATAGACAGGCTCCCCTGGGCACAGCCAGCGGATGATTGCTTGCCAGGGAGAGGAAACAAAGGTCTCGATGACACAGCAAGGAACTCCTGATTGGCCTTTCATTTCTGCTTCATTTGGCTCAAAGAATTGATTGGCTTTATTCCTGGGGCAAGATGGATCTTTGTATAATATGGATTGAATCCAAGGCAGAACTATATACAATATATAATGGATAGTGAACTATGAACTATATATATCAGCTTTCTGCCAGAGTTTATACAAGGTGAAACGAAAATGTATAAACTGTACAGTATATGCATAGAGCAGCAGTGTAGTATAATGGGTAAGGAGTTGGCTTCAGTATATATCCAGATGTATACATGGATGCAATGTAAAACATTGTGTAAGTCGCTCTGGATAAGAGCGCCTGCTAAATGCCTGTAATGTATAAAAAATACCCTTCAATAAAACACTAGAATGTGCATTTTACCTGCATGTTTGATAACAAATCTAAAATTGTGGAGTACAGAGCCAAATAAAGAAAAATATGTCTCTGTCCCAAACCCAACATTATGGTTCTCACTGTACATAGACAGAGAGGGAGAGCAGACGGTCTTGTGACACTGCCTTGCATCCGCTCTTCCTCCAAAATTCCGGCATATTCCGAGAGTAACATATGCTACCTAATAACTAAATTAGAACCAAGGAAAAGAAACCTATCAGATCAGGTTTGCTAAACATTCAGACTCTGACAGCTAAAGTTATTCTCCCTGAGAAATAACTGATAACACACTGCCTGTGCTCCGGCTGAGGTCAGGCGAAAATATCCGCTCTTGCGAGGACACTCCGAATAGCAGCTCTATCTGCTGATCAGATTGGATGTCGTTCTCATGTCTCCTGGGTGGCCCAGATATTCAAAACCAATTTGCATGCGGAACTTTGCCCTCTGATAGCAATTCCTCAAGCTATCCAATTAGGCTTTTATCTGTTGTGTGTGTGTGTATGCATGCGTGTGTGTGTGTGTGTGTTTCTATTATTTATTTATTTATTTTTAACAGCCATTGTCTAAATCAATGACTGTTTTATTTTTATGCTTTTAGACCAGTGTTGGCCGGTAGACTGTTGATTTTGGGCATGATCTCCTTTCTGGGGGAATATAGCAGAGGGGATGGGTTTTGTTGAAAAATGTATCTCATCATACTACACACATACACTTCTTATCGTACAGCATTTATTTTATATAAATTTACCCTGACCAAATGCATTTGTTTTGCTTCACAAACATTGTTTGGAAAGTTCAGGAATAACCAAGAATTTACTCACCACACTATATGAAGATTAAATCCAAGTTAATGTTTTTGAATTCAATGCTGTCTTAGTGTTCTTCATTGAGGAATACAGCTCTACTTCATTGCCTAGAAAAAAAACTATCCATTTTCTGCTACACCATCTCGGCAGTTCCAGCTGACATATACATATACAGCCAGATAGCACATTTCGCCTCAACAAAGCACCTCAAATCGGCAATTAAAAAAAAAAAAAATACTGGATCCCATAAGGACTGGAGTTCAAATGTGTCATGAGTGTTTCTCCCCTCTGCAGCTACACTACTATTCATCACTCATTGCTCCCTAAGTCTGACACTGATCTCTTCATTTCCCCCTCAGTAGTGCAGTGATACATGCGGAAATCACCACTCCAGGCTAAACAAATTTCATTTTTATTCATTTATTTCTTTAATGAAATGGTTGAGCGCTCTCTAAGAGGCATTTTCTTTACCCTTCATGAGGATAGTTATGTGAAACTCAAAATGGCTTATACCTGGATGGATGCAAACATATTCTGAGTGAAGTGTGTTTGTGCAGCATATTATTTAGCATTTTCAACCAACTGGGGCACAGTTCAAAGAAATCTAAGGAACAGGGCTGCCAACCAACCATTCATTCTACTGTGAGTGCACAACAGAACCACATTGAATATGTAACAGAATGTGGTGTTGAGAACCCTCTTATAGCTCACCCCTTATTCAAATATACACTCAGTTTACTATGAGCTCATGTATGTTTCTCTCAATCTAGAGATTAAAAAAAAAAAAAAAACACAAGTTGCTGGAAATCAGGCATCAAGCAGAGATGCTCTTCATTGCAACTGCATAATACTGTAATTATCTCTCCTGCTCTTTCTTACACCAAAGAATCTAAATTTAAATTGTGACATGTCAATTTACTTGTCATCTCCAAAGTCGGCAATTTAATTTATTGCAGTACTTGAATAGCCCTGAATTTTTCTCACACAAAGTCCCCATTAACAGGCAAGCAGTTTCTCTCAAGATTTTGAATATATTATGTGAGCAAAATCAGAACAGTAAAAATGCTTAAATCTACTTGTAACATTTTAATTGCGATTTATGGCAGAAAATAGAATTGGCCCCAGTCCATGTGTTGTTTGGCATATTGGGCTCGTTATATTTGAGAATCGAGAGTTTTAATGAATTGCTTTAGGGTTATTACCATATGTGATTTGGCATGTCAGTACCCATAAATACAGCTCAGACATGAAGAAATCATATATTGAGAATGTAGATCACACACGCAACAGGAATGGATTAATCAGAGAGAAAATATGTCTCACCTCTCTGCCAGAGGTAAATGTTATCAGACACAAATATAGGATATCCATGGCAACAAAAAGTATCCTGGAAAGGTGAACTGTGTATGATAAAAAGTAATTATGAAATGGAAGACATTAAAATGTAAGGTTTTTTCCTTCTTTTTTTATCATTTTTTGGCTTTCCTTTCATGAACACCTGCAACAGATAATCTTCAACAACTTTTCCAACCAAAAGCTGAAGAGTTAAAACTCCCATAATGTGTGAGAGAGTGAGTGAGTGTGTGTGTGGGTGTGCATGTGTGTTTGTGCGTGCATGTGTGAACTTGTTATCCACCCAGTGCCAGCCCTTCCCTATTCCCAACTGATGGTCTTGATAGCAGATAACAGATGCCACATTTTTTGCCTTAGATAATAAACTTAGTCACTATGCATAGATGCTAGTGTCAGCAACCCTCAAGTGTGTTTCAGAGTATGACATGCCTGTCAATCAAAACTCAGCACAATTCTCAGGTCTGTGATTGACATGGTAGACACAGCCATTAGCAGCAGACTCTCTCTCTTCCACTCACTCCCTCTCCGTCACCAAAAAAATGATATATATATATATATATATATACACACAAATGATTTCAACTCAGGCGTTATAATCACACAGTCAAGCAGTAGGTTAGGAAAGTAAATGCGCAAATTAACTGGACTTAATGTGAGCAAATTAACCGGAGTAACATACGTATTAATACATAAAGGGGCTATCCTTTCAATAAATTCAACATATTACATATTAGTGTAATTTTAGTCATTTTACATTTCTTTAGCTTGCATCTATTTTCTATTATATGTTTTTTTCTTTTTCCCAAATGAGTGTCCATGCAGTAGTTAAACATTTGAAGCACAAGTGAAGAGATGCAGCATACTGTGCTTCCTAATGATACACTATGGCATCGATTTGCCGGATGTCTGGGAGCTATGGACACAGCACATAGCATGCGTGGGCTACAGGAGCGCTCTGTTCAAAAAATACCAACGGCTACACATCTACACCACAAGTGCCTTAAATATTGACAAAATAAAAGTTTCAATAGCGATTAGAAAGTTGCCCCTGAAACACACACAAGCACGTGTGCACATAAACACAATTATACATACATGCATGCACACACAAATATGTGCATGCACACAAATACAAACACACACACATATACAAGCACCATGTCAATTGCCTAATTCATAGGTCAAAATTGCAGCTTTCTATGGAGTAAATAATACTCCCTAAAGCTGCAAAAACGCATATTTACAAAACAATAGAGCCCAGAAATGGGCTTATTAAGACGGTGAGAAACTCCTAGATCCATTCACCTCCCCCCCCCCCGCCCGCCCCCATTGTCATGCTTACTTTATTTATTTTTCTTTTATGTAATTCTTTCTCTCTCTGTTTCTCTATTTTCCCCGTGTTACACTTTCATTTGAATATATATATATACATATATTCAAATGAAATATTAATATATATTATATATATATATATATATATATACACGCACCAGAAGATGTTTAAAATGAAGCAAAGCCAATTAAATGCAGGGGGGGGGGTGATTAGATTACTTGGTCTAGAGAGCCAGGGACAAAGAGAGGCACTGGAGAGCCCCAGACTCTTCACCAAAAGTACCATGGCTTTTTAATCACCACAGTGAGCCAGGAACATGGTTTATCATCTCAGAAAGAAGGAATCAATTATTATAATATTTACATTTTTACATTCATATATAGCCCATTATATCCATGTCCTATGGGGCAAAAAAACACTTAATTCCAAATTAATAAGCTTCTATGTTTCAATGCATTCAAATCAAAAGACTCTGCATTTAAAGGCAACTGCATTGTATTGCAAATTTTGGCTCTTACAAATCAAATGACTCCTATCTGATTTATGCTTTTTTCCTCCTTGGGCGAGGTGGCCAACCGTAACAGAAGCAGCAACTGGTTTTCATTTATTCTGAATCAGGCATCATCCCAATGCCCCCAACCCAGCCCCCGCCATGCATGCTTCTCCCTGGTGACTGTACAGGATATGACATCGGACGGGGCTCCTTATGAATGCCGTGCACGCACACACCTTTCAGCAAATGAAATGTTACACTCTGCACTGCAATCAATAACACTATAATTTTCTTTCCCAAATAATGATATTCTGCTTCATTGTGTCAGTACGTCATTTATCCCCCATCCCTAAGTGTTTCTTCCTCCACTCAGCCAAGCGCAGTACAATACCGTAGTTAAGATAGTTGCCATTTTCGCACACTATGCATTACTCTTTTGTCTATTTATTTTACTTTTTTTTCTTCCTGATATTTTTTTTGCATGCATGCATGCATGCATGCATTCAGAGGAAGCCAACAGCGCACTTTGACAACAACTGTACAGAAGAATGCATCAGTTTGAAAGCACTTTTTTATATTACAGATAGCTGTCAACCATATTTCCCCAGACTGCCATGATAATTCTTTTGTGTAACTGAAATGCAAAGGCAATTACATTCCATTGCCCTGACACAGATGGGAGATTACTCCTCGTTCATGTCTCTGACAGAGCGGAGAACAAATGGTTTCTGCAAAGCTTCAGGTGTCAAAATGCAGTACTAGAATTACGCCCGTGTGACTGGCACTCGCTGTTATTTGTAGCTGAAACTGTTGACATGTAGGAATTTTCAAACCTCATTTTCATGAATCCCGTTTCTAGTTTATGGGCTGCTGCTTGGAAATACATCACCACAAATAGTTGGCCTCAGACTTCATGGTATAATTAGATTTATTGATACGGCGCTTGTGAATTATGTGCTCAGTATGTTACGATAATATACAATGCACAATACAAGCTTACATACCAAATTTGTTTGCAAATAATAGCAGTTGTCATTCATTTTTAATACAGCAAAGACAGGTTTGCATTGACAGGTGCACGTATATACTGAAACATTAAATTGCAGTTTCATTCCTATATGCAATTAAATTTCATATATCATATTTTTGGACGATGTAGTTACGATTGCATTAAGTTAAATGATTAGTTTGGTGGGATGTCCATTACAGAGTACAGAGCTTTCTGATTGTGATGGACACTAGTCATAAAAACAATAGCGAAATTAATAAAATTAAACAGATAAACAAATTCAAATGTGTTTAAATAACACTATCCAGATGAAGACAAATTCAGATATTTAGCAAAATACTGTATTATTGTAAAAAAAAGAGGCTCTGGAAATCCACTGCCAGCATGGAGCATATATAACACTGACAGTCAATGGGAACAGGAGTGATTTGAGTTTAAATGATAATTGACACACTTTCAGTAAAAGCCTATGTGTACAAACAGTAATGGCCGTGGATGAAGTGGCTCCTCTGTAGTTTGAGGTGAGTTGTTGCCCAAGGCAACTGGACTTCCTCTTCAGTGATTTACACCTGTCTGTTAGCGCCCCTCATTCTGGTCTGCAGGTGCACACAGTATTCACTACGGAAGAATTCTCTCAGCTCAAACCATATAGTGACAGTTGTGACAGTTGTAATAGTGTTGGTAATGGAAGTTGTGGTTGTTTAGGAGGCGGCATTAGTAGTAATAATGGTAGCCTAGTAGTAAAGGGGTCTGTGATCATTTTGGAGGTGGTAGTAGTACCAATAGTAGCAGTAGTTGGGGTGGTGTGCAGTTTTAAAGGTATAATAGTTTATAGTTTTTAGTAGTAATAGCAATAGAAGTAGTAAGTGTAGTCATGCAGGGTTGTCATACATAGTTTTGGAGAAGGTATTAGTAGTTGTGGTAGTGATGATGGAGGTAGTGGTGGGGATGGTAGCAATGCCTGTCATATGTCCAGTTATAGAGGTCGAGGCAATAGCAGAAATAGCAGTAGTAATAGACATTGTAGTAGCTCTAAGTATTAGTCGTAATAGTGGTTGTGGTCTTGGAAAATAAGTACAAGTAGCTGGAAGGTGTTATGGTTTTGGAGGCAGTATGAGTAATATATGGGGGGAGTATGTAGAAGTAGTCACAGCGCTATCCCTTCATATCGTCTTAGAGCTTTAGGTCATGACTAATTACCTCCAGCCGACAAATCATGCAAGTCACCATAAAACAGCATGAATGTATATAGAGGAATACAAAAGCTCTAAAACAGTAGACAGGAGACTTGTCAGCAAAGTAGACATGTTAGCAAAACAAGAAGTGCAGTTAAATCCACAGTAGACTATGTGTACTGTCAGTCTGACAGGAACTGATGAGGTTGCTTTTCTCAGTAATGTCAAATCATGTGAATGTTGCACCAGCAACTGCGAGAATTTGCATAGGGCAGGTTAGTTATAATGGTGTCACACCCCTGGAGCAAGACACGCCGCAGTCTGGGGTATAACGACATCGCGCTTTGGAGCGCTGGAGACAGCCGTTAGAGAGCGCTCAGAGCGATTGTCGGTTCGGGATTAGACTAAATCAGGGGTACATGCCTCCGACGCAGCCTCCCTTCACACAACCGTGTCTCCCATACGGGATCAGCAGACAACTCAGCCGTTTTTCATTGTGTCAAATCAGGGGGCGAGGAGCCCTGTTCCCGGAGGGCTGTGTCTGCTTCTTGACTTTGTTTCCACCAATTGCCCAGGCTTGATTAGCTAATTGGTCGTACGCACCAACGCCTGTTCGCTCTCGGATTCGACCGGAGTAAACGTCTTACAGAGCAGCGCGAGAACAGCCTTCAGCTGTCATTTACGAGCTTATCAGTAAACGTAGTTGAAATGTCAACGCGCGTAAATGACTGCACGAGCTGACATGAAATCTGGAAACAGATATAGTCTTGCAGGAATGGGGTTGTCCAACCCTCGGTATCAGCAATCGTTTGAATGTGAAATCCATTCTCCATGGCCCTCACTCAAGGTGAGGATTACACAGCTGCGAGGGGAACTTCTTGTGGATATATAACCTAGTTAAGTGCGTCTCCATCTAGCTGAATGTCCTTTTTCCTTTTTCGGTCAGGATGGGCCTGGCTGTGTCAGGAGAGCAACAGCTACACAAGCTGAGACTCTGCTCAATACTATTGCTGACGCCATGGCGATGAGGCAATTAAAAGTAATTTTATTACAAAAGTCAATTTGGTGTCTCTTTCTCATGTTGTCGCAAATTGATTTCTGAGACTGTGACCTTGGCGTGTGGGCACGGTCCTCTTGGTCCTTCTATTGTAGATTGTATAGTCCTATTATTATTATTATTATTATTATTATTATTATTATTATTAATAATAATAATTCATTGATCAGGACATATCCCTCCAGTCGTTAAACTTTAATTTCATTAGCCACATACAGCATACGACATCTTAAATTGAACTGCGGAACTAAGCAGATGCACTCAGACAGAAGTCATTAAACTGTTACGTCTCAGTTCAGCACAGTCGATGCTTGGCTCTCCTTCCAGTGTCTGTGCCATTTTCAGTCTCTCCTATGGTCCTATTTCAAAGAGCAAAGAGGAATAAATTCACCTGAAATCCAGGACACAGGCACCTGCTATGTGACATGTGAGGCTAATCGACGGAAGCCAGTGAGGGACAATCTTTTCTTTGCTTTTGCTTTTCAACCCTGATGCCCCTGACTAAAAAAATTCACCTTTCCCTTTTTTCCATTTTTCCTTTTCAATGAAAGTTTGGCATTATCGCTGTCCAGGCCCCTTTGGGGTTGGGTCAGGAGCCCAATTTGTCAAGTTTACCCTCTGCAAAGCACACAAAAGCGCTTCATTTCCACATATCTGGCTTCTGGCATGGCAGCCGAAGGCAGTGCGATGAATAAAAAACGAGAAACCCATCTGTTTTCTGGAGTTTCTCCAAACAAATAAAAAAAATTGACAAAATGATTTCACACTGATGAAAGTTTCAGCGAGTCACGAGAAATCTCCCAAAACGAGAATGTGAGGTGAAGCGCATCTGCTTTGGGAAAAATCTGACAAATAGGCAGTGCAGGAAATATACAACAGATTTTCAGCGTAAAATCTACTCTGATGGAGTGCGTTTTACATTGATAGAGCACCTTTTATCCTGTGTGGACCCGTATAAACTGTGAGAGCTGAACACATTCTACTGTGGATGGAGGGACTGAGGCTGGACAGATCTGAGGTTTGTGTGAGAGGATCCTACGCACCGCAAAGAGTCTGCCTGACTGGGGATTCTCAGCAGGGCAGTGAGATCCATCCCAGAAATCCCTCTTCTTTCCTGCACCATCTGTTATCCATTATTTTATTCAATTCTTTTTGTCCTAAGGTTAAAGGCATGCTCTGCTGTCAGAAAAGCAGTCTGTCAATGTTTAAGTTCAGGTCTGTTGTGTACAACGTGCTGTTTAAAAATGAATGCAAAATAAAGGGAATAAATGCCATTTATGTGTAGCAAGAGAAGGATGAAGGGAGGAAGGGAGACAGAAAGAGAGAGGCAGAAAAGGAAAGAGAGAATGCCACAATTGAAAGCCAGAGTTACTGTAGCTTAATTGAATTGGTTGATTAACAACAAACACACACACGCACACACTCAAAGACACACACACACACATACACACACACAAAGACACACACACAAACAGAATTAATGAATAGTCTGAGTGAAAATACCAGAATAGGGTTAAAAAGAAAAAAAAAAAATCTCTGTATTTCTGCTGCTGGTATTCAGCACGGTATTTAGGGGTGGCATTCTCTTCTTTGACGGAAAGCATTTACACCGGGCAGATTTACAACATGAATCCTTTTATACCTCCCAGGAACTGGGCACACAGCCACGTCCACATGGCTACTGCTCAGTGTGCCTGGCATTTCAAACCACTCTCTTTCATTCTAACAAACGGCGGATTTACTGGGCACAACAGGGTTAAGGTGAAAAATAAAAACAAAACAAAACGCACGCACGCACACGCACACGCACACACACACACACACACACATGCACACACACACTAAAACCCCTGTGTGAACACTGGAGGCAGCACAATCCCACCTTTCAAAGGATTCATTCTACGATTCTTTATATACAATTTTTTTTTTTCCTGACTATTTGTTCACAAAGCATCAACAGTAGCATCAGACTAAAAAAAAAGACCTTCCTCACATTACCTCAGAGAGAGAGGGAGATACACCTACTGTTTTCTACAACTTCTGATGTCCATAGGGCATCGTGTGTTATTTTTTCCACCCCCCCACCCCCACCCTTGACTCTACATATCGGCTCAGTGAAGCCGAAGCAGGGTCCCTAGGCACCTCCTCCTCGCAAACGAGCCCTGAGAAGGACGCCTCCGTGGCGGACTGCTCCCCTCCAGCAGGAGCTCTTAATATTCTCTCCAAGTTGATTAAGACGGAGGGAGACGGCTCAGGATTGATTGTTTGTGTTTGATATTACTGTGGTCAAGACAGACTCCACCGCGCAAATTGATGTTGGCATGCGCTAGGCCACAGGACTCCGAAAATTAAATATGAACCTCTATGTTATTATCGGCAAAATGAAAAATGATGGGGGGATTTATCTTTCTTAATTAGCAAATTATTGCGAGTTTTAAAGCTTGGCTATTGGCAGATTTCTGTCTCTATTTTTATTTGTCTTCCTCTTCCTAATGATGCTGTCTGCACTCACTGTAAGTGAGGATGCGATAATTACTCCACCTGAAACACATCCGTCAAACCATCCGTGTTTATCCTCCGCACAAGTGGCTGAGATTTGTATTTTTCTTATAAAATGAAAGCTATGTGTGATGTGTCTGTGTGTGTGTGTGGGGGGGGGGGTACGGTTGATTTGCATTTTGATTTAAAGGTTTTGGATTTTACTCGTTAGGGTAAATGAACATAATGCACTGTTTCAGTCTCATTGTTTAAGACGTCCAATCGCATTCCATCATAGCAGCTGTTTTCCATTGTCTTTTCATTTCAATTAATATGGCTAACATTTTAAGGTTGTTATTTGTATTCACAGTTCAAATAAAACAAAGCATTTGACTGGAGGTAATTAATGTAAATGAATGCCTTGCACCATATTAATAACTGAGGAAAAAATGCAGCTGCTCAATGATCAAAAATACATCCATAGACATGATGGTGCGTCAAAGCCATCTATCTCCACCACCAGCACAATGCTAATTTAAAGGATTCTCCAATAAATTAATAAATAAATAAGTGAATAAATAAAGATTTGAAAGATTTACCATATCCAGTCGCTATCTGAGTTTGGCGTGACTTTTAGAATGTGTTTTAGAGTAAAATATGAACCATTTAAAAAGACCTGAGTGTTAGTTATTCATAAGATGACTCAGGCCCTCTGTGTCTAATGAAAAAGATCAGGATTAAGAGGGAAGGTCTTAATCGGGAGAAAAATAGTACTTCTATTTTACGAACGCCTGAGAATGAGTTGCCCTCCCCATTTGATGTCTCGGTCAGGAGGATCTGCCTCCCATTTTTAGTGATCATGCAATAATGTCATCAGCATTTGAGAGGACACATTGACAGCCTTACCGGAGAGCAAGGGCAGATTTTTTTCTAATTGGATAGGCAGCTTAGGCAGTGAACTAGCAACCATTTCTCAAACCATCTTCAAGAACTACAAACATCTTTAACTGCATTTTATCTGAACCTGAATGAATCTGGAGAAAACTCATAAAGAACATGATAATTGCAGGGGACTCAAGTACAGCAGTACTAGGTGTATCATTTTTTGTCTGACGCGCTCGCAGTACTGACGTCCAGGTGTTTCCACGGTTACGGTTTACCGTGGGTGGTCACATCAGGAAGTACCCCGTTCCCCCCTTCCTAGCCTAGTGATCGATGAACTGTTCTTTTTTTTATGATCTCGGGTCTTCTCGATTAGCGAGTGCAGCTTCTTTAGGCCGTGACGCGAATGCAGTGAAGCTCATTAGGTCACGAAGCCTGTCTTTTTCGCCAGCGGAGCGTGAAAACAGCCGTGATGTGCGCCTTAATGTGTGCTCAGTACAGGAAGAGTGTGCAGAGAGGCCCGGGGGCCAGGGGCTGTCATGGTGCCATAGCTCCCGTCCTCAGATTGTCCCTTTCTCTCACAAGGGCCGTATTCCTGTAACATCAATTTGCTTTTTATATTATTGATTAGCTTGACAGATACCATTATCTGCTGTGTCCAACATAATTAAAAGGGCACGTATTATTAATTTGTACAGCTTTTACTGGGACATTTTGGAAGAAAGCTTTTGCCCCTTGAGTCACCTCTGTGCCACCTGTGGCTGGACAAGGAGTATTGTTATTGTAAATGAATTAACTTCTTTCATTGACTCACCTATGAAGCATTACTGACTATTTTATACCCTTACAGTCTGCATAGCATTACAGGAGTGCCAACTACATCACACCCTATAAGCCAAGCACTACAGGAAAGCCAGAGACTATATTACACTCTATAGTTCAAGCAGCGCTCCAAGGAGAGCCAGTGGCTACATTACACCCTACAAACAGCGGTACAAGAGGGTCCATAACTATATTACACCCATATAGGCCACACAGTACTACAGGTGCATTATCTGAGCAACTCCAGAGCCTAGAGCCTAATGCTGCAGCTTCTCGTATCTGATTGGACAGGCACACCCACTGCATATTCGCCAGGCCTCTCAGGCCAAGTTTCTCTGATCTTGCCTAGATATGAGAAAACCAATTTTCCTTCCCCTATAATTCCACTTCTCTATAAGCTGTAGAACCGGGGAATTTTATCTAAATAAGAAGCCAAATGTTTTATACGTCTACGTGTAACAGAGCTCAGGAAAAGAATCTATGCTTTTGTGAAAAAGTTAAAAGCAAAAAATATATACACAGCACAAGCATAAGTGCAAGACTTATAAATGGACTGCAAAGGGAGTTTTTAAGGCCCATGATTTGTTACAGCCATGGCAGTAACACAATGGGAAATCCGTACAGTAAATATCCTTTGTGATGTCACTTTGCCAGCATGCCTGGGCCCTCATGAGATTTATCATGACCTTATTTGTTCTACAGGGGTCACCAAAACAGTGAGTCAGGAAACAGTACGACTACTAATCATTACTGCTACATAATAGAATGTGTAGATGTCCGTGAATAAATTCTTAACCCACAAATTCAGTTGACTTTCTGGATGGCACATAAAAATATGGGAACAGCAGAGTGTTATTTATGTCATTTACTTAAGACATTTGGATCAAAAGATAAATATGAGACAAAAGAACAGACAATCAGCTGTAAGATATACAGGTAAGCATGACGTAACCAGGCCAGGTGAGGTCTTTTGCAGGGTAAGTATAAGGCATAAATGCCTATCATATAATAAATCAAAAGAATCCCCAAATCTAATGTTTACATTTTCATAATTCATTAATTATCAATAATTTTAATTTACAATAACAAAAAAAATCGTATGTAAATGGTATGTACATGCATAGGTTTTAACCTTTTTATATAAACCACAGCTTTTGGAGCTGTGGGACCGAATGCCACACACCTACAACCCCAGAATATAGCCAAAGGCTAATTTGGCTTATGCCAGGACCGCTCCCTCCCAGGTTTTGGCACCAAAATATCACACGCCAGCATGACACCCCTGGGAGGGAGATGCGGTAGTTCCGGGAAACACTTGTTTCCCGCATAGAGAGAGAGAAAGAGAGCGCACCCACAAAAAGAAACAAACAAACATCTTCACCCTTTCCCCTCACGTGTTCCGGGTAAAAACAATAAACTAAAAAAACAAGCTAAAATAACGAAGACAAAAGAAAGTAAAACAGAGCGACCACTTTCCAGTGCGCCGCCTGTAGCAGGCCTGCTTTCCAGCAGACCCGCTCCTCCTACTTTTCAGTGGAGGTTTAATTTCCCCGTAATGTTTAAAGAAACAAAACTAAAACGAAACTGAACTCAAATAAAGAAACACATGCTCGGTGTGAGCTTCCAATCTCAGCCCCGAACTGTGGAGAGGAACACACCTTTAAGCACCTGGGCTGATTAGTTAACGCAACCCAGGTGCGTGTGCTCTCTCCACCAGCCAGCGCAGCTGAGACCAATCCGCCTCTCCGGTGGACCGAATGCCACAGAGGGGTTTCTGTATTCAGACTCCTCTTCAGCAAGTGAATCACATGCTCAATTTGATTTAAATCAGGTGACTGATTTGGCCAGTCCAAAACTTTCTACTTTTCCTCATTGATGAATGGTCTTGTTGCACAGGAAGTGTTTGGGGTCATTGTCTTGCTACAGAATGAAAGTTGGAGGAATTTCTTTGTACATAGTCAGACAAAATCTGTCTGTACACTTCTGAATTCACCCTAGTGCAGCCATCCTCCATTACATAATCAATAAAGACAAGCAAGCCTGTTCCAGAAGCAGCCATACAGTACATGCCCAAGCCATGACGCTGCTCCATATTTCACAGCTGAGGTGGCATGCTTTGGATCATGGTCTGTTCCTTCTTTCTCCACACTTTCAGCTTTCCATCATTTTCCATCGCTTTGGTAGATTTATTTCAGTCTGTCAATGAAACTATGTTCCAAGACCTCTGACGCATCTCTATATTTTTGGCAAATTCTAATTATGGCCTTTTCTTGCTGCGAATGTGAGTTTGAATTTTGCAATGTAGCCTCTGTGATCTTGTTCTCTAAGTCTTCTGCGTACAGTGGCTTGTGATATTTTCACCCCTGACCTCTGGAGACTGTTGGTGATGTCACGGACCATTGCTTTAGGATTTTTCTTCACAGCACTTAGGATTTGTCTGCCATCATCTGCAGTTGTCTTCTTTGGCTGACTTGTACAGTGTTTATTTCTGAGTCCACCAGCAGTTTCTTTTTTTCCGGGACTTTCCAAGCTGCTCTTCTTGATATACCCAGTTTCTGTGCTATCCTTCTTAATGAATTCTCCTGTCCTCACAGTTTACAGATTTTTCAGCCATAGCTAGTCATCTGATCTTCGTGATTGTGCATCTGACTCCAAAATAAATTTCCACAGATAAAAACAACGGCTAGAACCAAGACTAGACACTCACTACTCTTTTGTCTGTCAACATTCCAAATGAAAACACCTGAGCAACAGTTATCACAAGTCCGTCATCAGCGAAATTACGTTTTGCAAAATGGTAAGAGTAGACTGCGGGAGTAGACTGCATGTTAAAATTTTGCTTGCAACAGACAGAATATTGACAAACCAAAATACAAAATGCATTGCCTGCTAAGAATGTAAACACATATATTTGATAAGCAGGCACCCTATTCAAGAATGGCTTATGTTCATCATACTGTACTGTCATTGCAAAGAGCTGGAGGCTTGTTAATAGAATCTAGGTCAATCTGAAGCAATTTAGGCTAAGTGCACAACCAAATTGTCCTACCACTGAAGCAAACCTGAAAATGTCCAATAGAAAACTTAAGTACACAACGGCTCTACCATTCCACTTATTGTCAGAGTGGCAGTTTTCTGCTGTGCATAGACACTTGAAACTGGTTGAACATGAGTGACATCCCGATCATGCCCCAATGCAGTGGATAAACTAAGTTCAAAACATAGGTTCTGACCCCAAACACTCTGTCCTTCAGCTTGAAATGATGCAAACAAACTGTTTAAGAATGAAAATGATCATATCCAAAGCCACTACTCAGGGAAACAAAGCTAAAGTGAATGTGAATTTTTATGAATGGAAATGTGCATTCAATTCCCGTCAGACAATGTAATCTTTCCCAGTCAATCTCAACAGCTTGACAGTCAGCACAAACTAATTTCTCCAAACTTCTTTCAGTTTGTGTTTGCCCCTGGAGGAGGGACATATCAACACATATGCATGCACACACACACACACACACACACAGATTTAATGTTTAACTGTTAAATAGTACTGGGGTAAACCACAATGTTTACACAATACAGGTGTATCCCATTCAGCACTACCGTGCACAATGCTGAAACATTACAACACTAATTCTCCTGAGAGAGGGGGGAAAAATCATTAAAAACAAAACAAAAAAGAAGAAGAAAATCTATAATGTGAGTCAAAGGATATTTGTAAGAACACTCAAAGCTTGCTGACAGACACAAGCTTTTTACACTAGTCAGGGCTTGTCTTCATCAACCAGAGTCCATGGGGAGGCCGGCACACCTAACCAGAGTTCAGAGAATTGTGTGCTTTAAAAAGACTTCCACGTTTCCCACAAGAGACACTAAGAAAACAATAAGTGTGGAAAAAAGTTTGAGAAAACTCAAGGGCTTTAGTGCTGATTATGGTTTTTATTTGCTTTAAATTTATTTCACCTGAACAATATTTCAGCAGTTTCCATTACAAAATATTTGATTTTGCATAATTTAATTTAGGGTCAAACAATTTACCACAACGGTAACTATCTAATGATATAATGATCATCCCCACCATGTGGTGTGCTGCCTTTCTTTTCATCTTTTGACTTTAATTACACCCGATGCAGTAGTATAGATCCAAACTTCAGATGCCGCGATAAATACTTCCGGGGAAAATCAAGGTCTCCACTTTTATCAATTGGGTGTTGATAAGACAGCCAAACAGCAGCAAGGACTTGCAACTTCCATGTAACTGACGAAAACACATCACATGATCGCATGGAACCTGTATGACCTTGCTGCTGATTGGCTGCGTTACCAACAACCAACAGATATCAGTGGTGATGTTTGTTTTGTTTTTTTCCCACGGCCTCCGAAGTTGGTTCATGACGGTTATTTACTACAACGTTAAAGAAAAGTGACTAAACGAAAGGCAATACACCACATGGTGGCGATGATCGTTATTGCAATTGATAATTATTGTTGCAGTATATCACCCAGTTCTAATTAAATTTTGCCTCCTTTTTGTTATGTTAAGATGCATTGATTTTATGAATAAGATCTGCACTCTACTGTAGCATGTTTAATGCTGCATGGAATGCATATCATTACATTGATATTAAAATAATGCCGTTATGTGGTGATGCACTTTGCATTCTCTACGACCAGAACACTATATCATGCACTGCTCTACTGGTGCATTTCAGTCGACTGACATGCATGATATATAATCATGCTCCCAATCCCCTTGGATTGCTTGCTTACACATAAATTGGTTTTGTGGCGACCCTTGCACGTATCCCCTACTCTCTCCCCTGTCGAGACATTTTTTTTTTTACAGTCTGGAGTTTGCTAAGGTGTTTGCATGTACTGCTTTATAAACATATTTATGACCATATATGGCAGCTGCCTTTGTCTGTAGCCCTAGGCCCTGGGTCTATGGCTATTGTGACACTTTTTCAACAATTTCAAAATCGATTAAAGCCAATCTCATGGTAAATAAGAGGCCTGCTCTGTGTGAAATTGAGATGAGTTACACTGTGCCTAATGGTCCATAACTTCCAGACATTGCATTAAAATTAATGCTAAATCTCACCGGGTAATGAAGTCTTACGTGAGCATTATTGCAGCTTAAATCTTCTTCAGTATGGCTGCTATTTAATCACCTTTCAGCACAAGACATTGTTAACACTCTCAAACTGGTGCATATTAAAACTTTAGCCATAAAAGTAAATTGGCGGTAAAGTAACACAATGCTTGAGTAGTATGGACTGATCAAGTATTGCCAAATCAAAAGTATGAAATTAGATTTATAAAACTAGAAAACAAAATTATTGGCCCTCAACATACGCTAGCATACCTTTCCAACAGCATAGATTCAAGTTACTGTCATTAACTTTGGGTCAAAATAAATTTTCTAATAAAAGTGTTCCTTTGTTGATAGATAAACACTGATTTATGAAAATAAATCAGCTTCAATGAAAAGTCAACTTAGAAGTCTGGCTATTTCGATACAATGTATCCTACATCTGTCAGTACTTCTACACTCATAGACAATTTCCCAAATTATTAGGGATGTCTTAATCCAGTTTTCCATTCATATCCAAGTATAGTAACATTCAGTATTATCTGATACTGATCCAATACTTATATTTTTCGTTATTTGGCTTTCTCTAATTATTCAACAGTTACCCTACACACAAGGACACTCAGCTTGGCTTAAAATAATAAATAAAAATAAAACAATAAAAAATAATAAAAACTGCAAAAAGTCCGCATACTCCTCTCAGCGGTGTTTCTTCAGATTCTTTCTCAGATTCATTGCATTGTAAGAAGCATTGTCAATGCCACCCATTGAAGCACCGGCATTGACAATGTTGCAAGTGGCTGTATGGCTGCTTTCAGATTCCAGTTTGTAAAGGCTCCACACTGCAAACATTGTGGCAGATAGCAACGTGTTTCATAACCAACAGAGTCATTTGTGGAGGCAAATGCATAGTGATTGTTCACAGGAGTGACAGCACATTCAGACAATTGGCATAAACGGAGTCAGAAAACATGGAGGCGAAGCTTTGCTACAGGTGAAATTTGCACATTTGAAAATGTTAATTAAGCGTTATAATCGAGACATCCCTCCACTTACTACAAGTCCATTTCCCAAATTACAATTCCTAATTTCCCAAGTTTCAAAAACTGTTACCCAGTCTGGCTTGTTACCCATAATCTTTGCTTGTGTCATATCCACAGTAATGCAAATACCGTGTTCACTTAAAAAAAAAAAAAAAAATTAACGGTTAAATTATAATGGAAGGTCTGCTTGGTTTATGATAACGATGATGTCCATTTCCAAAAGGAAAAATGCTTATAGATCACCAAATAGATGTGTGGAGAACTGAATGAATTTGAAAAAATAGGAAAAACCACACTCTTACAGTTTACTGAAGTCTGGCTTAACCACAGTATCTTCCCATTGACATGAAACATTATTCAATGTCATAATACTATCACATATTTATACCCTTTTTCTGCCGTTATTGATCATGCATCACACAGAGAGTGAATTACTACCTTCCGACCCAGGGCCCACTGACCTAGAGGGCCCACTGGAAGGGTGGAGTTGCATCGTATTTTTTCTCATATATATACATTAAAAAATTTTCATACAAACTCTTTATTCCCGAGGCGTGTAATAGGAATTATGCCAGAATGGATACTTGTGATTGGTAGGCTAGAGGCTATTGTTATATCAATACAGTTTGTTCCTTGCATGCTCCTTTGTAGAACCCATAACTTGCAGGAGAGGGGGGAGGGGCTAACCAGTGCCTTGTAAAAAGAAGGAATAAAGCACTCGGTCTTAATACTGGCTAATAGATCCGTTTCATGTCTGTAGACATGAGGAATGCCCATGCAATCCTGGGGCAAAAAATAGTTATAGCCTAGGATTGTGAAAGGCTATCACAATGCGATGGACTTGATCATCAACAATTTAAGTCAATCATTTCAGTGCATCTAATTGAGCTACAGCACACTGTAGTATACACAATGCTATATGATGTTTTACGAAACAATGTATAGCTGGGAATTTTCTCCCAGAAGAATTAATGTAAATTAGAGGCATTCCAATATTTAGTTTTACGTCCAATTGGGGTGGATAATTAGCCATGAGAATCAACAGGATCAGGAGAGAGGGTCTATGTCGTCCTTTAAGCAAACCAGCAAACACTAGCCTAGCTAAAGCTAAAAAAATACCTTATAAGCAGGAAGGGTAAGAATACACTAAAATGTACTGCATGTAATAAAATACCTCCCAATAAAATATATTTTTAACCTGCAATCAAAACGGTGGATGCATAGATTGCTTTCCAAGTGGCACAGAAGTATAAAACATAAAAAAGAGGAAAGCAGCTCATATTAAATATGAAATGTTCAGGGTATTAACTATTAGCTGACCTGCAACAAGCTGATTATGTAGCTTGCTAATGTTAGCTAGCCTGAAATAAACGTCCTAGTATAACATGAAACTATTGGCTGGAAATCAGTTTTAAAAGAGATTTTATCAGACCACTAAATAAATCATTTCTTAATGTATTCAACATTTCATTTGCCGAATAAAAAACTTTCAAAAAGTCTTTACGCTTGTATGCCGCTTTCTCAATTTTTATGTTTTTTCCCAAGAGATAATTTAGCGGTGAAATTGAAACTTCTGAAACAGAAAGTCTGGGGTTACATTAAATAATTCTGACCAATTTTATTGCCCGATGTCTGCAGTTTTATTAACTTGTTACCTCAAGCCAAATCGAGAGTTGAGTAACTGATTTCAGAGGCTTCACTTGCATTTCTAATGGTGTAGATCGCACTAGATGAGAGCAACACACAACTTCCGGTTTCCAAAAGGATTCTCCTGAGTGGAACTGGTGATTGGAAGTGTGAGAGGGTGCCACATTTAACTAATTGGACCGCAGCCCAAGACTGAATGTGTCAGGCACATTTGCTGGGCGGAGTTTCACTCGTACACTGAGACATAGGTTTGCGTTCCCTGAACGCCATGCTCAAGACAAAGGATGATCGATAGAAAGTATTGATCTGCTGTTGAGCAAGCAGGTTAAGAGAGGGTGCTCTTGATATCCCTATATACACGAGATATGGGACATAATGCGAACGTAAAGCAAAGCAAATAACCGAAAGAAACGATCAAAATAGTCCAGCTGCCAGAGATTTTGCTTTCTTTTTTTCTTTTGCCCATTCATACAGAACTAAATAAATCTGTCCCTGTCATTGTGAGGCCATTGTGTTTTCAATAGAATATGTAATATAAAGGAATATGTTCATTGAGGCAACATACACACAAAGCCAAAAGAAACCTGTATGAAAATGCACCAAATGAAAAAGAGGACTCTTCCACACACACACACACACATTTTTTAAGACCAGGGACTTGCAGTACAAGCAGAGTAGGGAGAAGTCGGTATTTGCAAAATGTAACACATGGTGTTATGGGATATGGCAATATCTTCAAAAATACCTCTCACAGTAATGTCAATACAGCAATGACTGCTTTAAAAAAAAACATTCCACCAAGAAAACATGCACACACAAACAAATGTATTTGTGTTTCATTTCAGAAATAACAGCTTCCATGTAGACACCATGAAAGGGAAATATTCTGAGGATATTCTCTGTAGATTCCAGACTGATCTTTCAAAAGGTACAGGTTCTTTGAATTATTATTATTATTTTTCTATTTTAATGAATTGTACTGCTTACAAAAAGCAAAATGTAAGATACTTGAGTAGTTGTCTGAAGTGCCTTAAAAATATATATTTTTTCTGTATCTGCAAATTCAATCATCTGTGATATATACCTTTCAGGCACATGCAGTGCTAACATCATCTTTTCAGGACCACGTTTGAGCAGTCTCCAGTTTATGCAAAAACCATCTTTTCAAAATTGTGTAAAAAAGGAGGCAAACACTTCGAACTTGCGATAAGTGAAAGCAAGGTGTTTTCAATGATAACAGAATTGCCGACAATGTGTAAACAGAATTAGTCATTTCCAAGGTGAGCTTTGCTGCCAAACGCATTCACCAAAGATAGCAACACAACCACTGCAGACAATTTCACTTCACATTTCCCAGAGAATTTTTGCCTTGAGAGTTTTCTTCAGCATTTAATTATGAGGCTAAAATCAAACTCTAAATTAGATTTCAATTTGGACCCTCCAGCTAATCTTCAATTACAAAACGGCTGTTGGTAAGTAAACTCCCTCTTGCATGCAGCAAGGAACTTCCAAACTGCTTTTAAAAAAGAAAAACAAATCCACATTTCACAACATACCTTATTAGGGAATAAACAGACAAAATGTCCATTTATGGTGATTGCCATTTTTACAGATGCCATGTCAGGAAAAAAGACAAAAAAAAGAAAAAACATAATGCATCCCTTGGCAATCAATTATCTAAGGCAATCCATGAACTGAGATTTAAATTTTTCAACTTGGTTCAGATGGTTTATTTGAATTAGGGGCAAGTTTATTTCTAGGCCCAGTGTGATGTAAGCACACTAATCGCACTGCATACAACCAACAGAAACATCCCACTGATCAGAGCTGCACAGGGGGTCAACTTCTAAAGCCTCTCTGTGGAAACCTAGTCCAAGCTCTGTACATCAGACAGGCAATGCAGCAACTAGTTTAAAGAAAGTGTTGCTTCCATCCAGTTATTTTGCCTTCCGCTCCTATTTTTTTAATAGAATACATAACATAAGGGTGATATGAATGTTGATTTACAAGTAATTTCTAATTTACTTTTATTTGTATTCATTTCTATAACTGATAAACTCACCAAACAGTCTAAAAAAGACTTGATTATGAGTCATCGTCACAAACGGTCGTTGAATCTAAGCCCTACTTTCATCATGACCTGGCAAATGTAATGAAATGTCCATGGAATGGTTCAAGTGTGAAGAGAAATGCAAAGCAAATTGGCCTACATTTTCATCATTAATGTTTGGTTGTTGAGAAACTGGGCATTTAACTAGAAGCGTGCAGGTTTGATTCCCCACTGGTATTCTGCAGTTGCATTGGGAACAGCAAAGTTTAACTCAGTTAGAGCAGCAGTGCAGGTGGTTCCCTGTGGAATGGATGCTACACGGCTCACCCTGGGTGAGGGCCAATATGAGTGTGGAGTAAATCAGTGATGCTCATTGTGTTTGTGCTGTCTGTTATTCTTTGTCATTTTAGTTATGGACATGAACCTCCATCCGCTTCCATATCTGAACTTAGAACTGCATGTAAAATACAGGCAATATTCACAAATGAATATCATATTTATCCAGGGGTCAATGACATGGAAGTGTGATTTGGAACTGAGGGTGTGAACACTGCACTAATAAATAAAATAATAATAATAATAACTTATAAAACCATAAATGTTTATAGAAATTAAACTGATAATAGCAGTCACAAATGATGGATGCTGCCATTCGTCCTTGACTCAAAAAAAAAAATTAAAATTAGCATGCTTGTGTGTGTTGTGAGCCTCATTCAATCCATTCTCAGTTCCAAACCACAAAAACGTGCTCTTCATTTTGACTCACAGTTGCAAGCAAGTGCTGAAGTTTGGATGATCACCAAAAAGAAAATGAATACTTCCATTTAATTGTGAGTTAAAGTTCATTATGAGTTTGCATTGAATCATCCCAACGGCATCATTGCACTGTGGGTGGACTAAACGGAGACTACACCATAAATAAATAAATAAATAAATAAATAAATAAATAAATATAATTCATGCAAATATTGGCAATTAATACCACTTTACAAGTTTTGTGTAAAAAAAAAGAAGAAAAAAAAGCCATTTCACACAAGTGTTGTGAAGGGACTGTGACCAACAACTCTCAACATAAAATCATAATGTGCATGAATAAATAAAAAACCAAGATATCACTTTTAAACATTTATTATGAAATTATAAATTTGTAAACAGTTTAAAACAAGGCTGAAAGAAAGAATTATGTGCATTTTCCTTTCTAAAACCCCACTGATAGATTACTTTCACAGACAAAAAAAGAGAAAAAGAGATAACATTACATAAAGCAGAACAAGCCCATTATGGCATAATACAGCACATTAAGCAAGATTACCAAGAGCTCAATTTACATAAAAACATCCCTTATATACATCATATTTTACATAGATACATTTGAAATAAGTCTGGAGGCAGCTGCACAACTGTCTGTTGCTGTTAAATTGCAAGTGAGGCGTTGTTATTACTGCTATTATTTTGAACAAGACCGTGCTTTGACAGCGACAGTGTGGCGCTCCGGTTTTGACATACTGACCCGTTCCTGGGACAAATCCCCCAGGGGGGAGGGGGGTCAGTGCTTCAGAATGGGGCACCACACTGCCCAAATGGGCCTATTTGTCAAGCACACCCACTGTTGATATTAAGGAAAGAGATAATCTTATGAACAGAAAAAGCCAGCAATTTCCAGGCATCTCTGAACTGACCCTAAGGGAACGTTTATACTGCATGAGGATTTGGCAACAGTAAATTTTGTATGCAGTTTTTTATTCTACATTACTTGTTTATTGCAAACTTAAAAAATAATAAATGTAAACAATGGCTACAAACCGACAGTCAAGAAACATTTTCTTCATCTCTCCACTTCAATTATTGAAGTAAAAATTTTGGAATTTTGGAAATTTTGGAATTCTGTTTTCAATAATGGGATTTTCCCCACACTCTAAATATTTCTATAACGCAATTTGTAGAATGATGTCACCTTAAGTGACCCAAAACATGTAGCCTAAAAATCGGATTAGGTTGATGGGTGATTATAATGGCTGATCATGGTGTTGCAATACTATTATTTCAGTCAGAGCACAAAAAAAGTAAATCTATTATAATCATTATTACCTCTTATATTTATCAGTTAATATATGTAGCTTGTGAAATGATTAGATGATGGAAGATGATCCATCTTTCTCCTTCTTTCATTCTTCACCAAATGGGTAACCATCCAGAAGGGATGAAATCATTAAAGACACAGCACAGTAATAAAAAATGTTTGATAACTCTTCTCTGGAAACAGACCTTGGCATTGATCTGCACATAAAACTGGAACAAACTGTAACAACTGAAAAACTCTTGGCTGACAGCATGAAAGTCAAGTCCATCTCACATCTCTAAGGTGTTAAACTATACACTGCAGTAAGTTTTAAATATTCAGCTATCATGGGAAACGCGGAAAGTTGTCAAACAAGTGTATTGTTTGATTTATCCATTTAACAGACGCTCTAATCCAAAGCAACAATTTATATGTATATTTTTTAACTTAGTTCATCCATGCAGCTGACTATTTATTGAAGGTTAAATAGCTTGTGCAGAGATTCAATAGCAGTGCCAAACCTGGGAATCAAACTTGCATCTAGTATGTTACAAATCCAGCTTCTGTAACCATCATGCTACACTACCTCTGTCAACTGTTTCCGTTAGTACAAAGCAACACAAACAAAGCTGTCAAAGGTGTAAGGATTGGATCTGGTGTACTTGCTTTCTTTTCTGTTTCTACACCTGAGCCGTGCATTGCAGCAACCCAACTCTTAGTGTTAACTTAGCTACAGCAGATCTACCTAACATTCTGATTGGCGTATAAAATGTTACACATTTGTACAGTTGTCCACACAGCTAGAGATAAAATGCAAGGTTCATTATTATAACTTTCAAATAGTTATGTCTACCTCACCCCAAGGTAGTATTGTGATGTTTGTGATATTCCAAACAGGGGTGGAAGGTGTCCAAATTTTATTTTCTTTATTTAATTTTGAGAGGGGCGGTAAAAATTCCTCATAGAGCTGTATTAGCCATCTTGACTTCTGCTAAAGTGGCAGTAAAAAACAATTTGTGCACTTACTAACTGTAAGAACTCACACAGTGTACAGACTATTCTGTATTATTGCAGTTTAGATTGGTTAGTGAGTCACAATTGGTTAGCTAGGAATTAAACGCATCTCTGCATCATGGTAAACAGGCTGAACAAAAAATATTTGAAGCAGCTGTAAGACCGAAAGCATCTAAATCGGCTTAACGTGGGCTGCAAATTGAGAACCTTACTGAAACTCAGAGCAGGAAAGGTTTCAAGGTGTCTTTTAGACCACTTAATAAGCAATGTCTTCATTTACACTGTACTCATTTGTTTAATCTGAGGATCACAAGGTTAAAAAAAGTCAATATATCTATCTTCACAACACAAGCTTTTGTGTGTGTGTCTATGTCCGTGTGTGTGCATGCAAGTGTTGCCTGTATGTTAGTATATACATGTGTATTTGCATGTATACATACAGTATGTATATATTTTGCCTGTCTGTATATGCAAGTGCATGTATGTGTGTATGTAGAAGCATATGTATGTATGTTTGTACACATATAGGTATGTACGGTGTAAGTATGAATGCATAAGCATATGAATGAGTGCTTGTACACATGTAGGATAGGCATGTACCATACGTATGTATGTAAGCATTAACGTATGCATGCACCTATATAGGCTACGGGTAATGGGTGTAAAATATCACCATACAAATGTAAGTATTCCTGAGGCACAGATCAGCGCAACTTAGAGGAGATTGTAACAGACGTGCCCCTCGGGCACAATATTGTCATAGTTCATTTATCTTTTTAAACTACCCCAATCGTACAAGTCTGCTACACACTAATCCCTTATTAATATGGCAAATGAACCTGCAGGAGAGGCTGGCTCCCCCAAGACAGGACACTGCAGCGGCAAATCTATTACATCCGCTCTCATGGCACTCCTGTTTGGATAAGAAATCCCTCTTCCAGATGAGATAAGTAATGTACGAACTCGCCCAAGGAAAATAGTACCATTTAATATCAACATCCTTTCCTTTAATAATCTTCATCGACCCGGTTTGAGGCCCCTCCCCATCACATCAAGTCCATTTTGAACGCGTTCGCCTATGATCGACATCCAGGTGCCACATTATAATGATTCATACTGTTCTCCTTTATCTCCCGTAACTTCCATACTGCGACCCGAATGATAAGCACAGTCATAGCAACAGCCAACTGTTCGCCACTGGAACGCCAGTGTTATCCTTTGCAATTGGTAGTATACCAAGAAAAGACAGCACAGCGGCCCACGATGCCTCGCATGAGGCAAACCATCGATGATACATTTTTCTTATGAGGCAGGAAAGGGAAATGATTCTTTTGTAGCGATGGGAGAATGAATCATCACCCCCATAATGGGCAGGGATTGTGTGTGCTGTGAAACACTGACATGATTTGGCTTAATCCATCCAAAACTTTCCATAGCAAAACACCATGACTGGATCATATCAGTGGATCATTTGATGAATGTACGATAGCTCCAACCATAGTGCAATTCAGTCTCCCACCACAATTAAATTGTTATACTGGTTTTGGAAAAGGGCGAAACATAATTAATACAATTTCTAAACAGCATTTAGCATATGAAACCATTCACAAGCCACCAATTTGTAAAAGGCTAACATCTACACTATATATTATAATATTATTTGGAACATCATATAATTCATGGGAGATATATGTGTACGCATAATCCATCAGCACACATGCCTCGTATTAAGCCATAATGAGTACATGCACATTGACCTCACGTGTACTAAAGCTAAGCTCAGAGACACGCACATACGGCAGGATTTCACCCTGGAACGAGCATGCTGGTTTCACCTCAGCATCCCGTCTCGATGTGCAGCGTGGACAGCACCTTAGCCATAGCCCTGCTGCACACCTTCTGGAATAGCGGCAGGTAAACGCTACCCTTTTCACCTGTGTGACTGCTCAAATGCTTCAGACTGGAACAGCTGAGCTAAACAGACTGCAGCACAGCGACAAGAGCCTATCCAAAATGGAGTACATTTGGAATTCACAGTGAGAGGTACTCACCCCTTCACATTAGAGCGATAAATAAAACCTTAAATGACAACTATATGAATAACACATAAGTTTATAAGTTCGTAAGTTCACACCTGGCAGAACTAAATTCTTTATCAATCAATAATAATGAACCGAAACATTCTAACCATTATTTGAGTTTTCCACCTTAACTATAGGTGAGGTTTACCTCAGGCTAGCCGGAGGCTGCTCCAATGACCCCCATCTTGGCTCCAGATCACCTACACCTGAGGCCAGCCAGAGGCGTTTGCACAGTTGTTTGACCCGGACTGACAGCACACTGGCCAGCAGTGGACCGAACTCCCAAACTGGCCCCGCTTCAAGTTCAGAAAAAGGAATGCTGATGTTACACTGTTGAAGTTTTTCCTGTTTTCTCAATAGAAATCTGTTTTAAAGCCAAGGATCGTTAGGCTCAGTTAGACTGAGAGAATCTGGAAAAGGACCAACAGAATTTTGGAGGAGTGTCACACGGGCTTGATAGCACGGTTCAATGGCAGCTTTTCAGGAAATGGCCGGATTTCTGAAGTTCGAAATTGCAGATGCCCGATTCCTACTGCTTGACGCGTCCCCACAAACGGGAATTGCTCGCAGGCTGAGGCAAGGTTGAGACATGTCAGGACACAGGACACCACAGGGCTGCAAAGACCCAGGTGCTGTGCCTCCCCCCACCCCCCCTCCCGCAGTCTGTGACACACAGTTGCGGTCTCAGCGATACTCAGCCCCAGAGTTCAATTTGATCCTTACCACTGGGTGTGCTGTAATGAGCTGCATTCAAATGTCTGAGCTGGCCTGGCATTCTCATTTATAATTTGATCCACCAGCAGGACCATTGTACAGAAACACAATCTCTTTTTTTATTGAAATACTTGCATTACTAACATTTCTAATAAAATGCTGCCAGCACTTTTCATAATTAAAGGTATGATTTCTCCCAGCAGACTGAGATTGCTCTGGTGTTTGGTAAATGTCACTGGAATTAAAAATCTCTGGATGTCATTTTCAGGACTGTCTATGCACACGCGTGTGCGTGTGTGTGCGTGTGCGTACGTGCGTGTGTCTGTTCTTCTGACATTATTATTATTATTATTTAGAGCAGGGAGACTGCTAAGAATCTCAGGTCAGTCCGTGCAAGAATGCATTACCCTGTAACTAGACACTTGTGAAGTTCAATTTAAGAATTTTAATTCAAAGTACACTTGTTGACCTATGAAAGAAAAAGCTGAAGTATGCTGTGGTAATAAACAGCCAGTAAACATATGCCATGTGACCTTAGAACGTCATTGATGATACAGACTAAGCAAAAGCTAGATTCTGCCTTGCATGTTTCCATTGTAATGACACAAGACTGTGTCAGTGTTCTTACTGTAACATCATTAACATCAGTCACAAATGCAAATAATCCCTATCATTACAGAAATTACAGTTTATTCAGCTTGTGAAATTATGTAACAGCTTTGAGCACTTCTTTATAAATTCTCCAGAATTACTCCTCAAGACAGCTCTTTAGACACTGGTACCCATGGGACTAGACGTCCATGGTTTAATTAAACAGTGAAATGCTTCCCATACATCTTCATTGACTTCACTGTTAAATTTGAGTAAAAAATAAAACATAATAATGATTTGCCACCATTTGGACAGCCCGTCTCTCTAAAGTATGCGTAACAGCTACCCCACATAATACATCTGCTGCTGTAACATACTGTGCTGACATATGACACAAAGTAGGGAAGGAATACACGCTGTAAGTAAATGTCAGCCACAAAATAAATAAATAAATAAATAAACAAACATATACATAAATAAATATATAAAAAATAAGGCTGAAGGCAGTGATGGCACGTGATTTTCTATCCTCAACAGCTGTTGTTTCTACTAAGGTTCACTTAGGCGCAAAAAGAAATAAATTAAATGGGTTTTTGTGAATCAATAAAACTGTTCCCGACAGCCTCTGGCAGCAAGAAAGCTGCTGTTCCCCACAGTCCTTTAGCGTTGAGCTTTGGGTGGGTGGCTGATCAGAGAAATCCATGTGTCAATGCTTTTGAAAAAGTCTCTGGTGCAGTTTGTGCTTTAGTCATTTCAACACAGAAGAAGCAAAGAAAGTGATGCATGCAGCCTGTTTTACTTTTCCTGATGTGATATTACAACTAAAGCCTGGCTACATTATTAATAATAATAATAATAATAATAACTATAATAATAATAATAATAATAATAATTTAAGTAGAAATGTTGTGGATAACATATTGTATTCTGTTCAGATGGACATTCATTTTATTTCTTATCAATCTCCTTTGAACCTTGAGAAACAACTTTTATGATTTGATAAGCAAGGTACGAGCCGGCTCAGGAAGCTGGTTAAAATGCACTGGACTCAAGCTTCCTGTTACACTTTTACATGTGGTTTCTGCTAACAGCCTTTTTAGGGATTTTTTCCCCCCAATGTTCTGCATAAGCCTAGTGCAAAAAGCCCCCATTTGAGGACGTGAAACAGCATAAACAAATATCGCTACACGCCGGAGCCTGACCTATACTTCACCACACTTCATCTTCACTATACATCATCTGTCTTCACTCACTGATTACCACACCCCCCCCATTTTTATAAGGTTACTGGGAAAACTGATAAAATGTGAACTGGGTATATTTCATCTGCCTTTTCCAGAGGATACAACTGACGAATATGCAGTGGAGTGATCCCTCACGCTCAAAGGCCCCCTGCCCCCCCATTCCAGTTCAGCCAGTAAATACTATTAGCAGAGATACCTCTATTGTTTGTTTGCCTTCCATGGTCAAAACATTATACACAACCCCCACCCTCCTCTGACCACAAAAGCTTGACTCCACATCAATAACAGTCACAGCCTTTGCCACTAACCAAAAGAAAAAAGCAAAAAAAAAAAAAAAAAAGCCAGATCTTATCATTTACAATGGCGGCTGCCATTTTAAATCTGCTGTGCACTTGCTCTGTCATTAGACATCAGACTTTCAGTGAGCGTGCAGACAATCCCGCTCTTTGCCCTACTGCCAATGCTGTGCAGGCATGCTGCATGTTGGCTGGGTGCCAGCCTACACCTTACAGAGCAACAGTGCCACCTATGGGCAGCTTTGTCCCTTCATGCAAGTCCCACTCGGTTAACACTGCACACGGTTTCTGTTGGTTAGCTTTTTTCAGTATTAGTACCAAATTGTTATGGCTTTGAAATAAGCATGGATTAATTAGAATTTTTAGTCTAATTCACTCCTAATCACGTTTGAATGGGATGTTTCACATTTTAGTGCTGTCTCATACAGAGCTCTACCATGTTATACCAGGGAACTGAGACTATTCATTTAAGATGTGATATTTTACTATATCTACGTTTTTTTTACATGATAAATAATTTAGTAATCACAACACTTTTACATTTCCCCAACCTTGCTGAGATGGTATCGGAGGTACACAACTACGTAAAAAACAGGAAACTGATACAATTTGGAAATTTTAAAAAAAATCAGTAGAGCAAAAAATGTATTCCACTGCCAATGAAAATTTTGCTTCATTAGAACACAAGCACACTATATATACACTATCATCAAAAGCCTCACAGGAAACTACTTATAAGAACCAGCTGTGTCATCTTCTGATAATCAGTGTCCAGCATTATAAATTAATTAGGTTCCACTTACAGCCATTTAATTTATTTCTGCATTGTGCATTTTTGTCAAAATGGTAAATGGAGCAGACTGGCGTGAAAAAAATGTTTCTTTCACAAATTCTGAAGGCAGAGCGCATTTGAAGAGTAACTGGCAAACTAAATGTGTCTCCACATTCAAGTTTTATCCAGCATCCAGCCTGACAAAACCATGTGCAGTAAAAGCTCTGGTAAAGCCTCCCAGTGTCGCCCCCCCCCCCCCCCCCACCCCACCCCCCATCTAGTACACATTAAACATTAGCATATTCATGAATAACAACAAAATGAGTGTTCCTGAAAAAAACAAACAATAATAAACAAACAACATAAAAATATGTGAATATGTGCAGGTGAATTTTTCAATTACAAAAACAATGCAACATACATAAACACACAATGAAGTGGGACTTTTTTTGGCTTTTGTGGTTTAAGAGTACAAACGATGTATGCGTGAGAGGAGCCCCAAAATGCATCCCTTTTTTTTTGAAGACACACAGAAAACAGAGCAAGTTAAAGACACACTGGCACTTCAGTACTGATGGGCAGAGTAGTTATGTGCAGTACTTATAGACCAGTAAAAGTGCTCTTTTACCTGTCTGCTGTGCAAGGGCCCCTTCGGCTTGAAACCTCCTTGAGAGCTGCATTCTGAGGCACTGAAGTGGTCCGAGCTAGTGGACGAACGCTTGGATAGGGTATCACAGCCCCCTACAAAGGTGTTGTCCAAGGGGAGCTCCTGAATGACATGGTGCTTTTTAACCAGGACCGGGGTGTCGGCCTTGAGGTGGAAGGCAGACTGCGGGGAGGCGGACTTGTAGTGGCGGGCCAGGTCAGGACTGCTCGGCTTGAAGGTGGTGGTCGGAGCGGCGCTCCAGTCGAAGCGGCCTATTCCCTGCTCCTCCAGCTCAGCTGGGAGGCTGATGGTGCCGTTTATGGGCTCATGGGCGGGGTCGTCAGGCTTGGTCTCCTCAATGGTGACAAAGTTGAGCAGGGAGTTCTTGGGCGACTTCCTTTTCTTGCGCTTCTTCTTCTTGTTCTGTTTGCTTTCCTGGTTAGGGGACATCCACTCTGCGCCCTGCTTCTTGCGCTGTGCCGCTTTGAATCGCGTGGCATGACGACAGCGCACCAGCACAGTGACGAAGATCACCACGATCACCACCATGGCGCCCGCCACAATGGCGATCATGATGGTGAGGTAGTCCCCGTTCTGGTAGGCCTCTCCACTCTCATCAATGGTCCTGTCTAGGGGTGTCTCCATGGTCCTGCGGATGAGGTCGTACACGTAGGTGGAGTTGCCCACTGTGTCGTTGACGAAGAGGAACACCAGCACCAGCGTGTGCAGGGACTTTGGGTAACCAAGATCGCTGATGTTGACCACCAATCGGTGGAGGCCCACATCGGCTGTGGCAGGTTTCTCCTCCAGAGTGATGTTGCCTGTCACGGGGTCAATCCGGAACAGCCCCTTCCCATTGCCACTGACGATAGCATACTTGAGCTCGGCGTTCATCCCTGTGTCACTGTCCACTGCAAAAACTTCAGCTACCACTGACCCAGGTATAGCAGAGAGGGGGACCAGCTTGAAGGAGGTGTTGGATGGAGGATATATCACTACAGGCACATTGTCATTTGCATCAATGACGTTAATGGTCACCTTGGCGGCCGAGGAGCAAGGCGGGGAGCCAGCATCAACCGCCCGCACATCGAAGGTGTAGGAGCTCTGCTGTTCCCGGTCAAAGGACACGTTGGACTTGATGACCCCTGAACTGGGGTCCAGGATGAAGTTTTCATTGTCGCTCAGGATAGAGAGGCTTACAGCCGCGTTTTCCCCAGCATCTGCGTCAGTCACAGTGATCACTCCCACCGTGCTGTCCTTGGGTAGGTTCTCGGACACAAAAAACTGGAAGTGGTTGTGCGTGAACTTGGGGTTGTTGTCATTCTCATCCTGCACCGTCACAATCACCGCCGCCTGGCTCTGGAGAGGCGGGGTCCCGTTATCCCTCGCCGTCACTGTGAAGAGGAACCGCTCCTGCTCCTCCCTGTCAAAAACTCTGGAGGCGGTCAGGACCCCCGTTTTACGGTCCAGGTCAAAGAAGGAGGCATTGGGACCCAGTTGGTAGACAATTTCTGCATTCTTCCCGCTGTCTTCATCTGTGGCACTGATGGTCACTAGGAACAAGCCCCGCTTGTTGTTCTCTGGGACTGCCACCTCAATAACAGGCTGACTGAAAATGGGAGGGTTGTCGTTCTCATCTTCCAACCTCACTCTGACTAAGGCTGTCTGATTCAAGCTGGGTTTACCTGAGTCAGAAGCCACGATTTTAAAGTTGTACTCTTTGGTGCCCTCGTAATCGAGCAGTGAGGAGGTTTCCAATAAATACTGGTTATCATAAACCGCTTTCAAGTGGAAGGGGACGTCCTTTTCGATAAAACAAATCACTTTACCGTTGACATCCATGTCTTTGTCCGACACTGTGATCAGGGCAATCTTCGTGTTTATGGGATCCTTCTCAGACAGGAAAACTGTTCCGTTAATTGGACTGATAATATACCTCAGGTCTATGTTAGGGGGATTGTCGTTCACATCTGTTACATTGATAGTTATGGTGGCTTTCGCTGGGCTTGAGCTGCCATCACTGGCTAGCACTGACAGCTTGTGGATGGCGGTTTCCTCCCTGTCCAGCGGCTGCTGCACTTTTATAAGACCGGTGGTAGAGTTTAATGCAAACAGCCTTTTGGTGGCCGGAGATACCTGGGTGTTAAACATGTATCTGATTTCGGCATTGGGGCCCACATCAGCATCCGTAGCTTGCAGCTGCACCACTGATGTGCCCAGGGGTGAATTCTCCGGGATATGCACCTCAATCTGGCCCTCTTTAAAGACTGGTTTGTTGTCGTTCACGTCAGTGACCGTAACCTGGAGGATGGCGGTGCTGGACTTCTGGGGATTTCCCCCATCTTCCACCTTAACCTTCATAACGTAGGTGTCCTTCTGCTCCCGGTCCAGGTTCTGCTGCACAATGAGCTGGGGCCACTTCTCCCCCTCCGGTGTCTCCACGATGTCCAGTCCGAAGGCGCTCTGTCCATTCACCAGCTCGTAGTGCTGCACGCTGTTGAAGCCCGTGTCCGGGTCAGTGGCAGAGGGGATGGCAAAGCGGCTGTTAATCAGAGTGTTCTCTGGAATGGAAATGTTTATGACCGGAGAGGGGAACATGGGGGCATTGTCGTTGGTGTCCTTGACTATTATCTTAATTTTAATAAGCCTGAAATAATCGTTGGGCAAGATGACAACTTCAATCTCGAAAGAGCACTCGTTCTCCTCATAAGAGGGGCCGGGGCAGAGTCTCTCCCTGTCAATCCGGTTAGAAGTTGTAAAGATCTCCCCTGTGCTGCTTAGAACTCTCAGCAGCGGTTTATCTCCAGCTTTTGAAACCAGCCTGTAAACCAGATTAGCACTTGTTCCAGTCGCAGCATTTGTGTGGGAAATGTTCAGATCCTTTGGTATGTTTCCAATGAGAACATTTTCTTGCAGCTCCTCTCTAATCGGGTAGATCAACTCTTGGGCTATAGCTGGGTCAAGCCAAAAGCAGGTGACCAGAGCGGCCAACAGGTAAAAATCTTTGAGGTCCATGGCAGTGTGTGATATTCTTGTCCACTTTGTGTTTCAGATAGTTTTCCCCATAGGATGTACTGTAACGAGACTGCAGGTTTCACAAATCCGTGAATTCGTAGGCAAGGCAACACAATCCTATAAATAAAGAAAAGTTGCGATAGGTTATGATTAATTCAGTCATAAACCAAGTACATAATATAAAATAAATAATAATACCCATTTCAAAACGGCATAGGCTACGCGATCTCACTAAATATACGGATTTATGTATTTCCATGTTGCCTCTGTTAGTATTAATTGTTGTTGAATAAGCGAAATGTTTTCTAGTTATTAATAATAATAATAATAATAATAATAATAATAATAATAATAATAATACGTTATCCCCTTTTCCCCGCTTCAAAAGATGGTTCTACGTTTGTATCATCATCGGGCATACATTCCTTTCACCTCCAAAAGCTTGCCAGGAGATAACGCTGCAGTAACCGGGGCAGCCATTCAATTACTTACCATCTTCTTTCAAGACATTGAGAGAAGTAGGCAAAACGAGACTTCACTCTCTTCGTTATCCCTAAACTTTATGCTCTTACGGTATGCATTTACTCAAATGGAAATCACTGTTGGTATTTTAGAATTACAGAGTAATATCTAAAGTCACACCGACTGAGGCAGGGTTGGACATTCAACCTACTTATATTTATACAATACATAATTTTCTTACCTCCGTTTTCTTCTGAAGGGTCTCTTAGTGAAAATGTGATTTATTCTCCTGGATATGGCAATCGCACATCTTTATTAAAATCCCCATGGTTTGGCAACGGAAAGACAGAGCAGAATTACTCCAACATTAAGATCTTTGACGTGATCAACACTCAAATTAGCTACGTGTCATTCACGAGTAAAAATGTATGCTATGTTCCATCGTAAAAGCACAAGCGTCCGTGGGAGAGAAATCTGCCTTAGAGGTGATGGCGAAGTATGTATCAATTAAGCACTTCGTTTCGGCATTTAACTCTCCGCCGTAAGGAATTCTCAGAACACACGTACTGCGGTTGTCTGAAATCCTCTTCAACAATCTGAATCAGGTGATCCGCGCACGTTATGTTCATTTGGACAAACGGGTCCGTCCAATCATTCCGCAAAGGCATACAGCAGTTACTCTGTGCAACCTGTTTTACTGTTAACGACAACGCAGCGGTAGCGATCAGCGTACTTTTCCTAGAGCAGGGGTAAAAAAGCAGTTCGATGTGATCCAGGTTTTTTTCTTCTTTTTCTTATCCGTCTATGATGTCTTTTATGCCAAAATTAAGAAGTGTTCTCTTTGTAGTCTTCAAAGTGTCACAGAGCGCATCTGATGTAGTTGCCTCTGTGATAACAGGTGACATGCACCTATAAACTGATAGTTTGACTATGAGTGGGGAAACCTTTTTTCCTTGCTCGATCCCCTCTCCGGACTGAATTTCTTGTAATAACTCTGAATAAACCCAAAGGGGAGGGGGAGCGAAATACAGCAGCCGACAGACCCCGCAAATGTATTGGATCTAGTTACTCATGACGTAATTTCAAGGGGCGGGAATAGCGCTTCCACTGGTCGGTCCAAAAGTCACTCACTATGGGCCAAGTCTGCTGAAACGGTCTGGGAGATGCTGCAGAGCTCATTGCTGCGGGCTGAAGGAGAGGTGTGCTCCGGGAAATGAATTGTGGGCTGTTCTATTATATTTTAGTTACATTTACCTATCACTTGTGCGAGGGCAACGATATTTATGGTGTCCCGTTTAAAAGCTTATGGAAAAGACAACAAAGGTGCAAAAAAAAAAAGAGCAACGGTTGCTATGGGCGCAGAACAACTGTTTTTTTTTCAGTTAAAAAATAAAATAAATATACAGCAAGCAGAAATTTTCTAATAATTTGTAGACTAAATCAAATGACCGAATCTTGGCGAACTGTTTCTTTAACAAAAAAAAAAAAAAAAAAAATGCAGCAAAGAGCGCTGTACAGGGTAGCTATAGCTTTTAAGATTTTTTATTTATTTTTTTTTACAGCGAAACGAAATAGCACGCTTGCTGGACCATCCGCCCCCAGGAATGTCACGTACTTAACACTAGTCAATGTCATAGTGTGTGTACGCTTATAAATGCGCCTTAGATGTTCTAGCTACTGGTAGATTCCAAATGAGATCCAAGAACGAATGTCAACCCTGCTGTGTCCAAACGAGCTAACGATACGTACGTTCTAAAAATGAATGATTTCATGGCTATCCAGTATGTTTGGAATACATGGCTGCGGAATCATTATTATTATTTTTCTTAACTATTATTATTATCAATGCATGTGTTTTCTGTTATTTGCAAACTATTACAGCATCAACTAAAAAAGACACGTTGGCATGAGCGCTTATACGCTGACATAATACGCTTGTCACTAAAGACAGTATTAAAGAATGCTTGTCAGCAGCATGTCCACTCATGCTGCTGACAAGCATTCTTTATGAACATGAGACGTCAAGTTTTACTTCCAATATATGCTAAATTTTCTATACTTAGCTATTTATTCAGTTTAATTGAAACTTAACTTAACTGAAGGAACTGGGGGTATAACCGTTTCCTTGTTAGATAGTGGCATGCTTGTTGCTGACTAAAGCTCCAAGACATCGAGGCAGGAGACTAGTGTCATGGTGAACACTGCCATCTAGAGGCTATTAAATTAATTTGAGCGTCTAACCATTAATTGCGCAACTAAAAAAAGTATCCTTAATTCATTAATTATATTCCACCAATCTTTGAGTAATAAAAAATATAAACTATTTGTTTTCCCCTTGTCCATATCCCATTTAGATCAGAAGTTTTGGAGAAAAAAAAGTAAGCTACTGTGTATTAATGGGAAAAATATAATTCCTATAAACATATTCAGCATTATTCACATATGTATGTATGTATGTATTTTATTATCATTGTTATAGAGGGCAGATAGAAATGGACAACCCCAGCATGCACAAATCTTCATTTTTCTTGCACCAACTTACAGTACTAACAATTCAGTAATAAAGCGTGTCCTTTTATTTTTCTTATTTATATGAAGTGGAATTTTTAATAATTCATGTTCACTCATTTTATATAGTTCATTTGTGAGCATAATGTAGTGACACAAATGCCGTATGATCATTTTATGATTGTTAATTGTTTGCTGACAATGAGTAAGTCTGTCAGTCAATCTGTCTATTTGTTCAAAAACAGGTGGGAAGACTGTGCCACACTTGACATCTTATCTGGAATTCTTTAGTTTGTTATTACATTATTCCTGGAAAAGGGAACCCTTTAATGTTAGGCAATACCTCTAATGTCAGTTCCCTGTTTTAATTCCCATGTCTTTCTGTGTACCGGCATTATCTAACTGTGCTGTGTTTTGGCCTGACAAGGCAACTATTGTAAATGACAATGTGTCAATTGAAGCTTGGCTAAATAAAATGGATAAAAATAAAATAAAAACTTTGGCAGCACCGAATGATTTAATTTTGATTTAATTAATTGTCAGTTCATTACACATAAAATACTTGTGCACATGAGAATGCATCCTTGCAGAAGTAAGGTTTTCTTCAGGACAGGAACACGACATGCTTCTGTGACCCCGTCATCTTGAAATAAAACTGAATTGCACCTCACAATAGAGACATTTGCATTTTAGCTGGTTGTGGATGCCATTATGGTGCCATACTGAACTTTTCACAAAGAATAAAAATGAAGCAGAACATTTTATATCAATATTTTATGTCCCTTAGTGTTATCTGTAATCTGAAACAGAGCTTCTGCCAGTCTTTCCGTGAGTTTATTTATTTATTTTTTTGTATTCTTTGGGGTAGAGGATTACAGTTTCTTTGTATTGATTTTTTTTTTCTATACGTCCTCTACTGTATATTCACTTCAGAATACTGAACTGAACTTGCTATTGTGTAAAACCATGTGTATATATATATATATATATATATATATATTTGTGTGTGTGTGTGTGTGTGTGGGCGTGTGCATGTGCGTATGTGTGTGTGTGTGTGTGGTGTAGGAGCATTACTGCAAAATAAATTCTGTTCTGCAGCTATTTTCAATTTATGAAAGGGGATATTTACTCCAAAAATAATTGCTGGACAGAAACAGCTCATAGTAGCAGCCTTGCGCCTGGATGAAATTCACACCAGACCAAAGCAGATCAATCGGTTGTGGACTGCGGAGGGAGTACAGCCCATCCTTTCTGTAATATGGACAGCAGTCCTCCCCTAAAGTCTGGAAAGATGACCTGCGGTGACTAGGGCTCCTACCGGAGACAAAGTCGCCAGACAAAAGAATCTGAAAAGATGGTTTTCCTTCTTTTGTCTCCTGACATTTGGTAAAGACCAGCAGGTTTCACATCTTTGTGCGACGAGTGCCCTATGTCGGACATACCTGCTCACCTACTGCTGGGCCATTCATGCAGGGTTCTGGTTATCTGGAATAGGAAGGGCATGTGTTTCTGTTCCAGTCCAGTCCAGAACAGAAGTGGGCACTTTCATGCCTGTTATTTTCAAAGAAATTTAGGCCAGTACCGCACAACCTACAGGAAGCCTTCCTTAAGTACCGCTGTTTGTAGAAGGAGTGGAAGCAAAAAGAATAAATTGTTTCCTGCTTTCTTTTCTACCAAAGTAATATATGCCTTTCCCCATTTAATGAATAAGCTTCACCAAAATGGTGAATAATGAATGACACAGATCACACAGAGATGGCCAAATAACGAAGGGATAGAGAATTCAAGGCGACCTCTTGGGTCTTGGCTTCCCAGTCTAACCTTGTGTGCTCTTTCTGCTTGGGTTCCTGAAGCTATCGTCACATCGTCCTGCAGTCTAAACACATACTGTTGTACGTAACCTGCATATCCCCTACGTGTTAGCGTATGTGCGTGTGTTTGTCCACGTGTGTTTATCTGCATGAGTGCATGTACGATGCATGAGAGCAACACCGTGCATGTTTGTATGAGTGTGTGTGTGTGTGTGTGTGTGGAAAACCTGATTCGCAAAGACACACGCAAGCATGAAACAGCAGGGTTGCTAGAAAACTTGTGGAATTGTGCATCTTGTCACCATACTAAGAACAGGTACTTTAGCAGAATTCTCTACCTGACCTTTAGCCCCCTGAGTACCATATTTCAGAAAACCGGATATTTGCCATCCTGAACCAGTAACAAAGTTGGAAAGAAAACCCAAATAATACACAGATTCAGGTTTTCGCACCAAATACATTTGATCTCAGCACAGCATCATGTCACTCGTTATATTGATTTATGCCACATTCTTACTGCCTCTGCTTTATTCCAGAATACCAAATGTGATTTACCTTGGGTATTTGTGCAAAAACGAAAAAATATAAAATCTAAACAAACCTAATCAAATCACTAGTAGGTTTTGAAGTGAGACGTGATTTTACATTTGTTTCTCCCCTGCATGTGTTCCAGAGTCACATTTGGAAAGGGCCTATGACAGAACACATTATTAAAAGGAAATGTTCCCTTCCAGATATTGGAGTCAATGTGCTTGGCTTTAAACGGCCGTTAATGGTGGTTCAGATTCATGTGTCAGGGCCAGTCACCTCATTTCAACCGGTGACGTTCAGGTTTCCAGGTGACAGTATCATCAGCACCATGTCTCAGATTGGCCAGATGCTACACCACCCAATGTGCGCTCACAGACACAACACGGGCCCAGCCCCAGAATAACAAACAGCCTGACACCAGGGACACTGTGAGAAGTACATGCTTAATATGCTTAATCCCTTAATATTGAAGGGATATATTCAATCTAACTGGCAGGGATGAAGTATGTTTTCGTGCAGTTTTTTTCCTCAGTTTCTTACACAACCGTTTAAGTATTCACTGAAAACGATATTCTAACTATATATATATATATATATATATATATATATATATATATATATATATATATATATATATATATAACTTATTCATTACAACGTGGGTGGATTAATTTGAGATCATCCTGGAAAAAATGACCTAAAATGCTCCTGAAGAGTACATTTACGTGACGTCCAATGACGTTGCATGAACATAAAGCCAAATTCATTATTTAGAGGATCTTGGATCTTGGGTTGTTATCTTGTTTCCTGAAATTAAGCTGAACCCATATGGTTGGTCATGAGTGCCACAGAAAACTTGGTCCCATTGAGGTCTGCTGCAGTGGATATCTAGAAAACTCATCAAATCTAACTGGTTGGATAGATAGCACTCTGGGTAAATGGAAATGTACCGAACATCAATTTCATTTTTGGGTGAACTTCCCCTTTAAGCTGCCCGTTATGACTTTGTCCACAATGTTTCACTGCCGTGGATATCTGAGGACTGTAGCAGGCTGCCATTTATAAATAGTCTATTGGCTCAAGTGATTGACACCTTTTTCTCGATCAATAGAAACATCCTTGGTGGACTGATGTAACTGCAAAACAGGACTGGAGATCTCTCAATGACACGGTGAAATTGTATGTAATTCTCATGGTTTCTCCGATGACATTTCGCATGAGGCCACGAAAGGTCAAACACTCTGTTTTCATTTACTGGGGTGTGCAGGAAAGATGTCCGCCGCATTACCGCGGATGAAAACCTCAAGAAGGCTCTCGGCCGAATTGAGCGCAAATCATTGCGCCTTCTCTGTAGGAGCTGTGAAGTAGATGCTGCATCTGTATTGGAAATCAAAACCATAAGCTGCATGTCAACTGGTCAACCTCATGATGTCCTCCATCAGACCGCCTCACGCCGTCAGAAACCACGCTACAGGTCTCTCGCTACAGAACTAGCCATGCAAAAGAGACAGGATCTTGTTTGAAAAGCTGTTATGAGAAGGACAGGCACACCCCCTAAACCCCTCCCCCCTCCCCTCTGCCCGCAAAGCTGGATTTGGCGCTATCTGATCTCCTCTCTCTCCAAGGAACACCAAGGGCATGTGTGAATAATTAACTAGAACTGCGTTACCCATTAGGCAGACCTCTTTTCTAAATCTCCTTTCCTCTCTATGCCAGCATGACATCCCTTTAGCACAGTGCACTTTTTTTAGGTTCTATCAATTTGAAGAATAAATCTGATGAGTAAATTGTACTTTGGAAATTGGGTAACAATGGTTGTTCCTGAAATATGAGGCTCGACTTAGACCATTTTTTCTTTTTACTTTTTACATTCCTCTATGAAATTCTCAAGTAAACCTTTAGGAAAATTGTATAGAAACATACGTACATGAATACATACAGATAGACAGACAATACTAGTACATATGTATTGCATAAGCATGATGCACTCACACATGCTCATAAAACTATAATACCTGTGTATACAAAAACACACCAACCACTCATTATATTCCAAACACACACACACACACACACATATATAACACTCTCTTTGACACACAACAAATGACATTCATGGGAGACCTTCAGAAAATGCATGTTTATGTATGCATTTCATTAGTCAATGCATGACTGTTTTGTATAACAGCATGAAAGAAAATGTTGGTGTGTGCATATGGTATGTCAGAGTTTACTGGCATATGAGCACCTGAATGTCAGTTTAACCGAAAGGCATTTTGATCGAAGTGAGCGGAAAGTTTAAATAACCCCACTCATGGGCATGTATGCTGAGGACAGAATGTTTTGGACACAAGCAACAGACTGATTTACAAATGCAGCTGGCTTTATTAAATAATGAGTCTCAAAGTTGAAAATGTGATAGTTCAATTGTGTGTATCTATCAGGGATGTGTGGCCAGGGGTGGGCCCCTTTTGACAGACGGATTAAATTGTGTATTATTGTTTATTACCCATTATTTTCAAAACCATTTTCTGCGCAGTGTAAAACCTTTTTTTGTCACACAAATGCCAGTAATACCATGAGGTACAGTGTGTGAAGTTTGTAAGGCACTCGGCAGGACACACCCCTGAAGGCAGAGAAGATATGTGCCTTTCCTTCAGCTTCTCCCACAGCATGCTTTACTGTGAAATACTGCCTTCATATTTTCTGTGCACTGAAATGAGTCAAGTCAGATGTCATAGTGAAGGCAGCCATACCCTGCGCCAACCTTGCAACCCTGGCCGCATGTATCCCCTCTAAGTATGCATTTCATGAGTTTCTGAGAGTTAAGCTTGAATTATGGACCAGCCTATTCCTCTTCCCAAGCAATTTTCAGAAACTGTTCAACTGCTGTTGGGTGGTGTGTGTACATTTATTTTTGTTCTTGCAAAAAACGTGCTGCCATTCTTGAAAATACACCAGGAACGTGAAGGAGAAAAAGCCCTCCTCCATAAACCAAAAGAGTTTTTAAAAAGCTGACCCGCACAGTGTTAGCCAATCAGACACAGTTCACACTGGAGAGAAATCGATTCAGGGGGGCTTCTCGCTTTGAGACTTCTGGCTGGGAAAACAAACAGATAATACAACAGACTGCTTTAGCTTGTTGAATTCTAGTCTCTTATATTGTCACATTGTAAAGAAGGAAAAGCCGGAACAGAAAAATAGTAATTTCTCAATTTTATTAAATCTCATTCTTTGCAAGTGATTACTCTATTAAAAGACAACCTATTATTTCAACAATTGTGGATACCCATACTGCTAAATCCAATGTTTCAATACATTTAAAAAAAAAAAAATAAATAACATTAATGTAATAGACAGTAATTAGAAGGATTCATGTTATGGCAGCAAAGCAATCCATAGATGAATTCCTACCGGTACAGTAATCAGCCATTGTAAATATCTACAGTAATTATTATAAGTGGAGTTTCCCCATGCAATTTTTAGAAAAAGCATGAATTAAAAAAATGAAGACAGCAAGCTACTTGCTGTATATGTTAGCAGTTGTCATTGTGATTGAGTATACCATTCATCATTTGACACATCCTTTCATTGAGCTTTTCAATAACATCAATTTTCTTTCTCTCAGCACACAAAGGAGGACAAAAGGTAACTTCAACAAACAGTGTAAATCTTTCATGATAGCCCTCCATGGTAGTATGGTGTTCCTGTTTAAGTATCCTGTTTAAGTATCCACCATATTATTCCACACACACGTGTGTGTGTGTGTGTGTGTGTGTTTGTGTGTGTATATACATACTGTATTATAAAAGTTATTTTTACATCAGCATTTTCGTTATGTTTTTATATACAGTGTGTATATATATATATATATATATATATATATGACCCACACACAAATGCATACACACACCACATCATATATTTAGGAGCATAACGCCTTGATTATATTAGTTTGATGCATGGGTTGCTCTTCAGATAAACTTGCAGTCGCAATGATTATTTATGATGGTGCACTTAAAATGACTTCACTACAGCTGAGATGACTTTAAATGAACTGGAGACGCTGTGAGATGTGACTGATTCAGCTCCATCAGCATACATCAGCTCTGACCCTTACTGACAGGGAAGGGGTGACCTACCTAGGGAAGAGTGGAGGAGACAGGTGGAGAGGGCTCTCGGGGCACGGCTGGTACCAGCGGCCATGCCAACCCGTGACCTTTCCCTGCCAAAATGGCAAACGCAAAGATATTGTTTACACACACAACTTTTGACTCCACAGATAAAAATGAAACACTTTACTGTGGTCTCATCTATGACATATCTGTGCATCAGGCTAAATATCGAATTAAGCCCAAGTAACTGGTGGAAACAAAAGCTGGCATACACACTGTCCATCCAGGAATGGAATTTCCCACTCCTGCACTAAAAGGATTGCCCAGGCTTTGAAACAGTAAAATGTGCACAAACACTGGGGAAAAAAAAAAAAAAAAAAACATGATTTGGGATTCATTTGGCATTAGATCAAATTTGTAATTAACAACCATCCCGTACTGGTTGTGGCACAGCATTCATTAGCTTTTGACACACGTGAAATTTTATATACTCGTTAGTCGATACTCTTCTGGGGATTTCCGTGCAAACACAGGAGGAGGTTGCAAAAATGCATCTCATTGACAATTCCAGCTAATTCACTCAAAGCTAACACTCACGAGAAGCAGAGCTAACACATTTTCCATCAGCTTATAATTTTAATAGCTCTGCAGCTGTGCGTATCGCATCCATTTGGGACTGAAAATGCATGTTTCAGACCCTGGGCGGTGAAAGTCCTGCTTTTAGTAAGTTTGGGCTTGGATACTACTTTAATGAAAGACCTGGTAGTCCTGTCGTGCAATGGCCATTTAAATGGTAGAACTAGTGCTATAAAGGTGTTTGGCTGTAGTAAAATGCTTTCACAAGTTCATACAATTGATTTGCCTCATATTAAATATATGTTGCAAACTTTATGTTTGTTTTTTGTAGACCTGCTTGCTGGGTATGTTCATTCATATGTTTATATAACATTTGTGTATAGCATTTGTTTTAAATCTGTATATTTTCTGTCATTTTAAGAAACATTTCTTTGATTTCATCTTACAAGTGTTAGCTGATTTATGCAGAATAATTACAATAAATACATAAAATGTATAAACAAGCAATATATGAGAGGCATGTGTGAAATGGTCACAAAATGTTTATCCACTGAAAACAAAAGACAATCAGGAATATCATCCTTATTAGAAGACCCTTTTCTATTTAATTCAATGCACACAGTTGCCTCACTTTTTTTCACCTCCACAGTTCTCAGTCAGATAAATGTGTGGCTATGCTTAAGAATTTCCCACAATAGATGATTTTACAATTGATTTTTAAAAATGTTTTTACGTTGTCTAACAATGAGAAAGAGCAAAATTGGGATAATGTTAGTCATCCTATGAAGGAAAACCAGCAGGTTGCAGCTGTTTAAACAGAAAAGAGAAAAAACAAAGACAAATAGGGGCTATCTGGTTAGTTAATTATTCATTGTGTGCTATTCATTGTGCCCATTGTGTCACTGTAACTGAAATGGCTTTCTATCTCAGGTGATTGTGCTTTCATCACACTTCTGCCCATTTTACAAGTAGCTCTAATCCCCATTCATAAAAGTGGCCCCAAGCAGAAGGAACTGAAGATTCTATACCAACAGCTGTTTGGGTGGATAATATGAAAAACATAAGTCACAAAAGTTGTCTTTTATATAGTTGGGTGGTAATTAAATCAACAGCCTTACTTTGGCAGTTGTATGTGTGTGTGTGAGAGAGTGTGTGTGTGAGAGAGAGAGGGGCCATGTGTAGTCCTATTTATAAATATCGACCATTGGCTATGGTTTTATTAGGCTGGAATGTCAAAGTACATTAAATAAAAAAGTCAAAAATTTAAACCAAGTCCTGGTTATCACTACCTAATTAAATCAATAGCCTGACTTTTGATTGAATTAGGTAACATTCTAATAGCATAATTGTTCACTGACTTAAGCCATACAAAACTATGGTGTTCTAATCTTAAGGACGCGTGTTTTCTACAACCAGGTTTTATAGACAGCAGCAGAGCTTAGACTGCTACTTGTCTCTATAGCTACACTGATTAGAGATGTAAACAGGGGAACACTGCTGGAATAGAGCTGGGGTTGATAAAATAAAGACAGACCTTTCATAATGAGTTCACTGGATGTAATCATGATAACTGATTGGATAAGAAAAAATCATTCTAAAAGTGAAAAGAATGGAGGCAAAGAATGAAATAGTAAGTTCAATACATGTACTGACAACTGGTTTTCAGAATAGGCACTGCTGAGTCTTGCTAAATCCTTACATAGCAGTCATAAAAATAAAAATAGCAGACACCTCATTGTACAAACCGTCTGCTAAAACCTCCCAGGATGTTCACAGAGAATTATAATGGTAATCGATTCAAAACAACAAGTGACGTCCAACAGTCCAAGGGGGATCAAATTAACTCAATCAGAGTACAATCTACACTGTCAGACCTGATTTAACATTGAACATTTTATTTTGCACATATACAGTTTGGCACAAGAATTGGCTGGGCCAATCAAAAATTTACACGAACACTGAAATAATATTAAAAAACCACAGAAAGTGAACAGGTGTTGGAAACAGCGTATTGGGTTTTGTTTTGCAAATCAGCAGAGTTTTACCCTGTTCAATTCTCCCAGCACAGCTGCCATCACGGCTTGCTATCCCGTAGTTCCCTGCTTTTTAATTGTCCGTCAATTTTAGACGCATGTTGCCTTGGAAGCGTTCCAAGCACTCGCCCTTGCTCGTTGTGCCCCAAAAGCCTTTGCTCTCCTACTTGAGGCCAAAAAAGAGAGAAAAAGTGGCACAGAAGCAGGAGGCAAGCTGAATGACCTTTTTTAAATGATATATCAGATTATATCATAGTACTAACCAAAAGTGACAAATGATATTTGCATACATGAGGAACCACATTAGTGACTACTATGATAGCACTGATCCCAAAGGAAAAAAAAGAAGGATTTTTGCTCCCCAGTTGAAAAGGGGAACTACCTGACTGTGCTCTAGGTTACCTGTGTGCGTGCATGTATACGTACATGTGTATGCATGCGCGTCTGCTTTTTTATATTAATAGGATTCACATGGCCTGTTTTCTGGTTATTCCAAACATACATGTCCCATTTTTGGTAGTGTAAAACATTTTGGTTTGACCCTGCCTCACTGTGCTTTTGTGTGACGGATATAAAAGTTCTGTTAGTCAACTAACCTTGCTGAGTGGCTAATGGGGAATGTGCAGCTGATCCTAAAGCAGAGAGATTAGCCGTCTACATAGCATTGAACAGATAGTACTGATCTAGAACTGTCCACTGCATATGTTAGATCTGTCTGAAATAATAAAACAAATGATAAATAAAACTGAAAAAAGTCATCTTTTCATTCACATTTATTTTCCTCTATTGTTTTCAGCACACACCTGAGAAACCAGAAGCAGTGGAGAACAGGAGAAAAAAGTATGATGGCTGTATTTTTAAGTGGCAGCCTGAAAGAGAATGTGCCTTTGGAATGTCTTTCCTCGGCCCATGATGTGGATGCCAAACGAGTGAGCCTCTCATCCTCTTGGACCAGTTTATAATATTTTAATGCTGAATTCCGTAGTTACTTTACCTTACTTGGGGTCTAAACTGATTTGTCATAATACAATTAATAAATACCTACCATGCCTGAATACATATCTATCACTATAGGAAAGACCAGAGTCAACAAAATGCATGAATGAAAGATTATCCACCTACCCACAACACACCACAGTCTCAGTAGACCACACTATTGTCTCTTTCTAATCACCTCTGTTTATCTCACAGACACACAGAGAGAACCAGGGTGGGTTTGATTGTTTTATTGCACTTAAATGGTGATGACTCCCAAAAACAACAGTTTTCATTTACATGCACTGTTTTCTGTAATTAAACTTTCTGACTTGATTTTCTCCTTCCTTTTAACAAACAGAGTGGGTTACTGTATGCAAATTATGCCTGTCACATGTGCAAATTAGCCTGCTGGGACACTAAAGATGAAAGTACATTTACAGTTTAACATTTTTTGTACACATTTAACATTTGCATATAAAGCCCTTTCTTAAATGCTCAAGACAGAAAAAAAAACGTTTTTAAAAGTAATTACCTGGTTGGTAAAATAACTTATATTTCAGAAAATATGTATATAAATAATGAGTTCAAGGTATATTCTTTCCTCTATCATCTGTTATATATGCCCAACTAAAGCACTGCTGAAGTTTGATCCATTTTGCAATCTTAAAACATGGACAGTTTAATAGGTTTTTACGATCTAATACAGTATCTGCTAGCTTGTGTCTTGTGAAATGTGCCAGGTGATTAAACAGAAAACAGGGGAGGCTGCATCGCAGGTGCTATAACTGCATCGCAGGTGTGTGTGCATCCTTTGCACTCTACAGCATAAATCCAGTTTCTCACATCATGTGATGGAACATAAATGGTTTTCTCTTGGTCTCTGGCATCATTACTTCTACATTTAAAACAACATTTGCCACTTTACTCACTGTCTTACACCTGCTGTTCCCCATCACCGCCACCCGGCCCCACCCCTCATCTGAGCCACATCACATCTTGTGCATAAACTGGCTGACATGCGGGTCACCAGTCGGCACCCTGAGCCGACCAGAGGAGGATGGGTTTCCCCCTTGAGCCTGGTTCCTTCCAAGGTTTCTCCCCATCTGCCACAGGGAGTTTTTCCTTGCTACTGTTGCCTTAGGCTTGCTCCTGTGGAGGTTTAGGCTAGAGTTGTCTGTAAAGCGTATTGTGACAACTGTTGTAAAATACCCTATACAAATAAAATTTGATTTGATTTGATTTGAAATTAATGCATTAAAACTTAGAGTTGCAAATGTATGCATTATATTTGTATAGAGGGTATGTATTGACGTCACTTTCCCACTGGAACACGCCCCCTCAGTCGGGACTGAGTGGCAAGACATGCTGCGACATGGCTGCCTTTAGTATAGGAAACAGCAAAACCGGGAGTAAAACAAACGATTATCTGCTTAAATTAAAGGCAGTTGGACTCGACAGTGATTATTACAACTTACCAAAGAACCAGTGATCCGTGGACATTCAACAAGAAATCGGAGCTATCTTTTTACAGACTGCCAAAAGCTAAAGAAAAGAGAAGCAAATGCATCGCTGTTATTCGCAGAAACAATTTGAATCCAGTCACCGAAATGTGGATTTGTGGTTGTTATTTTGTGTCAGGTATGTTGGATTTTTGGGTAAAATCATACCTTAATAATTTATATGCTTGGCTAGCTAATACGATCTAACCATCCCCCCTTTGTTTGTAGAACACAGGGCTCATCATCATGGATGTATTTTAATAAATGCTGACAAAACGTCACAGTTACACAGAATATAAATGAAATATGCTAAATATTTAATTGATGAGTAGTCAATACAGTACATAACTTAAGGTATGATTTTACCCCAAAATCCAACATAGCCTACCTAACACAAAATGACAACCGCGAATCCACGTTTCGGTGCCTGGATTCCAGTTGTTTCTGCGAATTTCAGCAATCAAGCTGCTTCTCTTTTCTTTAGCTTTTGGCAGTCTGTAAAAATATAGCTCCGATTTCTTATTGAAACTATTTGTACAGTCAATCGCACAACAGCTCTTTCCCATTTTAGATGTTTTTTTGTGTCTTCGCGGCATTCAAGCTGAATGCTAACGCTGTCACTCATAGTCTTTCTGCCACTCAGTGGGTGTAACCGCAGCACTTTTGCCTGCAGTGACATCATGTGCATACCCTCTATATCTCTCATCAGATATTTTAAAATGTAAATACAAAGGCAAGTTGAATAGGTCCTGGTAAAATAAATACATTAAGGGACAAACATGAGGGTGTAGCTCAGAGAATGCAAAATGGGTTACCTCAATGTCTTCTTTGACAACACCGACAAGGGAAAAAGAAAACTGTTTTGCTTTTAATGGGCACTTAGTAGGAAACTCCCCTTTTCTCATGTTATGGAAATGCTGAATGATTTTTTTTTTCTTCCTGAAACGAGAGATGATTGTGCCATTATAACACAACAACATTATACCACTGCTTTATTCAGAACATCAAAGAAGCTCATTTAGTCAAATGACATGTTTGAAGGCAGCCCCAGTGGTGTGGTTCTGAGGACAGGTTCTCACTTGTAATAAACGTACAGGTGTAATTCTTTGTTTTTATGCAGATACTTTTCCCCAGTGAAGATGAAAGGGAGGGTGACATGATATATGCAAATTACCTGTGTGAGTCATCTCCTCCTGAGAAATAAGGCGGAGTCAGAACAATAGGAATATTACTGAAACACATTAATGCAACGCTGATGGTGCTAGGGTGCTCATCTGTCCTGTATTTATTTTTTCCTCATTTACCAATTTTGTATGAATTAACCTTTTTTGACTGTTACTTCACTACAGTGACACCCTATATAGCTGTTAATTGACTGCTAATGTTAACTCATTTTAAGTGGAATAATATATGAATATAGATTCATAAAGATGAATTTGGCCAGAAGATTGAGGAGGGAGAAACATGAGAGGAACAGAGTCCTCCCCTCAGGGCATGGTGCTTTTAAACCAACACACATTGGCATCTACACATCAAGACTATGGGAGTGCTTTATTGGCCACTCTCTCTAATGGGCATTTGCCAACTACCTCATCCCTTTTTACTGTTGACCCCGACCACGTTCTGAAATATCGGGCTCTTAAATACAGCTTTCTGCTGCTCCACTTATGAGAGCACCACCCGCCAAAGCCCTGCGTGAGCATATCTGCTTTTTAAACACGCTGTTTGCCAATTTATCCAATATGCCAAAGCAGTTGTACTCCGCAACGAAAAGATAATGGTCATTTATTTAAATACCCATGGCCCATGCTCATCAGACACAGAAAGCCCATGCCCTCCTGCACATAAATAACCGTTCCACACTGAAATAATGACACTGTGGGGGAGAGAGAGAGAGAGAGAGAGAGAGAGATGGAAGGAGATGGAAGAGAAAGAAGGAGCAAGAAAGATGGGAAGACATAAACAAGAAGGGAGAAAGATAGTGGGCTAATAGAGCAAAAGCAGATAGAGAGAGAAAGAATGCAATGCAAAGGGGGCTGAAATGCTGTCAAATTGTCACTATCTACCGCGGCCTGTCGTCAGTCAGCTCTAGGTCCTTGGACAAATAGGGACGGCAGAAACAGTGACATGGTTTCCCAGGTCTTATTGAATTTCCAAACTTCTTCAGAAGGCCTGAAGTGAATGTCAGAACTGCGATGCGCTCTTGATGAATTAGATGGAGAAAGGGCTCTTGTTGCACAAAGCACAAATGGATCTTGATTGCACAAAGGACATGCTGCAGCCCATACACAATTCCACATCTTATACAACATCTCAGTCAGCGTTTTGGTATCTCAAATTCTTCGTATCATGACTTAAAGAGTCATTGAACTTTATATGAAAGGCTACCAAATAAGGAAACAACAGAAAATCACCCATCATATCTGCGCAAATTCTTCTCAGCTAATGAACTGATTTCTGCTATCACAACTCGACACATAAACACACGCACACACACAGCCTGAACGGTTACTGGCAAGTAGAAACAAAGTAAAAAAGTTTTTTTACCAAACATCAAAATGTATTTAATTAATCATTGAGCCTCATTTACGAAGCATGCGTACAATCACATTTGATTGTAAACTGCATGTGAGAACATTTCCAAGAACATTTCGGCATTCATCATTTTTTCTTATCTGTATTTGTCCATGGCCGTTTCCTTATGCAAATCACATGAACACGATTACACATGAAATTAACAAACAGCCAGAATTCATCATCTCATCTGGGATATGCCCAAAAACAAAGGTCTGCACGTATCATGAATCTCATGTTGTTTTTTTGTCTGAACATTTTTAAGAACAAAAGTAAGAATAATTTAAGAAAAGTTTTGTGAATGAGGCCCAATGATTGCTGAAATAAATCACCTTATCAGTGGTTTAAAATACTGAAACTCCACATCAAATTGCATTACCAATTGGTTCAAAGCTTAAGAAGCTTGGATGCTTACACTGTACATTGTGCTGTAAGAATATAATATTTTAAAAAACCCAAATCATTACAAACACATTCGGGCCTTGCAGTGTCCAATGTCAATACAATTGGCACAAAAATGCTCTCCCTAGCTGATGGGATGCACTTTTTAAATTTAAAGGAGAAAAAATAATGATAAAATTAGATCAAAATTGGTTTCAAAAGCAGACTTTTCTTTTGTAAACAATGTTTAAAAAAACAAAAAAACTGCAGACACACTGGGCAAAAAGCTGCATATAAGTGAATGCTACATGAGGTTGGAAGTTTGACAGTAGCAAATGGTGTCAGGGGCACTGTGGTGGGTATTCTTTTGCTTGAATTTCCCTGACAGCATCATCCTACTAATTGACTTTCTCAGGCTTCATGTGAAACAAGTAATAGGCAGACTGCTGCATTTCTCTCCTGTGTCCTCATGCCCTGCCAACTGGGACCAGTGGCAACACAAGCAGCTACCTTTATTACTTATTTGTGTTTGATCAAAGTGGTCACATTTTATTATTTAAATGTTTAATCAAACATCCGCAGTCCCCAGGCTGACTCCTAATTGATGAAGGTCTGCAGCAAGATGTTGTAGGACAGGTGTTGTAGGTAACCCCTCATTCTTGAAGCGATGCCATTCATATGTTTTCTGGATCTTCTGGGAAGGTAAGCAGTGAAGTGTTCGAAGAGATCAGGCTGCACAAAAATACAAACTCAATATTTGTGACATCACCAGGATAGATTACATCATCAAACAATCAAAATACTTAACAGGAATGTTGTAAGACCGAATTTGCATCAACGGGATATCGAAAGCCTGTTTCTACAATGGCTGCCATCAGAACGTTAATCCAGCATTCAACTCACCTTGACCTAGAGTATGGTTTCTCAACGAAGGCAGCATCGACCCCTGGGGGGTGTTCTGAGATTCTTGGGGTTGCTGGAAGCACAATGGAAGAAAGGGGGGCATCGGGGCTATTACGGGGGGCTTCTGCATTAATGTATTAATTAGTATTAATGCTCAAACACAGAGGGAAAGCTGACAATCCTCCAAGGTCAGAGGTGGAAAAAAAACACACATTACCACAATTAAAAAATAGAGTTCAGGCCTTACTGATACCTGCAATCTGCTGCTCTGCCGGTAAGAACACAGAGCAGGTGATACGCTTGCAGAACGCCATCTGATAGTCCTGTGCTGGGTTGCCACATTGGGGATTAATCCATAGTGTAGGGGATTTAAAAATTCAGAGGGTATTGGAGTCAACTGATAATGGGGGATTTTGAGGAGTTTTTAGGGGGAATCAATTTGCCAAAATCAGTTCTATGCCTCCTGATGCACAAAACTTTTTCTGTTGGCTGATGTCAGCCATCTTTGTAGCCAAGTACTATTAATATTAAGAGCAGGAGGAACGAGGCAGTGTAACTTCTGATGTTCTGTGATGCAGATGTTTTTTTTGTACACAAGACAATCGATTGAGATGTCCTTTTAGACAGTGGGATGTTCCGTTTTGTAAAACGTGTGTAGAAACAACAAAAGATCATTAAAAGGCTATCATTTGCATGCTGGATCGAAATAATCAAACTTGTTTAAATTGTCAGTCGCTCGCTGTAAAACTGTCAGTTCATCAACACTGCTACCCAACTGCAAGTGGTATGGCTAGCGGCATTGGCCCCACTGGCTAGCTAGCTTGCAGGCAACAGATTCTTAATGAGAGGTGTTCATTTCCAGCTAATGCTATCTTGTTAGCATGTACACTGGTAATGCTAAATTCAGCAATGGATCAGCATTTTCAATAAATTTTGCTGTGCTCTATTGTTTTTGATATTGCGAGTGTCATGCTAAGTGAGTGTGAGTGTATACTACTTGATTTTGTTTAGTCTCTGTAGACAAAGTCAAAATCCATTGACTGATGTAGCTAGCTAGCATATTGTCAAGGATTCAGCAAAGTTGTCCACATGCAGTCCAAATACCAAAGACGTCTGCAACTCAGGCACATTACAGCTGAAGTTGACCTCTCTCCAACAAGCAGTGAAAAACTGGCAAAGAACGACCAAGCACAGGGCTCACAGTAACAGTATAATTAGGCCTCAATCTTAGACTGCTAAGTACATACACCAATATCTACTATCTACTACTATTTACTGTTCCTTTTTTGTCTCCTTCCTCTGTTGTGAACCAATATGAACGTGTCCTTGTTTTTATAATGCACAGCCTACTTGCCTGCCTTTTATCAGCTCCTGTAGGTCGTTTGTTTTTGGAAACTGAACATTCAATAGGGGGGCATTGGTCCAAAAAAGGTTGCAAACCCCTGACTTAGAGTATTGCTTCTTTCTATTTTTTGATGGCCTACTGATACTGTTTTTAAAGCACTTATACTTGGAAAAGCAGCCAAATCTGTAACAAATTATGAGCTGTGACAATCTGTAATAAAACCCATTTATTCATTGCATTTTAAAACAAGTATCTCATAAAGGCTTTACATAGCATACATAATACTTTCATAAATATAACTTAATGGCTTCATGAATCATATGAAAGCTAACATCATGATTCATAAAGGGTGATATAACTTCTTTTGCAACACATTATTCCAAATGGGTCATAACAAACAATGTCACCTGGCTAATGGCTACACATTATAAAGAGTGACATGAGGCAAACTTATGTATGATGCTTGGCTAACCTTGACATAACGTATGATGTCACAAAACAATCCAAATCAACCCAAGGGAAGTTAGTCCCCTTGATTCCTGTTAAAATGGCAGTAAATATCTCTAGCACACATTAGCACATTTTTTACACTCTTTATAAACTTTAGCAATTTAGGCAGGTGACATTGTTAGTTATGTCACATTTGACATGGCATGTTGCAAAAGAAGGTGCTATGCCATGACATTTTCTTATGTAGGATCCATGAACCCATTATGTCTTGTTTATGAATGCATTCTATATGCTCTATAAAGCCTTTATGAGATACACTTTGTTTAAAAGTGTGACCTGTTTATTGATTTATTTATGACTAAGGGTGTGTTGATACACACAACCTTGCTTAAATTACGTTTAGGCTAAAAAAAGGATGCTGTGCAGGTTGTCCAGGCACTTGTGTGACAAGAATGTGTGACCTTCCTCCTATTCATTGCTCCACAGTGAATGACAGACAACTGTTCCTGGGAAAAGAGAATGAGAAGGAGGACAAAAAAATAAGAGGAAGAAAAAGAAAATAGATACAAGTTTTATCATCTATTCTGCCGCATTCTCTGACGCTCAAGGTCACCACCTTCCTGGAAAGTCCCACAGTGATTCTCACATTCCCACAATCCTCTGCCAGGGGAAGAAGCGGGAGGATTTGTCAATCACAATTCCCCAGTACCCGACAGATGACAGCACATCACTCATGGCCCCCTCCGCAAACCCCGCTAACGCCCTCTGTTTGTCTTTTTTTTTGTGAGGAATGCACACTGTTGGGAGATGCAAGCCTGCTTTTGTTCAACAAAAGAGTATCATGTCTGGTCTCAAGTGCAGCCCATTATTATGTCAACATAACTAATAGCCTGTATTAAGATAAAAAATACAATTAAAAATATTTGTTTTCTCAAAAAAAATAATAATAATATATATATATATATATATATATATATATGATTTCAGTGAAAAATATATTTTTTTCTTGATTGTAATCTGTACTACACAATTCTACATTTACTTGCGGTTAAAGTGCGCATTCTCAGCTTTTATTTTTATACATTACAGTTTCACCATGTAGAAAACACTTTTTGTACATTGCACCCATCTCCTGCCCCACATTTCAGGGCACCATAATATTTGGGATATACTAATATTACGTAAATGACAGTAGTCATGTTTAGTATTTTGTTTAATATCTTTTGCATGCAGTGGCTGCTTGAAGTTTGCGACCCATAGACATCACCAGCTGCTGAGTATCTTCTGTGGTGATACTCTGACAGGCCTGTTCATCTTCAGGTCCTGCTTGTGTCAGGGGCTAGTTGCTCTTCAGCATATGAAACACATTTTATGGAGACATTAATGCTTACGTCAGAAATCTTTTTCAGCAAAATTTTTGATGAAACACCGTCCAATGCGTTTTAAGGCATTTGCATGAATTTGAGCAGACGAGTCTTCAGATGAGTCTACAGTCTTCAGAATTAATTCTGCTGCAGTTACAACCATATTACAATATTACCATATTATGGCAGTTACAATCATAACAACCATAATACCCCAGAACCATGTTTCGCAGATGGGGGGGGGGGGGGTGAGGGTGCTTTGGATGTTGGCCATGTTATGGATGTTTTGGCCTCCATACTTTGCTTTTCATCACCCTGGTAAAAGTGAATTGTGGTCTCATCAGTCCACACAACATTTTTCCAGAACTCTGCAGGCTTTTGTAGGTGCTTAGTGAACTGTAGCCTGACTATTTTTTTTTGTAATTAACTAGTCTTGCAGTCTACCAGGCCCTTTGTGATTACTGAGCTCACCAGTGCTCTCATTTTTTCTTAATGTTGCAAACCAAACAGTTTATTTTGGTAAGCCTAAGGTATGTACTCCAACTGTTTTTTTTTTAATTATTATTTTTCATTCTCATAATAGCTTCCTTGACTGTCATTTGCGCAACTCATGTTGACAAATGCCAATAACAGACTTGAAGGGCATCAATTAGAATCAAGACTAGATACTGAAAGCTCTTATACCTTCATTGAGGAAGCAATTGAACACACTAATCAGAAAAATCTGTGATGGCGTTTGTCCCAAACATTATGATACCGGGAAATGGGGGGGGGGTCTACAAGAAATTTCTACATGGTGCGCGAAACTTACACAGCAAGTACAATATAAGCCATGGAGCCTCAGAGCTCATATATGTGAATTTCTTTTTGTGTTTGCAAAGTTTAACGGTAAAGAATGAACCACTCGTCCAATGTGTGCATCTTGTCTGGGCCTAAGGCGAGCGTGACTAGACAATAGAACTTTGGGTTAAAGTGGCTTGACACCTGGATCTTTTGTAATATGCCTCCCCATGGAAAATCATTTGCTGGCGCCACACCACGGCTAATTCTGCTGTCTCTGTCGAGCTGCCATGCCCTCCAGGGGAGGGTTAGTTAGCAGGAGAGCAGGGAGAAGTCAACGGTGGAGTAACATCTGTCCCAGACAGATGTCTTTGTTTACTGGATAGGTGGAGACGCCTCCATCTTCTGTGCTCTGTCATTTGCTCGCACCTCTGTCCGAGATGAGGCGAGGGTTCAAAATGAGTGGTGACCATGGTCTGGAGTTACGCTCATGGTGCATCTTCATCAATCCATCATCGTATTCTGTGTTTTATGATCATGATAATGATGATAATTATTATGATGAGGATGATGACGATAATGATGATTTATGAGTACCCAAAGCGGGGTTTGAACACACAAACAATAATGTAAAATTCTTCTTTTTCTTATTCTTCGTCATATTATTATTATGTAATGCAATGCCTACCCATTTATCAATCAAGGGCATTTTACAGTATATTGCTTAATGCTGCACATATTTTCCATTTGTACAGACAAATGTGCTGAATAAATGCAGTTTAAATACCTTGCTCAGGGGTACAATGGCAGTGCCACACTCAGGAGCTGAACTTGCACTTGAATAATTACAAATCTAATTCCCTAACCTGCACGCCACACGTCCCTGTACTCATCTCACCGCCACTTATTAACTGATGACATGGCAACAAAATCCTATCATAATGAAACCAAATACTGCAGACAGTAAAACTACCCAACAAGAGGAATAAATGTTCCATTATTGCTCTAACCTCTATTAAGCCCATTTGCATTTTGATTCAAGAGGGGACAAGCATATACAAATAAATAAGAGCCGGTGGAATAAAGATAAGTTGTGTCCTTGTCCTGACTCTTGTAAACTTTGCAGCTTTAAAGTTAAGATTTCTAAATAAACAATGTCTGTCCATGATCCAGAAAACTGTTTATCACAGCCCACAATGTTGATGATACTGGCTCAGATAATCTTGTTTTATTGGATAAGTGTAGTAAGCACAATCAAAATAGTGGAGAGGCATAGGCTGCTAAAGAGACAAAAGAGGTACAAACTTATCTAAAATAGGTGAGCAACCTTTGAATGATTAATGAATGAGCTATGTTTTATTAAATAACCTGAAGCATGACATCTAAACGTGACTCAAAACAGACGAACAAACTGAGTCTCAATAGATAATTACCTGTGCTCAATATGGGGGAAATATAGAAATAAAAAAGTGCTAAATAATACAATCACATACAAATATATAATGTGAAATAAACTAAAAAACTGAAACTCACTTAAGATATTTTACAAAAATGTCACTTTACACTTTACTGTCAACTGTGCCATGTTAACCTTCACAAACCCGACTATTCTCGTTCATCAGGCCCTGTGAAAAATCAGCTGTCAGCTAATTGTACTGAACCTGGTCAAGATTCTCATACCGTTTTAAGCTTGGATATGCTTCCACGCTACAATATGGCAGACTGCACCGAGGAAGGGGTAAAAGCACCAGATGATGGTATTTTGCATAGCAGGCTGAAAAACAGATATGGTGACTATGCGGCCTAAACAGTTTTATGTCCTCAAAGAAACTATACAAAAATCGATTTTTAAAATATATATTAACTAATATTTTGACCTGGAATATTTCAATGAATGATAGTTGGTTTTACATCTACTATACAATACCAAGGGTGACGGAACACTTTTCACACTATAGTCCAATAGGATGTAGAGTGAAACTAATTCAACGGAGACTTGAAATGTATCCGATTGACCATAAACAAAATTTCATGGGTCTGGTTCAGTATCAGAAATATCAGTTTCACAAATATAGATATGCTGTCATTTGCATTTTTCATGGTCAATATGGTGTTATCCTTTGAAAAACACGTTTATGGTCTTAGAATGAAATTTCTCTTGTTCTTGATCTTGTTCTCAAATTGCATTGACCCTCCTCGGTTTCTAATCACCAATGACTTGGCCTGGAATCACACTCAACCAAGTTGTTATTCCCTACAGCCCTGCCGACCAGTCACAAAAAAAGGAAAGATCCTTGACTGTGCCATGGAATAAGTACTCCTCTAACAGATCCTTGTTGAATATATTTACCAGTTTGTTGGAGATGATGCAATCATGTGGTAACCTCAACTGTCTGTGTCCCATCTGTTTTAGTTTTCTTTTTTGTTTGGAAGGGGGGGGGGGGGGGTTGTACACATGTGTCTGATAACATGTAACCTCTTAACCTGTCATATATGCAGTGACTTGAAACCCAGTTGTTACTATGGATGTTTTTTTTTTCCTTTTCCCATATACCCTGGTTGTCAATCATAATAATAATAATAATAATAACAATAATAATAATAATAATAATAATGCTCTGATTTAGCGGGTGATTTGTTCACATGTGATCAATTTTAGCATAGTATATACAATTTTTTTTTTTTTAAAGTGCTATTTTTTTAATAGTGACAGCTAAAATAGTCTAAAATATTAATCTTCACAGTAAACAAACATGAAAGTATCCAGAACCAATTAATCTCGACATGGATATTGAATAGTTGTATGACAAAATGGAATCTACAGTATGGAATCTGCAATTCTTCACTGTAGGTAGAGCTGTGCGCTCATGCAAATTATACAGGGAATTATACAGCAGTCTCCATTTTCAAATGTGCATTGAACAGAAACCTATTTTCAATTCAATTTGAGTGTGTTATGTCATAAAGGCTTAGGTGTTTCTTTATACAATTTCACGACACATTATAAAAGGAAGAGAGAAAAAAAAAACTGCAATTTGTGCAGCACACTGTAATCCAGCTCCACAAAATAATTCATCTTCACATTTTTTGCATAGTACCCATTTATTCAGTGGACTATTTACTGAAACGATTCAGGTTAAGTACCTTACTCAAAGATTCAATGACACTGAACTTGTAACCTCTAAGTTACAATTCTCGTTCACTAATGAGTATACTACTTGTGCCATCATTAGGCTTCCATTTTGTGAATCCTCTTAGTGATATATTAACATATAGTAATATTTTTTCCTTCTTTTTTAAAGATGTTTAGAGAAACTGGTGATTCAAAAACCATCAACAAACAATAAAAATAACCAAACCATAAATAATAATACATTGAAAAAAAAAAACTTCAAACAGAAAATAAAAACAGTCAATCAATAAAAAAAATAAAAATAAAAAAAACAATAAGATAAATAAGTTAATAAATAGTTAAACAAATGAACAGCCAAGTGAACCTACGGCATATCCAATACTGTGTTAAGCCTGGCCTTGAATAGCATCATAATCTTTGTTTCAACAACATGTCACGGCAAACTGTTCCAAGTATTACTATCTCTTTGAGTAAAGACAAATGTCCTAGTATTTGTTCAGAATTTTCTCTTGGTTAATTTCTGCCTGTGTCCCTTAGCAACAGAACTCTTTTGTAACTGATTTTACTGACACCTGTAAGTAGTTTAAAGACATCTATTAAATCCCCCCTAAGTCATAACAAATTTGATTGAAGTTTGCGACCTCAAGAGGTCTATCCTCATTACTCTTGAAATTCATGCTGGTAGCCAGTTTAGTTGCACTTCTTTGTATTTTCTTCAGAGCCTCTACATCTTTATTATACTGTGGTGCCAAAAACTGCCCACAGTGCTCCCAGTGAGGTATGACCAGTGCATTATATGATTACTTCTTTAGATCTATAATTGGTACTAGCAATTATATCCCAGCATCTCTTGGCCTTCTTCACATCCGTAGTCCAGTGCTTAGACCCTGGTCTACTAGTACTCCTAAATCATTCTCACATTGAGCACAACAAATTTTCAATCCTCCCATGAAATATTCCTGTCAAAAATGTGTTTTCTCACATGCAGTACTTCACATTTGGCTATATTGAAAGTCTCCTGTCATGTTTCAGCCCACTTACGGATTCTTTTCAGATCTTTTTGGGTTATCCTAGAAGACCTCCAATTTTTGTATCCTCTGCAAATTAAACTACTTTACTACTGATCTCAGAAGCAAGGTCAATTATATAAATGAGGAAGAGTAGAGGTCCTGGTACTGATCCCTGTGGGACACCACTTTGTACTGGGCCATGCTTGGATGTGATTCCTCCTACCATGACACTTTGTGTTCGGCCGTGATACCGATTTTGCAGCCACTCTGCTATGACTCCTGTGATTTCAACTGATTTCAATGTTATTATAGCCTCTCATGTGGCACTTTGTCAAAAGCTTTATGGAAATCCAAATAAATTATGCGATTGGCTTGATTTAGGTCATAGAATAATGTATCCTCAAAAATGTCTAAGAGGTTCATTTAGACAATGCCTTCTCTTGTGAAACCTGTGCTGACTATCACTTAAAGTACTTTTGTTTTCAAGGAAAAATTCAATTTGGTCTCTAATGATAGATTCAAGTATTTTACATATAATGCAAGTTAAACTGCCAGCCATGTAATTTCCATGGTCGGAACGGTCACCTCTCTTATATATTGGTATTATACCGCCATGCTTCCAATCATCTGGTATGACACCAGTATTACGAGATTGATTAAAAATAGTTGTCAGGAGTCTGTAAATAATTTCCACAAGTTCCTTAAGTACTCTTGGGTATATCCTTTCTGGGCCTGCCGACTTGCTTGTCTTAAATTTTTGCAATAATTTTAATACTTCTTCTTAATGTCAATTTTATCTATTGAATTCTCTGTTAGATAGGTATAATCCACTTACGTAAGCAATACATATCTATCTATAAATATATTTTACTTTTCCCTCCCTATAAACTTTGGATCATAGCCTCCCTACAGGTTCTCATAACAGCTCAGTATGCCTGTATGTCTATATATCACAACATCTCCTGCATTTCAGCTGATATTATTCACAGTCCATTTATAATATATTTCCCAGTAATTTGCATGTACAGTACAGTAACCTACAGTGACCTTAAACTCCAAAATCCTTGAAAGTAAGGATCCTTGAGGCTGATACTGATTGCTAGACATTTCACTCACCTGGACTCCTAAATCTAAATCAGTCCCTGATTAGATGGGAAGAATGAAAACCAACAGAACTACTGGCTTTGAGGGAAAGATTTGTGTCCCTACTGTAAACTTTGAGAGACATTGTTGCCTGCTCTGTGATTTGTTTATTATTATTATTATTATTATTATTATTATCAAAACAGAACAGTGAGAAGGGAAACCAGTTCTTTAGCAGGGGCACCCCGTGATCAAGCTATCCCCTCTGTAGGCCCTCATTATACTGGATTAGACCAACATGTTGCAATAAATAAATACAAACTTGGAAAACTCTGCTAGGAGCCCATCTATGCCAGGAATCCTATTGCTCTGCTGTTGTTCATTTCTCAGGTGCTCTCTTGGGACATTACAGGCATTTAGCAGAGTTTCTTATCCAAAGCAACTTACTGTACACAACTTTTTACATAGCATTTACATTGCATCCATTTATACAGCTGGATATATGCTGAAGCAATGCAGGTTAAGTACCTTACTCAAGGGTACAATGATAGTGTCCTATCGAACCTGTGACCTTTAGATTGCAAGACCAGCTCCTTATCCATTATATTACACTGCTGCCCAATCCACAATTTGGATTGTCCCTGGTGCAGTTCTCTCATCACAAGCATGCTGTGTGGAGGTTAGGGAATGAAGAGACTGCAACTTTCCTGGTCTCCTCCTGTCTTGTCATGTCTCTCCCCCACACTCTCCCAGAACTCCAGGGCTTCAAGGCATTCAGGTACCTGCTTCCTGTGCTCTTCCACTTGGGCACACCTGGGTAAACCTTGAATATGTCCCTTCTGACAGGTTTCCTTTGAGAGTGATGGGGAGGGACAGACAGTGAGAGAGAGAGAGAGAAAGATCCTTGTATCGTGCAGCATTTTACATTGTTTTCAAGACCTGCAGTGTTAGCACCTGTTGGTCAGTTTAGTCCCTGCACAGAAAAGCCATTACGTGTTGGCTACATAGACCGGAGAAAAACTAAAGAAAAAAAAAAACACTCCCATAGCCAGCAAAAAATAAATAAATAAATAATAATTACAGAAATTGTTCAAAAATGTACATCATGGAAGACACCATGGATTTCACATTGAATACCTAATATTTACATAACAATATTTTTCTTCTGTTAGTTTCCAGTTACAATATTTAATGCAAATGTGATCTAATTTGGGGAAATTTCTTTCCTCTTTATTGTTTTGAAAATAATTTCACATTCCATGCAACCGTAACAGTTCAGCACTGCATGCCATGTTTGACTAATGCACTTCATCCTAAGGTTTTTTGCCAGTGTTCCTTTCTGTGTGCTCATGGAAGAAAATGATGTCATCTTGATTCCAGTGACATTGTTTATAGTTATTCTCTTTTATTTGTCTGCATTTTGTGTGAACGTGACAAAAAACCCAAATGTCATTTTCCCCTCCCGTGAGCTCTTTGATTTATTTCAAATAACGTTCTCTCCATTTTCTCCCGTGGCAAGTTGCGCCATGTTCCTAGCACAGATAGCTTAACTCCTGCGACAGTATTTAGTCTCCTTTTTCTTGAAATCAATTTCGAATTGTTCTATTAGGAGCCAACGTCTTGAGAAAATAGGAAGACACACCATGAAATTGAACTGCCACTAAAGAGGGTGAGCTGTACATACAAATGTTCTTTGAACTGGTTTCATTACACGCAGATGTACAGAATGCAGGCCTGAAAAAGCATAATGCTGTTGCTACTGCTGGGGCCCCTCCTGGGGCAATGCGAATATTTATAATAACACTTACACAACTAGCAGTGCTCTTTTAAGTCTTTCTGCAACTGGAACAAACATATCATTATTTTTGCTTCATGGAAATCTTGATCCTATTTAGGCTTTGACATAGAACTACTGACGATTGTCATGGTTTCTGTGCAGGCTGATACAGCTACACAGGCAACACGCAAACATGCATGCAAGCATTCACACACACACACACACACTTAATCTTCTGTACTGAAACCAGTTTTCCATCAATGAGGTTACCAAAGCTATATATACAGTGACCCCAATAATGTTTGGGATTTTGTATTGATTTGGCTCTGTACTCTCAATTTTACTGAATGGTTGATTTGACTGGACTTGAAACAAATAGGTGGTCTCTGACTTTTGCACCATACTGTATGTATGTACATACATACACATGATTCATTTTTAATGATTTAATGAAGATTATACTTGATTTGCATTAGTACATTAGCAAAAACAGACCAATAAATTGCTTCTAAACAACAAAACATGCACACACATACAAACATAATAATGATGCTACAACAAAGTTCAATTTCTTTTTTTTTCTCTCTTTGTATCTACAGGGGCTTTACATTGTGGTTGTCAATTATTTTGTTCCAGAGCTATTCTGGTAGGGACCTTTATTTTATTTCATTCATTTCTTTTTTCTTTTTTTGCCTGTTTCTTTGAACTTTCGTTTCAGTTCCTTTTCCTTTAATTCTTGCTCCACACATTACTGTTCTAAGCTCTTTCTGATTGAGAGGCTCATTTTAAAGACTTCAAGGCCACCGGTAATAAGTTGGGCATGCTGTCAGGCCGCTGTCACATCACATATTGAGGTTTGACAGGAACAAAGACAATGAAAGCCTCTATATTTTACATCGCAGTGTTACAAATTACGATCAATCATTTTGTCCTGGCAAACATATTGACCTATGAAGCATTCTCTACAAAGGTATGTCATTATAGCCCACAACAGTGAAAGTTTTGCCACTGTCGTTATTAAACACCAATGTTTCGCACTCTCGAAACTTCATGATTGTCAATTATCATAACTGTCTGTAATTACCATATATGGCTATTAATCACAAAATTATTAATTATTTCTGAGCAAAGAAAGACCAATTTAATGTTCATCGTTAGTGCTAGCCATAACAAATTGGTTATCTAGCTAGCTAGACATGAGAGTTAACCATGACGATCCTGCTAAAAAGATTACGTTAGTCATCTTTAATTATTAAGCCAACAACTAACAAACACAATAGCTAACATCAACAGAAATGGGTAGCTATGTGGTTTCTCCTTTGGATCCTACACTTTGTGGCTAATTGACTGCTTGCCACTTTGGACAAAGTCAGTGCTCGTGCCTATTTGCTGTCTGCAAATGCTGGTTCCAGACATAATGGTCTGTCATTCTTCTCATGATCTTTCAGAATGATGGTATTATTCAAACTTTGATAAGCTAGCCTGATTCATAAGTTAGCATTCTCTCCCACTTTAGGTCTATGGACAATTCATTGTCATAATTTCAGAATTGTGAGGTCTCATTCAAATTTAGTCTACAACCATAGAAGTATAAAAAAACACAAGTCACAGAATGACTGACAGAATGAGGTGTCTTGTTTTGGGATCTAGCTACTGGATTTAAATTTTAGCTATGTTTGCACAAACATGTCTTAATTTTTTTAGGGGTGGGAATGGGAGATGGCCTTTGCTATCCTGAGCATTACGAGAGGGTCCTTCCACCACTGTGGGGATAAGAGGAGTGATCATTCCATCTGATCATTCACTTCCATGTAGGCTGATTTGATGTGAGCTGTATCAGGTGGCCAGAGAAGTGAGGTGACTAGGGGTGTGACGCAAGCGTGCTCGGGAAGGCTTTCCATAGCTGTGTAGCTCCATTCCTGATTAGTTACAGGGTTTAGCGGCACAGGCAGGGAGGCCGGAGTGAAGGTGAGCGCAGTCATCCAGATATGAGAGTACATTACATTACATTACATTACAGGCATTTAGCAGACACTCTTACTCAGAGCGACATTTTTCATTTGACATCGCATTTTACATTGCATCAATTTATACAGCTGAACTAGGGCATAGACTAAGGATTGAGTTAGGGCTGCACAATATATCAGATCGCTATATTTTTTTTTTTTTTTTAGCATAATATTAAATGCTCATGGTATTCAAAATTTAAATACAGGAGGCAATAATAACCCTATGATGTGGCCACGCTGGGCCTTGACACTCTAAATCACTTTGTATTCTAGTGTTTCCTCAGAATGGTAATTAAACCTTCCAGGAAAGGATACATTCTCCCCAGATCCCCTTGATTCTTTGTAGTGAAGGGAAAGAGGAAGAGAAACAGACATGGGTTGATGTTCCATTCAAACATAATGGAAGACATAAATAAACTGAGGATGGCACAGTGGTGCAGTGGGTAGCACTTTCGCCTCACAGCAAGAACGTCCCGGATTCAAATCCCAGTCTGGGCTTTTCTGTGTGGAGTTTGCATGGTCTCCACTGTCCAAAGACAATGGTCAATGATGTTTCAGCTTAACAATGAGCCAAAACATGAGCCCAAATTTGAAAACAGGTTAACTGATAACAAACTTACTGTTAAAAAATACTTGCAATAGCCATCTTAGACTTAGATAGCCAGTGTAGATTTGACCCTGATTTCAAATTTGTTGTTTTAAATTAAATAGGCAGTCCACAAGTGTGGACCAAGTCCATTTGAATGTAGGAATGGACAGATCCCCCCATGTTCAACAATGCTGTAAATCACTAAAGAAGATAACTTCGGATTCACACACTCATGAAATATGAAAATTCAAATTTATGTAAAAATATGATTCAATGGTTCACATTAGTGTTAATGCACCAGTTGCATTAGTGTTGCATGTCCCTTAGCAACCATGAGTCATTGTTAAGAGCTACAAAGAATTCAATTACATAGTTTAAAGGACACAATTGAACAGTTAATATAACAGACAAGCTTACAGTGCCATCGTTTGAATGGCATTCAGAAGGCCTATGGCGATGTCCACCCACCAGTTTCCATGGTAACTAATATGTCATTTCTCAGATAGTTCTGGTGTTACACTAGTCTGTTGGTCCCCCCAAAACAAGGTTGTACAGAAACGGCTTTGACTTTTTTTCTGCATAATCATTTAACAGTTTTCACATTGTCAAATTTAAATTAAATGTCACATATTTACGAGGAGGACTAAATCACAGATCTGCCTGCATTAGCAACCCCATAAATAGAAATGTATTGTCATTGTGTTCTGTCATTGTGTTCAGCCCATTCAGCCAGTGACTTTGTCCCATTTCTGTCTCAACATTTTCCGGGAACTATGTCTCCTGGCTTCTCACATAAGTGCTTGCTGGAGTTGTGTCCTGCAGAGAGGAACTCAGATTGAAATCAATTTAATACTCAATGAGTTTGTAATAACGGCTTTCAGCTAAGAAAGGTTCTAGAGGGATTTTTTTTTTCTTCTTTGTTCTTTCAAGAAAAAAAAAAGCTTTTGAGTGCATTATAGTGCATCAATAGTTTTTTTTTTTCTTCTTCTTATTTCTTCCTTTCTTTCTTTCTTTTCCAAAGCAATAATGTAGCACTTTGCCCTAATGGACTGCAGATCACAAATTAAAATGACAAACCTGCTGGGACAAGAGGTATTGGGGATGTTGCTGGACAGCTTAGACAAAAAGATTTCACATTTTGTGAAATTTTTTATTTATTTTAATTATTTTAAAAAAGAAAATCTTTATTATAAACCAACAAGCCAAAGACCATTAAATCCCCCAGGTATATCTATATTTGTATATACCTGAAAATCAATGGGGTATAAAATTTCTCCTTGGTCTCGCATCGCAAAATTGTGCACATTTAGTCAACATTATTTGAAATTGCGGATACATGTGCTTTTTGTTCTAAACACTGACATTTGGGAAATATTCATGGCTGCATTTATTCATCTATATTGTGCAGATTTTGTCATTTAAATGATCTTGAAGTGCAGGTTTTTCTAGATAACCTTTATGTGCCAACAATTAACGTGGCAGTTACTTGTTTTAAGTGATTTTTCTAAATTGAATTCATCATTTAATCTCTCTAACATGGTGTGCAGAAAGAGGCTGTGTGTTTACCTGCCAATGAATTATTCAGGCGAGTTTATGGAAGGATTATTCAGATTGTTGGCACACTTGTTAATCAAGAAAAAATATTGAAAACAGGTTGAGACCAATGATCAGTTAACAGGGAAGTTTTACTTTTTTTTAAAACTTTATTTTCAGCTCACCAGTCACCACTGAAAAAGCCACAAAGGAGATTTGAAGCATAATTCCTTAACTGAATGAGCCACCAAGTCTTTCAAAAAAAAAAATATATATATATATAGTTTGCTACTTGTCTTTTCATTATTCATTTGAAAATGCAAGCGCAATCAATTTACAAGGTTTTGTTGACATCATATATCAAGCCAAAAAGTTACTGCCTTTTGGCTCACTGGCTACATGAATGTTTAGATGATTGTATACCTTAGTGCTGCTTTTGATAAAGTTGGCCACTCAATTCTACAACAGCAGAAAACCTTTCTTCAGCCAAACAAGAGAATCTTGGGGTAACCGAGACTTTAAGCCGAATATAAAATCATATGTTAAACATAACTAATATGTCATTTCTCAGATAGTTCTGGTGTTACACTAGTCTGTTGGTCCCCCCAAAACAAGGTTGTACAGAAACGGCTTTGACTTTTTTTCTGCATAATCATTTAACAGTTTTCACATTGTCAAATTTAAATTAAATGTCACATATTTACGAGGAGGACTAAATCACAGATCTGCCTGCATTAGCAACCCCATAAATAGAAATTTATTGTCATTGTGTTCTGTCATTGTGTTCAGCCCATTCAGCCAGTGACTTTGTCCCATTTCTGTCTCAACATTTTCCGGGAACTATGTCTCCTGGCTTCTCACATAAGTGCTTGCTAGAGTTGTGTCCTGCAGAGAGGAACTCAGATTGAAATCAATTTAATACTCAATGAGTTTGTAATAACGGCTTTCAGCTAAGAAAGGTTCTAGAGGGTTTTTTTTTTCTTCTTTGTTCCTTCAAGAAAAAAAAGCTTTTGACTGCATTATAGTGCGTCAATAGATTTTTATTTATATATCAAGCCAAAAAGTTACTGCCTTTTGGGTCACTGGCTACATTAATTTTTAGATGATTGTATACCTTAGTGCTGCTTTTGATAAAGTTGGCCACTCAATTCTACAACAGCAGAAAAACTTTCTTCAGCCAAACAAGAGAATCTTGGGGTAACCGAGACTTTAAGCCGAATATAAAATCATATGTTAAACATGTTACCAAAGTCTTCTTTTTCATCTTACAAATATAGTAAAGATAAGATCATGTTTTATCACTGCCAAATGGTGGGGAAATTATCCATCCTTCCACTTATTTCATTTAGACTTTACTACTGCAACTTCCCCAACTATGCCACCACACAGCTGCAGCTAGTAAAAACTGCGTCAGCCAGGGAATTGACAAGTACTCAAATGTGGAATCACATTACCCCAAACTGAAATCCCTAAACTGACTTCCAGTTGATTTGAAATTAACTTTAAAATACTCTCTCTTTTTAAGGAAAAGCGGGATAAAAATATAATTGAATTTTTTTTTTAAACTATAAAAACATGCTCCATTCCATGTCAACCAGAGAGAGCACTAAGCACTTCTGTTGGACTACTCTATGCGCAGAAGAATGCGTTCTTCCTAAAATTGGGGGACAGGACAGGTGATGTTTGATTTCTATTCCCCAAAACTCTGGAAACCACTTCCACAGAAGTTCCACATTCCACAGTCCATATTTAAGAAAATAGTTAACCATATGTATTTAAATCTCAAGCCAGACTTTACATAACTCTACAGGACACCCCTTTTTTCAATGAGAAACCATCCCAAGCATACATCATAACTTTTAGTAATAAATCTAGGACATATACAGAAAAAGAAAAATAGCTTACACAAATGTAACCGTGCATATCTCACAAGCAATGTCCTTTGTATATCGGAGTAGTCTGGCTTTGGACGGAAAACATACTTGTGCATATAGAGTATGCTTCACAGTCTGGACTGCTATGAGGTTAAAAAAATAAAATGCAACACTTAAGTCTCCTACAGATAGTAACATTTGTTGGACCGTCAACATTAAAGACTTTCTGTGAATAACACTATTCCTATTTTCCCTGTTCCTGTTATGGTCTCCTTGCTAATCTGTTCTTTTCATGACGGGTTAGCCATTGTTTCATCATGTGAACATCTTCACCAAAATCAATCTTTATTTTGTTGTTGTTGGTATCACATGATGGATTGAGTGCGGTAGAGAAGGGGGCACTGTGATTACCCCCTAACGCCGCACCTGAGACCCTGCGCCCGGCATCCTTCATTAACATTCCAGCCTGTACATAAACTGCCTCGTGTCTCACAGTTTCGCCTCTAATGATTTATTAATAATGAGGGGCCTGCTTTTTGTTGCAGTAGGAGGCTGCAGTAGGAGTCTCACACTGCGTAATTGGCAAGCAGAAACTCTAGCAGGGTGCGCAAACTCGCGATGGCGAGGATAGATCAATGCCTTCTCTACCCCTCATCCGCAAGCCTCTGCATTCCCACGAAACCCATCCAAGCCTATTTCAAGAAAATGAAATACAAACCAACCCGAGACGCTACAAAGAGACGATCCGATTCGCATGCATATTTCCTTTTGTTTTTGTGAGATTACTGTACATATGTTTGAGAACGTATGTGATGTGATATACACTCATGACCTGAGCATGTTAGGTTTGATGCCTAATGGAGAGTTTCATTGTATTACTGAGGAATATATTTGACCTCAGATGCTTTCTGGAGTATTCAGCTGTAGTCCAGCTAGTACGTAAACATGTAAACAGAAGATGCCAATACATCAGGACCTCTGCAATGCAGTTGCTACACGACTAGTACTAGCACTACTAAAGATATCACCAATAACTACTGTAGATAAATATATTTTACCAAATATACACTAAATGTAAAGTGTACCTAAGAATGTAGGATAGGCATATATAAGCATTATGCTTCTGCCTGTGCCTTTTCAGTCACTACCTAATACATAGATTGTTGACTTGTTTATACTGTCTAGACTGTTTATATTTATTGTATTGTGTGTGATGACTGAATAAAAATACTACTACTACTACTACCTGTGCTGAAAAGGAGATGCTATTCTTAAACAGAGTTTAAGCTGTTTAAGATGTTAGTAGTTAATGTTGAAATTAATTTTATTTAGGCCAAGATCGTGTCTGCATTGATTAATTTTCATTGCAAAAATGTACCATAAATGTGCAATAAAATTAATCCCAGTTGCATTTTACGTTAATCTGACACGTCCAGCTGCCTGATGCTACTGTCAAAACATAAATGTATGCTGAGTGACAGTTAGCAATGGGTTTTTGCAATGCTACATTCTATGAAAATGTTGCTGAATTCAGTGTTCAAGTTAGATATTTGAAACAAAATGGCGTCCAGGGAGGGTAAATTGTCCAAACTTTGAAACTGTAGTGGCTGTAGAGTGTACTAGTGGAAGGACAAATCAAGAGGTGAATTAAGAGCAAGGTAGGCTTTTTCCATCTGCTTTCCAAGAAATAGGCCCAGATTTTAAGTGCTGGAATAAATTCTGTGATGCATTCAACTCTTTTTCCAGAGCTTCCCCCACACATTATTTTCCTCCTGGCTTTGGGCACTTTTTGGACCTGGTCCCATTTGAAGTGGGGGTAACTGCTACGGATTGATGCTCGTATTGCCGGGAGAGTCCGCAAGCATCGATTTGCAGAGCTCTCAATGTCTGCAGCCCAGAGCACAAAAAAGACCACACACAGGCATAATTATCACAAATTCAAGCCTCCTTCATATAATGAGGTTCAATCATAGTGATACCTATGATGTTCTGTCTTACGACATCTTAGAGTTTTATAACAAATAATAATAACAGAGAGGGAACAATTCGGAAACAGATTGTAGTCGAGTGCATAGAGCGCAAATGAATGAAATGTGCCTCTTTTGTGTTCTTAAATCAAATATACAATAAGTTACACAACAAGGCCAGTGATGAAAACCAAAAGGTTTTGTTTCAGTCACAAAGGAACTCCTTAGTGCCAGGCTTGCAGTAGAAGAGGAAATACAATAGGGGTGTTTGATTTCCTATGCGCAGGCACAGCAATAAAAGAGTCTTTTGCAAAATGTCAATGAAATGCCATGGTCCAATGGTATTCTGCCAATTTCTGGTTTGAGATGCAAAGAAGCTTTCCACAAAGGGAATCCAATTCTCAGTGTGTCGGAAATTTATCAAACAGGTGCTTGCAGTCAGATACAATTATAGCATCTTCGTGTGAACAATTTACAGAATTCCTAGCCATATTAGCCTAGTTTTTTTAAAATCCACACGTCCACACATAAAAAATTCCAGCATATCACAATTAATATATTTTTAAAAAATTTCTTGCTTGTAGGAGTGGATCTGAGGACTTTTTATCCTTTATCCTTTCGTGCAGTACCTTGTCAGCACTTAGAGCATAATTATAACACAATAGGTGGAATAAGTTTCAGTGAGCTCAGGGCATAAGGGACATGGTATTGTTTCTTTTTAGGAGTCCAACAATTTTACTTCAGAAGAACCCATTATTTTATGCAGTTGAACAGATATATTCACTTAAATAAATCAAAAGAACACAGCTAAAATGCACAAAAGGGTAAACTTAAAAGGGCTTGTGTTTTGCAATAAGTTTTTTTTTTTTTTAATCCTGAAAATATACTCATTCAGATTCAGCAAGCCACTTGTGTGAGTGAACCATTTCTTTGTAAGTGCATGCAGAATGTGTTTCTGTACAAATACTCTAAAAATAATATCTGTAATCTTCCTTTAAAAAAACAAACTCAGTGCTCTGTATGACCATTGTTCATTTCAGCAGGAGGACATCCCTTACGGCTATGCGAATGGAATCAATTCTGCTTTAACAGCAGGTACTGAATCAATAATTATTTACTGTACATTGAACCCTCAAACTGGGAAGTAAATAGCAAACAAAACAAGAATACATTTTACCACACCACACACATGCCTCCTCACTCCAGTCTGGACATCAAACAGGCTTGCTATTTCATTAATTATGGCTTTATAATTTATTTGTAACATCTGCATAAGCATATGCATAAGCATATGTATATATATATATATATATATATACGCATAGTATTGGTAAATAAAAGATTGTTCAAGGTTATTTTTCTTATTATTCATTTGTATATAGAAACAAAGGATGAAACATACTGCTTCTAAATGTGATCGGTGTTTCCCAAACCTGAAGTGCACTCCCTACAGTCGATCTCCTCCCATACTACAATATGCCTTCAAATGGTGTCTTATTCAGGATTTTGCTGACTCATTTGCTGAGGGAAAAGACGGCTCAATTCTGCAACTCACTTGAATTGGCTTCTTAACAGAGCAACAAGAAAAAAAGCCTCTGTGAATTGAGTTATTGAATAATCATGCCTGAAAAAATAGTGCTGACACCAATACAATGAATTGTGTTTTGCTGCAATTGTAGCACAAAATTTTTGCCAAAAATTATACAATTTTGACTGTGATAAAAGAGAGCAGGGAACTGTTTTCCTAGAGTGCTTCACACTCAGATAGCTCTGAATGGAATTTCTTGGAGGGACACACTCAGTCTAACCCAACTGGTGCTTTCTCTTCGTGTACTTATGAGTAAATAGTTATTCATTTGAGTGCCACATTTTTAAATTATTTTTACATGTCCGGCATGACTACCCCTGAAATCAACATCAAGTATTGTACGGACAATAAAACAACTAAAATGTGTTATGCATACATTTGAATAAAAGCGCCACTGAATTGCATTGCAACAATACAGTGAAGTACCATTTGCTGCAGCTGTAGCCAAAATTAACACAATGCGGACAACAAAGGAAGGGAAGCCTGATTTCAACACTTTTACTGAATACAATCATTTCAGAACTGTAGCAGGATACCTGAAAAAAAAGTGATTTTGATAGAATACATACTTAAACACAGAAGGCAGATCTGTGGATATTGTTTATTATTTTAAATTATGGTGTTTTATGGTTTATCGTTTTCTTATTTGGGCTGGTTATGGGTGCAATGTGTATGTATTCAAGATTTATATATTGGTTCTTTGTTGGCATAGTTAACTTGCCGTAGAGCTTTAGTGATGTTGCACTCTCACTGGTCTGGGATTGTTGTTAGCCATATATGGTACTGTTGCTTATATAAATCAGTTGAATGTGCTCCTGTTATACACTGGTAGATGCTCTGCATAAGAGCATCGGTTAAATGAATTTAATGTAACGTACTGTATTGTTAAAACACTGTGAGTACCAGATTGCAAATGTGCCTCTTTGCCTGCTTTATGTCTCCAGCAGTGGCAGGAATTAGTGCGATACAATTAGGAAATAGCAAAGCTGAACAGTTTTCATTCCAAGTAGGAAAATGTTTTCAACTATATGTTGCTTGCCGTCCATTTTTCAATGCATTCGGAAAAAACGGAACCCGTTCCATTTGGCCCTGTACTTTGCGCTTGTTCATTAGTAGGCAAATCTTCCCAGTAACAATGCTTGAAATCAAGGTGACTAATAACCTCTTTGAAAACAATTTTGGACATAAGAGCGCAGAACCAGGCCGGCGAGACCAACTGATGGGCTATTTAATTGAGCTTGGCATGGTTTCCACTCTCATAATTCCGAGCAGTGCTGGCATACAGCACTCGGACTGCAGTGCAGACACCTTTTCATTGTCTGCCACAATCTCTAAGAGTCGGTTACACTATTTGTGATTCATAAGTACATTTATTTATAGTCCATTTGTGATTCATGTTCAATGACAATATAATCATATATATATATATATATATATATATATATATATATATATATGAAATTTAAAAAGAAAAATAGACGCACTTAATGGAAATCATATTTGAATATAATTATCAATCTAAGCTGTAAAGTACGGATCCCCACAGGCAGTTGTTGCACAGCCACATGACGTGTGCTTTAAAATGACGTTTTGTGAGGAAGTTATGGGCACTTTACTTTGGTAAATTAAATCCCAGAGGGCTCTAATGTCCCAGAGGACAAGCTGGGCTTCAAACATTAGCCCTCTGTATGGGAAAATTGGACATGCATTCTATGGTAGAGGGAGAGGGGGGATATAGGTAGGAATTACATTAGCAGAGCTTCTCTGCCACTTAGACTGCAGTGCGGGCAACTTTTTATTGTCCGCCTCAATAGCCGGTTCCCCTATTTGCGAATCCCAAGACACATTGTCAGATGATTACAGCATAAATGGGTGTATGACAGATTAACCTGTAAATACTCATTAGTAATTTTTATTCTCTTTCTGATGAATGGACTGTGACTCTTCTAAGTTTTTTATTCTTTGTTTTGTTTTTTTCCTGGGGGGAGGGTGGGGGGGGGGCAGCATGCATTATGCAAAAGGCAGGAATAAACCTCGGACAGGTCGCCAATCCATTGCAGGGCACATACATTTATTCCAGTGGGCAATTTAGAGTCTCCAGTTAGCTTAACCTGCATGTCTTTGGACTGTGGGAGGAAACTGGAGTACCTGGAGGAAACCCACGCAGAAATGGGGAGGGAACATATGCAAACTTCACACAGAAAGGCCCCAGCCGAGATTGGATCTGAGCTCCATACTGCACCACCGTGCTGCCCCATGCCACAGCAAACAAAATATAGCACACAGATACACACGCACACACACACACAGAAAAACACATTTTTCTAGCTGTCTGAAGAGTCCTATTGTTCATGTGTTTGTGTGAGCTGTCCTTACTTTCAAAGGATACCACTTTGGTTGGTGACTTCGGTACCCACTCAGACAATAATACAGAGCCTGCCTGCTCACTGCTTTCACAGTCTCTTCCCACACAGGGCTGGCAGGCATCTTGACCTTGTGTTCCAACTCCTGGATAACCTTAGTCTTTTTTTTTCTTTTTCTTTATCATTTGAGCCCTCCCTCCCTTAGTGCACCACCTTTTGCCATCACTTCCCTTCTTCTTATATTTTATATACCTCCTCAGTGGGTTTAACTCCTCATCCCCTCTTTTGGCTTCTCTCACATCTATCTGCTAACTCCATGTCCACTCGTATGTGTGAAGAATTTTCCGGTCTTGACACTCTCTTCTCCCTCTTTCATCCAGGTCAGCAGGACCATCCTCAAGTAGCGGCTGGCTCTGTGCGCTGTGATCGGCAGCGAGGAAATGGATAAGTGCCCGAGCCCTCCTCCTGCGACCCTACGCTCCACCCATCTCTCCTATTCAACCCCTCATCCTCTGTTATTACCGTTAAAATATCCTTTTTCCGGGCAGAAATCCAATCCTTAGCTGCGTACCCACATAAACTGTTTTCAACCTTCCACTCCCTTCACCCCCCTCTCTTATTCCTATTCCCTTTCTCCTGCTCCCTCTCTCACCGCAGATGAATTTTTCAGAGTTATTTGAGGATAACGTCGGTGACACCCATAGATCCATTAAGTCCCCAGCTGAGCAGCCATGCAAACTCCACACACCTGGCCTTCCCCCAATCCTGCTACTCAACTGTCAGGACCTGACATCTTCTGTCTCACAAACTGTGCCTGCTTTCTGTTTCTCTCCCCCCCTACCCCCCTACCCACCACCCGCACAACTATTCTTTTCTGTGCATTTCCCCCCTTCACACATTCATTCATCTCATTACTATTACAAATTCATTGATCTTGCTTCACCTCTGGCTGCTGTCCCAATGCCCTCAAACAGGTACACATCACAGGACTGTGATGGAGAGATCAACACAAGCAGCATCCACCCCCACCCCCCAGACTAAAATGCATTAGGGCTGCTAAGAATGCACAAAAAATGATTAAATATTGAAACGGCTTGCTTTAAAATGTGCAAATAAATGATTTGTAAATAGTTATTAAGTTCCTTATGAAATAGCAGTGCTTGACTGATGTGCCCTTGTTGCTCATTGCTCAGAAAGCACTGTTGCATGTTGCTTCTGTAAGACATAATGCTGTCTAATGACAATTTAATTAATTACTGTCCTCTGCATACAAACACTCAAGTGGCACTTTTCTAAAACAAAATGCTACCCAGATAAATAAAGAAAACACTACACATTAGCAAACTGCTAACAGACTTCAGTATGGTAAATAGAGAGTTACTGTAGGGCTTCAAATGTAAAGCATTTGTGAACTGAAACACAGTTAAATTGGTGATTCCTGAAAACGGTGTTTATTAAGAAAGCAAACACTTGCGTTCATCAGTATGTCTAAAGTCAAATGCTCATGGACTTCAGGCCAAAGTCCTAATTGGGGTCATCCCATCTCCACTGAGACCACTGTAGCTCTTCTTTCTTGTGTCCTTCTGTCTGTGCCACAGTGTAACGCATTCAGACCCCCTAGTAGCAGAATTATCTACCCATCTGACTAAATCACACCTGTCTGTGTACTTGTTCTACAACCAGATGACTCAATTCTTAAATAAATTACGTTAAAGCTTTGGAAAGGTCGTCCTGTTCAATGTTAGTCATTAATGTCTGTTAGATTTGTGTGAGTCATCATTTGAAACCATGAAATGATTATGACTTAAGGCAACGTTGCCTTTTAAGATCACTGTTAGGTTTTGTGCTCAGTCAAATGCAGCACAATTATTTTGCTCCTGAAGATAATTGCTAGGCATTACATACTTTACAATTTTTAACACTATCTTCAATCCCCCTGTAAGTGCGCCATGTGCCTGTGCCTGTTGCTTGTACCAGCAATGATGCATTCATGTATCATACTGTACTGGCTGTCTCTGGATAAAAGCACAAGCCAAATGAATATGTAAAAAGCACACACACACACACACACACACACACACACACACACACACACACACACACACACACACACACACACACACACACACACACACACACACACACACACACACACACAATCAATGAAAACCAAATGATTAGGCCTTGTTGGAATGAAATAATCTGACCTTATTACATAAATGGCTTTCATTCAATGAAAGATACAATTGACAAATTTTGCTGTCTCTTCCTTAAGTTGGACCCATAACATAGATTGTTTTGATATACTGTAAGCTCCATAATGTTTAGGATCAATACATATTACATTTTTGATTTGGCTCTGTAGTCTACAATTTTTAATTTCTGATCGATTGACATGTGGTTAAAGAACAGATTCTCACCATTAATTAAAGGGTATTTTTACACATTTTGCTTTCACCATGTATAAATTGCAGCACTTTTTATCAGGGCTCAAAAACATATTTCTTTCCTATCCGTTGGCTCCAAGCAGAATCTGAATTTTAATGTTTCTGTTCTTTTTGTGTGCCCGCAACATAACATTCCTGAACCGGTTAAAACAAAATAAAAAACCGGTAATTTCTTTCCCTGTTCCCTCACCTGGCAAACATTGAAACCAGCTTAGTAGCCTGTCACAAAACATTTGTAACCATGTTTCCAATAATAATAATAATAATAATAATAATAAAAATAAACACAAGGCAGCACGGTGGTGCAGTGGGTAGCACTGTCACCTGACAGCAAGAAGGTGTTGGGTTCAAATGAGTGGTGTGCGTGCCCTGCAATAGAATGGCCACCTGTTCAGGGTGTATTCCCACTTCTCTCCCAATGCATGCTGGGATAGGCTCCAGCACCCCCGCAATCCTGCCCATGATAAGCGGGTATAGATATTGGATGGATGGATAATGAACACAGATATACAGTATATGTTCAGTCTTCAGTACGACCCATTCGGCTGTCAATGTTCGTCTATGGAGATTTCATGGCTGTATGCTTCAGTTTATGCACCTGTTAGCAATGGGTGTGGCTGAAGTAGCAAAACCACAAATTAGAAAGAATTTCCACATACATTTGGTAATGCAGTGTGTGTGTGTGTATATATATATATATATATATATATATATATATATATATATATATATATATATATGCACAATATTTACTGTGGTGAAACTCAAGAAAACGACGTGCGAATATTGTGAAAAAGTGTTTGGCAGTAAAAAAACCTCTAGGTTGCAGTGTGGGAGGTGTATGTTCACAAATAGTTATTAAGCGGAGTGCAGAGGGAGTGGCACTTCTACAAATTATTTTAGTTTTCACTGTGATTCTTATGTCTTTTTTTCAGCAAGTAAACAGTCCTTCTTGGAACCGTTCCCAGGCATAGACAGCTTTGGCAGATCCCCACTATAAGCGCATTATTCCTCGTTGTCTTCGCTTTGGGGGACCTGCTCACTAACTCTGGGCGTACAAGGGCACATGATTGACACTCATCTCCACTATAGGGCTGCGTGGATAAACCGAAATGCCCAACTGTTACCTCTGCCTAACCATTTGTATCCACGGCCTCTGTTCGCAGCTAAGGTTTTTGAAATAAATGTGACATTTTGTGTGCAGTGCAATGACTAACACAGGCCAACTCATTCCTTGTGAACACTCACCTTCCTTTGATTCCTATGCATTTTTCAGTATGTCCACTGTTCAATGTATTTATTTTTGCATCCATTTTGACACACAGAAACTGAATGAACAGATGCTGATCTTAGGCCACTGCCCTAGAACGAAGGACAGATAACTCTTACCTCTCAGATGTGTTTTGATTTTAAAAAATAAGAAAAAATAATAATTTGGAGAAAAGGAGGCCATGATCTATTTTTTTCCATGCTTTTCTCCCCAGTTTGGAATGCCCAGGCATGCTCACATTGCAACGCTCATCGCAACCTCTGTTGCCAATTTAGGAGAGCACCAAAGAGCATGTGCTTTCCTCCGAAGCATGTTATGTCAGGCTTGTGGAGAACACTTCATCTTCATCTGCAGTCGAATCAACCAGCGTGGGTTGCTGGTGCACAATCCCAGCTGACTGAAAGTCTCCCATCTCCTGGGCAGTGTCAGTGGTAGCGCCAAGTGCAGGTCCCCCTGTGAGGCTGCCAGTCACAGTCAGTACTACCATGGTCTGGCTTCCATTCATACACTAGAACAGTGCTTTAACAGGATGAGCCACCTAGCAACCTCTGCTCCCACCTTTCTCTCTGTTTAAATTTCTTTCAACTCTCTCCCACCATTCAGTGCAAGGCTTGAAATGGACTTACGGGACAGACTGTCTGTCTGCCATATTGACCGCACATGAAAGAACTTCTCTAGAGTGCATTATTCATCAAGGTTTTGGATTCTGCAATTATAAATTCATGGACTGATTTAGATCTCTAGAGCTCTTGCTCAAAGGGAAAGTTTGCGTCTGTCTAGATGCACGGCACGCACCGGGCATACATGTTTGCTGCCACTGTGTAACCTCCAGATGCATCGAGAACAAGATAAAAGTAAAAATGAGCACAATTCTTTCATTTATAATATCTAAAGCTCATCTCTTGAGACTAGTCAACTTCTGACTGTGTTTGACCTGGAAAACAAATTAAAAAGTAACTTTAAAAACACATATTTCATAATGGAGCTTTCACCAGGACATATATTACTGTGATAAACACGCTGCCCATAGCAGAACACACCATGAATTATTTCAGGTATTGTGGATGCATATTCTTAATAACATGCAGGGAAATTAATTAGCTGTTGTAAAACATGAAAAGAAATTTGAGGAAAGATAATGTTCTTCAACTAAAAGGCCCACACATAAGGCTAATCCATGTGAATCCATGTAGAACAACAGACAACGAACTACTAGAAAAGGTGGGAAAGAATAAGGAATACAGTGGTAAAGAACCACAGATCAAGAATACACTATAAGAAACATGCAAAAGTCACAGAGCACCAGCTTGCCACTGGAAATGGTGGAAGTCCATCATTAAGATGTGGATACAAGCTTTATACAACCTAGTCTCTCCTAGATCAAAGCATACATAGTCAGCCAAGAAACTGCTAAGAGCAAGTATTGGAAGAAAGTGAGATTCCCTGAAACCTAAAATAAGGCAGCAGTACGCTGTACCGTCAGCCACCCACTGATTTGAAGCAATCGTTGCACATTTCTGTTGGCAGAGCCAGTGATTGACGACTCATTGTAGCTCCACGGCTTCTGGGGTTAAAGCACTCTCAGTGTCCCATCACTAGTTAGGGCTATTTAGAGTGACTGAATGAATGACAGCTGAACAGCCATCCTAGCTGTAAAGCATGGGACCTTCTTATCAGAAGACTGGGAAAATGGATGGTTCAGAATACAGGCTGATGCCACAGGTAAACCTATCTGAGCCAGCTAAGAATTTAACATAAGCTAGAAAGTTTGCAGTTCATCAACACAATTAAATTTAGTTTTCAAAATTACAATTTGGCCATTTTACAGACACTTTTAGCCTAAGTGATTAACAAAAAATAGTTTCAAATGGTGAAAACACAAAGCACCACACGAGCTAGAGATCAGTAGCCTACATAATATGTGTTCACATCAAGGTATTTACCTCAAGATCTTTGGGATATAGGGAAAGAAGGCTTGTTTTTTCCTGAAACACTTGAGTTAAATAGAAACACCAGAAGTGTCATTTGAACTCACGGATTTTGAGACATTTGTGAGCCCCTGAATCTACCATCCAGACTGACTGGGGAAGAAGGTCATTCCACCATTGGGGGATGAGGGCAATGAAAAGCCATCAGGAGAAGCTGCCAGGTGCTGAGAGAGATGGGGCAGCCAGCTGGCAAGAGGCTGCTGAAATGAGGTCTGGTTGGACTGTATGGTGTGCCTGAAGACAAAAAAGGGCAGTACCATTCACAGCTTGGAATGCTAGTGTGAGAGATTTGAACTGAATGAAGGTAGAACTGTAAGCCAGTGAAAGGTGTTCAGAAGTGGTATAAATTTTTCCAGGTTGAAGACCAGGCAGACAGCAGCATCCCAAATCAGTTGCAGGGGCTTGATGGCTCAGGTCAGCAAGGACTTGTACAAGAAGGCGTGTAGCATCTTGCGTGACTAAGGGACAGATTCTCCTGATGCTGTGAAGAGAGAAACCTGCAGGACTGAGTGACTGCCACCATGTGTTCAGAAAAGCTTAGCTGGCCATCTAGGGTCACACCAATGTTCTTATTAGAGCAAGAGGGACATGCTACACAGGTATCCACATTTGTCAGGAGGAACAGGACTTCCGTCTTACCTAGGTTCAGCTTCATCAGGTGTGGTTCACGTAGATTGCAATGACAGCTCGTCATGCAGAGGTACCTGCTGGAAGTTGGGTGTTGGAGGGAGAAAATGAGAAAGAGTTGAGTGGCCATCAGTGTAGCAATTATACGACACATACCATGAGCATACTGGACCCTTAGTAATTAGTGCTAAGAGAGAAGAACAAAGGACTAAATACTGAGCCCTGTGGGACACCAGACAAGAGGAAGTGGAGAGAGAAGACAGAGTTACTAGTAGGTGACTTGAAGGAAATCTAAGTACAATGCAAAGCCACCCTGTAATAGTTATTTATTTATTTATTTATTTAAAGAAAGAAAGAATAAAGTTAATTTTCTTGAGAGATACAGTAATTATGCAAAGCTGACTCCAAAATAACAATTATGACAGGACCAGGACATTTCAGTCAATCAACAATTGCAAACAAGTAGATACTTTGCTAAAATGTTCAAATATTGTACACTGTGGAGTGATTTATTTAATGAATACATACATATGAATGTGGAAGTATACCTACATAGTTCTGTCTAAAACTAGACTAGTAAAATGACTCCCAGCTTGCTGACAGACCTTAGCTCTGTTTACATCAGTCAGGGCTTGTTTTCATCATTTGCTATCTGTGGGGAGGTGAGAAAGGCATCATAGAATTGGGCATGTCCAAAAAGACGTGCCCACTTTCAAAATACTTTCATTTTCCCACTGTAGGGGCTTGAGTCTGAAGACGAGATAGCCAACAAGTGAGTAAGCAAGAACAGGTGCGCAATTTATAAAACCTTAATGGTTTCTTTCTGCTTGCACTGATATTTATACTTATTGAACTATTTTACTTTTTCTTTTCTTGTTTCTGTGAAACATTTTTTTCCCCCAAGTAATTTTTAAGGCAATCTCACTGCCTTCTTGTGTCAGTGTTTTGTCTGACAATTTCATAATTTCTCTCTCCCCTATTCTTTTTTTATTATTTTGATGATATCATAAATACACATTTTGTTTACCTGTACGATAGTCCACATTTGTCCTGAAATCTAAAGGATCTGAAGATATTGCACTAGGAGAGTGGCCAAACATCTGTCCTGAGAAGTGCCTGAAAGGCACTGTAGGCACAGGACATGTCATATCGGTGTCATCCGAGTTTAAGGAGCATAGAGAAAATTTCAGGGGTGTGAATAAATTAGATCTTTTTGTGCCCTTGGTATGTGGGAAAATCTGATTTGACTTTCTTCTGCAAAAACAATATAAAGTAGTTTTTGGATAAAATTAATAAAACATTTATGAACCAAACTGTTTTAGGCCATCACGGGTGTGTGTGTGTGCATGCGTGTATGCACATGTGTATGTGTGGCTGTGTGTGTGTGTGTGTGTGTGTGTGCATGCATGACAGAGTGTATTTAAGATCTGAGCCACTAGAGAATATGGACATTCTTTTCACAACATGAAAATAAGAGTGACACAGTACAAGGAACTGATTTGTATGAAATGCAGTCTCTTGTTTGATGATTGAGAGAAAACAGTTTCTTGGCCACCAGGAAACAGTGCTATAAATGTTCCAAGTGCAATCTGTACAGCAGGCAGTGTGATGCAGTTGTTTGTATTCCAGCTGTTCCCATTTATTAATTAATTAAGTTCAACATTTTCACATGTGACTTCAGTAACAAAATAGTGAAACTCTTCTGTACATTATCCTTAGGCCAATATAACCCTCTCAATGCTAATGGGTAATTCCAGGTAGACATCTCTGGGCAGGACCAGCCTTTGGACAAGGAATTAAAAGAAAACGATACAACCTCCAAGCAATAAAGGTCACAGAAGTGACCTGCATGGTAATAATTGTGCAATGTGACATTCAAGCAAGTTTATCAAGAAAGATACCTCACTAATTAAATTTGCACCATTTGTTGTCACAGAGGGTAATGCTACACACAGACACACTTCCTTTTTATGTGTCTTGCATCCTCCTAACAATTCTGCTGACAGCAGCACTGGAAAATAGATTCTCAATGCTAAAATTTTCCAGAGACAAAAAAATAAATACAGCTCAGCAAATCACATATGTGTACAATTGACATAGAGAAGTCTGATAAAATAACTGCTCTCAAATGAGGGAAGAAAATGTGTAAAACCCCTGGAATGATGTTGTGTACTGATACATGACTGATACTGAAGGGTGAAACAAACCCAGCCCCATGAGGACATTGACTGCTCTTGCAAAGAACATTTTTTGATCGATTTGCTATGTCATATTTATAATACTGTAGAACAAATTAACAATGGCTTTCACAACAATGAAATGTTAACACTATTTTAAAACTGAAACAGTTTCTGTGGCTCATATTTCCTTTTCCTTTTTCCCCTAAAATTTTTTGGGTTATGCACATATACATACCACCATGTACCTGTGGCAGACATGTATGCGCAAAAATCATAAAACCCCCACCACTATGTTTCACGAATGAGGCGGTGCTTTGAATTTTGGGCAGTTACTTTTGGCCTCCACACATTGCTCTTGCCATCATTCTGGTCAATCTTGGTCTTAGCTGTCCGCAAGACCTTTTTTTCTAGAATTTGTCAATGTGTGGCATTGCTTACCAGGTCTAATAGTGGAGGTGTTCATTGGACAGGTTTGGTGCCCCAGTGCAGTGCAGCACACAGAGAACTAGGGCATTCTTTGTGGCTTGTTTTCCTTTGCCATCACTGTCGAGTGTCACTTTGATCCTGCTGGAGGGCACACTGTGGGACCTCAGGCTACAGGGCGCAGAACGCCGGCACAACACAAATGGCACGCGAGGGGAAGGAACTGCTTTGTGTGCCGAGCCCATTCTAGCATGACCAAGTACAATAATCTCAATCACAAAGGAAATAAAATAACACTGACAATGCAATGAATAAATAAATACATTGTCAGCCACATAGCTGATTAAATTGCACAGATAAGTGGAAAGACAGTGACCTTATATGTTGTGTCGAAGTTACCTTTTTTATAGTTGTGGGCACCTTTAGAGATGGCACGGGGATTGAAAGATTGAAGAGGGGTCCTAGGTTTCAGAACTGCAGACAACATCAGTTCTCTGTCTTGCAGAGGTGGCTGTTCAAGTTCTGCTAAATTGGATTGAATACAATAGAGAAGAATAAAATAGAACAGAAAAGAATGGTTTTGTCCACTGGAAAGTGGAAATGGCCCTTTAGCTTCACCTCATACTCTGAACCTTGTACAATGGACAATTAATGCATGCAATGCACGCACACAGTAGATATATACAATCCTACACAGCACAGCAGAACTCGGATCATATTGTACTTTGCATCAATAGACTTTGCATCAGGCCAAATAATTCAGATGCTGTTCATTAACTGATAAGTCCCCTCATAATATAATAACATTTTTTAAATGTGTGAATTGAATTATAATTCATATCCTCAATTGACAGAATTGAAATAGGAATGGCTCTAACCCTGGTGCATATGGGAGGTATAAATATCATTCCACTGCATGTGTACAAACTCCCTGTGAGGCTTGCTGAATTTGCAGGGGGGCTGAAGTTCCGCACCTCTGCTGGGGAGCTGGCTCTGGGTCTCACCCACTTGACCTTCCCTGGCCTGGCTTGGGAGCTGCTTCACCCCACCGCCCCGCACAAGGCCAGCTGCTCCCTCACCCACAGCAGAGAGACTCCTGCCTGCTGCTGACAACCATCAGCCTCCCCGCGCCCCCGCCCCCCTCCCACCCAGGCAGTGCAGCCTGATATACAACACTTTACCACACAGAAAGTCTGTGTCCAATACTGCGCAAATAACTACACGCCCGAAGGTATCATTCTCGTGGCTAGGTAGGGCGCATAGCTTTGTATGTGCATAATGCGTATGGGTGTGTGTGTGCGTGCGTGTGTGTCTGAGTGAGTATGTTATTTTTTGAAGAATTCAGAAATGATTAAACAAAATAAATATGACAACAATTTTCTCTAGTTAATACAACACATGAATGAACACTAGCTGGAAGATAAGCATCAACATATTTTTCACGCACAACGCTGGGGGTGATGTGTGTGGCTAGTAGCCGCCTCAGGACATTTTCTCTCTTTATAAATCTGCTTTGCGCCAAGTGCTGGCTGTTGCAATGCCAAAACTGACTTTGATCTGTGCCTATGTCAGCCAAGTACGTTTGTGTGTAAAATAGACCCTTGGACTATAGTGGCACGCTGCCCCCCACACCCACTTATGATAATGTGACACTGCTTTAGAGTGGCCAGATCATGTTGGCAGGGCAAACGATATATTCACGGCTGAAGGCATTACCTAGGTAGACTGGAACCTGCTTATAGGTAGTATTATATGAGTCAGCTGTGCTACTTTTAATTATCCTGGGCAAACACTGTACTTCTTTGATTAATGACTTTTTGAATGTATTTAGTTATTTGTATAACCAGACAGTTGTATTTTCATCAAGTTATCATGTGCAGTATTTCTTTTATTTTCATATTTGATATATGGTAGCCTATTCTATCAACAGGTAGGTCGCAGATAGAGTTTAAAGGAGTACCATGGTGGTTGAACGTGACACTTCCCAGTTGTCTTCAGGCAACAACAAAACAAATGTGCATCATTTTTTTATTCTTCAGTCATTTCAATGTACTTTAAAACGTATTTTTCTAAGCCTAAAGTTCCCACTATAAAAATTCACCCGAACCGTCTGGGCGTGGTAATGAGAACTGTCAGTTAGCTATGATTGACAGACCGTGCCCTGTTACCATAGCTACCCCCATGATACGCGCTCTCTTTGGGAGACTGAATTTTCACAAGCTAGCTAGCTTAGTAGTATATCAAGTATCGATAGATAGCTAAGGTAAGGACGTTGACTTCTATCCAATTATAATTTTTGCTATCTAGCTAGCCAAGTTAAGATAAAAGCACAACTATAACGTCCTCATAAAAGCAAACTAGCAAGCTAACGTTATCGATAACATTGCCTTATGAAAGCAAACCTCCTAGCTAGCTAACATTAGCTAGCTAGCTAAATTAATATAACCAGAAATAATCTAAAGGCACTCTAATTTAAGTGAACCTAACGTTAGTCAAATATTTGCATTGTCTGAACAGCAGGACGGTGTGTCCTGTCAGATTTCTTTACGGGGCGTGGAAATGGGAGTGGTTACTGTATTCGTGACGTAGCAAAATTACAACTTTCTCAACCGGTTGAAAATAGGATGATGAATTTAAAACGCATATTTCTCCAAAAATACAGAACGGACATATTTAATACTTTGCTCATTGTGTTTCTTCAATGCCTCTTGTGCAAATAGCACATAAAACCAAGGAAGTGTGAAAATCACCATGGTACTCCTTTAAAAGAGTTTTGCACTGGCACTAAGACAACATTGTGAGTAGGCATACTTATGGATGGCAGTGCCTGGATATCCAATTTTGCATCTGGACATGATTTATTTTAAAGCCGTAAGAGGCCCACTGGCTGTTTACTGTGTTACTGTTCTGGATAAAATGTCCTCATCAAATGTTCAGATCTATGATTGGCTGTCATTGCTTGTGCACACTTCTACTGTGGACACATTACTGGAATTATTCTAAAGCTGTGACTCTACTGCTTCTGTCTGAATGTAGTCCCAATGAGCAAAGCAACACACTTCATATTGTGCTTGATGACAGCTGCAGTATTCAATTTAATGTATGAGGAATACAATAGCGTCTTTAGTAGTTCTCAACGTACATAGGCTTATCTTACATACTGTATCATAACATATCTTCTATATATCAGATTTTTTGGCACCAGAAGTAGTAAGTACATGAAGATTTTTAAAGCAGAAGTATTTTTTTTGCAGAGGATGGGTCAGCAGACTACTTCTAAAGAGCCAATATGCTTTAATCCATTATTTGGGTATTTATTTGCTTTCGTTGTGTTCATAGCTGGTGTCATTAACATTGCTTTCTGAATTTTCTCGAACACGTCCAATTAGATGAGTGACAAAAGTACAAGACGATGCTATGTACAGTATTTTAAAATCAGCATTGATCCAGGGGCCTCTTCACATGTGCTGCCACTCTACAGAAATCCAGAAAATTATTCTTAGTTCAATCCTGAAAGAAACCAAACCCCCACGTAAATTATAAATCAGAGACCAGACATCAAATGCTTTTTGTTTGTTGTTTTTTTCTCTCTCTCTCTCTCTCTCTCTCTCTTTTACTTAGCTCAAATACATTATTGGTTTGAATATGTGACGTGTTCTATCTTTTTGAGTTGGAAGTCACAATTTGTACAGGAACAAGATATGTCAAACTCGATTTTAGCCTGCTTGTGTATTTTATTTGTTTTTGATAAAATCTTAGCTTTTAAACTGTGTAAATATCATTGTGGAATTCAAACAACAAAATGAGTTTTGAAGGATGACAATGTAGGAAGACAAGATAAAATCTGTTCTCTCGGAACCTAGCTAAAATTGTCAATGACATGCCACACTTTAGGTTTCTCTTTTATCTCTTATCTTTCCCCTTCTCCTTTTAGTAGGACAAGTAGAACATTTAGCCTACCAAAAACCATCATGAATGAACAACTATTGGTATGTTAAAAGATAAAGTCCAATTGGCTGAAAAGTATCATCTCTCGTAGTTGTTACTGCCCAGTTAATTATAGTGTTTCACCCATGTGAGGTGGGCATCACTGATATTGAAATCTTATTCAACATTTTATGATAGGGAAGTCAGCCTAGCTAGCTAGACGTAGTGAAAATGATTCTCTAGAGGAAGATATTGCCTGAGTTTTAAACTCAGTCAATGCCAGAGGGCCAACAGCTAATGAGCAGTGGGCCAAGCTCATAGAAGTATATAGACAAATATTTTTGATGGTCCGGGTAGATATGCGACCTGTCCAGAGTGACGAATCGATAAATGAACAGCCATCTAATTCAAAGCATTTACTCTTGTTTGTCTAATGGTACACTGGGAAGTTTCTTGTACAAAGGCACAAATACAACGACAGCTTAAATCCTGCACATAGTCCAAGTATAATGCAATGTAATGAATTTGGCAAATCACTACAGTTCCAATTTGTTTGAATAATCTATTTGAATAAATCATAAACATGGCTTTTAATGACAGTCAAAATTTACATGAGTGTCTCACTAAACTAATTTTTAAAAGGGTGTTTTAATACATTTTGGTTTCTCCATGTAGAAATAAACACATTTTATATGTAGCCCCCCAACCTACCATTTCTGGGTGTCATAATGTTTGAGACAAATGGTTTCATAGGTGTTTCTGATTGGCCAGGTGTGTTCAAATGACTCCTTAGTGAAGGCATTAGACAGCTTTCAGTATCTATTCTTGGTTCTGGGCGTTTGATTGCATTTGGAGTCTTGTATTGGTGTTTGTCAACAGTCTAAACCATAGGCTTACCAAAATCAACTGTTTGGAACATCATCAAGAAGAAAGAGAGCACTGGTAAGCTCAGTAATCACAAAGAGCCTGGTGGGCCAAGGAAGACCTCTGCAGTTGATGACCAAAGAATTCTCATCATAATGAAGCGAACGCCTGCCCTATTCATTCTGCCGCTGATATCAGCATTTACATCATCAATGAAGACAAGTGAGCCAGTACATGTAGCACCCATGCATGCCCAAACGGTAACACCCCCACCACCATGTTTCACAGATAAGGGGGGATTTGGATCTTGGACAGTTCCCACTGGCCTCCACATTTTGCTCTTGCCATCATTCAGGTACAACAGAATTTTGGTCTCATCTGTCCACAAGACCTTTTACCAGAACTCTGCAAGCTGTTTTAGGTACTTCTTAGCACATTGTAACCTGGCCATCCTATTTCTACAGCTAACAGGTGGGTTGCATACAGTTTAGCCTATGTAGTCCTGTTTGTTAAGGCTTCTGCAGACAGTAGTCACTGACATATCAACGTCTGCCTCCTGATCTGTCAGTCTGGTGTTTCTTTATTATGGTGAGAATTATTCAGCCATGAACTCCCTTAGCTTCCCAGGCCCTTTGCGATTTCTGAACTCACCAGTGCTCTCTTTCTTCTTAATGATGTTTCAAATTGATCCTGGCAAGCCTAAGGTTTGGCCTATGACTGTTTTTTTTTTGTTTTTTGTTTTTTATATATATTTCTCAGTCTCATAATGGCTTCCTTGATTTTCAATGGCACAACTCTGGTCCTTAAGCTGACAAATGCCAACTACAGACTCCAAAGGCAATCAAAAGCCCAGAATCAAGACTAGCAGAAAGCTCTTTTACTTGCAATAAAGGAGTAATTGAACACACCAGACTAATCAGAAACACATTTGTCCCAATCATTATGGTGTCCTCAAATGGGTCTATATATAGAAAAGTGCTGTAATTTCCACATGGTGAAATCAAAGTGAATTAAAATACCCTTTAATAAAAGCTGAGAACCTGCAGTTTAACCACATACAAATTGTTTGAATACAAATCAAAAATTTTGGAGTACAGAACTAAAAAAATAGCCTTTGTCCCAAACATTATAGCACTCACTATTTGCATGTACTGTATATATACACACTACATGTTACTTTGACCTGCACACTGTGGTAGAAATGCATACAGAAAACCAACGTTTTCACTCCACGGTGAATTGCTTAACTAATAGACAGCCATAATGATCTTACCCTTCGTTAATACTGTAGTTGAGGAAGCACTTGAGTCACATGTCGGTGGGGCTCATTAGGGAGTGGGCAACAGGAGAACGAGGCAGGTTTCTCCTCAGGTAGACCCGTCATTTCGGTTTGGTACTCTCCTCTCATTTTGCACCCGAGCCAGGGCCACATTTTTCAGCACACCAGAGACCATGCATAATTGAGCTGCTTTTTCAGCACTTCAAAATGCATAACTTTGATATACTCTTTGCAGGACCTAATGAGATGTTATGCAGTCATTACTGGTACAGAGTAAGCATTTTGGTGGCCATTCCCCCCAGAAAAGATTGACAAACCAGAATTTGTGCCACAGAAAAGCTCAATCTGTATTTCAGTTTGATACTGTCAGATGCATTTCTTCCCCCATCTTGCTCATCACATTTCTTTGGGAATTTCCTCTCCCCCCTCTCACCCCCCCCGCCCCCCACTCACACACAGAGCAGAATGGGAACTGAATTACCGAGTGGTGTGGTACAAGCCGAGTCGGATCATGTCTTCATTCCTTTAAAACGCAGCGTGTAGTGGACATGTGCTTAAAGTTTAATGTCCTCTCTGCTGTCAGGCATCCATCATTTAAAGCGTTGTTTGTACAGCGTAGCGCTCGGTAGCTAATCAAGCCTGTGCTCCGCAGTCCAATGCTTTGAATTCTGATCATGGTCTGTCAGATTTCTCAGGGACCTATTATTTCCTGCTTCCGCAGTGCAAATGGGCTATGGAAATGAAGGCAGTTTTTTTTTTTTTTTTTTAACTCTGCCTCATAGGGAGAATGTGCCATCAATCTTCCTGTCTTCTGTGATACACATCATTTCACTCCTGCCTGTTTTATCAGGAGATTGGGAGAGAAAAGCTGACTGATCAAGTTGATCAAAACACACACAAACACACACACACACACACACACACACATCTGCTGGTAACATATCTACGTACTCTGTTTCTTTTTCTTAATTGAGTAAAACATCAAGCATACAAGACATTTTTAATTGAAGAAAGTTCTATTTTTATCAGTCCACAAATACAATCATAGGTCCAGGGGTCACTGATGCTAACTACATTTGTTTTGGAGGAGAAAGGATTATTTAGGAAAAAAGTTTTTTAAATAATTATTTTTTATCATATTGTGTTTTTCCCATGCAACATCCTTTTTATTTCTGAGTGTTTATTTTTACTATACTGCTTATTCGATCAGAAGTCAAACATCGTGTTTTGATTAAGTACACACGTGCACATATACCATAAATATTTATAAGACCTGCTGTAGCTTTTCATTGCTTATTTGTTTACTTGTTTTTTCCCCATTAAGCAAGAATATTTTTCAAATTTGGAAAGCATGTACCAAGAAGTATCTGTTGGAATATTGCACATGGGACCCAGTGAGTTTGATAAGAAATTCATACATGATTGATTTGGAAAACAAATAAATTCGTCTTTGCAGCTGGTATCAGCACAGTTGATATTAAATTTGAAAGGGCAGGGTTGTTTGGGGATAGAAATATGCATAGAAGGTCACTGTGTGGGTTCATTTGTCAAGAATCTGAAACCAACTGTAACCTTCTGGGGCTTTGTAAACAAGGCTGAATGAATTTGAGACATAAACTATTCAGACATGGACAATACAGGTTTGCTAAAGAAGTGCAGTCCTGCAGTCAAAGCCAACATATAAAACCATTCCACAAGATGATTTTTATTCCAAATAAATTTCACATATTCATAAAGATGTGAGTGTAGTCCTACAGTTGAGTATGTGATGACAGACCACATATTTTTGTTTAAATCCCAGAAACGTTTTTTATCCCATTATTGTATTGAAATACAGATCAAATACAGTCCTATGGACTGACCAGTCAACTAAATGAACATGAAACTGGATGCAACATGTGCGATTGCGCCTTAGTATTACTGGTGCAGATGATGAGCATTGAGTGAGCATGAAGTCACATGTCCCACTGTTCTGCTGTTTAAAAACAATTATATAAAAAAACATTAGAGAACTAAGACAAAATGGAATGTCTTAGAACTTTAACACTTGAAAGGCCAGAGCTGACACCATAGAGCATTTGTACTTTAAAATGAAAATTACTCAAACACTGCAAATGAAATGAAAGAATCATTTTCTAGCATGCAACCTATCAACCACCAGAGCCAACAGCTGTTGCCAAGCCATTGTGTTTCTCTGAATGAACCGGGCTGCCTGGTAGTTCAGTTATGAGTGCCACGGACCTGGATCGAATCTGACCCGTACCAGTGCTGTCTGTGGCTGCCAGCCCCAGTCAGCACAACTGGCTTTGTGTCACCCAAGGCATACATGGGAGGAATAGTGGGGACAGCAGTGTTCATTACTCAACGCCTGTTGGCCATCCCAGGGCCTGAGGCTTGCCCTCTGCGCACACCTGTTTATTGTATTGAAAAGAAGCAGCTAAGTGGCACTGCAGGTTTCGAAGGAGAACCGCAAGACACCCACAGTCATGGAACCTCTTATCTTGATCGCGATTAGTTTTAAAAATAATAATTGTACAAAATGGTCATTTGAAATGCCATACAAAAAAAAATGATTTTAAAGCAAGCTATCACTCCCACCACTGTGCACTCTCAAGATACTGCCTCGTATTTCCTCTGTGGAAATGCAATAACCATAGAGCTTTGTTGATTTATTTCCATGAATGTGTATGTAGTAGACAGAAAAAAAAAGAAAAAAAACCTAGCCTTACAAAATCTTGAAGGAAAAAGTCCATCAAGGCTATCCCAAACCTGACTTAACATTATATAAAAGTGCTATTTGTGGATATCTGGCATTTTACATTTGACTTGTTACTTCATTTTTTGAAATTAATTTTTAATTATTTTCAGATGCAGCCGATGCTATTATCCAGAGTGACAAAGCTTTCATTCTTTACATGCAATCCTTATATGCAGCAGGATATTAGCTAAAGTAATTCATGTTAAGTACTTTGCTCAAGGGTACAACAAAGTATTGTCACCTGGGCACCAAACTGACAGCCTTGGAGTTACAAATACAGTTCCCTAACCTTTAGGCTACATTAGGCTGTTTTTTACCCACTGCAGAGCTGGAACCAGGCTGGCTCACTATACCCTGCATGCAACGCAAAGGTGAAGTAACATCCCTCTACCCCCAAATACACTCCAACTTTTGGATGTTTTCTGGTGTCATGCAACATCCTTTCTGCGTATTTTATTTCTATTTTTTTAATTTTATTTTTTTATAATCAACATAATGTAGTGTCCACAACAACAGAAGCAGGTTATGTGGCTAGCCTTCTGTACCAAGTACACGCTTGGCAGTTGGCCAAGGTGGGGAAAAAAATAAAATAAAAAAAGTAAAAACCACCCATAACCTGAAATAAGTAAGTAGCCTACCCACTCCACAGTGGATAAAGTAATATTTTGCTCTAACCAAAGGCAGTAAAGACTGCAGGGCACTTCAGCAAAACCAGAGCTCCAGAAACTCTGCTCATCTTTTCTTTTTTTTATTACAGCCTATTCAAACTTAGAAATTTAAGCCATTATTTTCTGGAAGGAAAGAAAAAAAAATGCTAACCTCAATAAAGCACAGCCACAGTATGTTAAGAGTCCCCAAGGGAAGGTCTCCTCCAAACATACAATATGACGAAGGTTATAACATGTACAGCACTATACACTTCGCAACAGTAAATATGCTCATTGACACACTGAAGACTCACTGGAGCCTCCGTCTAATGAAAATGTTTCTCTTCAATTTCATTTAAATTAATTCCATTTTTACAGTATTTTTATGTGAGACACTGTCACAGTGCACTTCATAGGAAAATTGATACATAGGGGAATGATAGGAAAAACTGCCCATGACTGGCCCCTGCAAACAAAAAAGTATGGAGAAAAAAAAAAACTACAGTTTTGAGGAATAGGCCATTCTCCGCTGGCTAGCCAGAAGGTAACGTAGTCTACTGCTTGTTCTCAAATAAACCTGTAAATTCCTCAAACTCACTCATTTGGAATTCATTTAGTAATCTTGACATGGTGGTTAGAGAATATGTTTTTTTTTATTTTTTATTTTTTATTTTCCAGAGAATAAGCTTCAGTCAGATCTTTTGCCTATTGTACAATTGAGTCTTTTTAGCTGGGTGTGTTTACATTCACTGTAAAACTCCTGATTATGGCAATATTTTGATTACTGAAATGGTAATTCAAAACCTGACTAAGATACCTGGACCCGCCCAGTTACTCCAGTGTAAAGCCAGAGCATGTAAACTGTGAGAATTGTTATCCTTTGCACAGCACACTACGCACAGACATAAATAATACAAGAGTTGTTATGAACATTCCTTCATATTTTGCTTTTGATTAGACTTTCTTCAAAGGCGTCATACTAGTTTAGCCTTAGATTGACTTCCAGACATGTGAACAGTGCTTTTGATGGACGCCGTGTTACTCTGCAAGGGTTACAGGGATTTTTTTGGAGAAGGCAGAGATATGAATAAATACTGCAATCTCCCAGCTGGTGTTACAGTGACTTGCCCTCCCATTACACACAGTTAGATCATTATGCCAAAGCAGTGGTCGAAAGACAGACTAGTATCAAAGAATTAGTCTGTAGTCTGTATAACCATAATGCCACTTTAACCCCTTAAGTAATGCCAGGAGGAGTGGGCTGTCACATGCCAGTGTGAGACCCCTGGGAGGGAGAGGCAGCAGTGCCAGGGAACACCATTGGTTGCCGCATGGAGAAAGAGAGCGCACCCACACAAAATAAACGCCATCTTCACCCTTCCCCCTCAGAGGTTCCAGGCAAAAACAATAAACTAAAACAACAAGCTAAAATAGCAAAGACAAAAGAAAGTAAAACAGAGCAGCAACTTTTCAGTTCCCTGCTTGTATCTGGCCAGATGTTCGCCTGACCAGCTCATCCCACTTTTCAGCGGCGGATTACTTATCTCCATCTTGAAACAAAGAAACAAAACCGAACTTAAACACAACTCAAATAAAGAACCACACTCTTGATGTGAGCTCCCGGTGTTAGCCCCAAACTGTGGAGAGCAGCACACCTTTAAGCACCTGGGCTGATTAGCCAATGTGACCCAGGTGCGTGTGCTCTCTCCACCAGCTGGCGCAGCCGAAAGCAGGCCAAGCAGTCCCTTAGTATATCCAACGGGACCCACAGTGCACTAGCAAAGACTCGACCTGGGCAGTATAGATTCTGCCTGGTCTACACAACCAGCCATTGGTGAGATATTATAGGGACAACTGAAAAGCATTTTATCAGATAAAAGTACATTTCTAACTGTGTATAATTTGTAAAGCTTGCATGAAAGGGCACAGATAGATTCTTCTGCGTAAACAAACAGAAAGTTTTTAGGTATGCACGCTGAAAGCATTACGCACATGCAAGAAAAATTCTTGAGACCTAAAAAGGTTGTTGTCTTACAAAAAAAAAAAAAAAAATTGCAATGCCTAAGTCTAAACAGAAGACTTGAAACATGGAGGTCTTGGAATAGATCTCTCATCTGACTGAATATTTCTGAGAAGGACAGTGAAAACAGCTTTGACCCTACAGCAGAGGGCAGGTTCATTGAAGGACTTGATCCCATTTTATATTGGTGAGCCACAAAGTTGGAAGCACGGAGTCGTCTAGAATGTCACTGCATTACGATTTGCCTTTACTGGAAGTAAGGGAACTAAGCCAAACCATGAAAAACAGCCCCGAACCAAGGGGTGTTCACACACTTTTGGTCATATAGAGTATTTTTATTCAGTGCACTTAGGAGTAGGCCTGATTTTGCATACTAGATGTGCCATGTGAAATTGCAGGACATGTTTGACATGTTGATGGCGGTGGAGTATTTGAGGAAAACATAAATCAATGGATCTCAATCAATTGATTAGTAAACTAGTTAGCTAATGTATTAATCTTCTGCAACCTTCCAGACCTACTGCAGCCACAGGTGGCAAGAGGAGAGGAAGGACAGGAAGCTGAAGAGGGGAGGAAAGGGAGGGTGACATGCGGGGGGAAAGCAAGCTTCCAGCAAACTCAGCAAATGCATTCAACTAACAGATAGTAAACAATATGAGTCTCGGAAACAAACTCCTAGGGGTTACCTTTCAGAAGAGATCAGGATTATGTCTGTAGTTCAAGGGTTCAAGAATAGTAACAATTTAATATATTTATTTATTTTTATTTATGTCATTTTCAGGCTTGTGTTAAAAGGGGGTTGCTATTTAAGGGGTTAAAACCAGGGTTGGGTTTGAAACTATGCCTACATTTTGTGAAAGTGTGATGAGTGTTTCATCACCAACAGTAGTAGCAGTTGAAAACGCAAATGCATTGCCAAGAAGATGCTGCACTGTAGTTGTAATACTTCAGAAGCATGCTTCTGAAGTAAATGTTATCAGTAGAACTGTCACTTCAAGCCATACTTCATTCTCGTGAAGAAGATGATGGCTCAGGAGGAAAAATGAAAGTGCACTGGACCCAATTGAGGATGATGTGAATACTGCTATTGTAATAGCGTATGTGTTGTTTAACTGTGTGTAATGAAACAGAACCATTACTAGCTGCTTCTATATTGTACTATATGCACTGTTATAACTAATGGAATAAAAGCATTGTTTCACAGGCAATACAAAACCTACAGTTAATCTCAAACTGTGTTTGTTACAGAGGGATTCATGTCGCTTTTTGTAAGCTTTTGTCTCCTGGAGATTATACAGTTTGGAGATATACTCAAGTGAAATCATTTTTGTTAGAAAGCAAAAATGTTTTTTTTCCCCCTCAAATAATAGGGTCAACCAACTAATGCATATCATATACACTCCTAAGCTTGACATTTCCTCTCAGGGACAAGTGTTATGAACAAAACTATCAATTAGGATTGATATCTACAATACTAATGTAGATACGGAACTATGGCCTCTGAGTTGTAAATAGCATTGAATTTCATCTGTTCATTTGATATACTGTATCTCCAAAAAAAAAAAAAAAGGTAGTATTGCTAAACATTTTTAGTTTAAAGCTAAAATGGTTGTCCTTCTTGAAAGCGAATATTTGTTAGTTGCATGTGAATGGGTGGGATTTCAGTGCCCCCCTTCCCTCTCATTTTCTCTTTCTTTCTGAATAAGTGAAATCTGGGCTTGAATTTGGATCGGTGACAGAATTCAGTTTAACACCCTTCATTAACTTTGCATTCTTTATTGTGTTTCTGCTGGATTGTATCACATTTTTGTGAATCCCCCTTTCTGTGCAATAGTGCTTGACAATGCCATCCCTTCAATGCTTGCTCTTGAAAAGCAAAAAGCCGGAAAGGGAACAATAATACAACACACCGTACTCATTTTATTCCTCTTATCAGTTCCTCACATTACTTAGCAAGTGTCTGAGAAAACACAATTTAAAATTAGAATACTGTAGAGCAACGTAGCTCCTATTCACTGGGCTAACTAGCTGAATGACACACAGCAGAGTAATGGACTGCATACCGAGATGTTGTGGGGTCAAGTCCCAGCTTGGGTTGAATCCTGGGTGCCCTAGCCTAGTTTTCGCCAGCATACAGACGCTTCCATTCCTGCCTCCACCTTACAGTTTGCTCTTTTTTTGTGGCACAATTCAGTGAGCTTCGGTAATGGAGAATATTCCATAAAGCCATTATGGCAATTGCCATGGCCTGCAGAATATGTAAATACATTACTGCTGAAAGGTGTAGGAGCATGGGCAGGCTATGGCCACTCGCAAAAAGACTTTCCTTCCATGCAAGACTTTCCTTCCATTTATTTTTTCTTCTTCTCTGGCTCTATTTTAATTTAACATAGAAACTGCACAAACTCCCCAACCCCCACTGCTGCCATGTCTTTGACGTGTACTGTAACCACTAAGTGCCCAGAACAGCATTTAAATAAAAGCTGCATTCAAAATATTAAGGGAGGCAAAATTCCATTATGGGTAATGACACAAAAAAGGTCATTTTTCAGCCCAAATTGGCAGAAATTAATTGGGGGGCTGCTGTTCCTGTTCGGCGGCGCTGTGCCGGGCCGCGTGCCGGTGTGAACGAGAGCCCATCCGGTCCTCCGCAGGTGGCTCCATCACCACAAACCTGCCTTAAATTGCTACCATTCATTATCCCCCCAGCCCGCCTGCACGCTCGCCTGGCAACCCCATCCATCCCCGTCAAAGAATGGCATGTCACTGACAAACCTTAATTACGCCATTAATTAATAGGACAATTTTAACACAGTGTGCATCGTTGCCTGGCATTCATTAGAGCTGTTTATGAATAATATCTTATGCCACAATGCCATTTAGCTGGCAAAAAATTATTAATTAATTAAAAATATTACAGGTAAAAAAGAGAAGAGTGTCAACAAATCATTACCACATATAAGTATTTTCACTCTGTGACAGTGTAATTATAATGTGCACAGCTTGACCCCAAACTATAGCTTCATGGTCAAACATTTATAGTGTATCTGAAAAAGACCAGTGTGGTTATAGGTTTTTGTTTTAGCCCATCATTACAACACCTAATTCAACTAATGAACTAATCATGGTCTTCAATCAAGGCATTACATTACATTTATTTGGCAGACACTTGTATCTAAAGCGACGTACAATAATTGCATACCGAAGGTCATTGGAACAACTACAAAACACAGGTCCGATCAGGTACAATACTCATTTTGTAACAGTTAATCATAGCAGTGAACACATTAAGTCCAGTTCACACAAGGAACATAACTCTCTGACCTAACCTATGCTAGGTAAAACAATGAGGCATGACAAGCTACAACATCAAGATAACGATACAAAATACTATAAGTGCTGAACGGAGGTACATGTAACATGAAAGTGGCACAGGAGGTACATGTGTAGCATGAAAGAGGGGGACTTAAGTGATAAAAATGGTCCCAGATTGGGAGTTCCCTGCAGAGTGGTGATAGTTAGTTAATTCAGGTTTAGTCTGAAGAGATGAGTCTTCAGCCCACGACAGAACATGAGCAATGACTGAGTGGTTCGTAGAGGAACAAGGAGTTCATTCCACCGCTGGGGAGCTAGGGTGGAGAAGCTCTGCGGTACGGACCTTGATAAGTAGAATCAGTTGTGTTTGTGCTGGGCTATAACAAAAGCTTGCGCCACACTGGCATTTTCCGGATAAGACTGGATTGATTTATAGCCATTATCGATGATCATAAACTACTGACAAGAGTGCATTCAGAAACAATTCCCCTGGGGGGTGATACTGTTTTAGATTAACAGATCCGTTTTGATTAAAGAACCGATTCTGAAAGAATTCAGTGCTTTACAATGCAGGGCAAATACGTAGTTTTATAGTCAGGATGTTGACATGCAATATTTTACTCACAGCTAACAATAAGAGTTGTTGTTACATGCAAAACCTCAAATTAAAATTACAAATGGAAATAATCAATGCCGTGAATCAGTGTAGTAATTGCTTATTTTCATGTGTGGAAAAACTGTACATAACAAATCTTAAATAATAAGTACTGTTGTCTATGTATGTGCTATAAATGTACGAGCAGCTGAAAAGCTATCCTCTTCAGTACACAATTCAGCCAATCATTCAAATGTATGCCTTCTTCAGTATCAACAGGTACTGTATAGTAAATGCTAATTTAACGTGGATAACTGCTGTCTGCATCTGAGAGTTACTATGGAAACTTTTCAATGGATGTGCTGGTAAGAGTGAGACAGGATGCTCATAAAAAATAAACAAAATCTGAAAATTGCAAATGTACTAAAGTTCCCTTGGTTCCAATTAGAACTATAAGTGCGTTGATGTAGCCTGTTTCCCCCTGGAATTTTATAGCTGGCAAATGTCTGACAGAAAGTAATATGTGTAAACAAACTGCATTGAAAAAGTTTCTAAAAATATTCCATTTAAAAATTATCTTAAAATGCTATTAGGATGATATGAAAAGGTATACTATTGGCGGATTCCCAAACTTTAATTATACTAAACAAGTAAGTCAATGCATAATAGTTTGATTGTAAAAAAATACAAAATATTGGTTAAAAAAAGACATAAACATACTATTTCATAAGACAGCCTAGATCAATCTTCGTTGTTTAATGTTCATGAAAGATAGATGCCGTGTAATATACTGAGTGTAATTCTTTAGTGCATGCATTGGTAAGGATCTCTTCGGACAGGGGTGTGTGGATGCTTTGTGGGATTGTCAGCAGAATGGATTGTTTATTGATGTGGCAAATGCCCACAGGTAGGCCGCACGTTAACTAAAAGGACCATTACCAATTAAAACGGGCTGCAACAGGAAAAGCGCCATTTCAGCCTCTCCTCATCATTATTAATCTGGCTCTGTTGATCTCACCTCATTAGTTACATTTAATATTAATGAGATCCTACAGCAATTAATCCCCTCAGTGTGTTGGAGGGTGCAGGAAGAAAAAAAAAAGAAAAAGAAGAAAATATGGGCAGAGTAATGTACAGATCCCATTCGACGGTGATGCAGGTTGTGTAAATAATGACTGTGTGCGGGGTCAGACAACGTGTTAAGTAGACGTGATTTCCCTGTGCTTACTAAAATGCATGATTGTTCATGAACCTTCTCCCAGCTCATTTTCTGCATAGTATAAACTTGCTGGTTGTTTAAATACCAGTACTGTGGGATGGGTCATATGGTATAGAAAATGATTGACAACCCATTGTAACTCCACCCCTTATGGGGTTCATTAAACTTCACTCTCCTGTTCCTGTTGCATGCAAAGGCAGACGAAAATTGTTTTGAATCGCAATACGTTTGGTGAAAAACATGAGTTTAAAATACACATTTACACTGTCCTTTGTCAAGAAAATTGAACTTGGTGAACTTGATGCTTTACAAAGATGGCACCTTGGACATGCTGTGATCACCACACTTACAAAACTGTGAAGGCTATTGTAATGGAGTATCTTTAATATGACTGTGCATCGGCTCTCTTATAAGATTCCTGTCAGAGTGGATAGCTAAAAACCTATGAAACTTTCCATGCAAGGGACTCCAACTTCTGCAAATGCAGTTAGATGATAATCTAGCAGTGAATAGCCTTGAAACCACATCTTATGGGAACTGGTAGGGCAGGATGCATATAAGACAGCTGAATGCTATCAAAACCATGATAAGGCTATTACGGCTGCGTGTTTTGTTTAGTGCTCATGTGCATAAAAAGAAAAAAAACATTATTTTATATTGATCACCTGCCTCTTCATTTCTTATGTAATCATCTGATAGCAGTTAAGTAATGTCGTGGTGGAGCATGCCCAGCTTTATTTTTATTGTAACATTCAATTTAAGTATTGGTACTTGATTCTTTTGATCATAATTTTCAGGTAATTAGCTTGTCTCAACAACCCCTTTTGAAACCATTTCAAAGTCAAATTAAATAATAAGCACTACATTTTTTATATCTGCTTCAGTTCAGTAATGTTAGTCTTATATGGTTTTATTTTATGCATAACCCTACATGCTACAATATGATGCAACTTAATTTTACAACCATCAATGGAGACAGAATTGTGATTGTCAACTATCTTTTACAACAGCTGAACCATGTTAATCTGTTATCTTTCCAAACAGAATCCATGCTTTCTGCAGTAACAAGGCCGCGTGTAGTGTAGTGAAATAGAGTAGGTCTGTGAAGGACTACAGTAGGTTTGTTTAAGTTATTTATTTTTCATGTTGTTAAGATATTCAGCACATTGATATCAGACTCTGCTGTGTCCTGGGTGGATTCTGAAAGCCGACAAGTAACAAGTGGTCAAGGTTTGAACAGAATTGAGTCTGAACTGAATATGTGAATAAAACTGGTAATGAGCAAGATGAAGGATTTTTTAAAATCCATATATTATACAATATTAAAGATGTTATGCTTAATGAGGGTATACTTTTCAGAAGTCACATTTTTGCTTGCATTTTCCCTTTTCCTCCAAGACTACTCTTATCCTCGCTCCCTGGATTTATTTGTCCCATCTCTTACTTTCTCTCTCACTTTTCTCCATAATTCTCCTTCTTGTCCCTGTCCTGTATATTATCTTTCTAGTGAGAAATTGTTCTTTAATAAAAAAAAATGATCTCTCTATCTCAAGTAGGAGAAGGAGAAGTGTCCTAACAGAAGGGACTGTACAGCGACATTTATGCTGCATCGTTTCTACTTTTTTGTCTATTAGCTCTGTGTATAAATGCAGAATCAGCAGGGTATGGTGTATGGCTGATGCAAACGTATCACACGTATCAGTCTTAAATTTTCTGATCGAATATAAAATAATTAAGTGTCCATTTTTTTCTGTGTTAAGTTTGGTGATGTGATTTTGTGTGTGCATAGCTGTTGACACAGTATATTATCATCAATGTATGGGTTCGCACTTTCAAGAGATTCCTACTAATTTCAGTTGACAACATAGTCTTTTACTCTTAAAATCAGGCACTTCTTAATATCTGATTTGTCTTCTTTATATTACTTTAGCAGTAAACCTGCACAGACCACTGGAGAGATTTCAGGATTCTGTCTTATAACTATCCGTCATGGTGACAGGCAATTTGATATAGGTGTAGTTTTGTAACTTCAAAGAGAAGATGCATCATAACTATTCTATCAAGGGATTTCATAGAACAGTTGTCAAAGTAGTGAGTGATGTCAACGCAACAGGCCACAGATGTGTTTCCCTTTTGATGATGTTCAGAATGGAGCCAATCAGATTTTTTTTTCTATAGCACAAGAATACCACCTGTATCCAGACCACAGGAATAATCTATAAAAAAGGCTATCTGTGCTGTGCATGATCTTACTTTATGACCTGATATCACCCACACCGAAAAAAATATCAGCTGATGACATGCACTATTAACCACAATCACCCAAAGACCCAGAGAGAATTAAAATGAAATGTGTGAAACTTAAAATAGGAACAACTCTCTCAACTGTCTACCCACTGAAAGCTTTTGCTTTTTTTTTTTTTTTTGCGCTATTCAGGAGTCTGGTCTGCTCTGCTTTTGCACAGATATAATGATATCATGAAATATAAAACATAATTCAAATGACACAGAATTCCAATTCTGCTCAGGAAAAGAAAAAAAAAAGAAGACGAAAAAATGTGCCACATCAAGTCTGCATATTGTGGAAACAACTGAGTAACATGGCAGCAGCATAGCCTTATACTTCAAATATAACTCCTGTAAATCAGAAAGCAGAACAAAAGTTGCTTTGCCGGATACACTAACAAGTACAGATAACATACGAAATGGCATAATTGCACACCTCCCAAGGGAAATACTGTTGTGTGCACACATTACATTACACTACAATAACTTAGCAGAGGTTTTTCTTCAGTTATAAACTCATATCTGACTAATAACAGTGGAAGCCATATGCGTTAGTCTCAAGAATACAAACGTGCAATCTGAACAAGATGGCACAGAACACCCATATATAATCAGTAAACACAACAGATTATGTATTACTTGTTTAACCCTACTTCTATAACTTCATCACTGGACTTAGTCCTCTCATTTGTTCATTGAAAATACTGATATATGTAAGAACTTTAACCTCGATTTTGCAGTGCTGTGTGACAATTCCTGTTTGCAGCTGTTGAGGCAGCTACACAAAAGTGATTCTGAGCAACACCATGTTATGCTGTCTATCAGAAGTTGTTTAGCATTCATCCTTGAATGTTTACAGCAGATAGGAAGTCATTTCTTTGTCCTTGGTCTTCCCGGTGACCTCATTATAATGCCTGATAGTTTGCTCTCTCCCTACAGAACTTCACACATTTAATGTGTGATATGTAATGAAATTTACCGCACAGACACACCTATTATATGATGTTGTACTCTGTGATATTCAGTGGCTACTTGGCAAACCCCTCCCCCTCCACACACACACACACACACAAACAACATGTTTGTATGTTGCAGAAATTGGTGCTGAGCAGTAAAGTGAATCTCTTGTGTGGGTCTGCACTGCATGAACTCGGAATGCTTCTGAGGATGCATTAGAAATGAAAATCCATTGCTTGAATAAAACATATGTTTGGTATTGACATCAGAATCAATACTAAAGGATAAAAAGGATAATGCTCAGAAGCAACACTCCACTTCCTTCAGTGTAAGGAAAAGGAGCCATTAATGGGGAAATCTGAAGGCTTTGTTAACATCTAATGTATTTCTGTGGAGTGAAATCTGGAAACACACAATAGCAAGGTTAAAACAGATAGTTTGGCCCACCTTCCAATGCTGTTCAAACCGGCACACACCAATCCATCGGTCTCTGTGCTGTAGCCCACAGCCCAGTTAATTTAAAGGGCAAGCACTAGATATTATAAAAAAATGAAATACACCAGCCAAATGGAAGCAGCGGTTCTATTTTATGATACACAACATTTAAAAAACACTATTTAATTAAAATAAAGGCAAGAAATAAGTCCTAAAAGATCAACAGAACAAAAAAGATCCCTTTTTCAACAAGCTTTGGAATGATCACCTACATCATATTTTGTGATTTAATAGAAAGAGGAAGTGAGATACTGTCAAATTAGCTATAGGTATCCCCTTTTCCATGAAATAATTACTTGCACATAATAAAGTTACTGTGACAACACTAATGGAAAACAAGTTAAATCGATATTTGACGCTAGACGAATTTGCTTGCTCGTGGTGGATTAAAGTAGATCCTAAGGTAGAAGCTAAGCTAGTCATCCATCTGCAGCCATTAGACAGAGCTAACACTGTTAGCATGTAGCCCGTATTGTCTATTGTCCTTGTACTGGATACACAGGTACGCATACAATTGGTATCAGTTTTCTCATATGAATCTGGACAAGATAGATACAAAGCAAATTTTTTAAAAAAGCGCTATGGTTGTCGGCTTTGGGAAGAATCCTCCAACTCCGATCACCTTTGGATCAAACCTGAACGGCTGTATTGTGGTATCAGAATCAGCGATTATGTCTTCTACATACTCATCAGAATCACGCAAGTCACTGATAATGTCCTTTGTTTCAGAATCAAATATCTCAATGCTGTCCATTTCTGTCATCCTTTCAAACTAAAGGTATAATAGCAGAGCAGTTTCTCTCACCTATTATACCATGCATCACAGCAGTAATTTTCCAGCAAGATTTCTAATTTTAAGCCATGCTAACAGCAATTTCAGCTTAATTTAATGAAAAACCTCTGGACTAAAATGAATCAGTCTAATATCTTTGGGGGATGCTGTTACGTGGTGCTTACCCTTTACCTGGTTTCTGATGGAATATGTGTCTAATGTTAATCATGTATCACTTTGCTTTTCATTTCATTAATGCTATATTTATGTGCTGGGATTTATTTATTTATTTATTTATTTATTTATTTATATTTCCCCCCCCCTCCCACCCCCCATGTAAAACATTTAGGGGTTTTAATTGAATTGTTCACCCTGTCCAGGGCCATTCCATTGGGGAATCTCAATTCAAAGCCACCCGCTTCATAAAACCATAGCCAAATATCAGGGAAATTAAATCTGTCAAAAATGTAGACAAATAAAATTTGTTAAATTAATGGGCTGCAAAATGCAAAAGGGTTGCAGCAGGTAGTCCAGATGATCAGGACCACGGGAGAGACTATTAAAGTGATTATGATAAATGGTGACAGATCCAAGCATTTATATGGGTGGAAGAGGTTTCATTGGAGAGACTTAGAACCAAAATGGAGTATTTAGTTGCAACACAGGACATTGGACATCTTGGAATCAAATGCCCTATTGGCTATTTGGCTTCTTTTTCTTCTGCTGCTCTCTCCATCAGAAATTGCTCCAAATTAAAATAGTAAATAAATAAATCAGCAGGGAGATAAGGACTTAAATTTAGTCCCTCAGTAGAGGGTAGATTATATATGATGTTTCAATTTTAAATGAATATCTCAAAAAGGTCTAAAACTGTACATACATAAGCCCCTCCACAAAATGAACAATACTTTCTTTCCAGTTTACATATGCCCTATATATATAAAACAGAATTCATATTTAAATGTCTTAAAATGGACAGTCCTTGTATGTTTTTACTTCTATTCAGACAGGAGGAAAGCAGAGGACAACAGTTAGAGATGGGAGCGCAGCACACAGAGTGCCAAGGATGAAAACACAGACCGCACAGGGGGATTCACATATGGCTCAATGCTCTGGCCACCCTATGGTCTGTGCCATATGTTTTGACTCAACTGAAACAATCTGCATGCAAATAAGCATTGCTTGGAGCGATATATAATTTATTTTATTATTTTGTTTTTGTATTCAGCAAGTGAAATGTATGTTCAGTTGGATTTGGGACAGGGGGTAGACTTGGTCAGTCAAGAACATTCTACTTCTTGGCCCAGTAAAACAACTTTAGCTTTAATAGTATGTTTGGGGTTATTGTCCTGCTGCAAGGTGAAGCACCATACAATGAGTTTAAAGGCAGTTGGTTGGATCTGAGCAGATTTTTAACCAACAATTTATCAAACTGTTGATTTTGACACTTTTTTGCTATGTCTTTGATCAATTCTTCAGCATCATGATGGCCTGCTTTACTTAAATTGACACTTATATAATCCTCATGTTGAGAGACAATAGCAAGAGACTCCGAATGCAAAATCTACACCTATAATCAACTCTAGACCTTTTGTTAGATCTCTTGTGTATGAACTAATGACGCAAAGACACACAGCTGGCCAAGAACCAGCTGAGTAGCCAATTGTTTGTAAATGGTCTGCAATTCCTACATGGATCACCTGCTGTGGATGTAAATATCCTCAAATTAAAGCTGACAGTCCACACTTTATCCTCATATTCATTGTTTTACTTCAAATTCAATGTGCTGGAGTAGAGCCAAATATATTAGAAATGTGATACATTCACAATACTTTTGCATGTAATTGTACTGACACACAAACACACACACATTTTGTGTATATCTGCTGTAGAAATCCAGATGCTGGCATGCTCGATGCCCAGTGTAGACAGGCTACATTGGTAACATGCTGAGAACAACCTGGAACATGCATAAGGTAACAACACGTAAAGTAAATTTAACAAAAGCCAAATACAATTTAAAAAGCAACCTGAATATATCTGAATTAATATCCTGTACAGGACAGCAAAGCAAGTATTCTAATCAAACTGTTTTATTTTTAAATAATTTATGCCATTACAACTGATTATTTTAATCCAAATATTAGGGCTTCTCTGAGGGCCCTGGAGAGGCCCTCCTAATGAAGACGTGGCTGCAGATGGCGTGCTGGTACAGGAATCAAAGCGCTCCAGGTTGTTTTCATGCGTTTTTCATGAGCCCATTGTGGAGAGCTGCCCCCTTTTTGCACTGCCTCCGGGTCATCGTTGAAGAGTTGATGTAATTTTAGTTAATTGCCTATTCCCCCCGCACAACACATGGCTAAGTGGCATTGTGGGACCCAGGGTACTTTACTGTGCCATCATCCCGGCCGTGCCATGCTGCACTGCGTGTGTGTATGTGAAAGAGGGAGGGAGGGAGGGATGGAGAGAGAGAGAGAGAGAGAGAGAGAGAAAGAGAGAGAGAGAGAGAGAGAGAATGGAGCGTAATGGAAAGAGAATGGTCTCAGAGAACACAAGTAAGAACACAAACAAAAAAACACAACCTTTTCAAACTCAAAATGCTCTACTTGTAAGAACTGGCAAACTGGTAAATACAGACAAATCACCTAATCAGTCTGCACAGATGAAGATGAAGAATGAGTAAAATGCTGGGATCACGTTTCACAGTGCATGATCCATCACCACTTGACCCGCCATACTACGGTGTACCATCAAAGCCAGTATATATATACAGCAGTAAGCCAGTTCAAGGCTCCATTCACGACGCACGTTATATCTACAATCAAAATTACCTTTGATGTACTGAAGCCAGTTACTGCATCTGTGATTATAGTGTTCACACCACCCCCCTCCCCCTTTTCTCCTCAGTTCAAAATGACTCAACAGGTGGATCGACCGGCAGGGGTCGCAGGTGTGCGGTGAGACCCTGCTATTCTGCATGACTGAAACCCTCCCACCCCTGGCACGTGCATCCACTAGAAACGGCACCTTAACACTATGAGGCACCCCGCTGCCCCGCAGGCGTGGTATTAAATCAGTACACTTTGACATTAAAGCCAACGCTCTCACCGGGATGCATGCACATTGGTATCCGTCCTGATCAATGGGCATAAAAAAATGATTTAGGCTTGTGCTGCTTAAAGCTGTTAAAGCAACACTATCTGGAAAACACCATCAAACCTTCACATATTTTTATCCTACCTGTATGCCTATAGAATGTTCTTTGACCTTGATCATTTAATAATCATTGTCTCTATAGCCATAAGATATGAGGAAAAAGATGCTATTGATTTAGGGGATCAAAGCAAGTGAATAGCATTAACTTTTTATTGGTTGGAAAGATCAAACACGCCTTTCAAAGTTTTATGCCCAAGGCATCTTATTCCACAATATATTTTACAGCAAATGACTGTGAAACATTTTGATTATCAGCACAAGAAAACTGTTCGTGAATGATGCCAACTTCTCCTTTTCAGTAAAGGACGAGGGAAGTCAACGACACAGACACTGTAAATGAGCTTATAGTCACCTACTTTTTAATGCAAGGGTACAGTTACAGAATATAACCTTTTTTGGGGGCGGGGGTGTCTAACAGCTAATATAAGCTGCTCATAGCTCTCTTCCAGCCACTCCTGCTGTTTCTCTCGTCACATAATTAAGTATGTGGACAGCTCTGCAATGTGCAAAAGAGATGGGCATAAGGTCTTATTTCTAATGCCTGTTCTTAGCTCTGCATGGTATTAGCTAAGCCATGTTTGCTTTTCATTTTGTTCTTTGCAGAAAAGATGAGTTTGCTTTGCTTTTGTGATATTACTATATGGTGGCAATAATATATTATGTGTATCACATTTTCATTAGTTAATGATATTATATACCTAATTATAATTGTGTATAATTTTCTGTATATGGATAATTTAATTCTTACACAATGCAAGTGGATTGCACTTGTTGGCAAAGCAAGTGGAAATATGTGACCGTTTTATTCGTATTGAGTGCAATTTAATTGACCTGCTAGTTTTAGCTGTAGAGAAACATTTTGGACAATGTTTTCTTTCGCTATACTGTTAGACTAGTTGTGAAGTCTTTTCTGTTTATATCACTGTTGAAATTGTGTTCTTCAAGGCATACTATGCAGGATTTGTTAGCCAGTGTTTACAATCAAAAAAGTCTCCTTCTCCGTCTTCAATCCCGCCCACTCACCCCCGAGTACCCGACCAAGTCATACACACGCAAATTCATTAGAAACTACTGATAAATAACTTTCTCGGACCAGACATTAGGCCACATTGTCCAATCGGGACCATGAATTTGAAATCCGGATATTTTAGTTAAAAACCGGACGTCTGGCAACCCTACCTGCATCGCTAAAGGGAACATTACTTACAGGTCCAACAGAAAACAAGCTAAATCCACATCACTTTTCATCCCCTTGGCGAATTTCAGCTGATGCCACTGAGGAAAACCAATTCCAAGCTTACAGTAATTCTAGTCCTTGAACGAGCCCTGTCAGCATGTCTTTTTGCTTCATTGTACCAGGGCCATTGGAGCTGCTAGCTAGCTCTAGCAACAAATACTCCACTGAAATCTGATCCCAAACCACAGGCTCTGTAGCCACACTCACCCCTCCCCACACAGAAAAGAGCACCACGCCCAGAAACATCCCAAATACAAAAAATCTTACATAGTATGCCTTAAAGGGGAAAAAATTAAGCCAAGTTATAAAAATAAAATAAAAAAATCATTACATATGTAATGCCTGTGCAGATTCGCAGCTAGGTTAAAAACATAACCCATGCATGAGAGGAAGCACTATTTACATACATACAGCACGTAAAAGCAGTCCTCAAAGATTCTGCAAACTGTCTCAGTTATCCTCTGAACATAATTCCAGAAAAAAAAATGAATCTCTGGGCAAAGAATGCGTCTAAAGGTGTTCAAGCATGTTGTGATTGATTGTGCAAAGACAGGAACCCAGATCAGTGTTTGTTTAACACTCTCATTTATAGGCAAACAATGACAGATGACCATGCGCTAAAGTACCTTTTGTCCGGGATCTGGGATTCATTCGTCTTTCAGGACGAGAGATTGAAATATTCCTCGTCGCGCCACAAGAGTTTACCATTAAGAGACAGCATGTCGACTAAAAAAAATTAGCATGGCCCATAGCTGCTGGAGTTATTTCTGTATTAGCATAAATCAGCTGGCCATATGGGCTGCTGAACCACAGCACGAGATCCCCTGTGTGCCGCAAAAAATCAAATAAATTAAAAATTAAAAATGAGCCATGGCAGCCCAAACTAGTACTCACCGTAAAGGACTTAAGTGCAGATTTCAGTCCTCACTGCTCAAACTGCATGCGGTTGTGACAAGACCAAGCTGCCCTTCTCAATTTATTTATTTATTTTTTTGGCCCATCAAAGCTCGGCTTCAAGTTAAACCTAAAAATCGGATTTTACGGAGTAAATTAGAACAAGGGTGCACCGTTTGTGGACTATCTTTAGAAGTCACCATTAGGGAGGCTGTGTGGAAGTTCACCGTTTCCCCTGAAGGTAGGTGGAGTCCTACATCTTGAAGACAGTTCTGTGCCCAAGCTGTGTCCCTTATATTTGGCAGCTCCGAGCCCTTCTAAGAGTTGATAAATGGATGCAGGACCTCTGGGTTTCCCAGAATCAAGGTTAGCTGGCAGGTCCATTAGCTCATCAGATGCAAGTGCAGAGGTGTCTCTGGTAATCCCAAATTATGGTGTCTGTTAGAGGTGCATGTCATTATTATGAAATTGTTTCTGCGTGTGCATCGTAGAGGTCCATCACCAAGTGCTTTTCACTCTTTATATTGTATTGGAAAAACATGGAGAGAAGGCAGCGGTGTTTTAATAAACTGAGGTTGCAGGTTCGAATCCCAGTAGGGGTGCTGCTCCTGCTGTGCCCTTGAGAAAAGCACTTAGCTCAAACTGCTTCAGGGACGGTGTATATGAATAATGCATAAAATGTAAACTAAGTCACATAAAACAGGGGAATCTGGTAAGCTAATAAGTGTGCTGGTACAGACAGAAAGGTTCTGTGATGCTATCAAAGATACAACTGCAGATCATGGGTAAAAAATGAAAGGCATTCATCTGTTACGTCCTCCGTAGTCTGTACCCCAGTGCAATTACGCTGCTGTCAAACGATTCTCATTTAAGTGTAACTATGACAATCCCAAAGGTAACTCCCTGTACAGAACTTCTGTGAATTTCAACTCCTTAATCATCTAACCTTAAATGCTTCAGTACACAGTTTGCTGTCAAAAGCAAATAGATAGTTTCAAAGAAATATATAACCTTTGCTACATTTTACTACAAATTATTCTGGGTAAGGGCGTCTGCTTAATCTTAAAAACATAATCATGAAAAGAAAACAGTAAAGGATGAACAACTAATACTCTTAATTAAACTACTAAGAATTTTGGATTTGTGAATTTATACAAACAATATATCTAAAAGATTATATTTCTAATTCTTTAAAACCAACTCAATGCTCAATAACAGTGAAATCAACACTAATTGAAATGATTTGTGGTTGGAATTGCTCCGATGAAACTATCCTTAAGAGCAATACTAGCAAGTGCAGTACCTAAGCTGTAGTATGCAACTTTCTTGATGGTCGGACTGCTGGACCTTTTATAATAGTAACTTTAGTTGTTACAGAGCTTACTGATAACACAAGAAAATATTTTTCATTTAGTTGCCAATTGTAGATTGAATTAATCCAGATGCATTGATAGTTTAATGCTGCGAGGGTCAACTATTGCTGGGATGGAATGAGAATATTTTGTGGGAGGCTCTAAGAGTAATTATTTATATTGCTTGATGTTTGTCACATAAGTCACAGGTGTCACAGATTGTCATTATTTTTGTATTTTTTTCAGTTCCCCATTCCTGTTTAGTGCTTTACATGATTTTTCAACAGTTTTGGATGGTAACTATAAAGGAGTCTGCAGTCAGTTGTTGTAATAAAATGTTTGATGACTGAGGGAGTTGGAGTTTTGGGAGACCAACCGCGACTGAACAGGGGGTTCTTTAAGCTATTGACCAGAGGTAAAATAGCCACAAAGTCTCAAGAGACAAGGGAAAGGAAAACAATACTCCTTAGGGAGAGTATCCCAAAGAAAAGCTCTACACAACCCACGTACTGGGTAAAAAAGAACTAAGGCTTAAGGAGTATGAAAATAAAACAACTGCCGGAGCAGAAAACGGGGCAACTCAAAGAAAACAGACCTCGAACCGAGGCTGAAAAAGTAAAACCCTAAAGAAAGAATACTGAGCTCAGATTGTGGCACTAACTTGTTGCCAACAATCTAAAAAAGCTAAAGACTGTTGTGCTAATTTTATAGCCACAACAATCCAATATCGCAACTCAATCCTTTACCTTTACCTTTACCTTTACCTTTACCTTTACCTTTACCTTTACCTTTACCTTTACCTTTACCTTTACCTTTACCTTTACCTTTACCTTTACCTTTACCTTTACCTTTACCTTTACCTTTACCTCGCTTGACAGAATACCGGCTCTCGTGCAACATAAGTGACACTGAAGCAAAGCTTATCGGCTTGCTCAGGGTTTAAATAGAACGCCAACAGGTGCAAATAGTAAAAGGAAATTTGCACGTGTATCATTCAATCAACTCAATGGCCGTAATAACTGAAGAAAAGGTGCATGAAAAAACCAATGGCCGTAATAACTGAAGAAAAGGTGCATGAAAAAACCAATGGCCGTAATAACTGAAGAAAAGGCGCAGGAAGGAAAAGAAATGGTGGCATCAGCCAAAACCATGACAGGACCCCCCCTCTAAGGGCCGGCCCCAGACGGGCCCTCTGAACCACGCCTGCGGAAGTCATGAATAAGCTCAGGGTCCAGAATGTCTCGAGGGGACCCAACAGCGTTCCTCAGGGCCATAGCCCTCCCAGTCAATAAGGAACTGAACACCTCGCCCCACTCGTCTCTCAGCCAGAATGCGGCGTACTGTATATACCGGCTCCCCATCAATGAGCCGAGGCGGAGGTGGCGGTTCATCCGCCGGAGCCAATGCGCTCACGAGAACCGGCTTGAGGCGAGAGACATGAAACGTCGGGTGGATTTTCATGGAACGAGGGAGCTGCAAGCGAACCGTGACCGGGTTGATTTTACGCACGATCTTAAAAGGGCCCACAAACCGAGGGGCGAGTTTACGAGATTCAACTCGTAAAGGAAGGTCACGGGTAGATAACCAAACCCGTTGACCCACCCGATAGGAGGGTGCCGGACGGCGATGCCTGTCGGCAAGTCCCTTCTGTTTGGCCGAGGAGCGCAGGAGGGACGCACGGACTCTCCTCCACGTGGCCCGACATCGCCGAACAAAGAACCCAGCAGACGGCACCTCGTTGTTCTTCTCCAGTTCTGGGAACAGAGGAGGTTGGAATCCAAACTGGGCCTCAAATGGTGAGAGCCCCGTGGACGCGTTACGCAGCGTATTATGGGCATACTCCGCCCACGCGAGATGACGGCTCCACGATGTCGGGTTGGAGGAAGCCAGACAACGAAGAGTGTTCTCTAGCGTCTGGTTGGTACGTTCCGTTTGTCCATTAGTCTCCGGGTGGAACCCCGACGAGAGACTGACGGACGCACCCAAGAGAGAACAAAACGACCGCCAAAACCGAGAGGCAAATTGAGGCCCCCGATCAGACACCACGTCTTGAGGCAGACCATGCAGTCTGAAGACGTGGTCGACTACCAGCCGTGCAGTCTCTGGTGCGGATGGCAATTTAGGCAGTGCAATGAAATGGGCTGCCTTAGAAAACCTGTCCACCACAACCAGGATAACCGTGTTGCCATCAGAAGCCGGCAGACCGGTGATAAAATCCAAGGCAACGTGGCTCCATGGACGACTCGGGACGGGCAAAGGGCGTAAAAGCCCAGAGGGTTGGAGCTGAGAACCTTTGTTGCGGGCACAGACCGAACAAGCGGAAATAAATTCCCGAACATCCCTTTCCATCCCAGGCCACCAAAACCGCCTGGCCAGGAAATCCTTAAACCTGTGGATGCCAGGATGCCCAGTAAGATGGGAGAAATGTCCCCACTGCAGCACCTGGGCACGTACCTTGGATGGCACAAAAAGACAGTTAAGGGGTCCCCCACCTGGATCCGGCTCCAGTCGTTGAGCCCTCCGCACCACAGACTCAATGTCCCACATAACTGGGGCCAAAATCTGGGTGGTAGGAACAATGGGCTCAGAGAAGTGGTCACTGTCAGAGTGATCGAAAATCCGGGAGAGTGCGTCAGGCTTGATGTTTTTTGAACCTGGGCGATATGTTAGTAGAAAGTTAAAACGAGAGAAGAAAAGCGACCAGCGAGCCTGCCGCGAATTGCGCCGCTTTGCGTTCTGAATATACTCTAGATTTTTGTGGTCGGTCCACACTGTGAAAGGGTGTTCAGCTCCCTCTAACCAGTGCCGCCACTCCTCTAGAGCCAGCTTAACCGCCAAAAGTTCCCGGTCCCCGACGTCATAATTTCTCTCAGCCGGAGAAAGTGACCGAGAAAAATAAGCACAGGGGTGCATTTTTTGATCTTGGGGAGAACGTTGTGATAAAATTGCCCCTACCCCAAGCTCCGAGGCGTCCACCTCTACCACAAATGGGAGTGAAGGGTTAGGGGTTATCAGGATGGGCTCCGAACTGAACCTTCTCTTCAACTCCGTAAAAGCAGCCTCGGCTTTGGGCGTCCACTCAAAGCGTGAAGGGGTATTTTTCTTTGTCAGTGCGGTAATTGGCGCAACCACTGAACTAAAATTACGTATAAAACGCCTGTAAAAATTAGCGAACCCCAAAAATCGCTGAACTTGTTTGACCGATTCTGGGGTAGGCCAATTCATGACCGCGGAAACTTTCTCTGGGTCCATTTGTACCTTCCCCTCTGTCACAATGAACCCCAGGAAAGAAACGGATTTGGCATGAAACTTACATTTCTCTGCCTTTACGAATAGCTGGGCGTCCAAGAGACATTTTAAAACCTGTCTAACATGTCTAACATGCTCCGAAAGATTGGCAGAAAATATTAAAATGTCGTCTAAATAAACAAACACAAATTTCTCCAGCATCTCTCGGAGCACGTCATTCACAAATGCCTGAAAGACCGAGGGGGCGTTAGTGAGACCGAATGGCATGACCCGATATTCAAAGTGGCCGTTGTGCGTATTGAAAGCAGTTTTCCATTCGTCTCCCTCACATATACGCACTAAATTATAAGCGTTACGGAGGTCGAGTTTCGTGAAAACTGACGCATCCTGGAGGCGTTCGAAAGCTGAGTTCATGAGGGGCAGTGGATAGCGGTTTTTAATAGTGATATTGTTCAGTCCTCTATAATCAATACAGGGTCTCAGCCCACCGTCTTTTTTCTTTACAAAGAAAAACCCTGCCCCCGCCGGCGAAGTGGATGGTCGGATAAAACTGTTAGCTAACGCCTCTTGGATGTATTCCTTCATAGCTGTACTTTCTGGAGCTGATAAGGACTATAAGGAACCGCGAGGCGGTACTGTGCCAGGATGTAAGTTAATGGCACAATCGTATGGTCTGTGAGGTGGCAAGGTGGTAGCCCTTTGTTTGCTAAATACCTCAGCGAGATTTGCGTAATCGGCTGGTACATTAGGTGGCAATGGAAATTCGAGTGCACCCACCATACTGGTATTCTCTGAACTAGCAGGAGAGTGGGGCATGGAGTCAGAGATAGTCTCTGGTTCCGTTAACTCCCCTAGGGATAAGTCGTCAACCGGAGGATCCCAGTCGAACTGCGAATCCCAATCCAAACTTTCCTGTCTGTCCTCAGAAGGTGGGGATGGCGCAATAGGGCTGGACGGAAACCCCTCTTCCTCATCGTCCCAAGCCAAATTGGTCTCTCTTTGCAAACCATGACCATTAGGAGTTTGTGATGACCTCTGTAAGCAATGTTTGACACACTGGGGACCCCTCACTGTATTTTTCTTATTTCCCCAGTTAATGTGCGGTTTGTGTTTCATCAGCCACGAATGGCCTGAAACAAGTGGATAGGCTGGTGAATCAACCAGGAAGAGCCTGACTCGCTCCAAATGACCACCAAAAGGGACACGCATGCAGACAGGGTCGGTAATTTTTTTAACCAATCCGGTGCCCAGCGGGCGACAGTCAAGAGCTGTAATGTGGCGAGGCCGTGAAAGGAGAACCACAGGCAATCCAAGTTCACTAGCCCAGTTTGAATCCACAAAACAGTCAACTGCGCCTGAATCTAAAAAGGCGTCAGTTTTAACTAGTTGATTATTCCAGGATAGCTCTACAGATAAAACGGTTCGAAAGGCTGATGGGTTACGCCTCACTGGGACCTTTCTTTCACCTAGTGAGGCCTCCCGTTTCCCCCCAGCTTAGGGCAATCATTCTTAGTGTGTCCCTGTCTGCAATACCGACACCATTCGCTGTGCTGCCTTTGTTCACGCACATTGCGTAGGGTGGAGCTATCTATCTGCATCGGTTCGTCATGGCTCAGAGAGCCTAATGGGGGAGCCAAAACTGCAGGTTTACCCAGAAGGGAGGCAACATATGGGAGGGAACGGTTCTTCCTCTCACTTCGCTCTCGCTCACGTTCCCGCACTCGGTTATCAATCCTGACAGCCGTCCTTACCAAAGCATCCAATGTGGCCGGGGGCTCAAGAGTTGCTAAAGCGTCTCTCACTGGCTCTGAGAGCGCATTCTTAAATAACGTCATGAGCGGAGCCTCTGGCCAACCCGTTTCACCAGCCAATGAACGAAACGTAACAGAAAAGGCTGCAACACTGTTCTCTCCCTGACGAATGCGCGTTAGCCTTGTAGCTGCTTCTTCTCCGCTAATATCGTGATCAAAGACCGACGCCATTTCTGCCATTAAACCTCCAGACGTGTTCATTACAGGGGCTTGTGAGCGGATGAGCGGCTCAGCCCATGCAATGGCTGTCCCTGTTAGCAGGGATAAAATAAGACACCCGTGAATCTTCTGTAGTGAAACGTGATGGTTGAGCTCTAAAAAATATCGTACATTGCGCTAAAAAACCCCTGCATCTCCCTGATTCTCCATCATACCGCAGGGGAAGCTGCAGTTTAGGTTCGCGGACAATGACTGATACCATCGGCTCTGGGGTCGGGGGAAAGGAAGGTGCTTGTGGAACTGTGGGGTTTAATGCGCAAGCCCGTTGGCGAACACTGTCAGCAAGCTCATGCAGTCCATTCTCCTGGCTGCGCAAACTTTCTTCCTGACGGTGCAGGCGTTCAAGCATTTCCCCCTGCCGTTCATAAGAGGTTGCTTGTTGGGAATGTAATATCTGAATGCCCCTATCATGGGCGGTTAGGGCAGCCTGTTGAGCTGCAACAGCCTGTTCTAAACCCGTTGGAGTCGCTGGTACATCCATTTCGTGGCTTCAGTGTACTGTGAGGGAGTTGGAGTTTTGGGAGACCAACCGCGACTGAACAGAGGGTTCTTTAAGCTATTAACCAGAGGTAAAATAGCCACAAAGTCTCAAGAGACAAGGGAAAGGAAAACAATACTCCTTAGGGAGAGTATCCCAAAGAAAAGCTCTACACAACCCACGTACTGGGTAAAAAAGAACTAAGGCTTAAGGAGTATGAAAATAAAACAAAACTGCCGGAGCAGAAAACGGGGCAACTCAAAGAAAACAGACCTCGAACCGAGGCTGAAAAAGTAAAACCCTAAAGAAAGAATACTGAGCTTAGATTGTGGCACTAACTTGTTGCCAACAATCTAAAAAAGCTAAAGACTGTTGTGCTAATTTTATAGCCACAACAATCCACTATCGCAGCTCAATCCTTTACCTTTTTACCTTTTTACCTTTTTACCTTTTTACCTTTTTACCTTTTTACCTTTTTACCTTTTTACCTTTTTACCTTTTTACCTTTTTACCTTTTTACCTTTTTACCTCGCTTGACAGAATACCGGCTCTCGTGCAACATAAGTGACACTGAAGCAAAGCTTATCGGCTTGCTCAGGGTTTAAATAGAACACCAACAGGTGCAAATAGTAAAAGGACATTTGCACGTGTATCATTCAATCAACTCAATGGCCGTAATAACTGAAGAAAAGGTGCATGAAAAAACCAATGGCCGTAATAACTGAAGAAAAGGCGCAGGAAGGAAAAGAAATGGTGGCATCAGCCAAAACCATGACAATGACACCTGTCAACATTTGTGATTCTGCTCACCCCTTCTCCTGTAGCTACGGGAACATTGTCAGTGGCAACAGCTTTTCTATCAAAGTCCTAGCTAGGCTACAATACATACAGTAACCCTGTGTTTTATAATTTCAGTAATGCAGTTTGGGCATGCTGTGTTTCTAACAATGTTCTGTTAAAGGCAAAAAACCATGTTCTCTTGCATTATGAACAAAAACCATTTAATGCACAAAAGTAAATGGATTGGTAGAATGCATTTACTTTTGTTTTTTTCAGTATCGACAACTGCCCACTGATTTTTTCGAAACTTCATTTCCCACTGCTGCACATGAGATCAATTGGTTAATTTAAGTATAAATATACACATATAGTAAATTTGTCTATCTCAGTATCCTGATACAAATAGAACAAATAATGAAAAGCCTTAGGAAAAAAAAAAATACTGTTTTGCGTATAAGTAAAAATAATGGTAAAGTTGTAGATCGGGAACGCCCAAATATGTGTATGAAGTTTGGCATCGATTGGACTTGTGGTATGATATTTATGGACCAAAATATAAATAGGCATTTTATCGTCATCATCTGGCCAATACGTGTGCAATACCTTCCATGAGTAGTGGGAGGCCATAGCAGCCCACCTGCCGAATGTGGTTACTCAAGGACTTGAGCTACAGATACGTTTAACAGAGAAAAAGAAAGTCATTCCAGCAAATATTTCCACCAAAAACAATAGTGTTGCAACACTACATGCTTGGTACCATAATAATAATAATAATAATAATAATAATCTGCCATGTTTGTTTGTAGTATGGATAAAATGTGTTACATACGTATACAAATGTTATTTTCTGCCTTTTTACAACAAATTTACAACACATATTTACAGCAAAAAGCCAATGCACATCCAGGGATGTCAAACCATGGATCATTATTCAATTAACAGCTCGATCAAACCTAATTAAGAGCTCAGCTGGAACAAAAGCCAGCATGCACTGCCTGCCCCGAACTGAGACTGAGGAAAAAAAACTGTCATAAACAATTAACTAGTCAACCATATGACCCATTAAAGGAAATTACAAGGACCATGCAGCAGTATTTTATATGGAATTAAGTATGCCTGCCTGCAAGGGTCCTGCTCGTGCTCACATTCAATGTTAGCAGACACCAAATTAACTTGAATCCAGTATTGGCTAATAACATATCTTCAGGTGTTCGCTAAAAAACCATCAGTCAGGACTTACCTCCATGTAACCTTCTCCTGCCTGGTAGTTGAATTTGGGCTTGAATTTTACATGAATGGGAGACTTCCCAGAAAATAAAAACAATTTAAATGAAACTCAGGTTTCTGCTAAGTGTTGCTGTGAGGTCTGTAAGGGGTAGTCTTCAAAAAGGACTAATTAGAAAATGGCCAACAAGCCCTGTACATCGAAAAGGAAGCCAGTGGAAGAGACATCATGGGAGCATCCCAATACTCAAAAAATGTATCCTCCCATCCTCCAATAAAACCTTGTTTCCTCCATGCCAAATTAGGTGTATTTCCATGAATGTAGCTTAAACAAACATGACAAATATAAATAAGCCTGACAGCTATCATTACTTCAGTATGTGAGTAGGATGTGTAGTGGGTAGCACTGTCGCCTCACAGCAAGGTCCTGGATTCGAATCCCAGCCTGGGAGTTTGCATGTCCTCCTTGTGTACCCTGGTTTCCTCCCACAGTCCAAAGACATGCAGGTTAGGCTAATGAATGAATGGTGTGTGTGCCCTGCGATTGTTTGGTGTCCTGCTTAGGGTGTATTCCTGCCTCTCACCCAATGCACACTGGGATAGGCGATAGGCTCCAGCACCCCTTGCAACATTGACCAGGAATAAGCAGGTATAAATAATTGATGGATGAATGACTTCAGTAGGAAATAATCGTTTTTCAATGTGAAATCTGAATATGATTCAACATATCGTTTCACTAATCTACACCGTGTATTAAAATGTTTCTAAATTAGCCTATGTGAGATGCAATGAACAGGCAGTAGAATGTAGGCTGTCACAGTATAGCTACAGTATATGATTGAAAATAGAGTACATAGTATAGTATAGAGTATAGAGGTGAATTAGTGCTCTGTATGTTCAAACATCGGGCACATCGCGATTCTGGAATTACAGTAAATTGTAATGTTTGTATACCATGAGATGTTTTATCTAACATTACTGATTGCATATTAATTAGTGTCTTCACATGAACCGCAATTTCAGGTTTATGTTTGACTGGCTACTGTAGCCTACATGCAACAACTTGAAATCTACAAGCTATTCTGCAGGACCACATGTAAGATCTGTAATTAGCTACGAGTCTATTTGTGGGCTCGGCAAAATATAATGATTATGGCAGGGATATTTCATCAATAGTCAATGTTGACTTAGATGACAGAGAAGCAGATAAGCTGTACCAATTGTTTTCTTGCCTCCTCGCTATCTCCAGAAATATGTCATTGTAGTGAGACACATTTTTGTAAAATATATCAATTACAGGCTTTTCCTGGCAGCAGCTGAGCATCTGAAAAACAACTGTGAACTAAACATCTCAGTTTGGAAAAGCACAAAAACATACTTTTCCACTTTTTTGTCAAAGATTGTTATTTAGTGTTATAATAATTTGTGTTTTTTTATTTTTTATGTTGGGCACTAATGAAACCCAGCCTCACTGGAAGTGGATAGTTTTTTTTTTCTTTCTTCACTTTTGAAATTGCTGAATGAATCTAAATTAATAACTCACTCAATAGCTTTCACAAGTGGAAAGTGTAAATGTTTTCCAGTCCATATTATCCTTGCTAATGTATGCCTTCACACAATTAGAATTAGTCACATAAGTCCAGAAGTCCTGATTTTCAAAACCACATGGTGGAATGTGACCCACTGAATTTTTAAGAAGTACAATTAATAATTATACATGTGATTAATCAGAAGTTAAGAACAACATAGCCTTGAGAAAAAGTTATTTGAAGGCAAAACATGACCCTGAAAACTCATAGCAGAATAAAAAATAGTGTGGTAATTAGATGCCAAATTAGTCCACCTGGGCCAATTAGAGCAGATAAGACTCCCTAATGCTATGTCAACAGAAATAAAATCAGTAAAGAGAAAAGAAAAAAAAAAAACCTGAACTAAAACTCTTAAAAGAGAGAAAATAACTATTTTTTGATTAAAGAGGATGCGGGGATCAAAGAGATTTTATTAGACTTGCTCGTGAAGATTAAATAAATCTTTAGATGAAAAAAGAGCCTCTTCATTTCCTATTACTTAAGTTTGAATAAAAAATTAATGGACAAACATTTCTTGATCTCTATAACAAATGGGGAGACTTTGATTTAGATACTTAAGGAATTTGTGGATGCTTGCCATTTTGGCATATGCAAGATTTACCACAAATCCCTGACACGCAACTTTTTTCTTTCTTTTTTTTTGATGTGAGAGTAAAGTTTAAGCTATAATAGCCATTATGCAGAAAATTACAAACTCCTTTTTAGTATTGCGCTTTACACCAATTAATACATAAATAATACATGTTCTGTTGCCTTCTGATTGCTAGGAATATTTTTATCCAGCAAAATGTGTTAAACACAGACCAACATGAAGTAGTTCAAGTTGGATATTTTCTCTAACTTGACAAAATTGTGTGTGCACAGCTATAAAACTGTTCATATGTCTCATTTGTTGTGAAGAACATGTATCAAAAAGCAAATCTAAAAGAAACAAATGTGTTTCTTCTGACAGACAACAATTTCAGTCAGGAAAACTCACGTATGTAGATTAAATATTTTAATGAATATGAACATTTCTTTTTTGGTTTGGCACCAAATTAATCTGCTTCAGGTACTACAGTGATACATGATACATCCTACCTAATGAACAGGAGGAATACCATAAACCCCCCACCCAGTACCTAGAAGCAGATCCAAACAACAGGTGGTAGCTGGGGTGCTGGAGGGTAAGTGCAGTTCTGTGCAGTAGTTTTGGCAATCAGCAGCACTAGAGGGGTCTGACTGTTTGTTTAAAAAGGCATTGGTGCAGTGTGCATGTGATTGGATGAGGATGAGAAAATGCATTGTGTGTTGTATGTGATTGCTTGATTATGGAAATGTGAATATGTGATTGCAGAGGCCAACATTGGTTGACAGCAGCAAGAGTTTCCTGACCAAACTTGCCGTGCACATTCCATGCACGTTGCTCATTTCATGTATTTAAATTTAATACTTTAATGAATATGTAAGTACATTTTTTGGTTTGGTGCAGAATGGATCTGCTTCTTGTACTACAGTGCCTGCACCAGCATAGACTACCCTATCTAACAGGGAGCATGATACATATCCCATACTAATCAAGAGAAATACCAGACACCCCAAAACAGCAGATCATCCAATAACGAAAGACTAAAACGATATGTACAGCAGATCACCTGCCATTTCCTGAACAATCCGGAAGCCCATACTGATATCCCTCCAACATGGAGACCGCACACAAGCTGTGATCTTGGATCAGGCGTTGGCCAGCTAAGGTTATGTGATAGTAAAAGCTGTTGATCTAACATCTGATAGCAGGGATTTAATTTCATTAGGCTATTAACTGCGAATCATTCTCTCTTGTATGAACCCCAAAAACCGCTAGAGGGAGCTGCATTTGTGTAAAATTCAAACGATGTGTAAGTTTCGACAAGATCAAGAAATTAAATGCTATTTCAGGGATTAAGTGGCAAAGCCCAGAACAGAATCCTTCATTTAAAACAATTTGAGCATGTTGGCAATTTTGAGATCTAGGACCATGTCTGAATCAGTGTACTTGCGCACCATTGGAGTACACAAGTAGAGCACACTGAATGGGAAAGTTGCCAAATAGGCAAAATTTCCTCTAAATATTGTGCACTTAAAATCCCAGTATGATGTACTTATTTATGCAGTTTTGCTTAGCATATTTAGATGCATACTTTTTAGGAGTAAGCTTTGCTGACATTGTCCTTCAACAACGTGCGAGCATGGCTGCACAAAGGTGTACAGTACAACTGGAAAATAGGAAGGAGGATATCTATTTATTTTATTTATTATTATTTTTAATATTCATTAATTTAATGCAGTACATTTCACAGGCTTACTAAACAGTATGCTTAGGCAGTACATATTTTGAAGACACAGCAGTTAGGAGTCTTAGTCTGATTAGATATAAAGGCATGTCCTTGAGGAAATTCTGTCTTTGCAAAATTCAAAAGACCCAACAGAGACCTAAATCATGTTTGGTAATGCTCTTAAATCCTACCAAAATAAGAGCATGTGAGTGATGATAGTTTCTTTATAGGCAGGGAAACGTGTGTGAAATGACTAGTTGACATAATACCCAGGAACTCCAAGGGAGGTAGCAGGCCCTAAAGTTTCCAACTGATAGGTCATTTAGCCTGGCAAATATTTTTGAGTGCGGTAATGCAACTAGCAGGAGGCAAATTAGGAAATGCTTTGCAAAGAAATCACCAAGCAGATGCACCATAAAAGGCAATTTTCAGGTGTTGAGTAAAATCCAATGTAGTGCCTCACCAGCGCTTGTAATGCACATTACAAATGAATAGGCTACTAATAGCAATATGCAAATAGACAGAAAAAAAATGGGAAAGAACCCTTACAATGAGGAAAACATTGTAAGGGTCATCAAATTCAGCTAGGCAGATAATACAAGCTTTGGCATTATAATACTTGGAATACCTCTCTGTTTTTGGCCCAGTGCTGCAACAAGCATGATTGATAAATTACAAGCAGCACAGAATAAAGTGACACAATATGCACTTTGTTGATGATACAATACAAATAATCAGATAATAAGCCATAATAGCTTGAATTGGTTGTTAAAAACAAATTCAAAACAAAAACAAACAAAAAGAAGTGTCCAGAAATACTCCATACAAATTTGTCCTTCAGTTCAGACAGATATGATTACTCCAAGGCATTTATCAAATAATCATTGCCTTCTACCTAAATGCAGGACAGATACAGTGCAGTGAATGCTAATTGTTTAAAGCAATGGCAAGCTGTAACTCGCTACCAAATCTACCAAACTATAGAAAATAATTGTTAATGTTTTAAGAAACTACTGAAACATTGAGATGTTGCCTCAAAATGAATTGGATTTTTAAATGGGATAAAAAATTCAAACTAAACGGGCCATCTTCTGTCCCATTTGTAAGTGTGATGGACAGGTCGACTGGGCAGTGTCTCCGTCAGCTGCTTCCTGCACCTGGCCATCTGGGAATATTCATCCTGCGCAATTATTCACCGGAATTGTTTATAATTGTTTTTAGCACTGGCATATAAATGGAAAGAAAATATTCTGGAGCAGGGGGAAAATAAATATTAAGATTTAAAATATTCACCCTTACATTTTTTTTTTTTTTTTTGATCATAAGTAATGGATCATAGAGACACTCGTAATGGAGCCTCTTGTAAATGCTTTTCAGCCATGATGAAATTAGCAGTCGGCTGTGATAATAATGAAGCGAAACCCCTGCCACACCCACAGTTAATGTATTCTTATTGAATCGGCCTCTTTTACAACTGCACCACAGTGCTAACGCCTGCAGTCACAAAATTACCAAAATTTAACTGGACACGCCTTAATTCACCAGTGCCTTGAGTTACTGCTAGCGTTTGAAAATTGCGCCTTGACTGTGAAAATAGGGCCCTTTGTGTGAATGGTCATTCATAAGAGCTATATAATTCCTTCATAAGCACAAAACAAACATTCAAATGTTTATATCTACAGTATAACCGCTATAGATATATAGTGTATTATGTCACCACCGAACCAGCAAGTGACATTACAATTATACACTCACTGACAAAGCATTTCTAAATATTTATATAGCCTAGTGCTTATGAAGGAGTTAAACAGATCTTAAGGACTATTAACAGAATTTGTAATCCAGAATCGTATGCATGAGCAATTCAAAATGAATGTATATAATTTATCAACAAGTATATGTACCAGTTAGCCAGACATGAATTAATTCCCCCTGTCCCCAAGCTTTAGCACACTGTCCTTAATGGTTTCAAAGTATTAAAGAGCACAACAGTAATGTCGTCCCCATGAAACTATTTTAATTCCACACCGTTAGAACTGTTCTTCAATGGATTCTTTTTTCTACCCTCCCAACCCCACATCCCCCAGCAAACCTGTTGACAGAGGAAATCAACATTTGGCAAACAACTGATTTCCCATAAATTTCCAATGACTCGCAGTCTGTACAAGTTGCTCTCATTGTAACTGGTACCTGCACAGCAAAGATAAGAAGGGTAGTGATAAGGGCTTGGACATTCCTGCCGACGCTCCACAGCTCGTTGATAGTGATAACCTTATAAGGCCTTGCATTGTCCAGGGCGTTTTAGGGAAAAGGGAAATTTGGAATTGCTTGGCATCATGTGATTATTACCCTACCAACACCCCCACCCCACAGAAATACAAGCTTTGGCAGTTCTTTTCTTGTCTTACTCTGTTTTCTAAGATGCCAGCACAGTGACATTTTTCACTGCTAAGCATTGTTGTCCTAATGTCTAATATCATCAAATTATTTGAGGTGTGATGAATATCAATGCTATTTCCAGAAGTGGTAAATTACTTTAAACATTATGAGCAGATCTAAAAGCCATAAAACACACAAACACAGAATTTTCAATGTTTTCTATTGATTCATCATTTCACCGACGTTTCCCCGGCACGTCCTGAGCCAAGCATTTCCAACGTGCCTCATGGGCTCCGGCAGCGTGCAGGAGGCTTGGCTGCTAATGTCACGTCTGACTGCGCAGCGACAGGACCATCTGCTGAGACAGCAGAGAGCAAAGGCTCATGGGAAAAGGACCAAGCCTCCACCTGGAATCCCCCTCTCCACCTCCAGATCTCCAGGTGGACACTTGAACGCATTCATTATGATTGATCAGCAAATATGGAGGACGGAGCACAGCTGTATGTACCGGGGATGGAATGCCGGTGGAAGTACAAACCGCACAATCGAGTTTCTCATTTCAAGTTGTATTACTTTTTTATTAAGGGTAGATTTGAGGTATGAGACTTCTCATTTTCTATGTTGGGATTGTGATTATATGTGCATTGTGATTACATGTATTTGTTCATATGCTTGTTTTTAGTTAGTTAGCTTGTTGGTTCATTTTTAGACTAGAACAGGCCTAGGAGTAAGTGTTTTCTTTGCTTTGAATTGACTACACAATGCTGGTAAGTCTGGTTCTTGTGTCATCCTTGCAGGAAAATAGATTTTTCACAGGTTTCTTGTCTTTTGCATAATTGTTTAATATTTAATGCACTAGTACTTATTGTTTCAGTGAGTAGTTTAGGCTACCTTGTTTGCTTTTAGTAACAGGACAGGGTGTGAGTAACGTAGGCCTCAGCTCTAAATTGACTACATGATGTTTAGTTGGTTAATCGCGCGCTCATGACATAACATGACATTTGTCTTCTCTATCCACATTTAAATATTTAATGTGTTTGTATTTATTGTTTCTGCGCGTAATTATTCGCTTTGTTCTTAGCAAGAGGTGTGAGCGAGTGACTATTTTCTGTGAAGCGACTGGATGCCATTGGTTACACTGGTAGCTGGTGGCAGGCTGGAGAATGGAATGAGAAATCATAGAGGGAATCCAGCTGGCGTATAACTGCACAGTCAATCAATCAGAGCACAGGCGCGGAGTCTGAGAAACTGTCAATTAAGGAAATTCTGCAACCTGTACCAGGGCCCTTAATATTCTTTTTATTTCACCCATTTATTTTGCCTTGGCACTCTCTCAGAAATTGGATTTGACAGCTGAGCGCTATGGTAGATTCTCCCCAGATGTTTATGTATACCCTGTTTAAGATTTATCCTGCCAGTCAAACAACACGGCGAGCGGAGGGCTCCTCGCCTCAGACTGTGCTTGCATAAGTATTCGCTTCATAACTTGCGCAAGTTCACTTCCACGCGAGTGGGCAAACACAACGGGATCCCTCTCAGTCGCTGCTGAAAGATACAGTGCCGGCTGAGAGATGGAGTGCTGAATGAACTCTGTGAGATAAAAGTGCAATTTCAGATTTCAACTATCGATATCTTTCAGCGTCAGCGCGTTGCCGCGGGATCGTTTAAGAAGGTGGTTTTGCTCAATGTGTTTACTGATGATTGGATACAAAATACACAGCAGCCACACCTGGTTTCAGCAAAACACTGCCAGTATGCCACAGGGAATCATTCTTTTAGAAATGTGGTATTATGGCTGTTTGCTGCGAGCAGGTGTGGCTGCTGTGTATTTTTTATCCAATCATCGGAAAACACATAAGTCTGGCAACTTGCCTGGCATATGTTATATGAATGAAATATAGATTGTGTAATTATAAATTGAAAATACAATATGATAATTGATTTATCTTTTTTTTTTTCTGTAAGACTCATATGCACATGTACGGATGTGCATATACTGCATGCAACGTTATAAATGCAATGATAAGGATTGTAAGGGCCATATTCAATTCATTGTTTGATTTAATCAAAAAAAAAAAAAAATCAATAAATGTCCCTAGATTAATTTAATTCCATATGTACATGTTTGATTGAATCAAGGGAAGTGTCTTAATGTAATGAGCCATCCAGCAGCCCTACCATATCTTCAAGTGTGCAAAGGCATATTAATTAGAAAATTGTTGTATGATGGTACTTCGAGAGACAAAAATTATTTACCTGCCAATGGTTACTGATAATTCCAAAAGTTGTCTGCCATTACAATTACAAATATCAACTTAAAATGTTTTAGGTTTAACACCATGCAATTTAGATGTTGGCCGAATTATGCAACTAAACCCATCCTTACTCGGTTTCTATACATATTTATAAAAACATAGAAGCATAGTTAATTATGCTGTAAGCAAAATAATTGTGAAGAGATGAAGCAGAAGCCATTGAAGAGCTGTGTTGGTGTTAAAAGTAACAAGAATCGGTTTCATCAGTACCACATGTGAAGTTATTGCTGTTCATCCAGTGTCCAAAGATCCAGTGCGCTGTACTCCTTACTGCATGCTGTCTGATAGGCTTGACCTATTCATTCTGTCTTTTCATGCAAGAATGGGCTGCACAGATAAAACATGATAAAAAGCATGTGAAATTCAACCCAGGATTCACAGAACTCGGAAATTTACAAGACACACCTTCTTTTCAGTGAGACTCCACCCCCAGAGAACATCTATCATTCCCCCACTTAAGACACTGAAGGCATGATGCGCATAGAGGGGGGAAAAAATGCTTGCGCAGAATTTTTTTGTTAAGCACACATCTCACGCCAGGATGGGCCCTATGAGAATGGCTCACCAGATGTTGCATCTCTGCCAAAATGTATTGAGAAGCGAAATGGGAAGATTTGCGTGTACATTTGCACACATGTGCACACATGCTTGTTAACATGATTTACCTAAAAATATTCCCATTCTGTTGCATTACCATAGGCAATGATGCACTTCATTCTCCACCATGCAGTGCAGGCTGAATCTCTACAAAAATAACTTTAAGAACATAAGAGGATCTAAGGACACACACTGTGCAATTTTAAATTAAAACTGACAATGAAGGATGAAAAACACTTAATCTTTTCTCATCTACATAAATTCATTCATATGACAATGAATATAAACATTGTGAGTTTAATCAGTGTGATTTTACAGTGAATTGAACAACAATGGTGAACTGAATAGGACAAAGATTTTTGTATTATGGGTTGATGATGATAAATGAACATTTGTAATCAATGTTTGATCATTTAATTCTATTAATCTTTGTATACGCTATACATTGATACTGTAGAATAAGATCATACTCATGTAAGCAATGCTATTTGATCTGATGTAAATGTATTAATGCTTACAAAATACAACATCTAACATATGGTTGGTTGTGTTACAAACAAGGCGGAACAAGAGAGCATTCTGTGTGTTTGTGCAGGTGATGATGATAACAGTCAAATGTGATTATTCTCACTGGAATCACTACTGTACATTCTGTTGAGATATGCCTAGGAACAAGGTGTATTATACATAATGATGATTGCCGGCAATCATCATCTCAAGCTTTCTATTACTTGGCCTGGCAAACTGATCACATATCGGCAACTCTGTGATGCAATAGTGGCTGTCTTTTAATGGTAGTAGCCATACCATAAAAATACAGTTACAGTACCACTGCAGACAAAATGTGGCAATGCACACACTGATGCAGGGAAAGAGACCTTCAGCCCTAGCCCGGCCCAAGTAGTTGAATTGGATCCTTATTGGATCAGGGAACAATAATGTTTGAGACAAATGGCTTCTTGGGTGTCTCTGATGAGTCAAGTGTGTTAAATTGCTTCCTTAGTGTAAGTATAAGAGAGCTTTCAGCATCTAGCCTTGATTCTAGGCTTTTGATTGCGTTTGGAGTCAGTTATTGGCATTTGTCAACATGAGGACCAGAGTTGTGCCAATAAAAGTCAAGGAAGCCATCATGAGGCTGAGAAATCAGAAGAATAAAAAAGTAAGGGACATAGGCCAAACTGTAGGCTTACCGAAATCAATTGTTTGGAACATCATTATGAAGAAAGTAAGAGCTGGTGAGATCTGTAATTGTAAAGGGCCTGGTAGACCACGGAATACCTCTAGAGTTGAAGAATTTTCACCATAATGAAGAAAAACCCCCAAACACCTGTCCAACAGATCAGAAACACTCTTCAGGAGGCAGACGTGAATATGTCAGCGATTACATGCACAGAAGACTTCGCAAACATAACTACAGAGGCAACACTGATGCAAGATCCAAACCACTAGTTTGACACAAAAACAGGGTTTCCAGGTTACAGTTTGCTAAGAAGTACTTAAAAGAGTCTGTGGATTTCTGGATGCTTGAGAACAAGATTCACTTGTATCAGAGTGATGGCAAGAGCAAAGTGTGGAGGCCAAAAGGAATTGCCCAAGATCCAGAGCACCCATCTCATTTGTGAAACACAGTGTTGGGGGTGTTATGGTTCAGGCATCCACTTGGCTCACTTGTCTTCAGTGATGGTGTAACAGCTGCATAAAAAATAATTCTGAAGTATACAGAAGCATCAAATCGGCTCAAGTTCAAATAAATGTCTCCAAACTAGAAAATTCTTCACTGGCCAGTCACCTTTTCTGAATCCAATTTAACATGCGTTTCATATACTGAAGAGAAATCATAAGGCAACTAGCCCCCATACAAATAGGAACTGAAGATGGCTGAAGTACAGGGCTAGCAGACCATCACAAGAGAAGATACTCAGCACCAGGTGATGTCTATGGGTCACAGACATCAAGCAGTTATTGCATGCATAGTGTGAGGGAGTTGGAGTTTTGGGAGACCAACCGCGACTGAACAGGGGGGTTCTTTAAGCTATTAACCAGAGGTAAAATAGCCACAAAGTCTCAAGAGACACGGGAAAGGAAAACAATACTCCTTAGGGAGAGTATCCCAAAGAAAAGCTCTACACGACCCACGTACTGGGTAAAAAAAGAACTAAGGCTTAAGGAGTATGAAAATAAAACAACTGCCGGAGCAGAAAACGGGGCAACTCAAAGAAAACAGACCTCGAACCGAGGCTGAAAAAGTAAAACCCTAAAGAAAGAATACTGAGCTTAGATTGTGACACTAACTGGTTGCCAACAATCTAAAAAAGCTAAAGACTGTTGTGCTAATTTTATAGCCACAACAATCCAATATCGCAACTCAATCCTTTACCTTTACCTTTACCTTTACCTTTACCTTTACCTTTACCTTTACCTTTACCTTTACCTTTACCTTTACCTTTACCTTTACCTTTACCTTTACCTTTACCTTTACCTTTACCTTTACCTTTACCTTTACCTTTACCTCGCTTGACAGAATACCGGCTTTCGTGCAACATAAGTGACACTGAAGCAAAGCTCATCGGCTTGCTCAGGGTTTAAATAGAACGCCAACAGGTGCAAATTGTAAAAGGAAATTTGCACGTGTATAATTTAATCAACTCAATGGCCGTAATAACTGAAGAAAAGGCGCATGAAAAAACCAATGGCCGTAATAACTGAAGAAAAGGCGCAGGTAGGAAAATAAATGGTGGTATCAGCCAAAACCATGACAGCATAGGATATGTAACCAACTACTGAACATGACTGCTTTCATTTACATAACACTAATATGCCCCAAACATTACAGTGCCCTGAAATAGGGGCTATATATAAAAGTGCTGCAATTTTACATGGTTAAACCAAAGTGTAGAAAAATACCATTAAATTACATCTGATAATGTGCACTTCAGCCACATGTGAATTTTTTGATTACAAATGTAAAATGGTGGAGTACAGAGCCAAATCCAGTCTTTTTCACAAACATTATAGAGCTCATTGTATATCCAGGTCACCTTCTATCATCACTGTTCCACGTTGCCTGTTTAATATTCCCTGTACTTCTCCCTGCTTTCATTTATATCCTAATATTTCCTTACATAGTCACACACTTCCAGATGTATTGATTTACATTACCATCTGTTGAGCATTTGGTGACAGACACTTCTTGGCACCTCCGGCTCCTCAGAGACGTTTAGCCGAGAGATATTTCTGAGACTGTGACTGCCTTTATATATAAATAAATGGATGTGATAATGTTATCAACAGATAAGAGTATGGATAGCATACTGTATCTCACATTTCAAAGCCAATATTAGCTCTTGCTGAAATCATACTTATAAAAACAATATAAGAAAAACAACAATAATAAAACCAAGAAAGGACATTGACGGGGACATGAAGGGTTTTTTTACCAGAAGGATAATGTCCTTCATGGTGACAATGGCCCTTTACAATTTGTGTGTTCCCAGAATGCATCAGTCCTCTGTAATCAACAGAATTACCTTGTTTGTGGAAGCCAGTTTCTGTCATCCATGGGACTAGAGAGTGAGTCCTTACTACACTGTAAACAGAATTTATTTCTTACATTTTGCTACAAAATATACATCAGATGTTTATTTACAAAATATGGAGGCCTGAAAGAAGTACAAATTCATTTCCCCTGAGTCCTTCTAATAGGGTTTACGGCAACTTGCAGCTGCACCATATTTTCCTTTCTATTTTTTTCTCTGTAAAGCTAATTAAGCTTCTGTGGATTAAGTGGACTTTAATGCTACTGTGTGTGTGTGTGTGTGTGAGAGTGTGCTTGTGTGCGTGTGTGCGTGCGCGTGTCTATGTGCAACTGTCTATTACAGGTAAACCACATAATCTCATTTGCTGACAGACAGATGTGTGTCCTTTTAACAAGAGCATTAACCTTGCAGGTTCAGTTTTAATTAACCTGTGGCATTTGAACAGGCCAAACCTACAATTTTCTACCATCCATACCAGCCCCCCACCCATTTCACTCCTACAGCGCAGCTGCGTAATAATTCTATGCAGATGGATGCTCTGAACTTTGCCTATAGCAGCATTCATTTATGCAATACCGGCCATTCACATATTAGGGGATACTGGGGTGTAGCCAATCAGACTAATGTGTGCTACAGAAGTAAAACAGAACATTGGATAAAATAAGGCATATTATTATTATTATTATTATTATTATTGTTATTGTTATTGTTATTATTATTATTATTATTATTATTATTATTATTATTATTATTATTACAGTAGTGCAGTGGGTAGCACTGTTGCCTCACAGCAAGGAGGTCCTGGGTTTGAATCCCAGACTGGGCCTTTCTGTGTGGAGTTTGTGTGTTCTCTCTGTGTCTCCCATACTGTAGGTATGAATGTGCGAGTGAATGGTGTGTGCACCCAGCGATAAATTGGCAACCTGTCCAGGGTGTATTTCTGCCACTCGCCCAATGCACGCTGGGATAGGCTCCAGCACCCCCCGTGACCTTACCCAGGATAAGCAGGTATAGATAATGGATGGACGGATAATTCGCAGCATTTGATGCATCCAGAAAATAATTTTTATTCATATTTTGCTCCCAATTTGGAACATCTAGTTTTTCCATTTCTCTGGAGTTCATGATCTTTGCTGTGTCCTCGTCTGTCAATTTGAGAGAGGACAGACAAGAATGTGCTCTTCTATGAGAATTCACCTGCTGATGGCACAATCATGATTTGATACCAGATTGTGGGGCCCTTCCACACATTTGAACACAGTCTTAATAACAAAATGAGCTGCACACAAAAGCAAACTCACCCACGTGGTCCACAGTGCTGCTTAGCCTTACTTTCCAAATATTACACATATTTTCATTTTTACAGTTCTCTGCTCAAAATAGACTAATGACACATTATAAATCCTCTTCTAATTAAATTGCTTCATCTGCCTCCAATGCCAAACAAAGGAGTTGTCTATATTGAATCTGGATCCTAACATATTTGCACAGCTGTTGCGTCTCTAGGTTGTCTTAAATTCAGTCTAACCTCATTATCTGCAATGTGCTTTACGCGATGACATTCAATACATGTTGGCGCATGCTGTATCCCTCTCATTTTGTGATATTGTGATATTTTATGCCGTTGTGATTAGATTTTATGTTATATTTTGAAATTCATATATTATACAGTGCAAGAGTAAGTCTACTGCATTGGATCTTGGCTTCAATATTTTAACTACCAAAACATAAAAAATGGCTTAGTCAGTGGCTGGTTCTCATCCTCAAGGTCACCAAACCTGCTCCTGCATCTATTCGGTTCTCTGGTGGACTCAAAAACATCCGGAACAGAGGTACCCAGAGTGTATTCAACAGGCAGAAAATTTTGTTTCATTTCAACGTTCCATTTATTGAGCAGGAAGATCACTCTATAAGTCTTGCGACATTGCTCGGGAGATTTTGTGGCCGTGATGTGGCAACATAACATAAAGATAAAGTGCGCAGTTGGGCACAAGGTAGAGATGCTATATTCTTCATCAGTTGAGTCCTGTTTCTGTTTCAAAAGATGCATATACACGTTGGTGCTCTTCCATGTACCCCTTGTAACATGATAAACTCATTACTTTACCCTGCTGCCTGAAAGTACTCTCCTACGTATCACTCTTCAGCCTTGTGTCCTTTCTTGCACCCTGAAACAGATGATGGCCTAGATTCAATAAAGATTTGTCCTTATGCTTGCAAATAAATATGTCTTACTTTTTCTCTATAGAAGTACAGTCTGGAGGCTTAATTTTGGTGAACTGCTGAAGTTGTGTTTGCGGATAAAAAAAATGTAAAAATAAAACATAGGCACTTAAGTAAGACTTTAGAACACATGTTTTGTTTTGTTTTTTTAAATTCAGACCAGACCCTTTGTAAAGGCTATGCTCTCTTCTCTTGATGCCACAAAAAGCTTATTGTAAAATGACAGTAAATAAAAGCAAAGTGTACTTTTTTTAAACTAAGTAAAAGTACCAAAACATAGCAACCACTGTTGGTATCTTTTGCTTTAATAAATAAATTCACCTTACACAGCCACAATGTAATAATTATGATTCCCAGATGAACATTTCCTGAGCCCTTTTTCGTGTTTATACATGAATCATGCCATTGCATTATTGTGGTTCACACATTAAAATAATAACTCATACATTGCTAGAATTGCCTCATACTCAAAATATTCCATTTTCAGCACTTTAATACTAAATGTGGTGTGTGTGTGTGTGCGCGTGCGTGCACGCGCATGCACGTGTGTGATTGTGTGCCTGTGCATGTGTATGTCTGCAATGCGGCATGTGTGTCTATGAGTATACCTATTGGGCACACAGCATGATAAGTCTATATAATATAAAATTATAATATGTGATAGAGTCTATTCCGTATTGTAGAATAATGCTTAGTGAACTTATGCACGTGTGACTCAGAAGTTTGGGCCTTATTTGCATTTGGTGCACTGAAAACCTGAGTTGCTTCAGTAAAATATCCATAAAATGTCCATAAAACGTAATCGGCGTACGTTACTGTGGGGAGGAACATCTGCTAAATGCCAAAACGTAATGTAATTATGAGAGTTCCCATGTGCAATTCAAGACTGGCACTCAGAGACAGCTTTGTGTGCATGAGATATCCAGCAGAGGAGATCAACCTCATCTCCAGAGACACCAGTCCTTTCTTCTTCATTTATATTTTGACACGCTGATTGGATCCATTATTCGGGGCAAGTCTAGATAATTACTTCAAACAAAATTTTAAAAATTAAAAAAAAAAAAAAAACTGGTTGTTCTGTCTCGTGAAATTGGAATATGCTTATTTGAGTTTTGAACTACTGTAAGCTGGAAAAGGTTCCACCTTGAAATCCAATAATTGCTAGGGCCCGGGGTGAGTGAGGACCTATAAATGTCTGTTTGATCCTGTGGTACATAAACAAGAGACTCAGGAAGGCTAATGGATCATGTCATGTCCTGCAGTAATGCTATCATAATGTAATGGTAATTTGATTTTGGTCCCTGGAACAAAATAAAAAAATAAATAAAAAAATAAGGATTATAATATATGAAGCTGACTCTGCCATATGCTACCATAATAGCTGCATTTTCATTTGCCATGAGAACTGATTCATCGTGGTGCACGAGTTACCCATTACCCAAACCGATTGCATTATTTCCACAAGTTAATTATGGATAATTTCATCACAAACAGTATCAAGATCTTACCATTTACCATTCGGGACATTCAGATATGAAAAAAAGAAAGAGGATCTAGAAAGCATTGATTTAATGAATGCAATACTGTCTCAGATAATGCTTTGGTCTCTGCCTTCCTGGAGGAAATAAATAAATAAATAAATAAAACACAAATAAATAAATCGGTTGAGACTGAGGGAACTCAAATTAAGTTATGAACCAGTGTGGCTTGCAAGTTTGAGAATGACAAAGTTTCTGACTGCAGGGATCATGACAGTGATGGCGCTCAGTTGTTTGACATAGTTAAAAGTAATGTACGTCTGAGCTAATGTATGTCTCATTAAAACTAAGTATGTCTCATTTAATGTCATTAAGACTTTTTAAATCAAATGAAAATAACTTGAGCATGAGCACAGTGCGGTTTAATTGATTAAAAAAAGTCACATTGTTCCTTTGGCTTATTGAGGCAAAACCTTGTACAGAAGCCAAATTAATTTAATATCTGCAAAATATGGTCGCTATTAAATTAGCAAAACTGAAGGAAGCTGCTGCTAACACTGTTTTAATTTCATTTAATTTAATAATATATTTGAGTGTCTTGGTGTTGGGAAATGTCAGTGTTAAACGTTGCGGATGGCATAAAGAGTAGACAATGATTTAATTTTGCTCTCTTGGGCTGATTCAAATGACTGGATGTACAATAGCCTTGCTTAGAATCCAACAGTATTGCCAAAATAGCATATCCAGAACTACTGTGTAATGATATGGAGTTACCATTCTGAATTTGTCCAGTATAATATTGGTTTGTATGATGAGTTGACATAATTTACACAATAAGTTGTATTTTCAGCTCTCATGCAGCTTGATAAGTAAAATAATTGCCTTCAAAGTATTGTATTGAAAAACTGTAAAATGAAGAAAAAAAAAATGGATCACCTGAGGATTTGGTGATCTGCGTGATTGCGTATGATTTTTAAACTAAAATAGCAAATAACAATAGGGTATCTTGATGCATTTTTCTGTACACACATCAAGACAAAAGACAGAAAGCGTATACTTATAGCCGGTTTCTGGAGATCTGAGGGAAGGTTGAGAAAGGAAAAGCCATTAATTTAAGCGTACCATAACCCGGGATGATAAGAGAGAATACAAATAATAGCAGTGAGATTAAATTACAGCCCAATTTGTTGTTGCTGCAGGTGTCTATGCTTGTGACAGGTACAAGATATGTGTTTTCTATTCTGAAGCAATTCATGTCGTCAAAAACAAAATGTTCATATTATCTAAAATAAATACATAAATAAATAAATACATAATCAGAACAAAAACATGACTTTTTTCATTGAAATAATAAGAATAAGTTGATATATAAAGATGGACCAAACCTTTTCCAATCCTCCTTGAATGTGGAGCCAAGTAAAAATGAATAAATAAATATATAAAATAAAGTAAAATACACCCAGCTCGACTAAGTAACAGAATCGAATGTGAATAACTCCTGCAATGTGAGAGTAACGTCTCTCCAGCTGCTTCCATTGGTGAAATGAGTGATGTTCCCGGTCAGTTCCCTCTTCCTCCTGCCTCCAATGAAATAAGACTGACAGTAGTTTTGTTCTTATTTTCAGAGAGTAGAATTTCGGGCATACAGCAAGAGCGCTATTTCTGTTCTGATTTCTGTTCTGAAGCCTGTACCCACTGACAGACGAACCGTTTGTAGTGTACTTTCTGTATAGGCTTTTCTTTTTCGTTTTGTATTGCTGTTGTGTCTAATGTATGTTTTGTTTGCCTTTCCGAATGTATTAATTTTATTCAAACCCAAATTGAAACAGAACAGTACATCACCATACACGTGGAGAGATACACCTCCTGTATTTGCCTACTGAATGTTGCACTAGGTGCAATGCCCTCTGTCCCCCTAAGAGACAGTAGTTTAAAATGTGCTGATTTCCCCAATCAGAAACACCCTGTTAAAAATAGGGGGGGGGGGGCAGGACTTGATAAGAAAACCCTGCCTATGAGATAAAGAGAGTCATGATAAAGACTGGTGCCTTTAAAGGACTGCTGAAATTTATCACATCAAGACGAACATAGCAACGTGTGACATATATTACAACACATATATTATTCAATACATTTCAATACAAATGTATAGGAGTATTGCACATTACAAGTGACAGTTCCTTATTTCACAAATTACTGAGTGTCATGTTGTGTATGTGCACGTGCAGTTTATGCAGATTATAGTCAGAACAGCATTCCATTACTACAAAGAGTGACAACCTTGTAACAAAGACAATGAAAAACAATACCCAGTATATATTTTTGTGAATGGAAAAATATATTTTCACAGCACGAGACTAAAATATACATGCATTTCACAAGAACTCACAGCCACGATGGTGTTCTTATTTATTAATTTATTTTTCACATTAATGGTGCCCGTGGCAAGTCTGAGCTCAGTAGAAAGTTGGTGATGCAGCACTGCAGGGACAGACAGTAGATTAATCTGGGGCATCTAATCTCCAGGTATTTTCATTATATTACAATCGCATCCCCCCCGCCCCCACCCCATTTTTTGCCTCTCTGGTAATGCGTTTTTAACGCGCTAAGTAATGATGCAGTCTGCACTGCAATCTGCTTCCAAAAATGGGTGGCCAAAACGCTCAGTTGTTTTTAATGGAAACAGATGCATTGTGATTACAGCTCGGTGGTCCACCTCCCTGATGACGCACCAGCAGGGAGAAGACGTCTCCTTGAAGGCAGGGAATTCATTAATTGGATAAGAGCCTGACTCAAAGCCTGTAAATAATTATATGTTGTCAGATGCAAGAGTCTGCCCTTCACCGACATTGGCTCCTTGTAGACCAGAACTGTAAAAGCAAGGGGGTGGGGTGGAGAGGAATCAAAATCCTTGCTTCGTTTCTGCCTCATCCACCACAGAATGGAAGCAGTAATTAAAACACATTTTTTTCCAAAATACATAATGCAAATGCAGATATCAATAGGAGCATGATGGAGTACAGTGAAAGCTGTGGGGTGAACATTCAGGGAAATGGGCTGAATGAAGGCAAAGACTCGTGGTAAGGGCATTTTCCGGAAACTGGAAATTTATGGAAATGACTGTTGCCTACGGAGGTCAGGTCTGTGTGCTCCAAGTATGCATTCCGTCTGACTTGTGCACTTAATATGATTGATGCCCCAGTGGCCAGTGTATGTATTTTATATTAATCTATTTAAGTGATGACAGCATAGGCTGCAGCAAATGTATTCACATCCTTCTGAAGGTGCTTTTTCCCTTTGTTACTCAATATCAACATTTACAAGGTCATAAATGTTCGTAAAAATTTATACAAACTCAAGCATTTTTGAGTTTTCTCTTTCCTTTTTTTTTTTTTTAACTGAGAGATCAATAAGTGTATAATCAAATTTAAGCATCAATTGGCACACAGATGTCGATATAAGTATCGGTCAAAGCATTAGGTTTCCATTTAATTTTGACAAACAATGAAGAAAACTTATCTTCTAAGAAGAATGGCACATTGCAGGGAGATGTGAGCAGTGGGCAGTTGAATAAAGTGTGACATCTTATTTCCTTTCAATTTCAGAACCATTATGTAGCTGCCCGAAAACAAAGCAGCTAATTCAGCAAGCGACGAGCAAAAATGACAAATGATTATCAGTGCCGTAGAAATGCCACGGAGGCAGATGTATATAATGAGCATCAATTTCAGATTGGTGAAATAAAAAGGGCCTGGATGGATGCAAACCGCAAGCAAATGGCCGATGGGATATCAAATTCATAATGTCAACTTATAGCGACATAACGCCAGAATATAGAAACACGAGGGATTCAGTTTGGGGATCTCTCTATTGTGAGCATTTCAAGCCAAAACTTGTGTCTACTTGGCATCAAATTTCATACATGCAGTCTGTGATTTAATCAACATTAGTCCTTAACTTTGACTTATGTATGAAAGACTTAAAAAAAAATTATTAGGTGGCACGGTGGTGCAGTGGGTAACACTGTCACCTCACAGCAAGAAGGTTGTGGGCCCTGGGCCTTTCTGTGTGGAGTTTGCATGTTCTTCCCATGTTCGTGCGGGTTTCCTTCAGGTACTCCGGTTTCCTCCCACAGTCCAAAAACAGGCAGGTAGGCTAAGTGGAGACTCTAAATTTCCCATAAGTATGAGTGTGTGATTGGTGATAGATTGGCAGCCTGTCCAGGGTGTATTCCTTCCTCTCGCCCAATGCACGCTGGGATAGGCTCCAGCACTTTACATTACATTACATTACAGGCATTTGGCAGACGCTCTTATCCAGAGCGACGTACAACAAAGTATATAACCATAACCAGGAACAAGTATGACGAAACCCCTAGAGAGAAGTACCGGTCCAAGTGCAGGGAACAACCGCATAGTTCAACTTGGACCCTGAAGGTTAAACTGATTAACACTAACACAACGAGAACGGCAACAACGCAATCTATGGAAAAAATACAAGCAGTAGTTAAGACAGTTAATGCACCTAAGTCACCTACGAAACAGCTGCCTAGTTACAACCCTAAGCTTACAGTCATTTACAGAGGGGTAGGGAGGGATGGGGAGAGGTGAAGCCTGAAGAGGTGAGTCTTCAGTCGTCGTTTGAAATGGGTCAGTGTCTCAGCTGTTCTGACCTCCACAGGGAGGTCATTCCATCACCGTGGGGCCAGAACAGACAGGAGATGTGTTCTGGAAGTGCAGGTGCAAAGAGGGGGAGGTGCTAGGCATCCTGAGGTAGCAGAACGGAGGGATCTGGCTGGCATGTAGGGTTTGAACTTCCCACGACTCTGCCCAGGACAAGCGGGTATAATGGATGAATGGATAACTGCCCAAACTGTGAAAAATAAAAAGAAAACTACCACATAAGAAAACGTACAAATCTCATTGCATTTATAATTTTATAATCTCTTTTATAATCTTATAATCTCTCTCATTATATAAATATGACAACTGCAGCTGCTATATTTTATTAAATGTCAAACAGATTGAAAGAAGAAATATCTTTCTAATTACATTATACTGCTTTAGATATGTCAAATTAAAGGTCAAAAAGTCTGATTTACAGAAAATAAAAATGAAGAATGTGAATTTGATATAATTGACATTATCATGGCTTTAAAGAGAAATCTCTAAAACTCTCCAAACATCTACTTTTGAGATTCCCATGAGATTTGCAGGAGTCTCATTTCAGGTTTCCTTTTTAAAGTCACACAATGAGAATATAGCAAGTGGCTCATCTCGAGCAAAAATTGCTTGTCACAGTAGATACTTCAAATGGGCTCATTTTAATGTGGGAGAGAGACAGAAGAAATAAGCCATGAACAGGTAACAAAGGAAATATCTTTGGTGGTGGGGTGCTGACTAAAGATCTTGATACCTATGGCTCAGTGCCCAGCCAGATACAAAGGTTAACCCAGTGTGCTATGCTTGCAGAGATTGCACAAGAAGTATCATTAATGTACTATTTTATTATCTTTGTGTCTTTATTTGATGAGTCGGTGCTTTGGTTTGATGTTTTTACATTTTACATATAAGGGGGAAGGTTTGGGGAGACTTGGCAATACGACTTCCTAAGCATATGCGTATTGCCACCTCACTGCATACATCTTTTGCATCTGTTTATTATCAACATCGTGCATACAGTAAAACAAACTGCATTCACTTCAACCTGGCATTCCTTTTTGACTGTCACTGCTGCACACCTAGCTGTTTCAGGGTCCTAACATAAGACATAGAACTCAGGATATTTGCAGCCCATAGTCACTCACCTATACACTAGTGTAGTAGCAGGATACACAATTGTATCTATGCTGGCTACACACGTCAGAGGCACATTCACAGTGATCCGTATAGAGCCACACTACTGGCGGATCACTTGCAGTCTCCTTCTATGTGTGACTCAGATACTTCCATTGTTTGGAGTATTTCAGGGGGTTCTAACATCAGTAAATGCGGTCAGAAATTGTGGTTGAAAGCACACATTCTACGACTGTGGTGCTTGTGCATTAGCAACTGTTCCTCAGGTGACGGAGAATGTCTATGCAGGACGTTATCAGACCGTGTTAGCAAAAGCAGTCCGTCGACAACTACATAGAGAGGGACATATAGTGGGATTCCAGTGCATAAACCCCTCAGCACAAAGACAAATGCACATCTGAGAGTTCAGTGGTGCAAAAACCGTATGCACTGGTCTACAGAAATGTGGAAAAAAAGCGATGTGGTCAGATGAGTCATCCTTTACCATATTCTTGACAAGTGGGCGAGTACATGTGTGGCGTACACCAAGAGAACAGTACAGGCCTGAATGCCCTCATCCACAGGGCACGAGGGGTCACTGAATGACTGATGAGTTTGAAAGTATGAAAATGATGTGAACCATATGCTATGGCCTACGCAGTCACCAAAACTCAACAAAATTCAACACCTATTGGAGACACCTATTGTCAGACAGCGCTCTTCACCACCATCGTCAAAACACCAAATGAGGGAATGTCTGGAAGAAAGGTGTTCCATCCCTCCAGTAGAGTTCCAGAGAATCTATGCCAAGGTGCATTGAAGCTGTTCTGGCGGCTCGAGGTGGCCTAACACCTTACTAAGATACTTTATGTTGGTTTTTCCTTTAATTTCTCACTCGTCTGTATCTTCTAGTCTTGAATTTTCTACCACAAACCACACATTCTATAAAATGCAATTCAGTAATAATATAGAGCTACTGTAGTTATGTTCATGATAGGAACAGGAAAGCCCACCATGGTGCTGTTTAATCCATAATAGCCTGATATTTGTAACTGTTCCAAACCCAATGCAGATTTCATTTTAAAAGCATGGAGCCATACTAATTAGAATGATTAATCTGTATTGGCTAGATTGTGTGTATTTGGCTAAATATTATTGGCTACATAATATGACAAAATTAATGTCAGGCTTGTAGCAACCTGAATGTTGTTACATTTTTTTTATTTTTATGTATTTGTATTTGAAACACAATTAGTCTAGAATGGTGTTATACTATATAGCAATAGTTAATTACCCTTTTTTCTATAAATTGAATGGGTATTACACCTGCCAAATACTGTGAAACATGTATAATATTTCTGGGGCAGAGGTGTATGTCACACTGCCACAAAATTCTTTTAACAAGTCAGAGAGCGAGTCTATATCATGTTTTGACTTTGAAAGATGTGTATATAGGGTCACCAAGAAATACAAATTTATCAGTGACACTACTTTTAGCTAAACCAGTAGCATATATTTTTGAAACTATATCATCAATCCATGCAATAAATGAAATAAATATTCATGACAACAGTAAGGTGAAGCTTCAGAAATGGAAAAGAACAGAGATTTTGAATCTTTATGGCAGAACAACAGAGAAGTAGTCTGTAACTTCACCAGAAATCTTCCTGTTGATCAACATTTCAGTCACAACAACTGGCCTGCATTGAATGCATTCCCATCTGTGGAAGTGCACAAAATAGCTCTAATTTATTTCACAAGGCATAGTACGTCTATGCAAACCTGGCATTCCTCTCTCAAAATGATTTATAGGTCTGAATTTTACCTCATATTTTTTGTGATAACAAGAAAATACAGCAATAAATCTAAAAATGTCAGGTAATTTTGAAATCACCTTGTGGAGATAGGAACTATCTATTAGAAGAAATACTGGAGACGGTTATGCACAGAACCATCTCATTTCAGAATTGCACTGAAAATGTCATTTCTCGGCATTGCAATAAAAAGTACAATGTCCACTATTATAGTGTTTTCCATTTTAATCATATTATCATTTAAAATATACGTACGTTTGTAGCCTTCTACAATCTACCAAGCTGGTGTAGCATGAATGGACTCCCCCCCCTTCCACAGTCTGCGTTTCTGTCTCTCTTGAGGATGGGTACTGGGGCACACACGGACAGCCTTGCAGTGTTTGCACACTGGGAAGCTGCAGCTGACAGCCCTTACTCACCCCTCTGCTCGTCTGCACCACCAATAATGGCTAAATACTTGGTGCAGTGTAGTACTATGGTTAGGGAAGTAGACTGAGAAATGAAAGCTCACAGGTTGATTCCCAGCCGGGGCAGTGCCACTGCACCCTCCAGCAAGGTGTCTGACCTGAAAAGCTATAATATCCAGCCGTATAATTGCATTGTGTGAAAAGTTCTTTGTAAGTTCTTCTGGATAAGGCCATATGCTAAATGTCAAAAAGTAATACAATTCTAAATGGATACATGTGTATAGAAGTAGCTAGATTTGTTTACTTATAAAGTAGCTATGGGGTCTGGAAACACACCAAATCTAGAAACAATGCTGCCACGTCGCTTTTCGATATTGCAGAGTTGAGAAACCGGAAAGTAAACAGAAATGTGGATTATTATTCTTCAGTTATTATCAATGTCTCATTACTTTGTAGTTGGATCCCTATTGCTTCTCAGTGGCATGCTATGTTTGGATTTTGGAACATGTTTTCTCCTCCTCTTCTAAAGATGTGAGACTCAAAATTATGACTTTTTAAAAATAGAAAGTTTAAAATAAAAGTTAAAATTCTCATGTAATGCTGCTGCCCTTGGAGCGTCTCTCTCTCTCTCTCTCTCTCTCTCACACACGCACACACACACACTTATTTTCTAGCATTTTAAAATGCAAAATTTTCATGGCAAAATAAATTGTGCTGCTAAAGCAATACATATAAAATACAAAAATGACAAGATGACATTAACCCTCCCCAAAAGAGAAACACAAAAAACACGAGTAACCCCCTAATGAGAAAAAAAAAACCGGAATATTCTCTGGAACTGAATTTGAACAAATAAGAAGCTCTCTCTCTCTCTCTCTCTCTCTCTGTCTCTCCAAATGTGGCAGTAAGGAGGGGTGGAATGTGTCCTTCCATTTGTCACATTTGTCACACAGCTCACTCGGTCAGTGTCTTTCTCTGTGGGTCTTTTGTTTTTGTCTGTTTGAGGGATTTGATGTAAGAGGGAGCCTGAATCTGCATGACAAACTGGAGACTCTTGATGTATGAACCACCTTTCTCTAATTTATCCCAGTTTGGCGTATACAAGGAGAGATTAGGGAGATGCTCAAGTGAACAACTGTCAACACCATAAGCTGTCAGACCTGCATGGGATGAGACCCTAATGAGATAACTGTCAAAGCAGGTACATTGCATGAAAACTAGTGTGGCCTTTGAAGAACCTTTCCCCTGAATGTATATATGTTCTGAGTTTGATTGCCACAACGGCACTGCTATTGTTCTCTTGACCTACTGCAGGTACTCAATCTGAAGTGCTTCAGTCAAATATCCAGCTGTATAAATGGATTGTATGATTGAAGCTGTGTAACTCACTCTGGATCAGAGTGTCTGATGAATGCCTAAACGTACAATTTAAATGATGTCACTACTGTATATGCATTTAAGAGCACATGACCAAGTAGACAGAAAATGTAGACAGCGTTGGAATTAATATCAATGGTTCGGAGTATAGGAAGTATATGCCTTGTATATATGTGTATAATGTATTTTTTCTATTTATCGCAAGTTTTCATTGAGCCACCAGAATTCCTTCTGCATCCCCTCATCATAGAAAAGGATATTATTCCCAATGAGTGAGAGAAAACGCTCTGCAGTTCTATGATATGATGTCCTGATGTCAAGTTTCGTAAAATGAAGGGTTCTGCCTATTGGTCCCTGATCCCTAAGAAGGTAAGCTATATAAGCTTCCTGGGATAAGTGTGTCTGACTTAATTTAAAAAATGAAATGTATTTCTTTGTGCACTTATCCACATGCTATTTTCATTAGCCTCTTCTTTATTTCATGACTTCATAAATATTATTCTTACTCAAACAAAGCATAATGAACCACCCACTAACATTAGAACTTTGCAGCCATGGTATTTTTCTTAATCCCTTAAAACCCCACTTCTTTATGAACTTCCTCTGCACATTCTGTGTCTAATTTCTTTTTAAAAGTACATGCAAAAAGTTTCACAAACATGATTGCCTCTCAGTCACAATGCCACATCATCCAAATAATTAACCTTTATTATAATATAATTACCCTATTATTATATTATGAATAAAACATATATATATATATATATATATATATATATATATATATATATATATTAGGGATGCGACGGTATGAAAATTACATGGTATGATAATCGTACTACTCAATCACGATTTTCGGTATATCACGGTATCAGGTTTTAAGCTAAAAAAAAGTGCAGGTATTATGCACTGATGTTCTTGAATAAACTTGAAATTATGAAAGCTAATAGACCTTCTCCTATTAAACCATTGGAGGGCGCTCAGGTATAAATGAGAAGAATACAGTATCAAGGCACTTTAGCACAATGACGTTACTGGTGCGTGTAAATAAGTAGTTTGAAACAAGACGTTGCAAATTAAGCAACATTTTGCTTTATCGCGTTATCAGTTTATCGGATCTAGTACTATTTTTAGCTAGGCCTACTCACTTTTTCCATTGTGGCATAATGGGAAGGATGATGCTCACGCAGGTGGAAAGCAAGGTTTGACGTGTTCCCTCCTCTGGCCAGTACATGCTGCCCACATTCTCTACAGATGGGAGATTCGTTCTCAACAACAACACCATCCTTTTTCCTGAATCCAAAGTGAGCCCACACAGATGAACGAGTTCACTTTTTGGGGGGATATAATTCTTCATTACAGTCGGTATCAGAATCAGCGTCAGACATCGCAAGGGTTGTAAGGGACTGCAAACGAAGATGCCATGTAGCTGTATAACAGCTAGCTAGCTAATAACGCCTACCTACAAGGTTGGGAAAAGCGAGGGAGCCGTCTATACCTGCGCAGTCGTGTTGTAAACAAAACAACGCAAGAACAACTGTTATTAATATGTGCACTGTCACTATGTTTATTTGTTGTGTTTTTTTATTTGATAGTGGCTATCTCATTTGCATACTGCCGCCAGCTTGATCTAGGTCATTGAAACGGGAGACGGGTTTTCCATTGATAACGAGTGTTTTCATTTTTGTTCCAATGGTCATATAGATTAATTGCAAAATTACTGTGGAATATATACTGTGCCGAATAAATACTACTGCTTGATTGGATCGCCGCCATCTGGTTTCCACTTAATGCTGCATGATTAATGAACAGAAAGTTACCAAGTTGGCTAAATTAGCGCCGACATTTCCCTGCTGTTCCTGACTACGGTGTGAAACCCTGCCAAAGAGGTGATGGCATAAAATGACACTAGCAGACACCCCAGGTCCAGTATTATATGATTTAATATGGGTTATTTGGATATTTTATTAGGGTAATGGTTTTAAAAAAAATTCCCCGCATGAAAATAGCTTTTGTCACGTGATTTACAATTACGGTATTACGTTATGTTTATGATAGTAGTATTTCATATTTGAATTTTACGGTATACCATCATACCGGTATACCGTCACATCCCCGAGATGGACAATGACCCAAAGCATACTGCGAAAGCAACCCAAGACATTTTTAAGGCAAAGAAGTGGAATGTTCTGCAATGGCCAAGGCAATCACCTGACCTGAATCGAATTGAGCATGCATTTCACTTGCTGAAGGCAAAACTCCCCAAGAACAAGCAGGAACTGAAGACAGCTGTAGTAGAGGCCTGGTAGTGCATCACCAGGGAAGAAACCCAGTGTCTGGTGGTAAGTATGGGTTCAAGACTTCAGGCAGTCATTGACTGCAAAGGATTTGCAACCAAGTATTAAAAATATGCAGCCTGAGCAAATAGGGCTATATTTCCATTTTATTCCCGTTATTTCCCGTTAATGCCCATAAATTCCTGTTAATTCCCATAAATTCACCTCACCAGATACTCTGCTCCAGCCTTCCTTCCATGCTCTCTGCTTCTTAACTGCGTGAGGTTTCTGGGTTTCCAGTTGGAAAACAGGAGTTCCTGGTGTTGAATTACCGAAAAGAAAATGTATTGGCGTACCACTGCACTTAGTCATGCCCCTCAATGTATTTTCAGGAGCTGCATGAAATTGGAGTGTTTTGGCTGTAGCGTTTGGGAGGGAGAACTTTCACTGTTAAGGATACCGAGCTGAGAATCTACTCACTGTCCCTGCATGCACTGTGCCCTGGGAAATGGCTCTTCCAGGAAAAACAGGCCAGATACTGTTTGGTTTGAGGTGCCAACATGATCTGATATGATGGTAGGCTGAACATTTGCTGCAGGCCTAGGAAGAGGTACCATCCACACTAAGCTTCAGAAGTACATGGTCGATGCCATGAGACAGGGATCCCCAAACCTATTCAGTGGAATGGCTCAGTGTCTGTTGGTTGTCATTACTACATTTTATCAATTAATGCGTTTAGTTTCATGGGTTTGAACTGGTTTCTGATTTGTAGGTGAAAGAGACAGTAACCAATAAGCAGACTGCACGGTCCATTCAAAGCTTGGTTTGGTGCTTTTTTAAACTGTGGTGATATTGACTGCCATGATGTATGAAGTATAAATAATTTTTATATTATCAACATTATAGTATTATTACATTATTTGCTTAGCATATGGCCTTATCCAGAGCTACTTGAACATTTTTACAGACTATCCACTCAAAAAATGATAGAGAGAGAGAGCACCATTGGTCCCTGTGCTGCATATGCCTGCTAACCCACAATGCTACATTGCCTGCTGACTGTTGTATGATTTCAAAGATAAATAAACATAGCATTACTGTCAGACACAATAAATGGCAGAGTGTGCACGATGCTGAACACCTCAACTGCAAAAGTAACCTGTTGATACTATACCTCAGATGTGCTGAATGTGCCGTCAATGTATTTTACTTCATCTGTCAATAAATAAATCACTTATGTTCTATGATATCACTAATGAAGTATTCACATAGTAATAATAATAATAACAACAACAACAGGTGGTAGTAGTAATAGTTGTAGTAGGAGCAGTAGTAATTTATTGTTACTAGTCTAATCTTTCATGTATTTTTGTGATTGCCATTGTCCTCCTTCTTTTCACTGATTACTCAAACACCCAGCTGTGGTACAGTACAGTACATTGTGATGTTATCCATAGATGCATGCTGTGCCTCTCCCTGTGTCTTGTATTTTCTGTTCACGTCTTGTTATCTTGAAAGTGTGGAATATGTTCTGCAGAAGCCAGCTAAAAGATTAATTGGACACTGAAAAGTTCACATACCTCTTGGCTATTCATTGTGCATCTATCAATAATGTATACAACGGTATGTGCAGAATTCCATTTTATATATTCAATCAATGGATATTGGACATTCACAGCAAAGAATGAAAAAAACAAGGGCAGAAAATTCTTTCACTTTTTAATAAAAGTAACAAAAAGTGTATGGTGAACTTTGAACGTTCATTTAAAAGTGAGCAGTGGGCGTGTGTGTGTGTGTGTGTGTGTGTGTGTGTGTGCATGCGTGCGTGCGTGCGTGTGTGTGTGTGTGTACACGTAGTCAAAACATGGAAATTAAGTTCTAAAATTTCAGTTTCAGTAGTTTGCATTTCTACCTAGTTTGACTGAAAAGGGCAGAAGAAAAAAAAATGTGTACAAACTGAGATGTAAAACTGTAAGGGTATTGATCATTCAGCCCACCTATTCTCTTTGAATACATCCAGTGGATGTTTCTTCATATAGGTATCTCTGTTTCAGCTGCAAGCTTTACTGCGTTCTTATAAAGCAGAGTATTAAAGCAATATTTTATATTTCTGTGATGCTAAGCAGTAAATTTACACCTTGAATCCAGACAGAATGCATTATTCATCATGTTAAATATTTTTTTTCAACAATTTTATGTGTCTGTATGTGTCCTGTTAAAGATTTCTTCAACATTTTTATGTCCGTGTGTGTGTGTGTGTGTGAGAGAGAGAGAGAGAGAGAGAGAGAGATACCCTACCTGTAGCCTTTTCTTGTTGTAGGGCTGTGCTTGGATTGTGCTTGGGAGACTATCTAAGGTACAGAACAGTGATGCATGAGATTCTGTCTTCCAGATACAATGATAAAATGAGGTCCTGTTCACAGTACTTTTTAAACAGCAGTTATTGTCAAACATCCAAATGTCCTTCTGGTGTCCTTCGAAATGTGGCCTCTTTAAAAATATTGGGATGATGCAACTAAAATACAAACCACAGAACTGCATTGCTAAAAAAGAGACTAAAATAGACTAGCAATTTTAAAAAAGTAGACACTGGTAGACATAATTACCTGAATAAAAATTTAGTGATCACTTTTAAACTGGTGACAGTTCTCCTGTATTCAGAAATAAAAACATCTTACTTCAATTAATTATCTTTAATTACAAAGGCATTCTTTTATCCTTGTTGTTGGTGTTGTTGTTGATGATGACAACAGTTATGTATAGCATGTATTGACTATTTTGGAAACTGTGTGTGTGTTGTGCTTTTCTGTAAATTTAGAAAATATTTACAAATGTATTTAATGTCAATAAACAAATTTGAATTTTAGAGTGAGAGACATTTGTTTGTATACAGTTACTGTATTACAGATTCTTTTGTGAAATCTCTGGAGGAGGATTCGTTCATGTAATCCCTCTATTAGATCCACATCATTTAAGTGCTGTGTGCTAATCCCAGGTAGCAGTTATTTTGCCTAATTTTAATTAATCTCTCACTCTGCTCACAAAACCACTCCAGCAGGACACGTATATATGCACGGTGCAGCAGTGCCATCTGTTGGTGTGGAGGTGAACTGCCAGTACTTCTGAACAGACAAGCTCTCGGTACAGTCAAACCATAACACCCGCTGTCCCATAACCAAGGACGCAAAAGTAGGACAGCTTGAAGTGGGGGGTCCAAAAACAAAGATAAACATATCGGAACGCCTGGATTATCACATTGCAACACACAGCAGGGTGTGCAGAGGCTGCTCCATTGGGTATTTACAGTTCCACAAAACCCATGTTGGGGCTGTTGTGCCTGACAGAGACATGTGCAAAACATGCTCTTGAGAGCTCTAGGGGCTAGTGGATCATTAAGAGTGTTATGATGTGATGCTGTGAAAACAGGGGCAGGGCTTTTGAAACCTGTCAGATACAGGTGGAGTGGAAAGAGAAGACTAATCTGGAACTAACAGTAAGTGGTAAAAATGAAAGGTTGGAAAATGAACAAATTGAAACGGGAGGGAGAAGATTTAGTCAGCATGATGTCTGAGGAAGACTAAAGTGGAAACATGCACAAGTGTTGATCCCTCTTTTTTTGTTCTGTGAATTGCTGTATGAAATCTTCTAGCAACTGAGATGAGTGATCATGTCATGAAATCCAACCTTTCCCTGGTGGATTATTATAATTCTATATATATATATATATATATATATATATATAATTGAAAAAAAGTGAATAAACTAGAGTGACATGAAATCTTTTTCGGCCCAACTCAGATTGTTACTAGTGATGAGGGAATGAAACAGAGGCTGGCATAGTCGTGTGAGAGAATGATTACTCATGGATAGCCTTATCGCAGCTTCAACATCTCTTCCAAAGTTACAGATAAGACGCATAATTAAATCTTACTGTACTGGCTCTGAAATCACAAAACTAGACAATCTCTGAACCGTATTAATGATCCCCACTCTCTCAGAAATAGCCACTGTGGTAAGAAAAATTCTGTTAACACATTTACGTTTTTTTTTCTTCCTTTTTTGAATATGAGTTTTTCCATTGTCACAGAATGTCATGTTCTTCACACTAATCCTCCCCACTTGTGATTTGTAAAACTATATTAAATCTGTTGCAACGGAAATCTTGACTGAGCAGTCGACCACATTTTTACTTAAGATATCTTGTTCTTATATCTCTCAGTCTACTTTTACCATCATCTGACAACTCATCTGATTGGTTGATGGTGATTGGTTGATGGAAACCATGTGATGAGTCAACAAAATAAGCAAATTAATCACATGAAATCATTTTTTTGCTTAGTTGGTTCTTTGTGTACCAGATAAAGGGTTAAAGGTTTCTCAACTGTCTTCCTCAACACCAGAGGAAAAACTTAAAACATAACATGCAGGCCTGCTATGGTGTATCTACAGCTGGCAGACTGTACCTGTTTCAGCCAGGTCCTCAGGTCCTGTGCAAAAAAAAGAAAGAAAAAAAACAACTCCGAAAGCGTAGAGCTGCCTTCACTGCCAAAGGCGTCTTCTCTAACGTGGCGGTGACATACTTTTTACTTCATAAAAGCCACATCTTGGCAAAGAAGCAGGCATGCTAAGCAAGCACTGAGTAAGCGCTTAGCTGTTAAAAAAAAAAAAAAAAATTCAGCAATATTTTGTTGCATCGAACGACAGGGAGGACACGTCGATTTATATTATAATTTCACTCCGGCGTGCTCCGGCGTGATGTTGTTTGCTTACGGCAGACCAGCTGTTTAATTGGCGGCGCTTTCTTCCAGTTTTTTTTGCTGAATGTGACGGTTGCTACGGTTTTGCATCTCCTTGATCTGGAATCTCAGCGGCGCGGGACATGACCTCGCCCGCGCGGCGCGCAGCGGAGGTCTGGGGAGGTGCGCGCTGGCAGTGGACGGAGGCTACACGCAGCGCTCGCCTTTGAAGCCCTGTTAAATTATGAAGGGAGGCGGTTGCGCGGTGCTTTTAGACGATGCCGCGGCAGGTCCGAGTGGAGGTACGCAGACAGCAGAGGACGCGGAGCCTGGAGCGGCACGTCTCTGACGCGCCGTGGTCGGGAGCCCGGGGTGCGTGCGGAACTGTCCGGAACCCGTCCCAAATGATCCACGCCGAGCTGAGCTGACTGTAATTGAGCAGGACCGATCTGGCCTGATCTGAACTGGTTTTGCAAGTTCAGCTCGGAGATGAGAGCTGAAGTTTATTCTTCTGAGCCATCATTTCACCTTCTGTTTTGACATGTTTATTTTATATTTTCATGAAAAAAATAAAAATAAAAACTGTGGCTTATGTAATACCCGCGATATGAATTTGAGTAGGAAAAAAAAAACAGTTTTGATCATATGTTATGCTCTGTCTTATCATTGCCAATTAAAGTGGTGGTAGTAGTAGTAGTAGTAGTAGTAGAGGTGGTAGTAGAAGTAGTAGTATTAATAGTATTAGTAGTATCGTTACTGTTTTTAATACTATCCTTTTTTGTTATTGGTACTGTGCAAGCCTGACAGTCTTACATTGATAAGTGCATGTGCTAAATGAATGCAATGTAATGAAGTGCATTTGAGAGCTCTTTCTCCTATCCCGTTGTTTTCTCTGCTTCTCCTGTGTACCGACTCGTCCCTGCTACCTGGGTCTGGTGGCGATTGCCTTCCCCCTCTCAGCGACATCACAGATTCCATCAAGCACACCAACAAGGGTCTCGGTGCTAGATTGCCTCTGGCAATGAGCCACAACATCAGTGCTGTTGATTAAGTGTGATACGGCACTGACCGCCTGCCTGAATCGCCTGGTCAACTCCCCAAAGCGATGGCCAACCTTCCTATCCCCTCTATCACCCCCCACCCCCCTACTGGCTCCCTGCTGATACTAAACTTAATGCAGAGATTTCAACTCTTAAAAAAAAAAAAAGTTTCATTATATATAAAATAGCTGAATGAGAAAAGTTTTTTCTAAGTGAGCTGCAACTGTAGCTGTGGAGCCATCCACTAGGGGGCAGCACTGGTTAGTGGCTGGAACGTGTCTTTGTAGATGCAGTGTGAATGAGGCCAGGTGCGTGAGACACCGTCACACTGTCATCAGCTCTGTGCCCTTCGACATGACGGGGATGCCAGAAAAATTCTCATGAATGTGGGAACATTGGATAAGGGGCTGGAAGATTTTTTTCCACTGAAAGTGCTCAGCTGACTGAGAATTGAACTGGTTTTCCTGTGGTGTCTTTGGAAAATGTTTTTCCACATACAGCATCTTTAATCAGTACTTTAATCAGTCAAAAATGAGGGGTCTCAGTATTATGAATTTATAAAGAAATTACTAGAAAGAATATGGAATGTGCATAATTTTCACTCTTCTGAAACCAAAGCATCACAGCTGCTGTCCATCACAAACGAAAATCTGATCCATTCCTTACTTACACATGAGAGACTGAGGATAAAAACATAGAGACTCCCTCCTGCCCAAAGGGTTCAGTGCCTTTGGTAGTATTCATCTTTGCCTAGATACCAAACGCATGAAAGGGTTCAATACTTTTATTTATTTTGTTTTTTTATTTTTATTTTTTAATACCTTTTATCTAAATTATTTACCTAGATCATGAGATTCAAGAGAAAGAGACATTTTCTGTACTATGGCCTCTTGGAGCTTGTGAAGATCTTGCGTAAAACAGATACAGATGTGCACCTTGGTTTGTGGCAGCTGTCACCATGTTCCGTTGGTAGACGTGAAAATGCAGTCAATGCAAGTCAAACAGCCTACTCAGTCACAGCCAGATGATGTATAAATGGACCAGTTCCAGAGCTAATTGTAGGTAATGTGTGCATCACACTCATTGCACAGCAAACTGGATGCCATTTATATTTATTCATTTATTATATATATATATATATATATATATATATATATATTATGTACCAGGAAAAGGTTTAAAGCAGGTTTTTACATTAATAGAATTGCTGGGTGAAGTCGGACATTTTCTGTCCTCCCCTTTGTTCTGACTGGTTAGGTTAAAATTAAGTACAGACCAATAATGTCTTCTGTGAAAAGCAATTAGACATGGCTCTGTACAATGGGGTCCTGCCTACTACTCCCCTGTTTCCCACGGCTCGCAGTAACTGCCGCCGTGGGCTATGCGTGGCAAATTGTGGTCACTCACTCACTCACTCACGGACGATCTGAGAGGGACGTTTAGAAGGAGGCATGTGCAGGTGGTGCTTCGTTTAGTAGGAGTAGGCAAAATGCGAACATGTTAGGGTTAGCTAAAGTAACATTAGGCGATAAAGCTGTGCTTAAAAATGTTGTGCCGTTCGAAGTGGTGATTTCGGGAGATGTAGACAGATAAAGGCATTGCGCTAACCTAGTTAGCGCGTACGGTTCGACTACTTTAGCTAACCTAGTTTGCACGTATGGATGCTATCCTGCACGCATGAGTAGGACCTAAGGACACAGCTACAACCACCAATACAGATGTTTGGACACATGGAGGACAACAAATAACGTTACAGAGGTGAGGACATGCCATAGCTACCTAGCTATATAGTTAGTACAGTTGCGCCGTGGGTCTGGACGGTTTCGTGCTTGTCTACTAATGCTGTGCATAGATGGTAAATACGGAACGCTCAATTTATTACAGCACGACATGAAAGTCATGTCCCATTCTAGAAAAGAACTGGCCTACAAAAAAGTAATTGGCATGATTAATGTAGATCTCTTAGCAAAATAAAGGGCAAGTGCGAGAAACAAATACTAAAGAACTGTGTCTCAGAATCAACACATCTCTGCAGAGAACAGATTAGGCTAATTATTATCTTGCATTTCGGGTGATGCCTTTGATGTGGATACGCCTCCAATATTTTATTATTTATTATTATTTATTCATTTTTGCTTCATAAATAATGAGAATTCTAATTATGATGATAGAATAATTAGACAGTTTATGGCCTTGCCGGCTTATTATAAGGCACAGCGAGCCCCCTGGGATGAGCCGTGGGCACCCGCTATTCTTTCCTATGCTTAAAATACTCATTTAAAGTTGATTACTTTCAAATCCATAACGATGCATTAGTCCATGAAATTAATTTAATTGCTGCGACATTTTATTTATTTTTATTTCTATAAAGAAAGTATGGCTTTGCCATCAATATAACAATAACAGTAATAATAGTAATACATTTCTTTCTGTTCTGTATGGCCCTACAAAAGTCACTGAAATCTCCCTGGACCCTCTCTGAAAGCGCTTCTTTACGTAACCATGTGTACTCAAAACAAAGCAAAAAACTTCTCAAAACCAACATACCTTCAGGGGAACAGTGTGCACATAATGTTAAATCGATCCCAGTATCTTAGTCCCTGCATTTTCCTATCACTCTGAAAGAAAAAGCTTTTTTTAAGTGTTGATCATATGATTTAGTGACCCAAGGGATTCAGAAGGAAATCTGAGTTTGTTTGCTCGTTTTATTGAACTTTAATTTTCAATCCGTCTGCATGTGTACCCTGTACACTTTATGTGCATGTTAAATTACAACACGCTAGGCATCTTAATATTAACATACACACAGTACTGCCTTCATCAATTACTCTTCTATTCTTGTAGCCAGATGTTGCATTAACGGTTACAGTTTTGTAAACCATTAAGCATGGGGGGATTATTTATTGTTTTTAATTTACACTTAAATATACATCACGGATTGGACCCAGGATTTAGGCATTAGAGGAAGGAACGCTAACAGAAACTGCACTAAACTGAAAGGAAAACAAAGTGTATTTTTGAGGCATGAACTGCATAGTGGATTAGGTTTTGAGTCATGAACTGCACAGTAGATTAGATGACATCTGAATTATCAGCAACTTCTTATGGTACCACAGTCCTTCCCTTGCATGCACACACATACAGGTGCAAGCAACTGTGATTGAGATCACATAGCTTTCCTGGTGCATAAACTCACTCACCCATGCTTTGGACTCCTGACTCATCTTTAGACAAAAACTTTTCTGCAGATCTATGAACCAGAACAAGTGTGAGAGAGCAGACACACATTCAGCATATTCCCACAAAATTGGCTCTCTACATCTAGCCACCTTGCCATCCTTCTATATCTGATTGACTACACAACCCCCTTGTATTTCCTGCCCACCTTGATTCCCCAGCTAATCAGTGCAGAAAATAACCAGAATTGATGAATGAATGAATGAATGAATGGTGCAGTAGCATTTTCACTCGGATGTCCTGGTGTAAATTGAATCCCCTCTCATCCTTTCATTATAGCAGGCCTCAGACACAGCCTTGCACAGCACTGTGTGAGTACTAGTCTCTGTTACAGACTTGTCTCCCTGTGACTCAAGGTCTCTGGAAGAAATATGGCTTTCTAAAGCATGGCACACTGCCCAGTTCTGGTGCATGAATATTCAACCAATAGGCATTGCAACAATAGTCTATTAACAGACAGTAAAATGGAAAAGCAGACTTTTTTTATGGAACAAGCTGGCTAGCTAGCTGACCTAGCAAAACTTCACCAAAAGTTAAAGGTTTGTTTGAGTCTTTTCTTCCGGAGTTATGCAATATTCATTCGGTTCTGGAAATGAGTGCCAGACAACAAATTAGTTTGAAAAATGTTAAGTTCAAGATGTGGCATTTTAACTTGTCTAACTATTGGCTATGGAAAAAATCGTGATCATCGTCTGTGCTTAGAGGAACACTGAGTTCATTTTCTGATTTGAAATGCCACCTACCTTCCAATGACTCAAAAATCCATATGTCAGCTATTTCTTGGATCAGCAATTTTCCTCCCTGAAAATGGGTGGTTCTATCCTATTGAAGGAAAGTTTCTCAAGCAGGCTGATAGCAAAAGAGCTCTTGAACAGCTATGGAGCCTACAGGCGGAGGGTAGGCCTGCAAGGGGAGGCTGGGGTGGCCGGCTGCTGGTCCTCCCTACGCTACTGACCTCATGGAGCCCTGCCACACCATCTGTCACAGGCCCTTCCCTGCTCTTCCCCGCTATGATAACCTTGAGCAAACAAAAGAGCCACGGGTGGACAGAGCGCTCCCGGTGAGCTCCGAGACCACCGCCGAATGCACAGACAGCTGGAGCTCGGATGATTCCTGAAGTTAGCAGCGGTCACGGAGCCAAAGTCAGAAAGCCCACCAGTCCTCTCAGGCTCAATGGGTCACACTGGCACAAGCTCCTCGGTTCTCTTCAGCTTCACAGCCAAACACTGGAACCTTCCCTTTGGAGAGAAGTAGGTTTATTTCCATCTATTTAAAAGAGGGTTTGCTCAAAGGAAAACCATTTCCATGCAAAAAGAAGAATCCGTTTTCCATCAAGGTCCTACTTAGACCTGGCTATCTTTACCTGCCTTCCCATCCTGCAAATATTTGACCCTACAAAAAAGGTAATTAAAATCACGCTCCACAATAAAAAGGCAGATGTGTCTTTTTAAACACCTGCAGAGTAATTTGCTACAAGCCCATGAGCGCCTGACAAATGCTGGAGCTGCTTAGCATTCAGTGGCTAACGGTTTTTTTTTAAAGAAAAAACTAAAGGGATCTGACATGGTGCTGACAGCAGGCCAAACACCTGGTCCATAGAATGAGACTTGCAGATGGGGGGTTAGGAGATTGGCAGGGTGGGGAGGGGCTGGGCAGTCTGGCGTACTTACGGCCGAAGCTATGCTCCGTCTGAAGGGCCGCAGTTGTAGGGCGCGATTATGCGTGTCCGAAATTAAGACAGAGAGGATGCGGCGTGTAATTAGGGGCCTGATAGAGCGGAGCGAAAGGCTGTGCCTCCTTGGCACTACTCGCCGGACACACAGATGGATTGTGGGACACACAGGTGCCCGGCAATGCCCCCCCACCACACACCGACTCTTTGATGTATTGTGCTAATCACTGACAAGAGGTGGGATGGTGCGGGGCAAGGTGTGCTACCGGCCATATGCTTGAACGCAAACGCTGTTACGTCTCCGTCGGAGGGCTAGGAGCTGCCCTGGGTAGGGCTGCATCACGCCCGTCCAGGAACATAAAATAGGGCTGTGCCTGCTCCTGCGCAAGATTCTTCATACCCCACAAAAATAGAATATATTGAAATTAAATATATTACCAGGTTCACGATGACGAACATATATTACCAGAATGATTAAAATATATATATATATATATCAAGATCACAATGTATGATCGGAAGAGATTTTGCAGAGCAAATTCAGATATTTTAAACATATTTATGATTCTATTCTCCAAAAAGGTCCACATATTTGCAGTGTACTGTGTATGCTCAATTTCTGTATACGTATCTCCAATCAGTGCCGGGAGCAAAAAAATAAAATAAAACGGCCTGAGCCTACGTTAAAACCCGGCTCTCCCCCAGGCCTGTCTGCTGAGCTGCTGAAGCTCATTTTAAGCCCTTCCAAAGCCCTTCCAAAGATTGGACAGTATTTCCCAGGATCCCTCACTGAAAATAGCACCCAGATTGGCCACGCAGTTCTCAAACAGCTGTAAACCATTCGCGTGTCTGACACGTGAGATAGCGGTCGAAGACCCCGCTTGCTAAACATTTTTTTTGCTGATTACGCAGTAGGAGAGGAGCCGTCAGAACTAATTCTTCTTAGATAGTTTTACACTAACTGCTTTTTTAAAAAGCCCACAGACTAAGATACACTGGGGCACAGTGGCTAGAAATTGGATCTAGGAGCTCTGTTAAATGATCCACTCTATGTCATGTGAAAAAATAAACACTGCGAAAGCAGCATTTTACCTTCGATTTAAATTGATTGTCATTTTCTGACTGCACCTTTCTGCAACAGTTTCAAATTATTAAATAATCAGTGTCAATTATGCTCAGACTGTATGAGTCCATGATGTATTTCATATTTTCTAAGGTAAAAGAAACCTTTTGTTCATGCCAGGCTTAGATTTTGGTCATTCCGTCAATGGCCTTTGCGGCATATGCACCATTGTTCTCACACTAATTCTACTATATGACCAAAAGTATCTGGACATCCCTTGGTCTGGGACTCTTTTCCATGGTTTGGGCTAAGCCCCTTAGTTCCAGTGTAGGCAAATGCTACAGCATACAATGACATTCTAGATGATTCTGTGCTTCCCCAATAGTTAGGCAAAGGCCCTTTTCTGTTTCTGCAGGACAATGCCCCCGGGCACACAGCAAGGTCCATATAGAAATGGCTTTGTTGAGAACGGTATGGAAGAACTTGACTGGCCTGCTCACTAATGCCCTTCTGGCTGAAGGGAAGCAAATCCCTGCAGCAATGCTCCAACATGTAGTATTAAGCCTTCCCTGAAGAGTGGAGGTTGTTATAACAGCAAAGGGTGGACCAACTCCATATTAATGCCAATAATTTTGGATGAGATGTTGGATACCAGGTGCCCACATACTTGCATAGCTCTCATGATATGCATAGCCACATACAAAACAATAACTTATGTACAAGCTAATAACTCAGACAGACTCGGTAACCTGTACATACAAGATAAATTCATTTTTAAGATAAATCATTTTTGGCCGACTTTGACCGCAAAAAGTATATATTGTTTTACCTTGTCTTTCAGGGCCTCTGCCGGTTAAGTCAGTTGCGCTAGCTTTGGAGCAGGTTGTCCATAGCCTAAAACAAATTCCATGACACTTTTCCCAGGGGGAACTTCAGGACTGAAGTTCATTCAATTTACTGCAAAGCGATCTAACATTAGTGAGAATAATAGGAGGAAGCAGCGGACAGATCTGTCTCCTGGCGAGTCTCTTCAGTCAGTGTCTGACACTCCCCCTCCGTCCTCACTTCCTTATCTTCCTCAGCGGCCTTCTTAGGATAGCCTGCAGTCCTGGGTCAGTCATGTTTTCAAGCCACTCAAACACCGGTGAACAAAATTGATGGTATTTATGGTAACTTCTGTGGCCGCAGGGCTAACAGACATTCCTGCGAGTATGTTATGGTCACATTTTCATTGTAACCATTATGAACTTAACACTTTCTACTAGGTTTATTTGATTAAATTACCAAAAAAAAAAAAAAAACAAACAAACAAAAAAAAAACATTAGCATAAGGGTCCACTTGCCTCTCCTTTCCATAATTGATACATTAAAATACATTAATAAAAATGTTTTAATAATTTTAAAAAGAACAAAATGAACAAATATGTAACAACATACTGTGCCAGCACTTCATCGCAGCACCATGAGGGTTTATCAGGGTCTTAGATTGTAGTCAAACAATGGCCTGCACAGTAACAAAGAAAAGTCACAGCATAACACTGCACAATAACAAAGAAAAGTCACTATGCACTATGAACTGCACATCAAAAAGGGGATTGTAACACTCTACAGTAACAAAGAAAATGCAGTGCATAACAAAAAATAGTAACAAAGAAAATTCCCTATTTAACACTGCAGAAATAAAGTTTCTAACACTGCACAATTACAAAGGAAAGTCAATGTAACACTTCACAGTTACAAAGGAAAGTCACTGTAAGACTTTATAGTTATACAGGTCACTGTAACACTGCACATTATGAAAGGTCACTGAAACACTGCACATTATGAAAGGTCACTGAAACACTGCACATTATGAAAGGTCACTGTAACACTGCACATTATGAAAGGTCACTGTAACACTGCACATTATGAAAGGTCACTGAAACACTGCACATTATGAAAGGTCACTGAAACACTGCACATTATGAAAGGTCACTGAAACACTGCACATTATGAAAGGTCACTGAAACACTGCACATTATGAAAGGTCACTGAAACACTGCACATTCTGAAAGTTCCTAAATGATGGAAGGTCGTCGGGAAACTCTGAGTTCACGCCTTTTCCCCTGAGATGGCAGCCCAAATAATGCATGTGACAGTTTTCTCTGGTCTTCAGTGAGACGGTATGCCCCTGCCACAGTCAGAGCAGGAAAAAAAAACATGTTGAAAGATTGAGGAAAGAAAGGAGGAAGAGGAGGGTGTCGTGGTCATCCTTGTGGTCATTACCCACAGAAACCAGAGTGGGAATGAGGCCAGGGGAGCTCAGTGTGACGGGAGAGAGAGACTCAGAATGTCACGAAGATTCACGGTTCGATGAAGCGGCACAAGACAAAGTCTATTAACCAGCATCAAGCAGAGAGCACAACAACAGTGGAATCTGGATTAAAGTATGAGTGGCCTGGACTGAAACAGAGGACCGTCTGAAAAGGCCCTTACGATATGAGAAATACTGGAGGTACAAAGAACTGAAAATATTAAGTCGAATTGAATCCTACAGAAATACAGACATCTTAATCTGTAAATACAGGCTAGACTTTTTCAGATCGCTGATTTTATGGATTTCCCATGCAATTTGCACATGATCACAGTCTATTCAAAAGCCAATCAACAGTTTCTGTAGGTTATATTCTGCCAAATTTAACTTTAATAAAAATTCCAGAAGCAAACTGCATTGCATATACTGCATTGTGGTTCCCGGGGCACTGTTATTTTATTTTTCTTACACTCGTCTGTTAAAAAAAACATTTAAAGTATATATTTAAACATTTTAGGCAACATTTTAAGGGTGGGTCCCAGCAAATATTTTTTTTGCTCACTGTGCATGCTGGTTTTCTTAATTAGACACTTTTAATTCCATTTGGTCACGTTATGTCAGAAAGCACGCTCTAAAGAAATATTCTCTATTCACATTACAGAACATTTAATTGGTCCGATGAAGTAATACTTTCATTCTCTGTAATGTGTTAAAGGAGAAATGATTATGTTAGAAAGAAGCTGCATATTTAATCGATTCAATTATAAACAGGCAAGCGGAGTTAATTATGCACTCAATGCTGAAAGAATAGACACCTGGGCTATGTCTGAAACAGCTCACTTTACAGGCCTACACTTGCCTACCACTGACTATATATGCTCAGTACATTGGATGAGAAAGTTGTTAAGTAGGCAAAATTTTCTATAAATGTAGTGTGCTTCAAATCCCCAGATAATGTACTTATTTCTGGGGTTTTGCTACTTTTTAGGACGTCCCACAGAGAGGAAGAGGTGGTGCCATCTTTGGGTCTCATAAAGCAGAGTGGAAGAGGCAGGGCCAACAACAAGGGGTGGGACATCCACAAAACGTCTGCAGTACCATTGAAATATGGTATACAGATATATACTAAAGAGTAGGCGGTATGTTTAGTAGACAGAACATGTTTGAGGACACAGTAGTTCGGAGGCTGTTTTGGACGTGGCCCCTGTCACTGAAACTCAGTCGAAGACAATGAAAATGACAATTCACACCTGAATAAAGTTTAAATAAAGTAGTTTTCAACAGCCGTACCTGATGAAGATTAAACAAAAACAATCAAACACAGTGGTACCCCCTGGATTGAGGCCTATTTCAGTGCATTTTGTCTTGTAAGAAGCAGGGTGGTCTAGCAATCACCAGAAACTTAAGGGTTGAAATCATTGGTAGCAACCACTGCACCAGCGAACAGGATTGTTTCAGTGAAATATCTAGCTGTATAAATGAATGATGATATGCAAAAAGCCAACTCATTGTCCTAGGTTGCCCTCTTGTGACCAGTGTTGAATTAACAGGAAGAAATGTATATTTTTCGCCCTGAATTAAAAAGAGTGGAGCACGTACAAAATTGGGACTATAATTACAAATTGTTTTGAATGACATTCAAATAAAACTGCAGAAGTTACTGGAGAGTAAGTTTGTACCAAATACAAAAAAAAAAAACAAAAAAAAAAAATTGCATTACTTCTTTGCATGAGAGTCACCCAAGACTGTCAAACATTTTACAAAACAACATGATCAACAGAATAACTACATGACAGGTAGCGAACATATATCACACAGCCTAGTGACAGGTATGACACAGCAAAGTCTGTGAACTAATTGTTCTTAAAGCATTTCAAAGTAGGAGTGCCAGCTTTTGACTCATTTTTTCCATTAGTCTCAGAATGTTAGGATATTTCAAGGAAACTAGATCCTAGATCTGCTCTCCTATTCTGAGATGCTTGCAGGCCCTTACTAAGCCCATTACAGTATATTAAACCAATTAGGCCTGATTTTCTCAGTCCACTACAATGCAATAAACTAATCAGGCCAGACCTTCTGAGTACACTACAGTACAATAAAACAGCTAGGCCTGACCTTCTGAGCCCACTGCAGTGCAATAAAACAATCTTCTTCGACCTTGCAAGTACAGCTACTTTCAACAAGGCAACTGCTTGCAAATCTCGTGTTTGTCCACCATTATTTAACCCCTCCTGTAGCACCCATTTTGTCTGAAAATGTCATGGCCAAAATAAAATGGTTACTATTCTTGAACTCTTTTGACTACAGGCATAATCATGGTCTCCTCTGAAATACAACCCTTGGGAGTTTGTTTTCAAAGAGACAGAATTGCTCTAAAAATCGCTGAAAGAGAGAAACAGAAGCTCAAACACAGTGGAAGTGGAAGTTTTTTATCAAGCTAAAAAAATTTTTTTTGAGTGGATACAGATGCTTGTGGGTGTGCCTGGTGGGCTTAGAAACACAATAGAGCCAGAACCACAACACTGGACAAATGTAATAACAAAACCACCAAAAACGAGCATTTTGCATTGTTTTTTTCAATGCGATGCCTAGGCAAATTTCCAAAAAGGCCATTTGGAGACTCCAAAATGACACCTGGTAACCAAATAATATTATGGGTCTTTAGATGCGTAAAATACTATAAATTGTATACTATATGCTAGTGAAGGACTCCCTCACCTCCTCAACTGCTCTCTCCTTGCCAACTCTGGCAGCAGCAGGTCATGAAGGCTGTAGAAAATAACTACATTTGCTATCCAGTTTACTAATCCATTGGGGTCCATTTATTGAAGTTTTAATCAAATACCCCACCATCATCAACATGTCAAACACATCCCACAATTTCACATGCCACATTTATTATTCAAAATCAGGCCTACTCCTTATGTATTAGTGTACCTAATAATGATAAATATATTTTAAGATTGTTTTTAGATGCTCACCAATATAAAATGGGATCATGTCCTTCATTGAACTTGCCTTTGAACTCTGTTCTTTTCATGGTCCTCCTCAGAAATATTCTCTCAGATGAGTTATTTCTTCCAAGGTCTCCAAATGCTGAGTTTTCCGTTTAAACTTAAATAGGCTGTATACCCCAAACGACAACTTTTCAAATACAAACTGGAAAATACGTCCATGAAACACTATGGTCAGTATGCTTGAAACAAACTCTGTGTACTTTGTTTTATGTCAGTCCAAGCCACTTATTTCCTAGCATTACAGGGTCGATTTATGCACCCTCAGCGACATAATTTCATAAATATTACTACACCATATGTTGCAAATCTATTTTGTTGAAATAAAAGACACAACTGAATCAATGTCAACAGTTGTATTTCTACACTGTCAAGATTTTGTTATATAGGTTAAAGGAAAATGTTTCTAAGCATATTACAGGCACAATTAAAAAAGTGCAAAACAAAACAACACAAAATGGAAAAAGTAGTTAAAGAAATACAGTAGGCAGAAGTGTAGTATTTTTTTCATTTTTCAGTCATAGACCCGCACACAAATCAGCTGAATTTTGGTTGCCATGTAGTCTATTCAGTTTAGTCAAAGTCTCAATTTCAGTGATATACTGAAAATATGTCAAGGGCATTATCTCTGGGGTATTTGAAACCAATCATTCCGATAACTACAATGTCCACAGTTATTCATTATCACCCTAAAGTCTTTATCAACTTCATCACAATTGCAATGAATGGATTCTGTGTGATTATATGTGCAAAATTAGTTTTGATATGCTTGATCGAGCAATTTGTATCAAAGCTTCAGTCATTGAGTTGCAACCAAGCAATAGCCTGGAGGAGGAGACAGTTCCAACAACAATGAACATAATTTGCCGTGAATGCTCACCTTGTTAAACAGAGCTCTGACTTTGTGAGCCCTCTGGAGTACAATAAGCCAATTAATGCGGACCTTACCAGATTAGCCACCCCACAGTGCACAAACATCTTATAAACTCCCCTGCCAGTCTCTTCACAAGCCAAGAAAACTCTGAAATCATCTGACATCACAATGAGATATTCTTCATAAATTCACCTCAGTTATGTTCCTCACCCAAGTAAAAAAAAAACACATTCACACATATGGACACATTCAAGAACAATTTCTCTCTCTATTTCGAAGAACTTCATTGGCATGACAAGCACAGGCGTTTGTGTTGCCAAAGTAGGCCATACAATAAAACTATGTATTAAGTGGATGATAGATTAAGAAAAAAATAATAATCCTACAACATATGTGATGTGATGGTTTGTGTGTTGTGCATGTGCAGGCGTGCAGGCTTGTGCATGTGTATGCTGCATGTTTTTATCTGTGTGCATGTGTGAGTGTTACTCATTGCCCCTCAGAATCAGGCAAGAGAACAACAATTGTGCTGCCAGTATGCAGCAGTCTTTGTTTTCCCCTAATAAGAAGGCTAGCTTATCTGTATCAGGTGTGTTTAGTTAGGGAATCTTTGGCTAATTTTGGGATAGGTTTTTTTGTGAATTTGGCACATTCCCTCAAGAAGAGTTTCTCCTTTTCAATTTTGTCTTTACATTGTTGACATAACCTTCTTTCTTCAGGTAGCCATGATTCTTTGTGCTTGCTTGTTTCTATGGTTGGGTGGTGCTCGCTAAGTCTGTTCTCAGTCATCTGTCAGTATCTACAGTCTTTTTAGAGCCAGGCAACATTTCATTTTACTTCGTGATTTTGTTTGTGATTTCCAGTAAGTAATATAATTTTGTCAGCTGTGTTGCAATTTGGTCTATTTCAATTAAGTTTGTAGTTTTCTCCTGATGCTGAGCTAGTGAGGTGTTAGTATGCATTAGAGTACATGGCGAAATAAGGCTCAGGTCCTGCTGAGGGAGGGGATTGTTTTGTTTCTCTCTCCCTCTTTCTCTAGCAATCACAGCTACAAAATACTCATTGCAAAAAGCAGCTGTGTTCCTTCCCATTGATTTATCAATGCATTAAGTTCTGTATGAACAGCTATCATTCAAGTCAAGAATACCAAAGTCCTCCTGCATTTTTAAAAAAAAACCTATCAATGACACAAACCTCTGGCTTCCATATTAGTCTCTTAAGCTCTGCATCACAAATAACCTGCAATTTGGCCATGACTGCAATCTTAATGAAAACTTTAGTGAAACTGACCTGAGAGGAACTCCATTATCAACCCTGTCCTGAGCTCACAAATCAGTTACTCCGTACCTCGCAAACTCTTTCCTAAAATGTATTCCTCAAATCTTACCAATATGTAAAGCGACGGCATTTAAACAAAATGTCCCTCTTCTGTATTTTACCTCATTGGGCTTAAACAACAAAATAATCAATTAGTATAGGACAAAAAAATAGAACAAATGCACCCCACAAGACACTCTACAAAGCTACAGACCAAAGCCCACACCGCAACCGTGACAAACAGGACATTCTTTCAGCCGGAGCTGCAGGCCTTTTTATAAACCAGTAATTAGGTAATTGGTATCTTATGGTCTGATTGTCAGTAAGCCACAGCTGCTACCATACCTGTGAGTGGGGCTGCCAGGTCACTGAAAAACCTTAAGTGGAGAAGGGACAGTGTTCCAGACATGCTCCTGAACAAGCCTGATAGTATAAATCCAGGCATAATGAATTCAGTAAGCATGTGTCCTTCACTTTATCAAACAGATGAGAACAAGTGTAATTTCATATTTTTGTTTTTCTTCACATACACGATTCAACAGGTCGGCGATCACCAAAATGAACCTGCCAAATTATTTGTGATAAAGAATACAAACAAGCATCAGTAATTCAAAAAATATGTAGAAATATTAATTAGATCACAATATACATTGTTTTTTTTTTGTTTTTTTTAAACAGAGATGAGGTGCGCGTGAACCATCTGGTTATTGGATTGCTTGGGTGTGAACCGCTGAGTTTGCTCCCTTTTTAAATATGTAGCCTCTTATACAGGGGTGGATATTTCACCGGTTTGTTTCTAGTTTTTTTTGTCTTTTGTGAACTGCATGCATTTGTTCCTGCTGTCTCCACTTCCTGTCCAATGAAGGCGATAGCAGGGAGGTTTGATAAAGTGGAGAGGGCTTTATCTCTGAGCATGCCTCTATCAGAAGGTAATATCTGCCTTTCCCAGGCAGAATCAGATGAACAGTACAGTAACTGTTCAGAATAGCATTCAGCTAACGGGAGGAGTGAGGCTTAGATCTAGGAACCAAATGGAAGGCTGACTGGATGAGTGTAAGTTAGAGTTATCTTGGGTTAGCAAATATTTTGAACTCCTGTATATTTCCAGCAGAAATAAATGAAAAAGAGTCAGAATCCTTGGCTAGGTCCAGCTCATCGTTCAGCTGAGTGTGAGGAAGAGTCATGGCCCCTGACATCAGAAGAGTGGCTGGCATGTGAACTAAAATACAACCCCCCCCCATACTTCCTCTCACACACACCACTATACTCTCTCAAACACACCTCTATACTCTCTTACACACACCATTACACTGTCACATAGACCATCATAGAGAATAGTAGTATGTGAATGCTTGCATGTGTGAGAGAGAATATAGTAGTATGCATGCGTATGAGAGAGTTTGATCTTTTTTTTTTTTTTTTAAATGGAAGGCCATTTAAATGATCAGCTCCTGATTGGCTTACAGCCTTTTCACAGACAAGGCATGCCCCATCTCAGTCCCCCCACAGTTCAAATTGACAGGGAGTGTTTAAATCAAGCTAGCCTTAATAACATAACTAGTTTAAATAACATTTTAAAATTCAACTAGTTTTGTTAATAAGATAGCAAAGTGCATGGCATTGGAGAAGTGCCTAAATTTCGACTGATGAGAGGCTGGTGGTGGCTATATCCTAACCAAAGCCGGCAAGCAATCTAGCTACTGATAAACCGGTGACGGTGACGGCCGGTGGTGGTCATAAGCGGCTTGTCAAACTACAATATTTAAATGTCCGTTTATGCCATTAGAGCTAAAACTCTAGCTTCTAACTGATTAAAAAATAATTGGACATTATACTTATACTTGTACACAGTTGACAAATGCAGCATTTAGCTGTCCAGGTGGTGTCACTGGTTGCATCCCGATTTAGCAACCCAGCGATCCGTGTTTGGATCCCATATAGGTATTTCCTCATTTATTATTATTTAATTTTTTTTGGTTTTTGTATTGGAACAGTGCCTATTATTTAACATCGCCTTAAACATACCAGTATTAGCCATCTTGTCATTGGATAAGGTTTCAGATTTGTGTTTGATTTATCCAATTACTACTGCTATAAATTTGGGATAAACGTTGTTGTTGCTGTTTTGACAGGTTAGTAGAATCAGCGCAGCTATAGCATAATAGTAGTGAATTGTAATACTAATATGATCGTATTTATGAAAATATACTCAAAACGAGTGGGCCTTGGGTTCTCCCTGAGAATAAGATTCATGGTTTTTAGAAAAGATTTTAAGGTTCAAAGCACCTCCAGCATGCTATGTTACCGTTTCACCTGCTGTGAATCAATGCTAAAAGCATCTCAGTTACAATATTCTCATTTCATTCCTGCAAGTTTTTCAATGTAATTGTTTTAATTATTTTTTCTAATAAAGAGTCGATCTTGGATCTACATCATTTTGTAAACCAAAACAGCAGTGTAAACTGAGTACCTACAGCAGGCTAATGTCCCCTTTCTTCTAATGGCAAACTCAGCAGCGAACGGATGGGATGGGTTTAACACCCGTCACTATAAATTAAGCACTACATAGTGTATGGAGAGTGGAACTGAAGCAGAACAGGTCAAATTAGCATACACAGGGGAGTAGGGATAGGAAAATTAGATTGGAATATAATTCTATTACAGAAACACATGGACACGAGTCTCCCTACTGTTCTAGTATAGCATATTTATATGAAGGTGTGCTAACAGCTCTGAGCAGTATTTTAGAGTGCACATTTGAAAACCTGATTGGGCACTAGAGTGGTCATATTATAGAACCCAGGATAAGGGTACTTCTACCTTTTTTTTCTATTTTCATGCTGGCAAGACAGTGTGTCTAGCATCTATACTAGCCTATCTCAGAATGCTTGCCAGACCATTGTAGGCTGTAGTGAGGTGATGTATCAGGTGATTTGGATAACTGTCCATGTAAAGTATAATCATACATTGTTGTTTTAGGGCCAGAAAGGTGATATGTGTAAGTTGTAATGTGAATATTCACTAAAACCTGCCTCAACAGTAGAGCCTCTGTGTCACTGCCAGATTGTCCAGTAGAGGGCAGAATAACTTTAGAAATTCAACTGCAAGAAAGAAAAAAGAAAACGTTTTGCCTCAGGTATTAAAAAATGTACATCACAGTATTTATATAGTTTTTTGTCTCATATGAAAATCGGATGAGGTGGGCTTGTTTGAACTGTGATGGCTATCATAGCAAGTGTCTGTGCAGGATGAAAAAATGACATTATTGCAACACACCTCATTTATGAGCTGCTAAACCTCATGAGCTGAAAAGTAGACATCCAAAGGCATGCTTTGGTGAACTTAGCAATAGTAAAGTAACCGAAAAGTAATTGAATTTTTCCAGTGACTTCAGTCCATGAATAATGACACAGTCTGAATTTTGGGCTGGTTCCTTGGACTGAAAAGGTCTAAAAATATTAAAAATAATACATTCATTTCCGCAGTCTTTCAAGCTTAAATAATACAATTATAAGTGACTTGCTTACTTTGATATTTCAAAACAAACTAACTAATGTGACAGAAAAAACAAATGCTTCTAGTCCGGCCAGACTTGGGTTGTCTCACGGCGCTGTAAACAAATATGAGGAGAGATATTTGATTTGCAACAAATATGTGGCAGAAACTTACCCAGGGCTTGCAGCTGTACCCTGGAATCAGGACTGGAGTCAGTGTTGGGCAGCATGCACACAGACAAGCGCTCTGTAACAAAAGCACCTCGAAATGCTATTTTGTGCAAGATGCCATTGTTACTGAAGCAGGCATTTTATAGTGACATCTGGGAGGAACAGCACAATAAAAGTACTCTGCCTCCAACCCCACACACACACACACACACACACACTTCTGCTAGGTGTCTGCCCTGAGGGCACACTGGATGGGAGAGGATAGAGGGAGGAGAGTGGCACAGTTTGGGGAGAAAAGAATAAAAGATCGCAAAGCAAGAATTACATTTTAACAGCCCTCTGTCCCTCTGTTCCATTTACCATCGCTGCACAGGATTGACAGATCTTGGCAGTTTCCACATTTTTTCATTCTTCATTCAAGGATTTGTACTCTTTCTATAAAGCTTAAAATTATAACCACAAAGGAATACTTGCTACAATACAATACAATACATACAATACAATACATACATGTACTGGTCATTTCAGTTTACACGTATGAATATGCAAATTCATACACACAGATACACTTTTGGTGTGGGAGAAAACCAAAGTACCTGGAAGAAATCCACACTAACACAGGGAGAACACGCACGTTCCATGCAGGGAGGCTCTGACTGGCTGGGACCTGAACCCAGAACCTCAGTAGTGACAGTGCTAACCACTTATTATGATGATCATGATGATGATTATCAGGTGTAATGTCATGGCACCAGATTAGAAAAATGACTATCCTTGAGAGATCATCCTAGTGACACTTAAACACAGTTTTCTGTACTGATAGGAAGACTACAGAGCTTTTTAGGCATTTGCATCAGTGACTACTTTGACAAGAAAAATAAGATTAAACTCATTGATGAGAATCACATCCGTACTGCAATGGTGGATCTGGATGGCATAAAATGCAGATGTTGGAGGTTTGAATAAATATGACAATCATATTTCATGTGGAATCACCAGTTTTTGCACAAATATATATTTACAAGATGATAATAATAATAATAGTTTATTATTACTAATAAAATAATATTAAATAAATAAATAAATAAATGTGTGTTATCAGCATGCAACCAGTAGAGGGAAATTCCGTATTGAGGTGGATTTGTAAGCACAACCCGAGACCAACAAATTAAAGAATTGTTTGTAGTAACATCAAAAGTTAGTGGTTTATAAGACTGGTTAAAGTTGGTTATCAGTTTAAAATAGTTCAGTACACTATATACTAAGCAAAACATCTCAAAAATAGCACTCAAAATCAATAAAAAGCACTTTTGTTTTTCATTTTAGGTCAATCACTGAGATTTTATGATGATTTGTGTATTTCTCAATAGTCATGTAATATCAAAACTTGATATATAAGGGGAGGACTGGGCTAGTAAGATGGTTTGTAGAAAGGCCTAAACTAGCTAAGAGAGAAACTTGGGTAATATTTTCAGTTGCAGTCATTTTCTGTAGGTTTACTTTGCTGTAAATTTGACCCCAAACATAAAAGTAATTAATTTGATCATAATCGTTCTGAACAATTTAAAACTGACAACTATACTCAACCATAAGCAACCAACCTTAAGTATTTATTACGGGGAAATGTCATTGTATGTGTACACCACTAGAGGGAACACTAGTCCAATATAAGACCTCTAATTTTTAGATGAATGAATATTATGAAAAGCCCAGGTTAATTGGAATATTGCCATTCAAATGAACGCATTTGCTCACAGGTAGGATTCAATGTTTCTCCATCATTAAAAAATATAATAAAATATCCATGCTGAATGCACATGCACGTTCACACACACACACACACACACTTAAACATTGTTCCATTACTAAAAAATGTGAGATATATAGTATATATAGTGTCATTTGTAAATATATGGATAGTTTCAGCTCTGTGCACCAGCTCATTGGATTTGAAATGAAATGCATACTTTTAGCATTAGGGGTATTTACACCAATACCGGGTGATCCGTGCAGGAATTACACAGATCTTTTTAAACATTTTAGGGGACCAAAACTAACAGGACAAATTAACATAATCTTAAAAAGAAGTCATCATATTTAGTTGCATCATATTTAGCTGTGCATTTGATAACTGTCTGAAGTCTGTGACCCACACACACACACACACACACACACACAGTGTGTGTGTGTGTGTTGGGATGTATGGTCTAACCAACTGTAAATTGAAAATATTTCTAGTAGAAATGAAGAATATCAGGAAAGTATCATGTCAGCTGTAGGGTAATGTCAAGGTCTCATCTTTCCAGATCATCTGCAGGTTTTTGCAAGTTCAGCATTAGAAAAAAATGAGCATTAATGTGTGCTTTCGGAGAAACAAGTGCCTACTGTATACACACACACACACACACACACACACAAGTGCCTACTGCACACACACACACACACACAACCACGCACACACACACACACACACAGAAACACACACACACAATGGGAGAAATTAAAAAGGAAAATCAGCAATATAAACATATGAATAATTAAGCAGTAAAATGTGGGATCAGTGGGTAGTGTGATGGGTGATTGTAAACAATGTTGATAATTGGGATCACTTTTAATAAGGACCGGGCAGCAAGGCGAGACACTGGGGTTGGAGTTGGGGGGAGGTCGGGGGAGGTGGGGGGAGGTCGGGGGAGGATCTGTTTTGGTGCTGAGGCTGCGTTCTTTTGGCTCCTGAGAATTCCACACAAGCAAACAGTCCGCTTTTTGGCACATGATTTAATCATAATGGGTAAACACCAGTCTGCAACCCAGCTTGAAGGAAATATTTGTGTGGATCTTTTTTGTTTGTTTTGTTTTTATTTATTTTTTTCCAGAATTTGTTGGTTAAAGTGGGGGTGTCGATGGACAGTCACCAAACACAGTCTGTGTTGAGGTAGAACAAACAAAGTGTAAATTGGATTTAGGCATGGATTATAAATGCAGTGTCGGGCTTTTCTCTAAGGATGAACTATGGCTTAACCATGGAAAGAAGGTCAATATCGAATTTTCATGTCACAATTTTATGGCAAAATCATGCTGCAAATCATGATTAAATTGGAAAGAAATACTGTATTTCATCCAATTTTAGTAAATTCCCAACATTTGAACTCAATATTAACAATTTCTTCGGGCATTTAAAGCATGCTTTAGAATTTTAAGTTGAATCACAACCACAAGAGTAGGAGAGGTGCTGCCTGCCTATATCACAGGGAAGGGAGCTGAGAGACCATTTCAACTGTGTACATTTAGTCATTTAGCAGATCATCTTATCCAGAGCAACTAAGGAGAATATCCCCAGAACACAAGGCTGATAGACCTAAAAAATGTGATTAAGACACAGACAAGTCTTGTTTTACTTCATCGCCACACATGATCTCTTCAGATTCTTATCTACACTACCCCCAATTTTTAATGGTAACACTTTCCCATATGAAGACATCATCTTGAATTGCACCTGTGTGCAGCATTGCATTACATATGCTTATGTCAAACACATAACCATGGAATGTGTGAATCTGTCAAATAAAGTGGAGGTTCTTCTTTGCTAGTGCTGTACATCACCTTAAGATAGATCTCAACACAAACTGTAGCACATCATCATACGGCAGCTTTGTGAGTATGGCCTTTGATGAAATGAACGATAAACACACACACACACACACACACGCAAAACAGAACACACTCGTAAAGTAGGGTTGCCAGTATTTTCAATATGAGATGCAATTTCAGTTTTGCATTCACATACAGTATGCATTTACACATGCTTACAAGTATCACACACATTTTAGTCAAAGCGGTCTTAGTTTAGGAAAAATACTTATTTTTTATACTTTTTCAAATCATTTATTGATAGATAATTCATTGCAGTGAATCAACAATAAACTCTGCGTTGACCTCACATACTGTAAGCCTAGCATGAGATTTCTTTAGGGAGCGTGAGAGTGAGAGAGTAAGGCTGAACGCGTGAGTCTCGCTTCAGCTGCGTGAGACTTGTAACCCTACACAGAGTAACGTGTGGGCCAAACGCGCTTCTCAACGCTAAAGACTAAGCACTCATATTAGCAATTAATGTTTCTGTATTCCCCCGGAGCTGCCGTTTCATACTGCAGATGATTCAGTTAACGCTGTGAAAATGCTCTATATAAGAGATTCTTTAATGACATTGTGGAGTCGCTTCAGAGATCTAGCCGGTCCCAGTGCGTAAGCTCACTCTCTGTGCTGTGAGTCTTATCTCTCACAGAGAAGGTCACGGGAGAAGTCTATCAGTATCAATGTTACACCTGCTGCCAAGAACAGGTCAAGGGCGTTTGACCATAATTTCACCAAAAAAATATATCAGTGTCCTCATTGATTCCTGATTCCTTCAGCTATGGAAATGCTTAGCTTTAAACACACTTAAAAACAATAAATTATTTAATATACATTATGAAGTCAAAGTTCTAAACATTTGCCTTTAGCAAAGTAAACATCTTGCTTTAGCCTCACATAAATGATTAGCATTGAGCAATGGGGATATCTGTAAAGGCTAGAGGATGTATAATGGTTTGTGAGTTATGCAGGCGTCCGGGCCCATGCACACAGCCGGTATTAATGTTTGTGTAAGTGAATCTGCGGTATGTGCTTGCCGGATCCACGTCAGGGAGGCTCAGGTATTGGGTTTTGTTCTGGGGCCCTGATCCCGATGGCCCTTGCACGACGGGTTCAGATCGCGGGTGAGAGACATTTCCGCCGTAGCCTTCGACATGATACCTGGGCTGCTCGTCCGACGAGCGAGCGAGTGGTGTCCATTTCAGAAATGCGTCTGCCGTGTCAGTCAAATTACGCAGGACATTGTGAGTCAGGGAGGGAGCGTGGATGCATTGTGCACAAAAATCCAACACATTTTAATGATGTCACTGTTTGAATCGGCGATGTTTGACAGTTCCCTAAAATATTGTTGATTTATATTTTTACCAATTCGACCCATTCAGTTTCGAATGGCAGTGGTGGTGATGTGATACTGACATCAGAGATGGCTACAATACAACTCATATTTTATTCCGGAATTTTTTTTTCCCCTTTTATTTTCTTCTTTATTTTTTACTTCAAAAACCGAAAGAGGGCAACACGCTGGGCTTCTTTCCAAGTCCCGGGTCCTTCTCAGAAGCATTTTGCTGACATTACGTTCTATTCGGGGCAGAAGAGTTTTCCTCAGAGAATCGGGGCGCGGAGGAGGCTCGGGTTTCCGCTAAGTGTCACCTTGGCCTGTGAGGATTGCGGCGGCCTCGCGGTCACGCGGTGCATCGCTCAAAAGTTTCCAGTCGCCGAGCGGAGACGGGGCTCCCCGCATCGCTCCGGAGCGATGCATCTCCGGGGAGTGACAGGTTTGATGTTCTCCCAAGTTTAATTCAGCCTTCCAAACAGAGTGACGTGAAAACATTTTCAATTTTAACCTTCTATTTTTTACAATTGTATATAAACAACAAGAAACTGAAAGAAAAAAAAAACATCCATAATATAATTAATACATTTTTGATAAATTATTGTAATGTCAGAGTAACAAATGCATTACGCATGCATCTGTATCTCAAAACTGTAGTAGTAGCATTTATTGTCAAACATAACTAAAACATTTATAGTGATGTAAGTACAACGTATCAATTACGAACAAACTCCTAATTATATACATAATTCAAAACCAACAATAGCAATCATCATCATCATCTTTTGCAATATAATTTCCACAAAGCATGAGGTGGATCACTGCAGCACTGAAACGCAGGTGCAGATGTTTATCACTGCGATCGATGTGTCCACAGCTGCCGTAGTGTATGTACAGCACGGTGCTGTGCGTTGAATTTCAGTTCAACACGCTCCATACCAGTACACCACAGTGGCACTGCAGTAGAATAGTAAGACTGTTTTTCATAAAAGATTTATAGCAGCAATAACACAGTGGAGGACCCGGGTCACAGTCTGTATTGGCTCTCCTCGGTGCATTGTCACACGCTAGGCCCCACCCACTCTGGTCTCGCTCTCACACCAGTCAGCTAGACTGGTTTGTTTAATACGGATTTCCAACAACACTTAGATGTCATTTCACTATACCGTATAGCGGTGATAGCATTCTGTATCTCAGCCTAACAGCATTGTACACTTCTGTTACATTTTTTTTTCTCTACTACGCCTCTGTCTCAAACAGTATTTAATCTCCATAACCTTAAAAGCAGAAAAGGTCATCTTGTACAGACATGTTGCAGAGTAGGGCCGTGTGGATTTTTAAAGCTCACTTAGAGAGGTCAGGAAAATCCCTCCTTTCATCCTGCCCAAAGCCTTCCCAATGGTCTGTGTGCAAACTGCTAGTCTAAGCACACCATCAGTTGAGATTACATTCTCCTTCATGAAGTGGAGGTTGTGGGAGGGGAAGAGAAATCACATCTGTGAAAATCAGGAACTGATTCTGCAGGAGGCAGTTCAAAATACAGGATGAAGGAACTGCTTCCAAATATTTAAACTACAGTGATATCCAAGTGCAGTTCAAATTGTTGCAAGATGAAGCTGCTCCTGAGTGGAGATCCAGGATCAAATTTCCTGATAAAAATCTAATTTCTACCTATTGAATGGTAATATGTAAAACTGATCTGGGGCCATATTCATAACGCGTCTCAGAGTGAGTGATGATTTAGGATCAGATTCCCCATTGATATCCTAGCCTGATACATTATGAGCTGAAAAAAAGGATCCATGATCAAGGCCTGTATTAATCCACTGTCTTGGAGTAGTAGTAGTGATAATCTAGGATTAAGTTTCCCCTGTCCATATTCTGATATACTATGAATTTAGTCGGATATATTATGAAATACAACCGATCTTGGATCACGGCTCATGTTCATAAAAAATCTTAAAGTAGGACTTATGATCTAGAATTAGGTGTCAACCTGTGCAAATATAAATCTTATCCATTATGAGCTAAAAGGAAAAAACTGATCCTAGATCAGCGCTCCTACTTCCTGATGCTTTATGAATACGGGCACTGATCTATGGGAAGGGTAACTATGATTTGAGCAGCTCGTTTGTCAGTCACTCGTGTCAGCAAACTGGATCAATTACATTTCACTTCTAATGCATTGGCCCCCGACCCAGGAGCACTTTCCATTTCCTTGCACAACCTCATAAAAATCCTCAGACTAGGAGGCTGAGATGTAACCAATTTTCACACCATCTGACAGAACTGGTAATGGGGCCAAACGTATATTTTTGAAAGGAAAAAGTACAATTGCATGAGTGTTACAGTGTATCTACTTCTGAACTGGTAAAATGGCCTCAGTCCCTACAGTGACAACATGGTCTCAGAAACGTATTCTGTGCCCTCTGACCTCATGTCACACACATAATTCAGGAACAACATCCCACAGCCACACATTAAAGCTCCCAAGCACAGAACAATCAGGCATTTACATCTAAATATTTTATTTTCGCAAATGTTATCTCCGTACCTTTAAGTATCACTTATGCAACTTAATGATTTGAATTATCTAAACAACTGGCCAAAACTCACATGATTAAGAATTAGAATAAGTTTTAATTTTCATATTAAAAAAGAGGGAAATAAAAACAATTAAATTCTAATGTGGTAAATGTAAAGAGATACAATACACATTGTGTTATCTCTGTAAGCCCATCATAATAATAATACTATTAATAACACTTCATTTTTAGATCAAAGTTGAGGATGACAAATGATGACTGAATGTAAACATCGGTCAGTGGGTATTTACTGAAAGATTTCTGGTCCTTTACGAGTATGGGAATCACGTGTCCACTAGGGGGAGCCTAGCACAGCCTCACGAGTGAGACCCTAAAGACAGGGCACGGGGGGCTTCCTGTAGACGGTGCGGCACAATCGGTATTGACAGGCCACAGTTCTTTCCCTGCCGTCGTACACGGTGCTCAGAGCGCGGTGCCTGGAAACGCCAGCGCTGCTACCGCGCGCGTAATTACTTCCTGGCTTTGTGACAGGCTCAGACTAATCAGTCTCTGAGGGAATTGTCCCATGGACTGCCAGAGAGGCCTCTCTCATGCCTGCCTGCGTGTGTGTGTGTGTGTGTGTGTGAGAGCATTGTTTTGGACTCATGCTTTACATCACCCTAAATTTGAAGCTGCATACCAGGCCCCTCTCAACTTTCCTTAACCCTCGACTTGCTTGATACACCTGCCAGTCAAACGCAAGCAATTCTCTCACGAGTGTGAGAGAGAGAGAGAGAGGGGGTGGGGGGCAGAAGAGAGTGAGAAGCTGCTGGAGCATTTTCTGACTTGGGTGAAGTTCATTTAGGGAGTTTATATTGTCAACCAAAACTCTGATACCTGAATGGAGATTTCCATAAAAGTCTGTTTTGAATTTGTGTAAATAAAGCATTTGTGTGGGGGACAGTCTGATTGAGCGGTAGATAGCGGTAGCTAATGGATAGCCAAGCAAAACTATTTGGTTTAATTCAATTCTGTTTCCATGAGGAGATATTAATACACTATTGTATATTAGTATAAGATATCAGTATCTCTGAGCAGTACTGATGGCATTGTAGGCCTACACAGAAAATTAATTCATGTTTTTTGTTCAATTGTCCCCATCAGTGAATGAATCAGATAGCCAATGACTCGAATCTTTGCACTGAACTTAACGAAACAATTTGAATCAGCAAAGTGATTCATACTTCCCACCACAACTGCAAGCATTTCTCTGTATCTCGTTCTCATAATTACGAGATCTTATTCTTGAAATTCCAAAATCTTTTCTCATAATTATGAGATGTTTTTTTCTCAAAATTATATCTTTTTCTCGTGATTGTGAGAAAAGGATCTCATTATTACAACAGCGAATGGAAAAAAAGTGTTCAGAATGAATACAATATGCCACCACATATAAAGGTAGGTCTTGTTTTTTGGCTGCATTTTAACTATGTTTATTGCATCCTCCGGGGCAAATATTTTTATAGTTAATGTGCCTCATAATGTTGCTCATCTCTCCGAATACTATTGATGATTGCTTCTGTATTTGTTTGATTACTGAGGTGTCATATAATCATAACTTGAGGTTAATGCTGCCAAAGTGTGTATTATCAACTTTAACCATGATACTTGAAATCATTATTCACAAAGATTGCATGTTATACACTAAAACACTGAGACATTCAGTTTTTTTTTAAGTGTATATTATACACCAACGCTTCTCAAACTTGGTCCTTGGGACCACTGTGTATGCTGTTTTTTGTTCCAACAAAATGCAATCCCAAAATTTCATGTTTGGGGGCTTAGTTACACTCATTAAGCCACATTACGTCAAAAATAGCCATACATGTCATGAAGAATAAATGTGCTATATTTCAAATGATTACATAAAAAGAGGTAAACGGAGGTGAATTAATATGCTCCTAACTGGTGAAAGTGGGAACCGCCTGACCACTAAAACTAACCATTTGTTAAATAATTAAACAATAATATCAGCCAAACATGCATTGTGTTAATAAATTTAAGCGACAGGCATTAAACACATTAATTGAGCTTGGTTGTAGAGATTGGCTGTAACAAAAGAAAAAACAGCATACACAGGGGTCCCCAGGACCAAGTTTGAGAAGCACTGTTTTACACTACAAGACTGAAAACCGAATTTAGTATTCAGAGCCTCTCTTCGGGCACAGTCCAACTCAAGTGACAGCCCCTGTTTTCTCTGCAACAGGTTCCAGTTTGGGCTGCTTCAGGTTCGCATGGCGCAGCTGGGCTGCTCCCACCTCCACCGTATCAATCGCTTTATCAACAGTGAGCGCCAAACATGGCGGCCACTAATCTCAGCAAGTCAGAAGAAGGAAAGGGGACCTGAGCCTCTCCTGGTGAGAGACGGTGTGTTCACCGTATATAATTTATTGTACATGGAAGCTTATTGGCTATGCAGTCCCCTGTAACAGACACCAGCTTTACTACTGTTCAAGTCCCCCCCCCCCACACACACACACATACATAGTCACACACATGCATGCACTCACACACACACGTACACACACACATCCCCAGTGCTACTACATATGAATCATTCATGAATTCCCAACAGAGAAGTGCTTCAAAAAGGGGACGAACCCCCCCCCACCTGTGCGGTGCTGCTTGGCTAGCCTTTTCATCTGGGCCTCCAAAGTGGTTAAGGTCAAAGTTTACTGGCAGATAACGATGTAGACGCAGACTTAGAATTAGCTACAAAGGTACCTGTGTTGCCAGGTGTGCAAGCACAACGCCGCCAGATTCCCAGGGGAAGCGGGAAATCAATTACAATGTTCCGTATGCGGGATTGACTATGGGGAATAACAAGGTGTCAGGACTTTTTTTTGTTTCCCCTCACTCCCTCTCTAATAAGATCACACTACACATATTGTTAACTTAATATTATTTTAGTGTGCTTATGTTGCATGGCATCTGAATGTGTGTGTGTTTACAAAGGATGAGGCTGTTGGGGATCTGGTCGCCCCAGTAATGACTGCGGTGCTCTTTGATCATGTTGGCTATACCGGGCCCCCGGTTGCCGATGGTCCTCTCTTTTGAATCCCGGAGCAGTTCTCTATGGTTTTGATAGACAGCTGACATTTTCTACCCCAGACCAGGTAGCTGTTTTCCCACCAAAATTTCAGAGCTCACAAAAAAAAAAAAAATAACTCCATGGAAAAGGCCTTTCTCCATAATTGGATAAGAAAACTAAAATAAATTAATAATTAAATGTTGCGCCTTATTATTTATTTTCTTTTTGCTAATATGTACATAAATAAATATGTGCATATTTTTCCATATATGAAAATATGTACCCATAAATCATATGTACACAACATGGATCTAAATTTTGCACACCCTGCAATGTGCTGTACTTTATGAATTTTGATGAATCAGTCGTGCTCATTTGTGTTGCATTGCCATATTTACAATTTCCAGAGATAATTAATTGTACAATGAGGTAATACAACACCCACTACTTAAATTTATGCATCTAATTTTCTGAATTGAGGGGGAAAAAACATGAAACATGGGTTAAAGTAAAAAAGAAATATAAAAAATATACTGAAAATATAATATATCACTACATATCAACTAAATACACATCAATAGCAATGTCCCACAGCATACGGACAGACATGGCAAGTATTAACACTTTCATGTATGCATATATGTCATTTTTAATAGATTTATGATATATTGCAGTATATTCCATGTCTGTAAGGTAAGCTCCCGCCAAAAGAAGTTGACTGTAACATTCAGCTGAAATTGTATTAGAGCTGATTGCATCATGCCATGCCTTACACTCTCTCATGAAAATTGAAATATAGTGCAATAAATACTAAACATGCGGACTTCCCTGATATTGTTTAAGGCGTCTGTAGTAATGATTGATAACAATGTGATATTGAACAGGACAAGATGGAGATCATTGGTTATGACTTTATGTTCGTTTATAAACATGAGAAGAAGAAGAAGAAGAAGAAGAAGAAGAAGTGGACTGTTGAGAAATACAATGATTATATTCCATAATCATTTGTTATTAAATAAGTATTTTTTGCTATCTGAAAGAAGTATTTATTTGTCTATTTATATACATTTTGAAGTGTTGCAATGTACTTTCTTTCTATAATTTACCTCTCTTCTGATGTCATTATAATATATTTTTGTACTTATTAAAAGTTTTTGTATTTTGTCTCCATACAAAAAATACATAATTAAGTTAAGAAAAGCTAAAATAGAAGCTGGAGATTAACCTGTTTAAATGACGTAGCTAAATTTTCCACTACTGATAGCCTACAGGTCAGGATATCTTCCATATAACGGTTAATGACATCAACATATTTTATTAATGCATTTTATTAATTTGGAATCTAGATTACGAGCCTGTGACCCAGTTTCCATCGCAGCACCTCCTAGCCACGGTACTCTGTGCTACTTAGATATGGCGATAGACAAAACTTCCTGCCAGTAGATGGGCCTTCATTGCAGATTTATACATTATTCAATGCAGAATCCCAGTTAAAATTGGAATTGGAAATTAAAAATGATAAAGTCACATTTTGTGGTCAGCAAGTAACTTTATGTCCGTTTTGAAATACCAATAACTTTAGATAATATCAGTTTTCTTCAGGTCACACAAGAGAGCAAGATTATTAATGTCTGGCAATGTTAGCTATGCAATTATTTATTTATTAGAACAGTTTAAACAAAGTGAACAGGAGAAATGCAACAGACAGCAGTCATGAATCACATCTTTGACTTGGGGAGTGCATGGAAAATTGATGCATAAATTGTTTCTTTGATGTTACTCAGAATATGATGAGTTTATAAGACAGAAGAGGAGAGACTCAGGGGGCTTATAAAAAGTGTCCAGGTGAAAAGTTTTTGTCAGTTGATTCTATTATTGGTATTTTAATGGAATGTACTTAAATCATCTCAGGTCAATACATGAGACTTATTAACAATAACCATTTGTCATGTCAAATGAAGTTGTTTAGGAACAACCTTTTAAGCTGGTATTACTCTATTAAGCCATCAGAAAATGAATGAAATAATTTCCCATGGTTTGTAATGAATATCTCAAGTCTTGGATGCACTTAACTAAGAGGCATTACTGTACAAACTATTTATTTATTTATTTATTTATTTATTTATTTATTTATTTGGGGAGTGTAGTTTTTACATGCACCAAATACATTACTGAGATGCACTACTGATGGAAATTAAAATGATTTTACACATACATATCATGTATATCTAGCACTTGACAAATGAACTTTGGGATGGACCTAAATAGGTTTAGTTTAAAACTAATCTTTCCAGTTACATTACTCCTAGATCAATAATAAAAAAAAATGAAAAAAACTTTCTTGTTTAATAACTAAGTCCCTGCACTTTGTTAGATGACTGTTCCTATTTGGACAGACAAGAAATTTTCTAGATTTGACTTACAGTAGTACATTGGTCTTAACTCATATAAGAGACAGCTTAATTCATCGTATTCAGCCTTTTGAAATACACAAACTGATTCCCCCTTTCAAAAGATATGCAGTAGTGTTAAATCAGCCCCGGCAGTGTTAAATCCATATGTACTCTACTATAGTTAAAAGTTATCAGAGCTGATTTTATACATTTTGATATGTATCGTTATTAACTGTTTGTGTGAGTGTGGGTGTATGTATGTATGTGTGTGTGTGTGCGTGTGTATGTGTGTGTGTGCATGTGACCGTGCATGTGTGTTAGTTTAAAATGTTTTTGATCCTAGATTTATAATTTTTTTAAGGCATGATACCACAGGCAGAATCTCTACTCACTGGCTGTATTCATGTACAAGCCTGGTCCAAGCTGTGGAACAATATGAAAGGAGTGATCGCATTTTAACCTTGGATAAGACTGAAAATGACTGGTTTCCATGAGTTCCCCTTAGTTTAAATATTGTACTTTTAGATTGTATGGATCAAGGAAGTATTAGCACCATTTGAGACTGTTTGCTTTTTTAAGGATCGTGTTCAACGTATCAAGGTGCGATGGAGTATTATTTTGATTAATGTATGATAAAGGCTTTATACTGAAATGGGAAGCCAATCCCAGATATAGAGGCCACAGGTAGGGGGTTGCTTCCTGTTGACTGAGATTGATTTAAGCAATCTATCGTGCCAGTAGCATCTAAATAATTTAAAAGGCAAAAGGTTTTTTGAAACGACTTTTTTTCTGAACAGAATACAAATGCCTTTAGTAAACTGTAAGCAGTCTTCTACAGCCTTCATAGATATTAGATATTATTACTTTTTTCTTCTTCATGGTTGTGCCAGGAGAAAGCAGCCTAAGGTATGGTCATGTTTCTTCTTACCCAAATCATTCATTCATCCATCCATTCATTCATTAATTAATTAATTTGTTCTTCCATTCATTCATTCATTCATTCATTCATTTATTCACTGGCTTTGAATGGCAGCAGCATTGTTAAAGGCCAGAAAAGTAGTTACAGTTATTTAACAGAATAAATTCAGTTACTGCCTACAATGATGTGTATGTCTTTTGTGTGTGTGTGTGTGTGTGTGTGCGTGTTTGTGTGTCCGTGCATGTGTGTGTCTTTTTGTCAGTGTGATTGAAAGAACTATATTTGCCACACAGTCAATTCGCTGTGATAATTCATTTAAATACAGTTTGTCATTGCTAATCATTTATGACAATTTTGGCAAGCGCGGTAGCACCACCAACAGTGAACTTGGGTTCAGGCCTCTCTGTGGACACCTATTACCCTACCACATAGCTAGAAAGGGACCTCATCTTCACAGCATAAAAAACATCACTTTTAATGATGCCTCAGAATACATTTCTAAGCTGGCTCTTGTCTGAATCTGCTTGTGAAAAACAAAACCTTCAATGGCTCAGCACCCTGTGATGTTCAAGGCCTTTGCCTCCCCTTTCCCCAGCCTCCCCTCCCTCATTTTTCATCTGTCAATCATGTCAACACAAATACTGCCCCCTGCCTTTGTTTTCAAGATGGTACCTGATCAATATCATCAATCCGTCTCTCCCATGCACCACCCCCTTCTCTCTCTCTCTCTCTCTCTCTCTTTCTCTCGCTCTCTCTGTACAGCTGTATCCATTTCCTCCTGGCAAAAAGGGACTTTATGAATAAATGATACTGAAATGCTGAGGGTTCAGATACTAAATAATGAATTTCACCACCAAAAACACAACAACTTCTCCAATCATAAACTACCACTCCCTTCTCCATTGATTGTGCTTTGCCAACCAGATGCACAGCGCATGCTGCTTCGTACTGAGGTGTTAAGAGGGGGGAGAAAAAGACAGAAAAGAAGTAAAAAAACACCCCTGGTTTAAGAAAATAGGAATGAGCACATGCTGGGAAGTGCACTCGGGAAATGAGCCGGGAGCTAAATGCTGGCATTGTGTTTTTCCTGGTCGGTGTCTAACCTCTGCAGTGGAGAGAACTTTCCTTCATGGGAGATTAGAAGTAAGTGCGGTCATCTACTGTACTCTTCAGCTCCAAAGGGAGCGATGGCGTTATGTGTCGACACTGTGTGCGTGCGCGTATTTGGGTGTGTGTGTGTGTGTGTGTGTGGGTCTGTGTGTGTGGTACTGTGTCTGTGTTCATGCATGCAAAAGAGAGGGAGAGAGGAAGAGAGAGATGCAAAGTAAGAAGGTTACAGGGAGGCTTAGGTTAAGAAGGTTTTTTTTTTTTCTCTCTACTGGCTGTAAATTGCACGGAACGTCCAGTTTTTTTCTCTCTCTCCCACTATAAAAACCTTGTCAGTGTGGGATAATGTCAGCGCGAGTGATTTCTGACACCGGTCTTCTGCTCCCGCCGCGTGGCGGGTACGCTTTGACCTCACGTCACAGCAGCTGAAGTGAATCCTAATGCTGTCGGCTCTCAGTGCCGGCTCTGGTGCTGTGGATGTGCTCTGGTGGTGTGGATGCGCTCTGGTGGCATGGATGTGCTCTGGTGCTGTGGATGTGCTCTGGTGCTGTGGATGTGCTCTGGTGGCATGGATGTGCTCTGGTGGTGTGGATGTGCTCTGCTGGTGTGGATGTGCTCTGCTAGTGTAGATGTGCTATGGTGGTGTGGATGTGCTCTGTTGGTGTGGATGTGCTCTGGTGCTGTGGATGTGCTCTGCTGGTGTGGATGTGCTCTGCTAGTGTAGATGTGCTATGGTGGTGTGGATGTGCTCTGTTGGTGTGGATGTGCTCTGGTGGTGTGGATGTGCTCTGCTAGTGTAGATGTGCTACAGTGCTGTGGATGTGCTCTGGTGGTGTAGATGTGCTCTGGTGGTGTGGATGTGCTCTGCTGATGTGGATGTGCTCTGGTGGTGTGGATGTGCTCTGCTGGCGTGGATGTGCTCTGCTAGTGTAGATGTGCTATGGTGGTGTGGATGTGCTATTGGTGTGGATGTGTTATGATGGTGTGGATGTGCACTGGTGATGATGTGCAATGTGCAGATGCATATCTCTGACTGGGAAAACATCAGGGGTGGAGAGGGTGGGGCAAGAGGGTGAGGGGGTGGGGGGATCAGTGGTTGTAATTTCAGTGTAAAATGATTAGTAATCAATTACAGAAATGTGGATTTTTGTTTGATAGTGAGATTTGGCAGAAAACAGAAAAACATTTTCAATGACATTATCCAGTCCTTTCAATAGATTTTTGTTCATTGTGTTTTCTTTGATCAGCAGTTACAGAATAATGATTTGGAAATTTTTTACCTTCATTTATTTTTTCATATGACTAATCAGACTGAGACCCTGGTATCTTTCCAACATGAGAGTATGACCACTCAGTTCTCAGTCCTATCACTTTTAAGCAGGGGAAAAACAGTTCAATGGAAATATTTTATGTAGCAAATTTCAGAAGAACCCAAAATATTTAATGGGCATTAGTTTCAATAAATTGTAACAACAATACAGGCTGACCAGAAGTGACATGCATTACATAAAGGATCATGCCAGGGTGTATTATTATTATTATTATTATTATTATTATTATTATTATTATTATTATTATTATTAATAATAATAATATTATTATTATTATTATGTTCAGGTGTATATTGAAACATAGCTATATGCAACATTTATAGAATGAAGATAAAAAACATCTTAAGCAAGGAAATGCTTTAATTTAAGGTGAATATTAGGCTACATATGAATAAATAGAAGCCATAAAGAAATCTTGACTGTGAGGCTCAATTTATCCCCCTGTTTTTCCCCTTTTCCAAAGGATGCATAATTTATCGAAGTCACATTTCTATATCCAATGCATATTTCCAGGATGCTGGGTCCAGCCAGTAATGCACACACTCATTGTGTCACGCAATAAATAATTGATGTCTCAATGAATATGCAAATGGATTAGATGCCTGGTGACCCTCCAGATTTTTATTTATTAATTTTTTTTTTCCTCCCATTGAAGCATGTCACCCACAGTCACTCCCCCATACTAAATCCGGAGCTCCATGCTGCACAATGTTGCTGTTCGATATGTACAACCCAATTAAGACATGCTGCTGCAGCCTTGTGACAACCTAATTTTTATTTTGTTTAAAGAAATATTTAAGCTGTTTGGATCATGAAGAATGAGTGCATTTATTATTATTATATTTTCAACAACAAAAAAAATATCTGTTTAGAAAAACAAGTTATCCAATAGAATAAACAAAATAAGAAGAACACGAACTGATCATAGTTAATGTGAACGTTTGCAGGGTTTTTTATTACACTCATTTATACAGCCTCAAATGCACTTCTGAAACGAAGTGAAAATTCACGTTTCTCACATTGCAGGAACTGTAACAGTTAAACAGAACACTGGTAATATCAGTACAGCCACTGCATTTTCATCTGCATTGGAGGGAATTGTGGAAAAAAAGATGATCAAATGATATCTCCCGTTCTATTCAAAATCCAAAGTAAAATAAAAAATAAAAACAAAGTTGGAAAGGAAATCATTCAGGAGGGCTTTCAGACCCAAATCCGCCTGTGCCAAAGGAGTCCTTTTGTGAAAATGCCCCATTTCATGGTGGAATTTCTGAAAGCTGTATTAAAGTTTCATGTTAATCAAGGAAGTTGGGAAGCAGAGTTGACAGGTGTCTTCTACTCTACTAACTCCTGTCTGGATGAATTAGACACTACCAGAGGAAAGAAACCGTGCTTTCCTTCAACTGTACAGAATGATAAGGTAGCAACCCAGGAAGAAAAATGGCAATCAAATATGCAATGATTTTGTTCAGATGTCTTGAATGTAAGACTGCGTATTATCCTGGTAAATGATTGTTGTAAAAAAATAAAAGAAAAACATTTATATGGGAAACGTTCTTCCCCATGACTTCTGAAAGCCTTGCGACTTATCGGGACACGCAATCTAACTTTTTTTTTTTTTTTGGATAAAAGCGTCTACTAATGTAATGTAACTGCTGTGTTGCTTCTGCCTTCAATCTAAGTTATGGATGTATATACCAGACAGTATGCCCTTCTTGTAGTTTTTCACTTTATTTAGGCAGGGAGATGTCAGAGGAGGTTAGAGAGAGAGCAGAGAGTCACAGCACAGGAAGTGCAATGGCAGTGAACTGCCCAGTCCCAGCCCTGGAGGGTCAGAGCAACCTGCAGATTGCACCACACGGTCTCCCAAATCAGAGTTTCTAAGCGAGAACATTTCAAACACACAAATATTCACTGTGTAGGGATGAAATAATAAACTGTAGTATTCAGTCAACTTTATAGAATAAAATTTATGTTGTATTGTCCCTGCTAATTTATTTATTTATTAACCTTTATTGAACTGGGCAAGACCCTTGAGGTTAGAAAGCTCTTTGAGAGAGTGACCTGGCGAGGGTGGCCTATTGCGTGATCATTATACCAATGAATTTGCAATTGCGCTGTTTTTAAATTATATATATATATTTGTTGTTGCTTTTTTCCCATAAAAATTTTGGATGTGTGCCCTATCATTGTAATGGCAAAAAAAGACATTCCTAGAGCTGACAGTACACAATGTATTTTAAATGAAATATCATAATTCATAGGATTAGGTTTGCCGAATGAGTGTCACACTAAACTCTAAAAATCATATTTGATATCCCAGAGACAGAACTTAAAAAATGGTTTTCAACAATGGAATCCTATGTATGACTCATTGTTCATTCACAGTTTGAATAAGATTAAAACATGTAAAGCAAGACCCATTTGAATTCTATGTTTTGCAGTGTGGTGTTGATAAAGTATGTGCAGAGAAAAACCCAGCTACATTTTGTTGAAAAGTAAAAGCTTTCTAGCTGACTAGAATGTAGACTATGGCTATGTCCAGGTAAAACCTGAGCTATATTGGGGTTAACCTAGTTTGTTTATGTCAAAACACCTCTCAATCTAGATTCCCGCCCTTCTAAATGTCTAGAAGGCTGAATCTGATCTGTGTCTGGAAAAAACAAGCACTGCTAGCTTTGGGTCCCTTGAGCCTGGGCTAGCTTCCAGAAGAGGTGAGGTCGAATCGGACGTTAATGAGGAAATGCTTTATCTTTTAGCACTCCTCCTCTCACAGCGAACTTTGGCTTTGCCATGAAGGCCATGTAGTTCACCTATTGGTTTATTTTTTAGTTATGGAGGCATACTCCTCCACAAGTTCTAAAGTGCATGCCAGAACAAACAAACACCAGCACTCCCGCCTGTCTTTAACGGGGAGTTTTTCCTTATTTGTTCTGTGTCCTTATGCTGAAATTCTCTTCCTACAACTTCTGCCACTCTCTTCATCTTTCTTAGCTGTGAGCTGAACTGATTGACTCAGATTCAACCTGACTACTAAGTGGTCATCAAGCAACCATAAGTTCTGCATTCACTGAACCAAAAAATGTTCCTCTTGCATATATCTGTCAGTACAAATGAAGTCAAGATGTCTTATATTGAATGCTCCGTCCTGATGCAGGGGTGTCCACTTCGAGTTCTCGCCCTGCAAATTACTGAGAGTTTTAGAGATTCCGTACCACAGGGTGCACAAAGGCCCATCTATTTCTGCTCATTTATTTGATAATGTTGTGAGGTACTTTAGTTATTAATTACTTCAGTGTGAATAAACACACTGACTATTGTGTGTTGATGGATATGAACACGTGGAAACAACTACTTGCTTAGCACAGTTGCAGTCCATGCTAATCAAATAAATGTAAGTTAGTTCTTTAGCTCTATATTAGAAGACTCTTTAAGCATGGGTGAAATGAACATTTCGATCATCTCGGCTAGTTCGGCCAACAGAAATGCGCACACGGCGGTGGGAAAGTCAATGCGGAGTTTCGTTTTCTCCACAAACAAGCCATTTTAAGTCATTTAGCTCATACTAACAAGCCAAAATATTTAGACCTAATGTTTTTTTACTCCTTTTTTTGTGAGGGTACATGTTTAATAGGAGATTTTATAAAGGAATTACATACTGATTATTGTGACCGTTTTTCAAAGGAGATAACGTGGTTTGGGAGATGGTGTACAAACAAGTACTGACAAGATGATAAATGTAATAAGTCAGATCCCCTAACCCCCACCATCCAGGTGTCTGGATGTGAGAGAGAGAGATAGAGAGAGAGAGCTGCTAACTGCATAGTATATGGATGCAGTTATTTAAGCATGCTGGTTCACTATGCATCCTCCTACCAGGCTGATTTGTCCCATTTTGATCACTTCTGGAAGGTTAGGTCCAGTTCCAACCTTTGAGGCTGGTTGTAAAACATACACCTTCAGTGTTATTTGACAGTTTAGTGCTGGCTCACAGGCAGATAATTAGTCAGATATTGCCTTGCAGGCTGATGCTTATCAGATTGATGCCATGTATAGCCCTATAACCAGCCTGGTAGCAGGTTAGAGAAGTAGTTCATCACAATGGACCACTAATCATCCTATAATCTGTATGTATTATTTAATGCTCCAACATTACTGAGCTGAATTATACCAAGACAGGCAAGCTAGCCAGCCAGTCATTAACGAACAAGCTTGCTTTTTAGCAATTGTGTTTTGTGCTTGACATCAAAGCCTGATAGACAACAAAAAAATAAATCATTTCTGACCAATAAATAAGCGGTTCAAAGACATGCAAAACAAATTGGCTTTTTTTTTCTTTCTGGTTAAATTTCTTTCACATCCCAACAGATATCAATCATAAACTCTAAGAAAATAATCCAGTCTCTCTGACTGCCCCATGGGGCTCTGAAATCAGCCACTCTAAATTTCACTGCACCTGAATCCGAACAGCCAGTCAGGACGGTTCTCTGTGAGGAGGCTTGCCTACTCTCCTGTCAGTCATGTTGCATGTTCCCAGTGCTGCCAGAGCTATTTGTCCTAATACTGTAGCTTGTTCTTCTGCCTAGTTGGCTTTGCAGAGGTTAGGTCAGAATAGTGTTCACTGTGTGAACTAAATTGTGTTCCTGGCTAGAAATAGCTGTACAAAATAAGTATTGTATCTTATTGAACCTGTGTTTTATAGTTGTCCATGACCATGAAATGCACTTTTTGTACGTCGCTTTGGATAAAAGCTTCTGCCAAATAAATGTAATGTAACAGGAAGTGAGAGACTACACAGATAAGCACAGAGCTGAGATAGCACAGAGAAAGTGCTATAGCTAGCTAGTTGCCTAGAAAACAAAACAAGAAATGTAGTCATCTTGCTTGTTCTGTTTCTGTTTGAATTTATTGTCCTGAACTATGTAGCTATAAAATGTTAGCTAGTTAGCTGATACATTTAGGCCGCTGTTTACATTATAGCTATGCTGAACATTAGGTGTCGTCAGTAGCTAGCTTGCTATGTTTATAACTACATACACTGTATGCTGTTCAAGTGAAACAAAAAAAAAATCATACACTCCAGTTCCAGATGTGTTTAGTAATGTTTATTTGACCAATGTTTTACCCGTAACTTTGTCTGGGTCTCATACAAGCAAAAATACCAGTGTCTGCATTTATTGACTGTTGTTAGTCCATAGCTGTAAATAAAAGCAATAGCCATGTTCCTTGTTTATGGTCATTATGACTATGTGTATTACTTTCTACCTGTTAATGAGACATGATGTGCTACACTTTTCTGTCTTTACTTTTCAACGTTCTTGTCCTCTCACCAGTACTCAGATGTCAGGCAGCTTGCATGCATGTATTTGGAGGGTGGGGCTTTAGAGGGAGAGCTAAGGGGAGGGGTTGGAACATTTTCTTTTTCAAATCTAGCTCTCTCTCACTCATTTCTCGAAACTTACATACTGCACTTTTAATTGGGTCACTGAACCAGAGACAGTTTTAGCATTCATTATCAAAGCAGTTGCTGAATTTGAGAAAGAGGCTGGAGACACTGGCTGAAGTTTGGGGGTGTGGGGAAGCCTTTTAAACTGTAGCTTGCAGAGGAGCAAGTGCAACATAAACTAAGCCATTTAAAACAAAGAAACAAACAAATCTTTATTATGAATTGCATTCGCAATGCGATTCAAAATATTAACGTGTTATCCTTTACAAATTAATTGCACGCATGAACACATTAATTTTGACAGACCAAATAAATAAATACAATTATTTCTTTATTTCACTTTTATTTTGTGCAACTTATTTGTCACCATTTGGCATGTCATTCATGCCTTTATCGGGATGCAGGTCTACAGCTAGATTCAGGGCTATTTCTTGGCTCTGGCTAATGTCATCTGGGCCCTCCACAATTATTAGAAGCATCAATATCTTTAGCATATTGCTAATGCCTCCCAGCCAGTATCTGGTTTCATTATTAGTGTCAGCTCAATTATTGCCCAATACCCAACTGTTTTTGGACCAGCTAATAGAATCAATCGACAGCAGCCAGCGGATGACACTTTTTCTTCCTTCTTTCATTGCCCCCCCCTCCCGCCCTCCACCCCTCCCCTCCCGCCCCCCATCCTTTCTGCATTCTGTCATTTCGCTAATGTACATGGCTTTAAGGCAGCGGCATGCCTAATGTGGGGGCCATTTCGGAGCCTGGGCGATGCACAGCTGATGCGTCCAGAGCCATCGGCATCAATTATTAAAGAGAGGGAAAAATACACCGGGCTCAGGGCCTGTCTGGAGCACGGCAAAGTGGAATGTATTTAGAACCACTGTCTGATGACTGTAATTAGCAGCCCCCTAATTAAAAATTCAAACCCCTGAGTTTATTTGAAAGCATGAATCTTCTGCTCCCGCGGCATTTATTTCCTTTACAAAGTATTTTATTCTGTGACACTAATTGAAGCGGGGCTTTTTTTCACTGCTTGCGATTGCTTTTGGGTGGGCCGCTGACAGTTTTTCATCCTGACCTGACCCCGTCCTCCTTCCGTTGGCGTGACTTTGGCTCTAAAGAGCCCCACACCCCCAACCCCACCCTCACCCTCCCACAACCCCACAGGCATTTTAACCCCAACATCATGTAGATGACTGAAGTCATCTTGCACTGTCAGATTACAGTGGCAATTCACAATGATTTTTCAGCAAAAAACTGTTTTGTCCCGTAACTGTCACGTCTCCTGTTTCTCTTCATAGCATTGCTGGCAACGTGTGAAAATGCATTTAAGCCCACATTCAAACTAAATGCTGTATGCTGTACAGCTTCACAGAGAGTTAATAAAGATTTAAGAATGGTATCTATAATGGCCCTGGCTTACCAACCCCTGCGTTGCATTGGGACCAAAAGAACCATTACCCTTACTTAAATGTCCTGCTCAAATTTTAGATGATTTACATTTTGCTATATCGAGTCTGGGCCTCATGTAAGATTCATATTTATTAATTTATTTATTTTTAAGACTAAAGGATAAGTATCTGTGGTGCCCCGTAGACATGGTTACGGTTACTAGGGAGGGGACTCTGTGCAAAGTTAGCAAGGAATAGCATTTCCCACAATGCTACTGTAAATCTAATTGAAACCTTTCTATGTTTTCATTTATGTTTTTAATCCACTTTGATGCTCTGTTTTCACTATTCTCCAAATTTGGTATATCCATGCTTGAGGGCCACATCCTATAAATGCAACAGCTTAAATCTGGGAGCGCTCGTATCATCTTCCAAGGAAAATCTGTCACCAGCTGTTCCTATTCACTCTGTTTTTCATTTTTAAGCAGAGTGGACAGTATACCCTAGTTGTCTTTTTTTCCCCATAGTATCCGGACAGGGTTAAAACAGGAAAGAGGATCACAGTACAGAATGTGTCAGGGCCTGGAATCAAACCGCCAGCCGCACAAGGGTATATCTGCGTGTGGGTTTGAGACTCGGGACCACACATCTCTCACACTCCCCTCCATTAGCTGAGACTGAGAGGAAGGAAACAGGAGCGCTCCATAGGCTCGGCTGACACAGGCTGACTGCAGGCACCTGATCAACCAGTGGAAGCGCGCTTCTGCTATGAGACAGTGGCAACAATACCAACAGTTTGTCTCCCCTTAAGGAAGGTTAGCACCTTGCACAGTCTGCACTGGAACTGGTCAAATTTCCATATCAGACCAAGGGCTAGAGGAACAGGTTGAGAGGTGCTTTAGCAAGATGAATAACGTAACACTCCTATGTTTTAGTGTATTTAATTGCATTGAGAGTCCGTTAATGTTAATTTTAGCCTTTGCTTTGACTGACTTGCAAATTATCCGCAAACACTATTAAAGTGAAAAAAACACTGCCCCCCTCTTCTAACTTAACATCATTACATGTGCTTTCAGTGTAACAAGAAGAAGTCATCGATGTCACCCCGCACACATCTGTTTGATTGTTTCAGCATTCAGGTTGTAAAGTTGGGCATGCGGAGACTCTGATCGATAACCCCCAGGCCTGCTAAAAATGATGGCGTCTGTCACAATGAAAGCATTTAGCGTCAGAAGAAATACCTTTGTCAAGATCTCAACTGATTAGCTAAAGCACTGTGAAATGGCGCAAACACAAATGGATGTCACTTTCCTACCAGATGTCTTGGCGGTGTGCAGTGATTATAGAGTGATTTGTGAAAAAGAGCAAATCAGAAAGCAAGTTGGATGAAGGAATGTATCAATTAGCAAAAGGAAAACCCAAGGAAGAAGGATGCAAATCATGGTGTGGGCAAGAATGCGGTGGAGGGGGATGTTAGGGGGTTGGAGGAGATGAAAAGCTACCTTGCCAGACATGGAAATTGAACCTTGGTCTCTCACTCCATAGCGCAGTGACATTACCTCATCACCAAAACACCAAGCCCCTTGAGGAAGTGGAATATCTTTCTACAATGCTCTTCCCAATGACATCACCCTGCCTGACAGGCAGAGCACTGATAGCTGCAATATTAAAACGCTATGACGACATACAACATGTACAGCAGTGTAGTTTTTTCATATGAATTTACAGAATTGAACACACAAGTTATACTTCTCAAGCTTTAATCCTTTCCTGGGTATAAAAGAGAATATAGATGACATTACCCGTGTTACAAAAACATTTGAAACAGTATATAAAAATATCAATCAATATTATCCAAACCATTAATAATAATTAATTAAACAATGAATAACTAATCAATAATTGACTATCAATAATTGATAACTAAACAAACACAATAATTGTGTTTGTTTAAACAGCATCTTTTTGAAAAGCAATGCCACAAGTGATGTAAAATTGCTATTAAGTCCTAAGGTCTGGTAGTTCTTTGGCTTTACACCACACGATAACCCAAAGATTTAAATGAGCTGCTCTGCCAACTTTGGTGATGGTAATGGAAAGCTTATCATTTATATCACTGTGTGCACAACCTCAGTCTCAGCAGAAAATACATGCTTTACAGCAAGTTTATGAACGTTATTGTCTGTTCCTACTTTTTGACCGTTTGTCCTGCATCCTTCGAGGATGTATTCCCTAATTTTGAATCAAATCACAATAATGATTTTATAACCATGCTATTTTATTGTTCCATAGCATTCATATCAATTTCAATCATTGCATTGAGCCACTGAGTACCTACCTTACCTGTTGCAGAATGTAATTTCAGTGAAATATGTGGTGGGTAGTGGGTAGCTAAAAATGTGATTGAGCTAGCTTGTTACGTGGATAGTTGTTTATATATGCAGTTAGCCGGGTATATGGATATATTTTGGTCAGGAAAATGGATGAAGCAAAACATGTCACAAACTTGTAGCCATAGTATTTAACCAGGAATGGAATATGTATTCTACATCTGGGTGAAGTCTCTGCCTGACAAAATACTGAGAGTCAAATACAAATCTTTCTCAGTTTGCAACACCATAACGATGAGACTCACCATAAAGCTGTCATGCAGAAATAAACAAGCATTTCAATGGCCCCATTTTGTCAAAAATCTGTAGCACTGTTGCAAGATCAAACCATCATTTAAAATGGTTACGATAACATAGGCTATTACATAGAATGAATGATGGACAATTGGTAGAACTACAGACGTGTTAAAATGGTGACATTTTTCAGTTGTGACTCTTAAAATGTTAGAAATATCACAGTATTTTTCAATGATGATACAATGGTGGAACAAACTGAATACCACCAAAACCTATGCTGTAGACTAAAGATTATAAGCATACTACTGTATTATGGAACACTTTGTACAATTAAAGAGTATATAATGACACTTCAAGCATGCTGACCCATGCTACTTTTTGACATGTGTTACTGCCCAGCCAACATTAAGTAAAATGCGCATTAAGAAAAGTGGGCAATATATTCACAGCCCAGATTCAATATGCTACATTTCGGGGTAACCCCAACACAAAACTCCAATCTGCATGTGTCACACAGGCCACCCCTATCCTCTTATATCACCCTCAGCATTTACATCACTTAGGAAATGGTACAGTAAAGCTCCTCCAAGCAGACAGTTCCCTGAGCTGGGCCACGATATCTGCCCTCGCTGCTTTTAAAACGCGTTGCTTTTATGAGGCGTGCCTCCTTTCCACTGTCGGGATGCTCAAAACACAGGCAACGTGTACGTTTCACAAGCGCTGCCATAGGCTCTGTTTGTACTGGTGTCTTTGATGTCATTTAAGAATGAAAAAGAAAAACGAATGCAGGGAGAAATGCAAAGTGAATTCTGCTGCAACAAACAGGATCTGTCACCGCCTTCACGCTGACGTTGCATCATAAACACGCGTCGGCTTTTCTCCGCACGTCCGCCCTTTGATAAGAGAGGGAACGATTTTGTGCTTGAGTGTCGCGAATAGAACAGGGGGATCTGAGGAATCTAAGGATGGAGAAATAATAAAGCAAACATCATGTACAATATTTACCTCAGATTTGTCGACAACTTGCTTTGTTATAAAAAAAAGAAATTCAAATTTAGACATAAAGGATTAGGTTTCCACAATTCATTTTTAAAATCATTGTTCTCAGTATCTATTGCGGGATGCAAATCAACCTTTCCTAATCGTTTTAATCAGGCGTTCTGCGATCTAAGATCCCTGCCATTTATAATTGGATTTATTTCATATAATAATCACCATCTCCTCTAATAATAATAACGGTTCCCATTCAGATCTCAAAGCACCAGGAATCAGGTTTGACGTATTGTAGCTTATGCGACCAGAAAGAGAGGGTTTTATCTTTATCATACGTAAATTAGATTTTAAAGTTTGTGCAAACAAGAGCCAGCTCACATTGGATTTCATATTCATTTCTTAGATTAAGGGTATTTAAACCATTTTTCTGTGTAAATTTGACCAGTGGCCCCCACGTTGTTGACTGTAAGAAGTGATTGGGGCTGTGGAAAATGGGCTGGATTAGCCCAGTCGCTCCTGCAAACACCAAATGTTTAATACACCTTCAGAAATCACGTGACCATATTTTAAAAAAGGAAAAAAAAAATAGGAGTTTATAAATTCATCCTTTTTATTTGCAGATCCCCTATTCCTCCCTTTAATTCATTGCACGGTCCTGTCAGATTGTCCCCCCCTCCCTCCCCCTTTCCCTTCCCCCCAGCATGTCAGCCTGTATTCTCACGGAGCCTGTATTAAGTGTAATGGGGCTAAGTGGAGATCATAAAATAGGCAACAGATCAAACACAAAAGAGAAGTCTAATTTCCCTTTTATCTCTCTGTCTGTTCCGTTAGCCAGTCTGGGCCGTCAGCCCCACCGCCCTTGATGGATCCTCAAACGGCCAGAGTGGGAGATTTGGCTAAAATGGTAGTGCAGGGCTTTGGGCAAGCAGCCACGGCTAATAAGCATACAGCATAGTAACTGTGAAGCAGCCATGGAGAATAAGCATACAGAATACTAACTGTGAAGCAGCCATGGAGAATAAGCATACAGCATAGTAACTGTGAAGTAGTCAGGACTCATAAGCATGCATGATGCTAACTGTGAAGCAACCACGGCTAATAAGCATACAGCATAGTAACTGTGAAGCTGCCACAGCTAATAAGCATACAGCATAGTAACTGTGAAGCAGCCATGACTCATAAGCATACAGCATGCTAACTGTGAAGCAGTCAGGACTCATAAGCATACAGCATAGTAACTGTGAAGCAGTCAGGACTCATAAGCATACAGCATAGTAACTGTGAAGCAGCCATGGCTAATAAGCATACAGCATAGTAACTGTGAAGCAGCCATGGCTAATAAGCATACAGCATAGTAACTGTGAAGCAGCCATGGCTAATAAGCATACAGCATGCTAACTGTCCTGGAGATCATAAGAAGGATTATAGAGCAAAGCAGAGGGGGTGTTATTTGCTGGAGGGGGTAAGGGTGGGGGGGGGTAGTTATGGGGGTTCCTCCTGCAGATGAGGTCTGCTCTGAACCATTTCTGTTTGGTTTACAACTGATAAGAGGTGTGACCTCTTTTTATTGAAACACAGGACCTCTTAGGTAAGTGGGGTACATTTGAGTTTGATTTGATTCTAAGATCAAAGTTTTTCTTTTGTTTCTGAAAATATACAAAAAAAGAAATCCCAGAATCCTCTTGGGATTCTATACACTTTTTAAAAAACCCAGCATTGCACCTTAAACGTACTGTTCTTCTATCTGTGCCTGTGTACGTATTGTACAGATTTACTCTGGGTATATGTATGGTATGTTTGAATCCAATTTTAATTGCACAAAATAATAACTTTTGCTTCAAAGAACCCAGAATGTTTCATTTTCCAAATTGGAGGGGCGATCATTTTCAGTGCTAATCCATTTTGTATCCCCCTTGTTTCAAGCCGCTGAGACCTGAAATCAGTCCAGTCATGGCACATACTCATATCCAACAGAAACTCTGTTCTTACTTTTCATGTATACATCAACACATCAAAGATGATCGATACTTCCACACAGAAAGGCTCCTGGCTCCTTGTAGTCTAATGTTATGTTTACTTTCGATCTCAAGTTGCTGTGAAGCTACACCCGGCATAAATATTGGTACTGTCTTTCAGCAATAGGTAAAAGTTTGTACCAAGAGGATTTCCCAGTCACTTTGATACATTCTGCTAGACAGCGAAATGGAATGAGGAAAGATCCTGTTCCTCAATTGCACTTAGATTATGAGCTAATAGACTTCGCCAGGGCATTGCCATTAAAACAAATCAGCTCTCCACCTCTACTCTTACACCAAGATGTGAAGAAGTGTAGCATTTGGCAAAAAAAAAAAAGAATAACTGGCACATCCAAATATTTAATGCAGTCATGAATGCTAACAAATCAATTGATAACCGGGACTAACATGAAAACCATGTACTGGCAAACTGGATGATGAACACAGTGTTGCACTCTCTCAAGACAATAGCAATGCTGTATTTCCTTTTACCCTTCTGGTAGGGCAGCAGTACTGGTGCTAGTGTCATTTCTAGGTGGCTATGTCATTACATACATAGTATCATTGGATGGGTGCCTGAGATAGGTGTCCTAGCTCTCATGTGAGTCTCCCTTACATGCAAAACAGGTGTAGAAAATCCCTTATTATTAAATGTATAATTTACGGTTTATGGTTATCTGAGGGCCTCCTGAAGGGAAATGACACAAATTACAAAATCTATGCTTGCAAACTACAAAATATCTCCAAAAAAATTATATAAACTACAATCAAAATGGCAAAGCATAGGTTGCCTTTCTGGAGGCACAGGGACCTAAATCATAAACAGAGGTGGGCAACCCATATTGCATATTAAGCACGTACTGTACATGCAAGTACATATACATGCTAAATTCTGCACTAAGAGAAAGAATGTAATTCATTGTAAACAGAATGCCAGAATGTCCAAATGACTGAACATGTGGATTTTGTCTACATAGTTCTGCTGCAGGAGGGGAGATGCATCTGGGCATTAGTTCAGAGTGAGTCTTTAGCAGCTTCCTGTTTATGTCATTATGTCACATTTCTAATAAAATAATTTGAGAGGACAAGCAAAAGGAACATGGGAATATGTTTGGTGCAAATGAGCAGGGACCATAACAATGTGTACTAGAGATGAATCCCCCCCCCCCCCCCCCACTCAGAGGATCCTGCCAGTCAGCCGCTGCAAACCTTCTTGCTGTATGTGAGCTACCAGACCACCTGCTAACACGGGCCTCGTTCACAACACCGCCTCCAGGCCTCCATGATAACAGCATTGATTTCTATGTACATCTAATTACAGCTCATAATCTATTCATTTTGCAACACTGGAGCCCAACATCTGTCACAGCCGTGGACCCTGTCATACTGCTACCCACACTTAAAAGGGGAAAAAAAAAATCATTAAAAAAATTTAAACACAGGCCAATTTGGCTGGATATTCCACCCCCCTGAATGTTGATCACTGAATATAAAAGTGATCCTTTCTTTAGTCAGGTATCTGTAGATGACCCTTGTTTTGGACTGTGTTTACCACCGCACGGTCCTTTTGTATTAGCAAGGTGATGGGTTGCCTTTGAGGTAGAATCCTGCAGTCATGGTATTAACCTTTGTGCTAAGACAAGGCCAGAGGGGAAAACATCAATTCTGCTTCTTTTCAGTTTTTCTAACAATTTGAAAACAAAAGAGCTAGACATGGCTTACAAGAAAACAAAGTTCATAGAATATTTTATTATTAGGCATCAGAGTTGCAATTTTAAAATGGCATTTACTGAAAGTCATGTATGTCCGTTTCCAGAAAGGAAATAATGTGAGCTTTTGCTTTTTTTTCTATTTTGAGCAATATTTCAAGGAAGAATTCATTTATTTTTTTGAAAATACATGACACGTACCCTGACAACTTTGTAGAACTCTGCCTGAGGTAAAAAGAAAAAAACAATTCACTGCTGGAAAAAAGCAGACTCATCTTGTTCAAAAAGGATCTCTTTTGAGGAAAAAGGATCTTTCTTTTTGGGGAGGATGAAGCCCAAATTCAGCTCAATTTACACAAGATATGTGGTTTATTGACTCCTTGACTCCTTCTAAGAAATCAATCCTGAAGGCTGGTTGGAGTTTACCATTGATTTCAAATAGCTTAGTTTATCTTTTTCCTTGATATTTCAGTTACATAATGACATTAACATTGGACAGGGAGTTGCAATGATCTATCAATCTTTATTAGGAAGTTTTATCATTTTAGTAGGGATCTAGTGTGAAGCCAAAGACAACAAGAAGATCCTCTGCAGGACGTTGATTCAACACAAATGCCCTAATTACTTATGCATACATCACTCAATGTATGTCACTGTGTCACAGTCCATATCCCACTGGCCTATGTTACAATCCTGTGTCAATGTCATCTATGCCACCGTCCCAATGTCACTACTGAACTGAACTAGATCCTCTGTCACTGGGCATATTTTATATATAACATAATCTGTACAATGTGATTTTCCATCCAATAAAGACATTTTTATAAAAGTGTATCCAAAAGAATGCATCGAAAAATTTGTATTGAAAAGAATGTATCCAAAAGATTAAATAAATGTTCATCCAAAAATAGGACTGTTCTGACAGCATCGACCCAGGTGACTGATCAGTGTTCCCTTTTGCTATGTCTGTTTCTCCATTTAGACTGTTCCCCCTGCATACTTTGTGCTGGCTGTGTGTTACAATGAAAACATCGATTCATACACTCAATACTATTCTACTATAGGGACAATATAATAGTCTAACAAATCATTTTTGGTAACTATGTAACTACAGTGCACGACCTCGCACGACTACTCGATTCTCACGATCAAATTTTAAAATCTGTGACTGAAAAAAAGGCACTGATACAGGTTTGATATGGGTCAATAGGTTAATAAATGAGTTGTACTGGTACAGGCTCAAGGCAAGGTTGCACTGGGATGGTTGGAGGGATTTCTATTAATCAAAGGCTTTGGATTACACATGATATTGCGATTATCACATGCGGCCTCCCCATATTATACTAAGCTAAAAGTATCATTTCAGTACGTCAGTGCTTTGTGAGTAGCATTCATCTGTCCAACTTGGAAGTCTTCACATTGAAATAACTGGGGACAATGAGGCGTCAAAAACAACGCAAAACAATCTTTTCAAGCCCCATGTTTAAGTGCCTCTGTTCCACCTTTGTATTAATTAGACCCTGTTTGTTTAATTTGTTTAATCCACTGGCAAGCTCTTCTGGGTGTGACTAATTAGCATAATTAATTTGCTGAGACATTAGAAACATCAGATGAGCTAACTGAAATAGTTCATTTTAAGTAAATTGAACTTAATTTGCAGGTTGCCTCAATTAAATCCACCCAACCTTTCTAGGGAATTTTCTCTCGCGCTTGCTTGCTCTCTCTCTCCCTCTCTCTCTCTGTTTCTCTTGTGAGGCCGTTAATTTATACAAGTGGGCGGTCCTCCAAAGCTAATTAACACAAAAGGTCCAATCTAGTTTTCAATTAAGAGCGTGTTTGAAACATTCCGGAAGCAACCTCCGCCTCTCAGGCAGCTTGGCGGGACGCGGTGGCGTAATTAGTGGGGCGCAGAAAGGCTTGTGCCGGGCCTGTTTAGGGGTTAATGAGCCCCGGGCCGTCTCCAGCTGGGCAGGCCAGCCCTTCAAGAGGAACCCACCCATAGGGGCCTGCTTTGAAGTGTCAAAAGGTCCCCTTGTTCTGGGGGTCTCATGTTTCATTTGTCTGAGTGGAAAATAAAAAATAGATGAGCTGCCAGTGACCCGCACCCCGCCCCCCCCCACTCCGCACTCCCGCCCTGCATGACATTATTCACAGATTATCCCATGCCTCCATAGATCCTATTCATGCCCTGACACACACATGCACACACACACACACACACACACACACACACACAAACTCCTCTGAGCAGCATTTGTTCTACATTGATGTAGTTGAGGCTAATCATATCCATATGCCACACCCCCATCGCCACCCCCTTTTTAATTGTGTCTATCTATATTATATATGAAAATAAATACATGGATTTAATATATATATATATATATATATAAAATCCATGTATTTATACTTTTTTCCTGCTGAAGTGATAAGTGGCTTTGGGGCTGATGAGTGATGCTCTGGTGCTGGAAACTCCCTTTATAGAGCCCAGTGTCAGACTGCAGTGTGTCATTTGTCCCCTCCCAATCCAGACCCCTGTCCCATCTGGGGCCCAGCACCAGGGGAGCGCAGCCTTTCCACAAACACAGGGGAGCTGGTGCTACTGAGTTAAGCCCTTCACTATCATCCATTTTAAAAGGAGTGTAGACTTTGAATATTATCAGGCCTGGATTCAATCAGCATTTGCCCTTAATTGTTACCCACAAATGAATGCAAGCATTAGTTTGGGGATTTATGAGAGGGCTTTTTCACAAACACAGCTTGATGAGTTCCCTTCTGGCTATTGATGAATTTGATGTGCTATGCTTTCGAAGAAAAATGCAGACAGGCATGCATTTATTTGTCAAAGTTTTGGACAAATGTCGATTGAATCCATGATATTATAACTTGCTCCATTTTTTATGTTTTCTTCCATTATTATTATTATCATTATTATTATCATTTCCATTATTATTATTAGTAATAATAGTGGTAGTAGTAGCAGTAGTAAATTTTAACCTTTTTTTCGGTTCATTTTTGACTGTGAACCATTGCACGACTCTTATGGCCACATAACTAATTTTACAGAATCTGTACATATTCTACTATCTCATGAATACACTGCTGCACTTGTCTTTTGTTAAACCTTTTTGCCTTTGTAGTTTGTAGAAGCATATGGAAAGAGATCTGTCGCTGAAAAGAACGGCGTTTTTCTGTATTTAATACCATTGGAGGCCCAGAAGTTTGAGGCACTCACACGTCCTTGTTATCCCATAATGCATTGCCATTTTCCATCATGATTTCTAGCCCAGCACTTCATTAGAGGCTTGAGGGACGTGTAATTTCATTTCAGAACGCTTTGCAGGACTGGCGAAATGTTATTAGGTTCAGTGGTGTATCAACCACAACATGGCGGCTATTCATTTCCAGCCAATTCAGTTGAATGACACCGGGCGTACTGCGCACAGTAGTTTCGGGATTACATTTTGCCCCACTGTATTAATATATCGTTGGTTCTGGACATTAGTGAAGCAAGACAGAGTTTACTTGGTAGGGATAGTCCCATAATTAGTGAGCCAGTCAGAGGTGACCTGAAGCAGGTTTTTTTTTTGGAATCGCCTCCAAGTTTCAAGTGCCCCAACTTACTTCACCAATTGCACTACCCCCACAGTTATTATACAGAGGTCAAGTTCACATCATGACTTCCAATGAATAAATAACTAAGTTAACCGTCAATCACCATGACTGTTTTAATTAGCTGGCATATTGCTGAGTTTGAATATTAGAACATCATCATCTTGGATTAAAGAAAGAAGGATAAGGACATCTCAAATGCAAAGCATAATCCTTTTTGTGCTGAAGTATTCTTTGTTGTATGTCATTTATAATAGAAATTGTTAACATTGTCAGGTTATTCTCATATAGCTACCAGTAAGAAATGGAAAGACTGTGCCATTGAACAATTTGAAAATGATCTCTTTTGATATGGACATAACATAACAGAAATTAATCCTCCAAGGTTAGGTTGGCTTTTTTGACTAACATTTGCAGATAGAGATTTGTGCTGGATGAGAAATAGATTGCTGCTTGCTTGTGCCTTCATATGCAATTACAAATAAAATTACCATCCAACTTTCTTGCTTGAACTTTGCCGATAGGGTGGGGGGAAGTTTTTTTTTCTTTTTTTTTAATCTAGAAATGATTAGATCTGGACTGCTGCTTCTTCAAGGCTTATCAGATTGCTTTTCCTAATAATTGCACGGCATGTATTTGATCTCAGTGATGAATAGATGATTAGTTTTTCATGAAATCAGTCAAGCACAATGCTCATGCTATTCATGTGAGACATTGTTGATTTAGGTGTTTGAGAGCACGCAGTGTCTTCCTGGAAGGCAACTCAAACTTGGTCCCTTGTGAAAACAGAGGGGTCACAAGGGTCAAGTTTATGGGTAATGATATCGCACCAACAGATATTTATTGTTTCGCTAATTCGCTTCACAATTATGTTCACTCCCCTTGTTCTTGCCCTAGAAGCAATGAAGTTACAGATTCAATTTGAATGGTGAAATGTGTTTCCTATTCCTCCTCCTGAAAAAATGGCTCTCTGTCACCTTAGTTATGCTAAAAATCAGAAATACCATCTCCAGATGGGTTGTCAAGCAGGTTTTTGTATCTCTAGGAATCTGATCTGATTCCCGGATGTGATACTCACAGTTCTATGTCTTTTTCATTGTAGTAAAACAAAAGGCAACTTTTCAGGAAATTAGAAAAAAAAAACTGTTTATTATGTTATGTAAATATTAGTTACAGGGGCTTCTCCTTTCATTCCAAAAAATAACGTTGTCTGAAAAAATGCATAGAGAAGAATTTTCTCCCATAAGAACTGATGTATATCAGAGAGGTTGTGTTCCAAGGTGTAGTTTTATGTCCTCTTGGGGTGGATAACAACCTGTTTAATACCATAAGAATCAATGTGGAAAAGGGGAGACAGATTCTACGTCATCCCTTAAACCAACCAGTGAACAACAGCCTAGCCTAATCTCATGATACAGCACAGTATTCCCAACACATGCATACGCCCACACATCCAGCTGTTTTACTACGTTTTCTTACTGTATTCTTCATCACCAAATAATTGTATTACGTTTTCATAGCGTAGTTTCTTGCACACGAAACGACAATATGTAATTATTCTTAAATGCTTTCTCTCTATATATATTTATATATTTTTATGGTCTTTTCTTGACACATTAAACATCAGTAATTATTGTATTTTTAAATGCTTTCAAATATTATTTCATAGTTTTGCCTAGACAAATGACATAATTATTCTTTATATCTATATTTTCGATCATATATCTATCTATCTATCTATTTTACGATCTTACCATGATACAATAAGCAAAAAAGTAACAAAAGTATGATTTGACATGAACCGAAAATGGTCCTAAAATAACTTCACAACATAATTGTGATAAGACAGATACTGGGACAACATACAGTATAGGACACCTGTACATGATGTCTCAAATACACTGTTTTAAATACAGACCTATGAAGCACTGGCAGTACACAACAAATGATGCAAGCTTTCTATTTATCTGTCAAACTCAAAAATGGTAAAAATGGGGATACAAGTTTTCTTTATAAGGCTGATGATATATCTTTTATTGCTGGTAGTGGGGTTGAATAAATTCAGCTGAGCTTTGAAATAATAATTAAGAATTGACAGAGAAATGACCTGTGTCAAATATGTACCATGTCAGAATGAACCCACACAATATTTTGCTCAAAATTTAATATAAACTACATTTAATTTTGTGGTAATATCCACTGGCCAAATCTCAGTTTCAGAAATAAATAAATAAATACACCTCTTAATCGGGGCCATTCAACCCAGTACATACTCACAGCTCTAAAATTGAATGAGGACCATCATAGGCTTGACAGCTTTTCGGCGCCAAGTGTTCGGATAAAAATGAATTTCAAGGAATGATTTAACTGAGAGGGCGGCAGGAACTGCAGGGGTTCCACAACTTCACAGTGACTTTGTTCTCAGGAATAAAGACAGAGCTGAAGGAAGGTAACCTGTGTTCTTTTTTCAGTTTTTTTAAACCATGGTCATGTTAGAGAACTGTGCAGCAGGGAGGGAAAGACTAGAGACTTTGTCTGGTTTTTGTTTCCACTAGGAAATGGGCCATCCTCAGCACTGCTCCACAGCTGGATGGTCTGTGTGTTTTTGACCGTTCCATCAATCTGAACATATATCCCTAAGACATTTCTTTCAGATATTTAAATATGTTCCACAATCATTTATTTCCTGGTTGGTATTTTCAGCTAGGATTCCTTGATTTAAAATGCTTCCCTTTGTTTCCTCATATTTGGTACTCCCACGTCAGTGATGTGTGCAGCTGGCAGTACATTACAGCCATTTAGAAGACGCTTTTATCCAAAGCGTCTTACACAACTTTTTTTTTTTTACTTAGCATTTACACTGCATCCATTTAAACAGCTGGATATATATTAAAGCAATGCAGGTTAAGTACCTTGCTCAAGGGTACAATGGCAATGTCCTACCCAAGAATCGAACCTGTGACCTTTAGGTTACAAGAGCAATTCCTTACCCATTATACTACACTGCCGCCAAAGTTTATATACCCATCACATACACCAGTTTGTAAACATAACAAGCCACACAGCATGTTGAATGGGTGACTAATTGTCCTGGTAATGATGGCGCATTGCCTATGAGCCCCTGGTGGGTGTATGAGTAGGACTACCTCTGAAGTGGCAACTAAAGGAACCCTGGCTAAAACCAAACTCAACCCTACCAGATGCTAATACACATTTTGGCTTCTTTCCCAACCAGTTGAAATCAATTACTTCAATATTAATGTATTGAATAAATCAGTTGTTAATGTGTTGTTATATGTGACTGCAATAGAGCCACAATATAGTGAATGTTTTGCGCTGTGACTACTTCCTTAGTAAATTTGGCCCTGAGTCTTAGTTAGTTAATTACATAGCCAAGACTCAGGTGAACAATAATTATACCACAGATACTCCAATCAGTTATAAAAGAAAACTAGCAGCTGCACTAGCTTCCAAGGACTATATTTGAGTATGCTTTATCTATGCTATACGACCTTTACTAAATTTTGGTTTTGGAGTCATGGTCTTCATGGAGTTAGAAAGACATTAAAGCAAAGAAGCTTGTTGATAATATTGTAGTAGTAGTAGTAGTATATTGAGTAATGTACACAGGATCTATCCACATATCTAACAGCGATTGTATGAGAAACTGAAAGATGAAAACCACTCATTGGAATCCACAGGAGTGTGATAACTAGTCATGCCTGTGTAGAGGCACATTTTCAGGGAATTACATCACATCAAATGTGTCTGCCAAAACAGTTAAAATCACAGTGTAATTCAATAGTACTTCACTCTAAAACCTTTTCACCTATACTGTGAAATGCTACAGCTGATGAGTTTAGTTAGAAACTTTCTCTCACGTTTTATGAATGTTTGTCCATAGATGTTTAATGAAGATGCATCCTTCTAAAAATATTTTTCAGCCCATTTTTTCTATAGAACAATAGCATGTTGTTGTATTTTTCTTTTTTACTTTGTGGGTGTCACACCTGTAGAACTCCACAGGGGGTCTGTCAGAATGCAAACAGAGTATCATTCATTCCCTATACTTAATCACCATGGAGATCTTCATTATTGTCTCTGAACAAAATCCAACTTAGAATGTAAGGGGATAAAAGTTGCCATATAATAGATTTAGAATAATAGCTGCCTGAAAATGGAATTCATTGTAGTTGAAATGGTACAATTGAACAGGATAATTAGTTGTCTGAACAAGCTGAAACTGGAAAAAATGCAGGCCTTGCATATTTGCCTTACAGTCCACTGTTGTGCTCTATTATCCTTCTATTGCATACCATTCTGCATTAGGACATGTGGAAAATGATGGGGCGACATAGCTCAGGAGGTAAGAGCGGTTGTCTGGCAGTTGGAGGGTTGCTGGTTCGATCACCCGCCCTGGGCACGTCGAAGTGTCCCTGAGCAAGACACCTAACCACAAATTGCTCCCAATGAGTTGATTGGTACCTTGCATGGCTGCCTTTCACCGTTGGTGTGTGAGTGTGCGTGTGAATGGGTGAATGAGAGGCATCAATTGTAATAAAAGCGCTATATAAATGCAGTCCATTTACCAAAATAAATTAATAGCATTGACTGTAATCTTCTTATGATACCAAAGATTATTCATGTTACCCACATACACACACACACACATACATACACACACACCCCAAACCTCCTATGAAACATCCTGTTATTCCCAGCTTCCTTGTACTTGAGCAACCTGAGGATGAAAAACCTAACAAGCACTTGTCAATTCCCTTCCATCACACTTTTGACAGTCAGGACTCTGGATCTTTCATATCAACAGGATTCTATCTGCGAGACAGATTGTTCTTATTTTCTCCTGGCTCTTCTCTGAAGACGCCGAGCTCATCAGAATTTTCCCAGCACTCCCCCCCACCAGGGCATTCTGCCTCCAACGAATGCCCCCCTTAGATCACCCGATTCTCTCATTATGATTTGACATCATACCATGGCTAATCAATATCCCACTCCAGTCAAAGGTGAATGCTGTCACTGGCTAGATACCCTGGTCTAATTTATGGACACATGCTCCCTGCCAGGTAGCTCTCTGCCCTCGGGCTAGGAATGGGGGTGCAATTCCATGTCCAACTCACACCTCAGGAAATTGCCTAAATAAAAAAAAACCCAACCTCCAATAGAAAAACTGTGGAATGTCAACTGTTGTCACTTCCATTTGTGTACTGTGCTTAATAAACAAGGATCTCCTTTCTGGTTCAACCGCAGAAAGGTCCTTGGAAATAAATCAGGTAAAATATTTCATTTTTAGATATGTGATAGTGTATCAGTAAAACACCTTAGTTTTGCCTCCATGTGCTGTCATACTCTGCAATGTTTGAAGGAAGTAGTAGCAGTGGCAGAAGCAGTTGTATCATCAGGAGTACTGTCTGTTGTAACAGCAGGATTAGAAGAAGAAGGAACTGTAGTAACAGGGCTAGCCACAGTATTAATAGCAGTAGTCACAGTACTAGCAGCAGGTGCAGTAGTAATATTGTCAGCAGTAGAATTAGTACTAGGATGAGAAGATAACTATGTACTCATAGGACTAGCCACAGTAGTAGCTGTATTACTAGTTTTATTGGCACTATATACAAAATATTGGCCTCTTTATTTTTGCTAACTTCTAATGAAAGATAAAGGGAGAGGTTTTGAATGGACATACTTTATTTACATCTGAGATTTGACCTGCATAAAATAGAACTTTGAAACTATCCGATAGCTGAAAACATGGCTCACTTCACTAAACCTTCAGCACAGCATCATCATTTTGTGAAGAATTAAAGTTTTCTAGTAACAAGTTGTTTTTCCTTCAAGTTGATGCTTATGTTGGCTACAGTGTCCATTCTTTAGGCCCTTTCATGCTGAATCACACAGCCCGTACAGTGAAATAATTAGGGCTTATGTGTGAGCTTGCGAGTAACCTTCTGAGCAAAATAATTAAAATAATAATGCTTGCTTTGATTCTTGAAACAAATGGCTTAATGATCCTGAAAAACATGTCTGTGCACCCCCCCTCCCCCCCAACACACACACACATACACACGCACCCTCAATTTACTCATATTCCCTTGCCCTTCCCTTTAATAAACATCGTTAATGATCTGAACAGCATCTCCAAAAAAAAATGTTTCTGTCAGAGCTTGGTTCAATGTGTAGTATTCTCACTCCTTCTAACCGAATATATTGTTATCGCATACAATAACCACACCATGATAATTATCATCAATTATTCAGCAGGGGAAAGAGGCAGATGGGCTTGCATTCAGAGGTCTTTAAATGTGCCTCTTAGATGTTGTTGAGTGGAAACGCACGCCAGCCTGACTAATTTAACATTCTTTTATGTGCCACCCGTTTTTTCTTTATGTTCGCACGCTTGTTTGTCTGAGTGTATGTGTGGTTCTCTGGAAGAGAGCAGTAAGCCATGTTTTTATTGCTAATAATTAGCCTTCTGCTTTTTCATAAAGAGGAGATCCCTCGTATAAAGGCCTTAACTGAACATAACTCACATCTTGTGTCAGAGCGAGGTCAGCGTGACTGGTCACCTTTTGTCTCTGCTGCAAAAAGGAGACACACACACACACGTGCACATAGACACACACATGCACACATAGAAACACAGACACACAGACACACACACACACACGTGCACACACATTGTATGTTTGAAAATGGTATGAAATGTTATTTGTTTCATAATATGTGCGAAAAATGTCTATAGATCTGTATTTCTGTACCACAGTTCCATAGTTCTGGATGAAATGCTGAATTGCTGATAGAAAACATTTGTGTTTATTTGTTTATTGTATTTGTGTGTGTGTGTGTGTGTGTGTGTGTGTGTGTCTGTGCGCATTTTGTAAAAAATAAAAGGAAACTGCTGTTGACTTTCCCCACATCACAGCCAAGAAATCTCATTGCAAGTGACTACCATGCGCTTCCCTTTCTGAAAGACCTGCAGTCTAGTGTGTACCCCCTGCTTCAGCCTAAATGCTTGCTGAAATGTGTTACTCACACATTCTCCCATTACCCTTGGCTTTTGCTCTGATGCTTGCCAATGCAAGTGCAATGAGAGCAAAGTATTTCATGTTGTGGCTTGCAATTGTTCTGACAGTCTATGTTTGTTCAAGCCACTACGCAATAGTGGCATTTATTTGTTCATTCGTTTATTTATTTAAATACTTATTTCAATGAAACGTTCATTTGTGCTCAAATAGTAGCCATAGACTGTTTATAGAATAACATTGTCCTTACACATTTGATATTGCTACAACATGGCTCAGTGCTATTGAATTGTCCTTTTGTTATATAGAGTTTGTAACACACAATGGCTGGTGAAACAGAAGGAGCATTTATACTCCAAAGCTGCGATCAGCAAGTGTGGCATGATCCGCCTTCTCAAATATCAGCTACCCAAGCCCACAAAGACAGCATTGAAGCAATGCAAAATCTCCACAAAACAGAATATTTTTCCCTTTAGTAACAGAGCTTAATATTTTCCTTGTATGCAGTTTTGAACCAATATTATTGTCTAATAAATTATAAAATATTTACAATGCATAGAGCTAATGACTATATGTGGATTTAGCAAATTTTTTGCATGCCAATAAAGTCAAATATCTGCACAATGGCAAATAGTATGCATTCTGGAAATAGCATGGCAGCTTATTAACGTGGGCAGTTTTGAAGAGTTTTTTTTTGCTTTTTTGTTTGCAGGCCTCAAGTAGATTCCACTTGAAGACAGTACATATTTCAAAGCACACATCCTTATAGATCTTTGGGTTTGAGTGAAGATGCTCTGTCCCCTGTCATGAGGAGGGGGCATTTATAAACCTCCTGAAACAGTGTCCCTCTCTGGCCCTGATTAGGAAACAGGAGGCTACATTTCACAGGCATGGTATCGGCTGAAAGGTCTCTTGCTGGGAAAACAAAGTACTGTTCTGCCAATTCTCGTTGCTCGTTGGCACGCTTCAAAGGTTTGGCCGTAGCTCAGGTGAAAGGGAAGAGGTGAATCGGGGTGACTCGAACCCCATCCCGAGACAGTTCCCCTCAGAGCTGAAATTTGATGATGGGCTGAGACATGGTAGAGGAGGACTGTCCGAGCCAGAAGGGAGAGGTGACCGGTATTACTGCCACGGGGTACCGGGAACATGATCTCATTCACAGTCACTGAAGAGGAGTGTACACAGAAAAAAACGTAATTCAACTATAACAAATTTAAGGGGAGCCACCACAGGTGAAAAGGATGATTTTGGTTGGATAGGTCGATTTTGAGATATGATAGTTAGCCTCTACACCTACAAAACAATGATCAGAAACAACTTTAAATAGTTCATTTTGATGTTTTTATATCAGCCATATCAAGCTTCGATGGCCATTTCCTCTAAATTACGTATGTACTGTATGCAAAACTTTTTTTTTCCCCCAACATAACTTGTAGATAGTTACCAAATTTCTAACACTTGAGAATCCTAAATTAATCAGTGTTTTGGCTGATTGTACCATAACCATGCATAATTTCTGGTATTTCTGAAATAAATGTGTCAAAATGGCTGGACAGAATCTGGAGAATTTGGGTGTAATCTCCTTGCGACAAAGCTGGCCAACGCTTTGCCTTACAGAATGAGTTTAGACACATCTGAGATAGGTATTACCTGCAACCCTCAACCATGCTTCTTACAAAATGGCCACATGTCTGCTCCTCACACACCTGCTTTTAAGACATTTTAGTTGCAATCACCAGCAGGTGTGCAACTGCCCTCAATCAGTCACAGATTAAGACAAATTAATCAGCAGCTTAATTCAGGAAAATTACAACAATGTGTCCAACAACACACGTTTCCATATGAAAATCACATTTCGATCACAGAAATGCATAGTGAAGAGGCCTTCATCTTCATCCTGCTTTAGATCAGTGGTACTGGGGATCAGAGTGTAAAACTAGGCTGCGGAGCTGCAGTTGAAGGGGTTATGGAGGGCTAGACCATCCCTGTGGTTCACCTGCTTCCTGTTAAGGTACACAGAAAGTTAACAGGCGCAGCAAGTGTTCAGGTGCAGACGTCGTACTCCCAGGGACTCTGTGCACTTTTCTAAATGCGAAGCGCGATTTTGAAAGCCTGTTTATTTCGCCGCGCCGTTCCGAGCTTGAGCATTCGCCTTTAGACAGCAGAACATAATCAATGGTGTGATATTAATGTAAAAATCCTTTACGGTCTTTTGTTCTTTTCCCGTTTCCCTGATGAGCGGCTCAGACCTTTGGAGTCAAATAGCAGGATTTCCGCTTGATCCGTCTGCTGGACTGCAAATGATTTCCTCGATTCGAAAGGTCAGTTCAAGAAGGAATTTGCTTCACTTTTCTTTCTGTTTGATACAGAATATACTTGTAATATCAACAGAGCTGCGCTGCTGTGACACCACTGTAATGCGATACAGCTCTTGCGCCAGGCCCCGCGCAGGTCCAGTTACCCGGCCCTTGGCCCGCCAATGGGAGGTAACAGACACTGTCATCTGGGCGGAAGTCCCAAAGGTCATACGCGGGGGCACGATCTTTTCATTTATTCACCGGATGAGAAAATGAGAGGAATGCTCTGTTCCAGATGGCTCCCCACTGAAGCGCACCCTGTAAGGTGTTGGGTACAGAATAAGATTGTGAGCATTACGCAGGTGGGGGGGGGGAATTTATCACGTGAGCAAGCTCCTGTTATAGAGAACAACCCCAGAGGATCCCTGCTTATTTCCCTGATTGCTTCTCGGGCTTATTAACAACGTCTTTATTAAATTCCACATAAAAGTGGCCATCGGTTCCCATTAGAAAAGTCTTTGTTTATCCATCAAACATTTAGAGAGAGACACTGTGGGGAGAAGAGCCTCTGTGCTCTCTCTATTAAAGACTGCTGGCATAAATCACATTAATTATAGACACGTTACAGTATCAGCCCTGTTGTAGAAGATGATATGATCAAGGCTCATCCACCCACCGTGACAATGAGATAATGAAAATATTAATTAGCAGTGTGATGGACTGGGGCAGGTTTTTTAACCCCCCCCCCCCCAAACTCACTGACTGAGAACCTTTTGTTTTAATTGAGTAATAATTAGTCCCTTGCATTTGGCTAACACTGTTTTATTGGCTATCTATCCCGTAAACGCAAGGAGTGGACAGTTAAATATGTGCCAAAGGCCTTTTTTGAGAATATTTTCAAAACCCAAGACTGAACATTAAACAGTAGCACTTACATAACGAGGTTTTGAATTCATGTACATATGATTCCGTTATCTATTTGTGGCTATTGTCTTATCTTGTCCATACTCACGTTTCCATACATGAAGTGTGTGCATGTGTATGTGTGTGTTTGTCTGTCTGTCTGGTTGTATGTGCAAACTCTGTTTAATAGGAGAGTAGCTGAAGTACATTTCAACATGAATGTGGAGATCTTAACACCAGGGTAACATATGAAATAATAAAGTTTGTGAATGCTACCATAAGTATTCTGGATAGTCTACACTAAGGGGTCAGAGGAGGTATACGTCTATATTTATATTGTTATACGTACAATGTTTTCAGCATACGTAAAACTAAATTATGTATCAAATAAATTATGTAATACTCCAGATCCATTACTCAAAGGTCAGCATCAGGCACCATAGTGGATAGATTGAATATGCACCAATTTGCATGGATGACTCGTGACATCATCAAGATGATGTAGTTTAACCTATTTTCCCTGATGAAATTAAAAAGGCACGAGATTCACACTCTCCACACAAGCCCATTTATATTCAGTTAATATCAGATTTGCCTTATCGATCTCCTCTGTCTATGTTTTCCCTCTGAATTATTCAGTGGTGCATTTTTTTCACCATTTTTGTCAATAAAGGCAGAGAATTCTGACTATAATCAATTGAGTCCTATGTTAGGGTTACAGGTCTCTCCATCCTCTGTGTATGTGTGTGTGTGTGCGTGTGCGTGTGCGTGTGCGTGTGCGTGTTTGTCTGCGTGTGTGCAATGATGGGGCTATAAATGCAAGAGGATAATATAAGACAGTAGTCAATCATCACAATCAAATTAGTTGACAGAACAGGTGCAGAATCATAAAGGACACACGGTAGATCTGAATTCAATCAACATTTGTACTTAAATTGGCTTTCATTTAAATACAAGTTCACATATTTTCACTGCAAACAAAGTGATTAGAATTTTGTTTTTAAATGCGGTCTTAATTCAACTACACCGTTTTCGTATTTTTCTAGGGTATCATTCTGTTCATTTATATTTTGCAACCACCAAAAAGCAAAAAGACATTACAATAAAAAAAAATGGAACTTCCTTAAACTTGCTAGAACTCGAATGTAAAAAAAGTGAATCGTGTTAGTTTAGATCCCTTCCTTAAACTTTTTTTATACTCTCCAATATGAACGTGTTTGGTGAAAGGTTGAGGAAAGAATCTAACTTTAATACATGACTTGTTATGGCTGTAGCGAAAGCAGTCACAACACATTTCCCTGTCACTCTGGGACAGAGATATCAATGTAAGGAAAGGTTGATGGGGTGGAGAGTTAGATCAATCAGAAACAGATTTCGTAGCGAGTGACCCATACCTGACTCGCTGAGGAAAGATTTGTAAAGGAATCATTATTAATTTCCAGTTGTCTGGGAAATATTGATTGTATATGTGATGGAAACTATTACGAAGGGGTGGAAATAGTGAGCTTATCAGGAGCAGTATACAAAAAAATACCATTCTTACAAATTAGCCCGGTGGAGACTAGAGGAAAACATGCAGTGCATGGAACAATACCCAACAATATCAGATGAAGCAAGAGTGACAGCTGTTGTTTTTGCTTCTGTTGTTGTGATATTTGCTTTCCTGTGCATCACCTCATTGTTTAGTTTGTGGTTGTTCCCGCAATTAACGAGTCCTTTGTATGTTGACGTTTTAAAGACATCCAAAATGAACAGCAGGAATACCCTCGTACATGAAATATAACATTTATGTGCATATGTCTGTCTTACAGAGGACCCCAAAATGGTTGTGTATCTCAGGAACACTGACCAATGTCTGCCAATTGTAAAATATCCCTGTAATGGCAATGTAATACTGGTATCACTTTTAGATTCTATCACTTTTTTGTATCGTGTTTCAATAATAAAATGCATCTAACTACACAGGTGTTATTTATTTAAATAAGTGCATTTTTTTCTGGTTGGACAGCGAGCTAATTGGAAACTCCATATTGTTAAGACTGTAGCTGTCATCAATGTTATTTTTCAATGTTCACTGTTCACAGTGAATTTTATAATTTTATGAAACGTGATGAATGAGTTATTTCAGTGTTTCCTGAATTACACACGTGCCCCACTCGGGTCCGGCAGTGGCAGGACTCTCTGCTAAATGACAATCTCCTGAATGATGTGTGACTGGGTGATAAACACCAGGGACTCTAATCAAGTCATCCCAAGTCAATAAGAGATTTCCTCTAAGGGTGCCTGCTTTTAATGGATAATGATGCATGTGACACATGCCAAAAATAATAATAATAATAATAATAATAATAATAATAATAATAATAATAATAATAAAATAAATTCTACACATTGAACGCGTGAGTCATTCAAAGGTAAGGTCAAACCAGAGTATCACATCAGTAGGCCCCACACATAAACATGATTTTCCTTTTCACTTCAACAAAATGTTCCACGGGGAAAGTTGTGCCACTTTCGAACAGTGGACCAGGTGCTATCGCAAGCCAACAATCTCAGTTTGTTAGCTGTCGAACCAGACAGCCTTTATAGAATGATCTATCTGTGGAGTCTTTATTGCTGTTCATGTTGTTATTTCACAAGACAAATATATGGGTGATTTTAAGCATGGCTCATAAACCATTATCTGTGTTTAACGAGGTCACTGATTTCCACAGAGCACCTCTGAGCAAAATGGGTAAGTACCAGCATAAAATCTGTCCAGGAAACTAAGGGTGGCAGTGCACTCACTGTGACACTTTAACTGGGAGAAGGGCACAAGCATTGTCTTTCTTCTATTTCTCTTAAACCGGGGAAAAGATTGTGTTGTAAAGAGAAAAAAAAGTAAAGAAAAAAGAGTATCTCAGCTTTAATAACATTACATTTTATTTTCTTCCTCAAAGTTAAGTGGAAAGAAGTGGTACAGTAATAAATTAATCGAGAGGGCCACCCCCCTCCCGCTCGGTTCATCTTGTTTTCTGAAAATGATTGTCCCTGTTGTAGTGGCTGCCCCCCCTCTTCACAAAGAAAAGCCAGCAAAGTGAAAGACTGCTGATATTTCTTTTTGAAATGTTGATTCAGTTTAATTATGAAAGCCACAGAGGTATTATCCTGCCGCCTGCATCACCCTCTGTACAATGATTAAACATTCATTTAATGTTCAAAAAGAAGTCACATGCTCACAAAAGCATTCCAATAGCCTCATTAGTGCAGTTTCCATTTATAGGCAAGCCGCAGAGCTCCACGTGCGCGAGGAGTTCATTATCTGCAATTTCATACAAAATTATTGTCTGCTGGTACAGTAATGGGGCAGTAATTGTGTTACTGTTCCTTTATTCCATGTAGCAATAAACAAGAACATCCCCTATGTGTCGGCAACGCAGTGAGAACATGATTGTTTTTACTTTTCATTAATTTTCTCTTATAAGTCTTGTCCATTTCGCTTTCTTGTCAGTTGCGTCTTTTCGTAATCAGCTGCAAAAAGGCGAGTGGCTGTCCCGCAATGGTTCTTCCACAAGGCCCCCCAATACAAAACAGCCTCCCGCATTCAGATAGCAGGACTGATAATGTGAAAATACCAGTTTTTTTGCAAAACCAATTTCCCCTTAGCATTAAGTAACAAATCTAACCAAGTCCTGTTTCATTCGGTCATTAGTCATTTTAGAAACAGCCAAACTAGGGAGGATGTTAGGCATTGAATGCAACACTTGCAGTTAAAAGTGTTACTCTAAGTTAAGGACAAAGCATGATGGTAGTTTGCTATTGAATTCCAACACCCCCTCCTTGCAGACTTATGGCTGCAGTGCATGCACTTTTGGGCTTTATGAACCAATCAAGGGCCTGGCATTCTAATTTAGTCGCCGCTGATGGAGGAACCCGCATTATCATTTCTCCCCTCTCCTCTCCACCTCTTCTTGGCAAAAGCGTGCCAGGAGCTCTGCAAATGAGTTGAACTAACCTTTCTGACCAGCGTCTTTCCTGTCTTCTCTGTACCCTCATAAAATATTTAATGCTTCTCTTGAATGACCAGCTCGCTTATCCTCGCAATCTTTTTTTTTCCCTCACCCCTCCCCGCAAAGATTCCCCCGATGATGACAGGGGAACGTTAGACCCATTATGCTAAGGTGCGGCGCTGAGCCTACTGTGACCCCCGTCGCACGCCAAGGCTTCTCAGAGCATCGCGTTGGTCTTAATTCAAATTTGCCACTCCCAATCTGGGGCTGCAGCTCTGTTTAATCAACAGTGATAAATATTTCATGGCCCGGGAAGCCATGGATTCGCGGCACACTTTCCCCCCTTATTTTAAAGATTTACATGTTGAGCAATTTATTATAAATCACGGACGGACGGCCGGTGGACCCAGCCCAGCAAAGCCCGGCAATGAACAGGATTCCGATATAAAACCGTGTAAATAATCACAAAATCATTGTATGAGTTGAATAATTCAACGGAATCTTACAAACCATTGTGTCTAAGCCATTAACTGGAGATTTACGGTAATTATGTTTTCATTTACATGTGCTGGGCACGTCACAGTCACCATGCTTTAAAAGTATTTTCACATATGAAAATATAAATGAAATATTTAATGTAGGTTTGCACAGATACATATGTCCAGTCTAACTCTTTAATTTGGGGCTGTTTATGTAAATTGAACTATTTATTGTATAACGGAAGATGGAGACTTCAGTTGCGTTGTTCAGTTCTACACTTGTGAGCAGGCAAAAAGGTCAGAAAGGTATAGCACCTTAAAAGGCCTTCTGTGCTCAGAGATGATTGTATTATAAAATATTAAGAGTTTATTACTGACCCAAAAAGACATTATGCCACAGAAAAGCTGCATCAGCCCTATATCATTCATATACTGTAGTTCATGGGTTAGCTTATTACACGACAATGAAGTCAAGAGTGTTGAGGTGGTGCATTTAAAAACTAAAAATCAAAATCAACTCAAAGCTAAAGTGATGTTGGCACGGCAAGGACATAGTTAACAGTTCTCAACATGTTTATTTACAGTCTATAATGAGATATTGACATAGAGTCAGGCTCAGCAGCCCACAAGAACAAGATTCTCATGACAGCATGTTTCTTAAATTGCTCTCCTACCACCAATCAAACATCTTTGCTTACCAGAGAGAATCTTTTACTTATTTATTTATTCATTTATTCTCAGGTGTGGTGCTTGGATTATGGAATATTTGGAAAGTAACTAACAATCTGTCAAAGGAGGAGAAAAAACCATGTAAGCCTGTAATGCCTGTCTTTTGAAAAGTAAAACAGTCTTCTTGTTTCCTTTACTGACTCCACCCTGCTCTTCAAGTATAATGTAAATAAACACTTATTAACAAGCAAAATTGTTAAAATGAAAACTTTTACTTTGATTACTTATGATTGAGATACCCAACCAGACCATACAATGCATATTTTGTGTTGGCGTGTATCAATGAAAGAGAGAGAGAGAGAGAGAGAGAGAGCCTGATGCAAGTGTTGCTGTATGTGTTACAAGACAAAACAATGATTTCTGGAGGCTTTATATGACGGTAATAATGATGGACAAATGTGTTCAATATGAGGTCAATAGTGCAAAGCCTCTAGCAGGCATACAACTGAGACGTGAAAAGAGAAAGCGTGACGTAGACAAACGCGTGGTTCGTTATATGAATGTGATGTGATCACACACGCACCCACCCACACACACACACACACACACACACACACACTGGCTTATTTTCATTAAACGTGAGTTTCGTTCTTTTATTTTATATTCAGTAAAATACTAATATTAAAACCCAGTATTGTTGTGTGTTAATGTGGCCACGACTGAATACTTTCACCTATGTATTGCCCGCGTGTCTCTAGGCACCGAGCGGGTCCGACTTTCATTTCGCACTTTCAAAGGCGTCGCAGTCAATGTGACAAGGGGTCAAGTACGGCTGCTCAAATATTTTTCTTCCTAAATGACGGATTTATTAGATAAATAAGTTGTTCGTCTGATTCTGAACCCCCAGCGATTGAATTTCCCCGATGTGTCAACATCGTCGCCAGCCATACCACAGCCAAAGAATCAGCGAGTGCTGGCTTAGACTACTGAGCAAATACAAGTTGTAAATGAATACAGATTTCTGAGGTCTACACCCCTACCCCCCATTTGACATTTCTATTCGGGGGCAGGCGCGGTGGTCATTGTTATAACCAATATTACAGTCCCGGCAGCTGTTTCAAATCGACTAGAGCGCGTGATTCGGTCGTCTGTCCATCCAAACGGGGCACTGTGCTTAAATGTTCAACAAAAATGTTGAATGCACTAGGCCTATTTGTTACATTGATATCGGAATACACTGAAAAATAAAGAACTATACATGACAAACTACATAGCTACTTAGCTAACTACTGTAACATTTGTATGTGCCGTCAATTTCACGATTTGTAATTTCTATTTGCATCATATTGGTAAGGGGTATTTTTTATAGGCCTAATCATCCGGTGGTGTGCAATTAGGTAATATATTTTTATTAATTTATTTCAGGGTAATTTTTGGTACGCTGTGAAATAGTCTAAAACTCGTGAAAGAAATTATTTTGTATATACACGCTGGAAAACCTGTTTGTCGTTTTTTTTTTTTTTTTTTTGTATGAACATCTCTGCTGAGAAAGTCGTTCCAAATGCTTTCTCGACGCTCGCCTATAGCTGAATTGAGTTGTTAATAAACCTAATCGTCGCATCTTGGTTAACTAGGCGTCCGAATGATTATTGTTCTGCCGCGCGAGACGTTATAGCGGCCTTGTCATCCCCTCTGCCTTGAATCCAATTTCACTTTATTTACATCCATTTGCTAGTTTAATTACTTTGCCGATTAACAGCCTAAAGGAATTAAATTATGAGACCTTGGGCACCTCAAGCCACAGAGGCTGTCCATACTACTTGGAGAAAATGACTTTTTTCTGGTTGGAGCGGGAGAATGAAAACGATTCCTTTATTGCAATGTGTCCCTCCGTGTCCAGCAGTTTAGTTTTGTCCATGCTTTGAGGATTGCGAGGAATTTTCAAAACAGGCTATTTTTTTTATTTTTTTTATTTTGAAAGCTAATAGGTTTTCATGGCCCATATGGCCCTTATTTTAGCCCATGTGTATTTTATGACAGGATTCTCTCATTTTGTGCACTCTCTCTCTCTCTCTCCCTCTCTCTCTCTGTTTTTCTCTCTCACTCTACCATTATTACGCGACCATTATAAACTGGTTTGGCTTTCACTGTCTTGGATATACCTGCCTCGTGAGGAAAACAAAACAGCTGTCGCGCGTTTGAAATCAAAAGCTCCTTCAAATCGTTGTCTTTCCTCGTGGGCTAAATTCGTCCCCTCACATCAGCTTGTGCGTTCTTCTTCGTCATCTTTGTTCGCGGAAGACTACAACAGGCAGAAGCCTGCATCTCACATTACACGGCAGAAAGTCTGAAGAAGAGTGCGCATAATCTGGAGGTCTGTTGATCATAAAAGATTAAGATGAGCGAATCCCGTAGTTGCCTTATCCTTCACTAGTTTCGACGCTCCCTTAAAAATAGAGAGAAAGAAAATTATATTTAGCAAAAAAAATTGTTGGTTGAACTTATGGTGTGGGATATTGTGGAGTTCTGCTGATGAAATCTTTCTTGATTAATAGATCCATGCGGCAAACAGCCTGACATATGGTGTGCGAAGCAGCGGGGAATGGTACCTAAGGCATCCCCTACGGCCATTAACATATTAGAAGCTTTTGTGCAGTCAGACAGTCGGACTTCATCTTGAGGCCTCGGCTCAGAAAGACAGCACCCCAGAGCTGTTTGATATAGGCTTTCAATAATGCATTACTCTTCAATTTGCAAGGGAGCTGTTCGTGGTGCTGAAATATTGCTGTATCGTGGAGCCTGCTTGAAGTGTGTTGCAAAGTATATACCATCAAGGGTTTTTAAAGCAGGTTTTCAAGGGAATATATATATATATATATATATATATATATATATATATATATATATATATATATACTTAACTACAATGTAGTTAAGAAAACCTAAACTAGCAGATAAAGTTGGAATTGGATAAATAAATACAATTTATTTTTCAATATTTTTGTTTATTTTTTATTGGGCCTACCGTGACAATAACAATGTGATCGGTTTTTCCAAATCGTATGTGGAAAAATTTTATTTATTTCAAAATATGCTTGACTAGAAATATTTCCGGCTGAAAAAAAAATGATAGAAACGAACATTAAGCAGTAGTAAATATAGCATTCACCGCTGACCTCGTTTACTTTGCTAAATATGAAATAGCAACAGTGTTATAGCCTACTGCATTCTGCCATAACGATTAATTCATAAATGCATTTGTATTTAAAGCACAGTCATACAATTGGTTTGATACTTCTTTCTCCAACCAGAAAGCCTTACAAATAATCGTGACATGACTATTAAGCCACATATATTGACTCTATAAGTGTGCGTCTTATGAAAGACTCTTCCTTAATACATATGTGAGCTTGATGCTCCAGTTTTCCGATATGCTAAGGTTTCTACTTTGCTGAACCAAATGATAATTTATCGGAATTCTAAATTAAGATCAATGAAAAAAAGGCTGACTGCAGCCGGTTTGCATAAAGAAGGAACATCTTCAAATCCTTCGTCTCTTTGATATTGCAATGCTTTATCACAAATAAAATAAACGTCCTATACTCACATTCCAATCCTTCTTTCTCCGTAGCCAAAAGCCAAACAAAAGCAATAAATGCGTAGCTTTACTCCGGTCTACAGCTGCGGCCACTTTCATCAGCCGACTCTCACAAAACCCCGTTAGCTGTCTGAAAATATTGCATTTTATATCAGCAAAGGCCGATTAATATTGCATCACCTGCGTTTAGCATTTCATTTTAAACGCAGGAAAAGTGAACCTTATCGAAATACTTATACCAATATCTTTTTGGAAGATTTTTTTTTTTTTTTTTTTTTTTTTTGGAAAATGCAGGGGTCATTGGTCAGTTTAAATAAACAAACCTGAAGTTTAAATGTTCCCTCTATTTCTTTGGTATCTGATATGTGAGGGAGTCGTGAAAATAGCGGTTTTGAATTATTTTGACACTGTTTGGAGACTTCCCGCGCCTCAGACTTCATTAAATGTTCATTGTCATTTCGTGGAGATAACCTATAAGAAACGCCTTTGAATGTGACTCTGGTAGCAGTTCTTTGGTTTGTGTGAAATGGAGTGAAGAAGCTTGCTGTTTTATGTTGTCGGCTTTTGTGTTCCTCAGACTCCACACCGTACACCAGAGGAAAAGCTGAAATCAGGAAATAATTAACGCATATCTTTATCAAATTTTAGAAATTAAAACATCATCATTATTATTATTATCATTATTAGTATTCTTATTATCATTATTATTGTTGTTATTATTATCACTATTATTATTATTGAATTTACGAAGTAAAGTTATGTTACGCAATGGTTTCATACTAAACACATTGATGAAACTATCGTTTTAGCATTATCCAAAAGCACAATGAATCAATAATTAATTTAGCATATTCATGTTTGTACAAAAAAGGCCTACGTGTACTTGAAAAAAACCCTTTCCATTAGGAAATGGAACAATAATTATTTAAGTTTTTAATTAGTGTCTTGTTGTAATCGGTTTATTAATTTACCAAATCTCAGTTCATTAATTATTGAAGACTCTTATTGTGAGCATTTCTATTTAATTTACAAGTATGTCATACTATATTTGTTCTTAATTAAAAAATGAATTAAATAACATGATGCATGTTACTACCATTAAACTTTACTGTGTTAGTGCCAAACAAATGATACTGTTGCTGTTGGTATTATTCTTGTTATTAGTAATTATGTAATTTGTTGATAGCCTATATTTCTGTATCTATAATTACCTTTCCTGGGGGGAGTCCAGTTATTGCTCTTAAATTTAATAATGCTTTCGTACTTTTTATGCAGTGGAATATTCGCCGGTGTAAGAGCTGAACAAAATTTCACGCACTTAATATCAGAAGCGAAGATGAAATGGTGTCATGGCGGAGCATCTGTATTATTCTTTTTTATGTCTACTTCTAGTAGTGGGGGAATAGTATAATTATAGCATAATAATGGCAATAACTAGAGTAGTTATTGTGTAGCGTCAGCTAGCTTCAGTATCATTGAGTTAAATTACTTATGTACTTATCATTATTATTATTATTATTATTAGTAGTAGTAGCCATAGATACAATGGCCTGATAACAACTTTTCGTCTTTTTTTGAAACATACCTATTAAAGAGCGATGTGCTGAACGCTGGATATAAATCCCGCCAATAATGACGCATCAAACTAATTTTTTTATTTATTAACAAGGCTAGAAGTCCTTCAAAAAAGCATCACTGTTAAAGAGAAAAATATGAAATAGGTATTAATAACATTGTATTTAGGAAGGAGCATGTGACAGACTCTGCCTATAAATATAAATGCCTAAAATGATGTATCAGTAAAAACATTCACACGTCTGAAAACTAAAGCTTTACCTTACATTTTTGCAATAGAACTTATTTGCTTTGGGGTGTAAATAATGTGTCACTGTAACTGTAATGTGTCAGAATGAATTGGACTGAATCAGTAGGTGGCATCATTCTCGTTACTAACGAATGTGTACGTAATTTAATCAGAATTCTCAGACCAAGCTGATGACAGTGCAGACTACGCTTTGTTTTCTATATTAGTCAAGTATTCAGAACGTATGCACTGCCTGTAAAAAAATGGCATTTAAGAGTTAAAATACGGACCCAGATGAAATGCTGTATACTTCAATACTACTACTACTATTACTAGTACTATTATTGTCATTATTATTATTATTAGTAGTAGTAGTAGTAGTAGTAGTAGTAGTAGTAGTAATAATAATAATAAATTGATAGATAGATATATATAATATTTGTTAAGCACCACGGGTAACTTATTATTATTATTACTATTATTGCTGTTGTTGTTGTTTTGTTGTTGTATGTCCAGATATTGTTACTGCTATCACCGTCATTATCGTATTATAACTGGCCACAATGTATAGTAGCCTAAATAACCATAAAAAATTGACATATTTACATTTCACTCAAAAAAAAAAAAAAAAACAAAAACATGAATGGCTTTATTTTTGTCTCGTTTATTTGCAAGATTGTTGGGACACATCTCCCTGTTCTTGGGTTTGGCTTACAGACATAATTCAGTATAAACAAATAAAACAAACATAATAAACAATAAATAAATAAATAAGTTAGTAAATAAATAAATAAATAAATAAATAATGACAACAACAAAGAAAGAAGCTCAGCGGACAGCCAGTGGGACAGAGATGAGACAGCTTCATGATGCACACGTGACTGGAGTTTGTAAACATACTTGTGCACAAAATAAAATTACTCACACGACTTTTTTTTTCTTTTTCTTTTCTTTTTTTACAATTAACACGACAAACAACGTTGTGTTTTTATGTGAAAACAGGCAGTAAACTGTGAGTTACACCATCCACAAAGGTCTACCAGTAGATACTCTACGTAGTGCTGATATATTTTTAATGCATAGAATGTTTGCACTGCAAACCGTAGTATACAAAAGAAAGAAAATATCATTTAGTCCGAATTCTTTTTTCTTTTTTTTTCTTTTGTTTGTTAGTATGTATACCATCTGAATCATGCGAGCTTAAATTCTAACATTAATACATTTTCACTGGTAAAGCCAATACCTTAAATAAAATATTTCGATTTTGAAAACTTAGAATTCAACTTCTGAGCTCTGAGCAAGTGTCATTTGTATATATACAAAACCATTTCAACCATATCTAATCAAAGTAATCTAAATGACTGTAGGTTTTAGTGCAAATTCAAAATTAAAATCTGTGGCGACAACTAACTTTATGTCACACTAATACGGTACTTTCCTGTCTTTCTGTATTCAAATCATGCAGACCTTTGGAACACTGGGCTACGAATAAAACATTCGTGTACAACTTAGCTGGGATCAGCAGCTGACAAATCTCTAAAATGTTAGAAACACAGCAGTGACCACAATTCAAAATAGACAAACACCCTCAAGAGAATTATAAACAATGAGGTAACCCTTGGTTGGCTATTGTTACTTGAAATAAATATGGTTAAAAACAACATCGCTAAGAGCATCCTCAACTTGAACCACATTATGCAATGTGTTTCAAAAAGGAAATATTGGGGACATATTTTGTAAACTAACCAACAGAGAAAAACGATAATCTGGATTACCTGTTATTTGCATACTTACATTCACCAATAACGTGAAAATAAATTAATGAGAGAAATATGAAGCTTCATGAAACCAGTTATTTCATCGCCACCACACCGTTTTTTAAAAAGCCTTCAGTAAAAGAAGAAGACTAAAACGATGATTTGTGTGTCTTCCTTGGTCCCTAAATGCAGTCAAACAAAAGTAGCTACTATTTCGGTCAATTAATGCGCCGCAGAAAACTTCAACCGCTTTTGTTTTTGTCTTTGGTTGCAGAACCATACTCGCACCACGTTCTTTTTGAGGTCCAGTTTTTCTGCAATAGCTGCTATCTTCTCTGAAGATGGTCGGGGCTGAACAGCAAAGTAGGCTTCCAAAGATCTTTTTTCTGGAGCCGCTATGGACGTCCGCTTGCGTTTTTTTTCTCCCCCGTTAAAAATGTCCGGTTTGCTCATTTTTTCTCTCTGAGCCCCCTCGGCCTCTTCTAGCCACGCTTGAAGTATGGGTTTTAGCGCAATCATGTTATTGTGTGACAGAGTCAACGACTCAAACCGACAAATGGTACTTTGACTAAGGGAGCCAACACCGGGGATTTTCAGATTCGCAAGCGCACCCCCCACGTCCGCTTGGGTGACGCCAAGCTTGATTCGCCTCTGCTTGAACCGCTCCGCGAAAGCCTCCAGTTCTCGTGGATCTGTGTCCGAATCGTTGATGGAGGGGAGTCCGTTATTCGTGAGTCCAGAAGCGCTCTGTGCTCCGCCATGGTGGCCGGGCAAAAGCCCATGGTGAGTGAGAGGTGAATTCATGTTCATAGCAGCCTGGTGGGAGAGGTGGCTTAAGCCGTGCATGTGTGAATGCGGGTGTGCAGAAGTAGAAATCAAGCCCCCTCCACCGCCTCCTCCGCCGCCTCCGACACCGTCGTGCCCGCCGGTCATGAGACTCAGCGAAGGCGAACTGATGTGGTCCATGAGGTCCGGAGGTTCCAGGTTTTGGTGGTGGTGGTGGTGGTGGTGATGGTGGTGGTGGGCAAGTGGCACGGTGGAGGTCGAGGAGCATGGCACGGGCACGCTGTTCATCGTGTGGTACGTCGCGTCGGGCTTGAATGGATGGGTCTTGCCCTGGGACACTGCGATGTCCACGGCCGCGAGAGCCTCAGCACGCGCCAGTAGAGTCTCATCCAGGCTGGCGAAGATGTTGCTCTGCAACTGTGTTCAGAGAGAAGAAGCGGAACGGGGGAGGAATAAACAGAGGAATAAATGGATATGTTACTTTCAGCAGGGGAATACTGTCAAGGCATAACACATAGGAGAAGACTCCTTTTTAGAAACTCAAGTCATAAAAATTAATACAAAAAAGGGGTGAAGTTGGAGCCTTCTGTGAATACGCTTTCAAAAAAGATCACAGGCACTCCGATGATTGCCGAGGAGTACATGAAAAAAACATTAAGCGCGACTTGTCAGAGCGTGCCTTCCAGCTCTTCTGCACTAGCATACACACAAGCATGCGGCTCTGCTATAGAAATTGACGCAAAGATAAGTTCACTTCATTTACCTGTGGAGTCTGTAGGCAGGCTCTTCGTATTGCCTCGGAGCTGGAATGCAGGGTGGTGTACTTGTGCTCAGGTAAGGTCGGATGCATGGCAAAATGGGGTTGTTTGCTGTTCATGGACATCATTTTTGCGGCTTCTTGAAATAATTAAAGTGCACCAGATGAAGGGACAGAGCGAGAGAGATGGACAAAAATTGCGGTCCTGGTTTGTCCAGTAATGATGCAATAGCTTGTAGCGGTTGAGTGCAGCTTTGAGTCTGAAGATCATACGGTGCTGGCTGTAGACTCTCAGTCGCGCTTATCCGTCTGCCGTTTCCTACTACTGGGATGAGAGGAGCGCTTACACCTGAGCCCCTCAGATCTCGTCAAGCGAGCGCGGCTTCTCTCGCGAGACATTGAACTGTAGGGTCTGACAGATAACAGGCTATTCAAGCCCCGGCCGCCTCTTGCCTATTCATCACGTACTGGAGCACGAGGTTCTCATTGAGAGAACTGACGCTATCAACAATGCGAGGGTTGAACACCTGTGGATCCCACTGCAGGCGTGCCGTTTTTCGGGAATTCTTCTTTTTATTGTCAGTGAATTTTATTTGCTAATTTTGTTAATTTCTAGACTTTGTAAGCATTTGCATTTTGTATTTGTGGCATAGGCTATACACTGTTTTTCCTAAATCTGTTAACACTCACGCAACACTGAAACAACATAAGGCACCAGTGCAAATTCCTGATTGTGTCAATGTAGGGTAACGAACTATTCAAATGTACAATATGGATAGAGCAAATGAATGAATAAAGAAAGAAAGAAATATTTTTTTGAATCTCCAGATGGCTTAGAAAGCCGATAATAAATCACGCTACTACTACAACTACTACTACTATTACTATGAACAACAACAACAACAACAATAACAAATTAATAAATAACTAAATACATTTGAAACAAATTAATGGTCCTACTTCAGCTGATGCTACACAATAACTACACTAAGATCTTAAAAATAATACCCTACAACACAGATTACTGAAATTACAGAACAGGGTAGACTACTTAGAATTACGAATAGTTCAAATCAATTCAGAAATGTGCTGAATGAACAATGTCTACCGGGACACTCTAATATTTTAAAATGGCCGATATCAAACAACGACAAATGAAAGTGCATGTCAATGCGCAGCAACGGTTTTTAAGTGTATTCCAATTCAATGTCATAAGAGACTATGCCGTCTTAATATCAGCTGACAGTTAAGTGTGTCAACGTTGCCTTCTAATGTATGCGTTTTTATTAGTTTCATTTCACATACTGTGCCTGGACATAAAATATTTCCCCAATTACTTTCTACTGACCTTTCAAAAAATGTAACCTCTTTTAGTAGCCTATACCAATTCGAATAAAGTCACATAACGTCACATTAAACGCTGAGCAAGAACACATATCTCGGGGATGCAATCGCATTGATTGAAAAAAAAAAAAACGTAGTTAGTTAACAGATCTGCAGTTATATTTTAACATGAGTGCACACTTACATAAATGTGAAACTATGCAGATGTGTATATCACCTTCAGAAATGTATCATACAAGTTTTTCAATTACTAAATATTATACTATTACAACATATTTTAATATCAGTGCACAGGAGCACATATTTTCTCAGAAAACTCAAATATATTCTTACACTTGTTGCTAAAAGTTGTGGGAAGAAGCTCACTCAGTTTCGACAAACATCGAATGTTGACGGAATCCAGACTTGAGTTCACAAAAGTAAAAATCAACTGGTGAGAGTCAGCTCAGAAGGGTAATTTTTTTTTTTCCAGTCAGCAAAAATGGCACGGTCCAGACCAGGAGCATCTTTAAGTATTAAAAACATAGTAATCATTTAAAACACCTGCCAGGTGAATTTCTCCACAGATACATGATGTTTGACCAAATGCAATTTGTGCAGCAGGGTTAGGGATCTAGGCTTGCAACTAATAGGTTGAGGTTTTGATTCCAAACTGGGGGACTGCCATTGTACCACTGAGCAAGGAAATTAATCTGAATTACTTCAGTAAATACCAAGCTGCATAAATGAATAGCATGTAAAATTTAAATTGCTCTTCATAACGGCATATGCCAAACGCTTGAACTGTAAAATGTAAGCGGTGATATAGTTACCTCACAGAGAGCCAGACCCAAAAATAAGCAGCATATCTCATAATAAACCACCATTCAGTGGCTGAGGTCAGAGCCATTTTGGGTCATACTGTTATGAGCTATGAGCTTTGTTTTGTGTAACAATGCACCCAGGCTATTGATGAACTATGGGTTGAGTTTAACCATACTGCGTACCACAGGCAATATACACGCTGAGGAAAAGTTAGAAGTAAAGCCAGCTACCAAAATAGGCAGGTAAATTAGGCAGAGGAGGCAACACATCACCGGAGGGTCTAATGCATTGCAACTCTACCGAAACCTTTCTTAATTCTTAGAGACAGTAGTGTCTCCACACTTCTGAGGAAAAAAAAAAAAATCTGTAATAGCTACCAAGCTAACATGCAAACAGAAGCACCAGAGCTGATGGCAGCTTTAACATTAATGTTTGAAAAGTTCAATGATGGCTATGACAAGGCGTCACTTCAAATTAAACAAATTGCTATTGGTCATGACTACCCCAGTGCTAAACCTTTCATCTCAAAATGTGTCACTCAACAGTACTTCATCCACTAAACCTGATAGTTTATTTTTTTGGAAAATATTATTTATGACTTCTTATGCATTACCCTGTTTGCTTCCTGTTGGTTCATACCAAAAATACTATTTGTTGTACTTACTTTAAAATATATTGTTAACCCTGGATACATTCTTTGCAAAATGACTGGGTTTGAGACCGCTATAAAACATTGTTGCCATTTAAATAAGTGCAGGAGTCAGCACTTCATGAACACTGCTTCTGAGTTCATCAGCTACCAAGCAAATGAAGAATTGTAAGTAAACAAAAGTGGCAGGGGAGGGGGAAATGTGTGGCTATTTTAAGGCAAGGATAACGACAAATGTTGACTGAATCCAGGCCTAAACCACCTTAACAGGAAAACCGATGTGTAAAGCCAGGTGTAATCCAATCCTTAAAATCCAGCAGGCCCAGGTCTGGAACTTCCGGTCCCTGGTCAAGACCGTGCACACAGCTGGCAGAAACCACGGCCGCATTGCACAATGCCCTGATTTATTATGAAAATTTAACTATATCATGTATATTTCACAAGCCTTTAATCACTGCATGAAAATTTAATTCATGAACTGTGGCGCATTGGAACAAATGAAGTGTTAATTCATTGGGATTAATTAATGCGTTAAGACTGCGTGCAAGGTTATGGTGGATATTAAATCAATTTGTTTAGCACTCTTCCAGTGATGACTGGTTTAATGATAGCAGGTAGGGGATAATTTATTTGGGTACTTAGCAACATTTAGGCAGCTAACAGGAGGATGAGTCCCACTGAACCAAATTTTATGCTCTAAAAAATACACACAATGGATTTCCATGCTTACAGTCATTTATGGAGGAGGAACTGACTACTTGGGAGGCTAGCTCAGGGACACTCATATCTTTCCCTCAAGGCAAACGGTTCAGCTGCTCTACCTTTCTACCTGCTAGTCTGACTGATTTACCTCACCGGTGGGACAGATTCTACTGACCTGGTGTTCCAGGTCTAAAGCAGCCTCTGATTAGAAGGGAATAATGAACACTTGAAATTATACAGGTCTTTAAAGGCCAGATTTGTGTGTCCTTGATGTAGCCGTTTTGATGAATATGAAATACTCACCATATAACTTTGATACAGTGAACAGCTTTCTTTGTATGAAATAATCACATTCTTAATGGTATAAAGTTGTCTACACAGGTTTCTACACAGAAAAAATCTACACAGGCAAGGTTCTGAATAACCATTTTAAACAACTGACAACACTTTTGTGCCTACCAGACTTGTTCCTCCCATTTCTATTTTACCACACAAAAAAAGGTTCAATAGCACATACTCCAAGTTCATTTTTTTTTTTTTTTTTGACATTTCACTTGTGAATTATTAAGCACTTGCTAATGGTACACTGCAAATATCTCCTATAGGACAATTCATGGGAATGTATAAAGCAAGTATTACAGATATTCCAAACAGATGAAAAAATATACACAGGCAGCATATGTATGAAAATACAAATCTTTTTTTAGTTTTATTTGACAAACTGTGACAATGTATGACTGTTATATATCACATGTAGAAGCATGAACATGTACAAGCAACAGATTACCAAACATTTCCCACCAAATTTTCAGTGTCAATGAGACGTTTTCCTCACTGTAATCAGTGCAGTTTGTGCAGCAGGAACATTCCACGTGTTTGGTTGAAACATTGTTACCACCTTCCAATATCATTTTCGTTATGATTTAATACACTGCAGTAAAAATTTTTGAAGCAAAAAATAAACTGTTGGCATTTATTTATTTTACAGGATGTAAAAATGTGCATAATAGTATGGCACCTATCTTAAGTGTATTAAAATTTGAGCTTGACATTTAATTTAGGGGTAAAATGAAATCCATTAAAGATGGTAAATTAAAGATCAAGAAAGAATTACAAATTCCGTTAGCTGCATCAAAGCTTACCAAATGTAATCAAAACCAGAAAAAAACAGCCTACACATAACAGAAGTGAGCAGGGTCTTTAAACTGCTGGTATGAATTCATTAAAGCTAATATTAATGACACGAACGGCAAAAATGAATTGGGCTAATGGGCTAATACATAAGCCGAAAAAAGGTTAAGTCAAGCCTCACTCAAACTTAGATATTTTGGAGGGACTTGCAAAGTTAAAGCCGCTTTGGCTTTTCCTCTTAGGCCGCTGAATTGAGTCTGTTTTTCCCTCTGTGTCCTGGGCGATTTCAGGTTCTGAGGCATCCAAGCCCACATCAGGCACTACGGGCAAAGCCAAGGGCGCAGGCTCCATGCCGAGGGATCCGTGGGGGGCGAGCGGTGAGTCAAAGGTCATTTCTTCCGCACCCCGTCCCCGTGTTGCGTTAGCTTCTGACCCCGCAGACGAGGTTCCCGAAAGCTCCTCGCAGCAATCAACCCCGGGCACCAAGGAGGCGCCAAACCCCGAGGGCTCCCCTGAGGGCTCCGCCGACGTCGGAGGGGAGCGGGAACCCCGGCCGCTCTCGCACTCTGATATCATGCTGTCCAGCTCGGAGACTTTGTCCAGGTACGCTGCGTTCATGGAGTCCTCGCTGGACATCCCAAACGGAACAGCGTCAGGTTCAGCCTCGACACCCGACTCCCCGCCCAACGTCAGCTCTCCACCCCGGTTATGGCCTTTCGGTTGCTCTTCGGTTTGCATTGACAAGGTTAGGCCCTGCGACTTGGGTTTACAGAGTTGCACCCCCCAGAATCCCAGTTTTCCAGGCTCCACTGATAGGCAATCTCCTATGCCGGGGGCATCTGTAATTTCGTTCCCCGCCATGGGAAAAGCAGTACCGCTGCAGTCTTCAAAACTGAGCCTCCGTAGGTAGGACAAAGGCCTGAACCCAGTCCTCTTAGAGCCTTTGACTCCGGGACTCTCCAAACTAAGGCAGCTGAACGAGGACGAGGGTGTGGAAGGGAGGCCATGATGCGGGGCGGAATTCTGCTGCCCCTTTTCCGGCGTTGAATCCCCACCCGTTTGCCCAACTGAACAGACTGTGCCGGACATGGCGGGCTTGGAGGACGTGGTGAGGAGGAACCTGCAGGGGCCTGAGAATCCGACAGGCCGCCGGTCAAGATCAGTACAGACGGAAGCCTCCTCCATGGCGCTCAGGCTCCTCCTCATGGTGACGATCCTTCTTTGCTCCTTGGCGTCGTCGCAGTTTCCACCAATTACACCATCTTTGGTCTGGCATGTACCGTCTGCAGCACCTGCTAGAGCCGCCTCATGCAGCCTTCCAGAAGCTTCCGTGACACCTAACTTACCCTCACTGTCAGACAGTTGGCCCTCCAGCTCTTCAATGTATTTGTCGCTGCGTTCTAGCGCCCTCCGCAGGTGGAGCAGGTCTCGCTCATACTGGCTAATCTTGGCCTCCAGGGCTGCTACGGTGTACCTACCAAACCTGCCCAAACACAAGTGAAGTGAGTCATGTGATGAGGCCTTTACGATTCCTAAAATGCCCAGAAAAATTCAAGGACGTCTCAAGAACCTTCATGGACGATTTTCACAAGCTTTCAAGGATGATATTTGAAAACGAATGATCTTGAAACACTTTGGTGAAAATGTAAGTTCTTCCCCACTGTTGCTCAACAAAATTGGTTCATCTGGGAAAATTCAAGCTTTAGAAAACAGAGTGCTGATGTAGTCTAATTCACATCATGTTTGTTTTTTCGGTGTACGAGATGCGCGCCTCTCTGCAGAAAAGGCGAGTCTTGTAAAATTTGTTAAAATAAAAATTGGGCGCTTTGCAAGGACCCATGAGATCCCTGGCCTTGTAGGCCAAGACTGACCACCTCCATACTTTTAGCCTTCACATGACATAGTTTGCACTACTTATGGCATACATAGTTATTTTGCACACTTGTTATCTGATCCTCAGGAAGACTATACTGCCAAACACAAGAAACACCTGGTTGACAATTAGGCAGTAATGGGTTATAGCAAACAGGATCTCTCAGGACAGAGTTATCCTTTTTTATACAATACATCAGTTTTATTGTACGTAATGTGTATAGGGTGCTAAGAAGGATATTTTAGATAATTACTTAAGCTTCTGACTATGTTTTATACAGTCTGCCAGTTTTACAATAGCTGGTATTAATGACATTAGGGCGTTTGTGGTCTAAAGAAAAAAATATATTTTCCAGAGGTTATACATATGAAAAAATTGATTTATAAATTCATTCACTGTAATAAACATTAATAACAGCTTTTATATCATATCAGCATGTCTTTCATTAAGTCTAGCACTCTTATGTGCACCACTGGAAATGGTTCCAACCAAAAATAAGAAACCAAATTTATACAAGTTGCCTCTGTGCCCTACTACAACACTCTTAACAAAAATTGTGACTGTTTCCACATCTGACTGCCTATTTGAATCCAAGGCGGCAAGATAAATCCTAAAACAAACTGTGCAATTTCAGCCTCAATAATGGTAATTAAATGTTCTACCGATGCTTTGTGAGCACAAGCCAATGATGGCAAAGATATTTCAGCATGTGAGGTGCTTGAAGGCCCCAGCAATTGTTATTTTGTGCAGCGGGGAGCTTCTGATTTAACTGCTAACGAATCAATACATTTTCAAAAACCATGCTCAGCATAAAATTCCATAAACTGAGCTTAAAAGAACTGCTAACGGTCAATAAAACAAGCAACACATTTGAGCAGCCATTTCCAGCAAAGAAATTTCTTAAGCTCGGGGAAGGTGTTTTTGGTTAGGATCAAGGCCGCACAAATTCACTGATCTTTCATTCATCTGGATTGCTCATAAGAACACACGTCTCAGAGAAGCAGAGGACAGGGAGCAAATGTGGTGGTGGCAAGGATGGGAGAGTTTATTTTCTTCCACTTGTTAATGCACAAAGTGGCTCAGAAACTGCACCGTTATCCAGAGGTTTTGATACACCTGACTGACATGTCAGTGTCACGCAACACCCCCTTACGATTTACAAAATAACTGCAGGAATTAAGTTTACTTGCAACTTTAGAAAATAATAGAAACTCTGATGTTTATACTGTAGGAACATTTGGAAGCAGAAGTAGAGATTTTATAAAAGGCCTGCAACAACAAAAAAAAAAAAAACCTTGGGAGTCTCCCAATTCATCTAATATGGTTTTCCCTTTAAATCTATCAGCCATTTTCTGCATTTGTTCCTATGACAACAGTTTGATAAGCAAACCAGTACTATGAAATGATTTTAATGTTTACTTTTTTTAAATAAACATTTATTTTCACCTGGTAAACATCTAAATCAGTTCCAGGTCAGTGAGGAAAACACTATAGCAGCACTATGGTCCCCATAACTAGGGACTATTATTCTTAATCTCTGTGAGGAAATCATGTCTCCTGTTGTGCAGCAAGGAGCAGTCTGAAACGCTGTTACACTTACTTTTGGGGAGACCTGTTTTCCACCTCCGCCTTCAAGCGCAGGTTGTCGCGGACCAGATCGATGTTTTGAGAACGCAGAGTCTTATTTGCCTTGGGTGGAGGCAGGTATAAATTCCAATTAGTTTCAATATCAACAATCTCAATTCACCATTTAACTCGAGACACATCAAAACAAAATTTGTAAATGTGTATGTCAGATGTTTACAGTGCTTCTAAAGGAACAAGTTATTTGTTGAGGACATCATAACTTAATATTCCTACAAGTTAAAATAAGAAACAGATATGCTGTTTCTAAAATAGTAAGGCCTTTTTTCATATAAATAAAATATAATGGTGTCAAACACAAAAAAACTAAAAATGGCAAGAGTAGTAGTGCTAGTTATAATAACCTCTTTCAATTTCTCCATATCCAGTTTTACTTTTTCGCTAATATCAGTGGCTGCTCGTAGCTTATTGGTCCATTCCTCCAGTATGTGAGGATCAATTCTCTTTTCTTCCCCATTCCGATCCAACTGCTTTGTTTTCGGAGAGCTGCACAGGGTAGATGGGTGAAGGAGTGCCTGAAGTTGGCCCTCTATGCTTGAATTCTTGTTCCTTAGTTCTTCGTTTTCTTTTTGGAGCCCCTCGATTTCATCCTGAGCGAGAGCACAAAACAGACACAGGACTATACACAGCTGCACTTTTTAAAATATAATTAAGCCAAATGTACATAATGAGGCCCAGCATGTATCAAGAATCCATGCCGGCTTACACTCTTAATAATTTAATTAGCCCAATCGTTTATATGTTCTCACATTTAATAAAGTTATGAGCTACAGTTGCAGATTGTTCATGTATCCCTGGTGAAAAGTTTTGCTGTGGTTCGATACAGGACCACTGAATGTTTACAGCTGTTCAGAATGTTAAGCTCGAATAATTGGTTGGAACGAAAACCACTACATACACCAGCCCTCCAGTGCCAGAGTTATGCACCCCTGAGTTACACTTCCACATCTACAGATGTGTGTTGAATGTGAAGATAAACCACTTATATTCACATTACCTCATATTCCCGCAGAAGCAGTTCAGCTCTGGCTTTCCGCAAGTGTCTTTTAATAGACTGACTCTCGTTAGATTCACTCTCATTTGTGGCACCTGAAAAGGTTAATAATAAAAATAAAAAACATCTTGCAACTGCCCACACACACACTTGACTGCTAACAAATATTGGGTATTCTCTCACCTAAAATCAATAGTTAACTGAGAAAAGTGAGCTTAAGTATTTCAGGGTGACTGGGCAAAGGGGTGCTGTACATTGCTAAGTTTGGAAGTCAACTGATCAGCCAGCATATCTGGCTATTACCAATTAATTCACTGAAAGATTGCTTTTTTAAAGGTATGAAAGTCTTGAAAATTGCCTTAAATGAGCAGTTTTCCTAGCATTATAATGCAGTTGCCTAGCTAAATCAAGCAAGGAATTTTACCTATGATCTTTCTGCACGGGTTTTCAGCAGTGATGGAGATCCTACATGTTGGGCACTGACTCGCCTTCTTTAACCACACGTCAATACAAGAGGAGCAAAACACGTGGTAGTTCCCACAAATGACAGGTTCTCGGACCTAAAGTAAAACAAACGTTACAGGCGGTTACCATTCAAGCTAGTATCAAGCGAAACATACAAAGGTTTTTGCATGATGTCCGAGTGCTTACAGAGAAACTATATATAAACTCCATCTACATAGCTAGGAAAACTATCGAGCAGCTCCTTCGAAAAGCAGTGGTGTCCGAAGCTTCAGTAAGCCAACAATACACACTTCCAAGTTGTGGTCCTAGCTTTAATAAGCAGGAGAGCTCACTGATGCTAGCCAACAAGCTAGCTTTAAATAGCAAGCCAAACGACAACAAGCTAGTAGCAAACTAAACTGGTAACGTTCTATAATCCAGTAATTTCTAATGAGGTTGGTCAGCAAGCTAGCTATGTAGCTAACATCAGCGATTAGCTTGATCAACCGCATATAGACGCCTTCTTTCTGTCTGCACTGAATGCACAACGCAGCATAATCAATGAACTAAACAGCCATATACCTTTCCAAGACAAATCTGGCAAGATATTGGTAAAGTTAGAGAAAGAGTCACGCTCTGCACGTTATGAGCCATTGTTCGCCTTTCAGTAGCTACTGCTAGCGCGGGCAAGCTGCCTTCCCCTCCAAAAACGTTAAACACAAAATCCCTCCTTCAGTTTTAAACTACATGTACGGAAAGCCACAGAGTACAAAATAAACCAGCACCCTCTGGTTCCGTGGCTTTGAAACAGAAATGTGCTTTTTTCCGTTGGCACAAAATAAACAGGCAGAGTGTCTAAGTTTTCTTTTTTAAAAATAGTTTATTTATGTACTTATTTATCAATCATGTGTTATCAACATATAAATGACTCATCGTTATTTACAATAGATTTTATTTAGAATGTTACCTTTATTTGAATGGTTAATCTGTTTAGGCAGGTATGGTAAAACACAAATGAACTTAATTGCATGCTTTAATGTGAATTTTGAAAGAAAGAAAAAAAGAAGCCTTTAAATTAGCTTACTGGCTAGTATAATAGTGTTGTAACAGATAATTCATTACAAGTTAATTTTGTTGTCTTATTTTGCTAATATTTGTAATGGTGAATCCTCAAAGTCCTTTGCAACTTAGTAAATTGAAACCATTTAAAATATAACTTCACTTAAGTTGCTCTGGTTCAGAATCTATTGGTGGCTATTTTGCAATTCCCTGAATTTGAATTTGTATTTTAAAATTAATTTGTCATTTAATGGGAAACAGATCCAAACATTACCAATGGCTAAACTCGCATACAGTTTCTAATTAAGGGCACCGTTGATTACTTCATCAACCAAGTAGAGAAGTAATATATCCTCACAGACAGTATTAGGGAAAGCAGGTTATGCTGCATTAAAAAAAAAAAAAAAATCAAATCCTCTATCTATCTGAAAGAGAGATTGAGAGAGTGTTGTAGAACATTACAACCTAATGGCATCCTTCCCCCTCCCCCTATCCCTGTTCTCTGGAAATCACTGTAGAACATTATTTTAGAGAATACATGTAACTAAACTGCTGTTACATTGAGAACAAAGCCAACGCGAACAGTCAACAGTACTTAAAGTGCTCTAGAATGCTGAGGATCATTCATCCAGTATCCCAAACCCTGCAAATGCATGTGATGTGACATAATGCTTTCAGTATAGCACACTGATGCTACTACATTACAGAATATTAACAACATAATAAACCATGTTAGCTTTTTATGTTGTCGCTTGAACATCATAATCTCTTCAATGGTGTAATTTCACACTGTCAGGTAGATTAGGATGAGTGCATATGCATAAATATGTTTTAATTTATTTCTTTATTTAACTGCTTTCAAGACTTGGAACAGAACACATTTTGTAGCTGCAGATCTCTTTGCAAAATACATATAAAATAATGGTGACATATCTATTTGGTTCAGGTTTCAGCTTTTCATGGTGGATATATGCTGTGAATGAAAGACAAAGATACATTTCAGGAGTGCATCATATTGCAATGATATCAATCTAATCTATTATGTACACAACATGGTATTGATAAAGTGAAAGCACTCTAAATAGTACATTCCCTGTGAGGCTAATATTTCTTCTGTATGTGTTTTAGACAAAGGTTGGTAATCATTCAGTCATTAATTGGTGACAGTCGATTTATCACAGCTGGTAGGGACTGCCATGTCTATTGATCTTGGCCGGGGCCTTATTTTTCATCCTTAAATGACACAAATCGTGAAATGTGACTTGTAGGAGTAATGGACGGTTGAGTGCCAATGATCCGTGCTCCTTGTTCGTGTAGGGCTTTTCCCAGCTGTAAAATGGCATGTTACCATTTATCCTGAAAGGTTTAGATTGCCCTAAGAGCAGGGCCGGGGAAGGCTGGTCCTTTGACGCTCGGTTGACCTTTTCTATTTAAAGCTTAATCACTGACAAATGCTTGCATTAATTAGCCACAGCGCACATCGCGGTCCTCACAGTGCCTATGCCTTTGAGCGCTGCCGAACAGGATGGTTGCATGCTGATGAGTGTGTGTGTGTAAGTGTATGTGTGTGTGTATGTTTAAGTGTGTGTATGTGTGTGTGCATGTGTTTGTGGGGTGGGGGCCATGTATTTGTAAGTATATGTATTATTGTGTGAGTGTCCATGTGTGCATGAAAATGTGAACGAGAAATGTGTTGGTGTATCTTTGTGGGACTGTATGCACACATACGTGTCTGAATGTGTGTCTTTGCGTGCTTGCAATTCCATGTGTATGCGCTGTACTGTATGTTTGCGTATGTGTGCTTTCGTCTCTGTGAATGCATGAGCATGTGAGGAGTGTGTGTGTTTGTGTGTAAATGCATTAGTGTGTGAATGTGTGTGTGTGTGTGTGCATGAGTGTGTGAATGTGTGGTGTGTGTGTGCGCACGTGTGTGTGTGCATGAGTGTGTGAATGTGTGGTGTGTGCGTGTGTGTGCACGCACGTGTGTGTGCGCAAGTGTGTGTGTGTGTGCAGTCAAACGCAGCAGCAGTGCTAATGATCCGCAGCCATCGTTTCACACTGCTGGGGGGCTTGGGAGGCCTGCCCTGCCCCGCCCACCTGCTGGTTTCATTTACTGATTAGTAACGGTCTGGCTGTGAGCGGCACAGCGATACACCGGGGGCAGCGCTGAGCGCTCCCTATGCTCCACTCCCCTCCAAAGAGCTGCGGGTCCTCTGAGTGACAGCTGGTGTACCGCCAGTGCTTAATAATAATATGCTCAATATCTCATCCTTTACACCCATAGCTGGAAATTGTCAGCACAATCTGAATGGCCAAGACTGTGCTCAGTATGGGCAAGGCCAGCATTGCTAACTTACAGAAAATGAAATGTTTATACTGTATCTAGAATGTCCGGTTGCAGATGATTGTTACTATGGCTGATGATTGTGCGTGGTGTGACAGTTTTTTAAGTGCTTCTCCCTCTGATTCTGGTTACACCACCTGCATGGCTACATCATTCCCCCCACGGCACACAAAATGGAAGCAGATGCGTAACAACCCAGTAAAAAACATTTTCACCCAGAATGCATCCCCTTTCTTGAAATCATTGTTTTGTATTTTCCTTAGAGTCTATGGATCCTGTGCACTACTACTCCCACAATGAGGAAAAATTATTGAGCTTGTGTGATTGTGATGTGTGAATGTTAGGCTACTGGTTAATTTGTAAAGCCCAGCTCAGTTCAAAACTGAAAGCAGCAAGATGATTAAAAAAAAAAAAAAAATAATTATTGTTTTCAAATCAATTTTTGAGTTTACTGAGCTCATCCACATACCTCATTTAGACTCAAGATCTAAGATTTTGAATGTGACAGAAAACAACAGCAGATTTTTTAACACTCAGAAGTTAATACTGAAAAAAATATATATTCTCAAACCTTCTAGAACCATTTACGTGTGCAATGCTGAGAGATATACACACTTATTGGTCATGGACCAATAAAATGTCCACATTGGAAAGTAAGTCACATACTGTAGCGGTGCTCTGAGTCCTTGGAGATTTTAGGCTCCATTAAGTCCATTATTTGAGTCTACACATGCATTTTTGTGAAACAAAAAAAAAAAAAAACAAACACATGGATGAGTAATAAGAAAAAAGTAAGACCTGAATTATAAAAAAAACTTCTAAAAAAACTAAACTAAAAAAAAGTGAAATATAATTTAGCTAAATAAAACATAGTGGAATAGAATCAGAAAGTTAGCGTAAGTTACAGTATTTGTATTTGGTTGAATTTTACAAATCGTTCTTTCAGTGATAATATTACGGTGTTGTGTGGGCTGGTGTAATCAGTTCATCTGGAATGATCCTAGAAATTCTGATTTGTTCTGATGAACAGTAGTTGGCTTGGTGTACTGGGGTGTTAAGCGTGCCCAGCCCCATGATCAAAGTCCACTTAAAAATACATGAGCATTTAGTGTGTGTGTGTGTACGTATGTGTGTTTGTGTATGAGCGTGTGTATGTGTGTGTGTGCGTATGCATGTGTGTGTGCATGTGTGTGTGTGTGTGTGTGTGCGTGTGTGCATGGCATACATATGTTACCAGACAAAACCGAAGGTTAATAAAAAGACGGCAGGTACTGAATAATGAGGATGTAGCAGTAAACAGCGGGAGTCTGTGGACAGGCAGCCCAAGCGTGTATGAAATTTTATTCAGTGTCTTCTATAGCTTTGAGGCAGTTTTACTGCTCTGCCTGCAGGCTGATGTTGGCACACTTGTCAGTGAGCTGGCCTGCAGATGAGGCTTCTGCTGTGGGGTGACTTGTTCTCACCAGAACTCCCCTGGGACCTGGAGAGGATTATTATGGTAATACACTAGCCTCCTGCCCCCTCCACTAGCACAGCTGGGCTGGACCCGTCTTAGCAGGCACCGTAGCACCATAGCATCATAGCACCCAGAAATTATAGCAATCTGTTCATAGGAGTGCGGGGTGTGTGTGTGTGTGTTGCATATGCTTATTATGTGTAGCATGCTTAAGATATTACATTCTGGTGCAAAATAAAATACAAAACTGGTTATGAATGTCATATGCCATTGATATGTTCTATATTCTCCTTCTCTCTCTCTCTCTCTCTCTCTCTCTCTCTTATATGCTATCTATCTATCTATCTATCTATCTCCTTTATCTGTGTGTGCTTTGCATACATGTTAGAATAAAGTGTTCAGTTTTACTTTAAAATGTTTTTGTACCTGACTATGAATTATGGCAGAATATAGAACATATTTTTTTTCTTTCCCTGCCCTCCTCTTGACAGGGTAGGGAAATGACAATGTGGAGGCCATGTTTGTGATGCCTAATATAAGGTTCCTTCTTAGTATTTTGGAGGTTTAATGGAGTTGTGGTTGTTTCAAGTTTTTGCTATGACTGAATCGTCAGTCATGTGAGAGTGGAGACAGCAGTATGGAACTTTCTCATGCAGTTCCATTCCCAGCATTTAGGGGTAGCATCCAAAGGCCGAGAGAGCCAGAAAAGTGGACACAGCTGATGACGTGCTGATGGTAGCCTGCACACAAGCATTATCCTTCATGGGCATCAGTGACCGTGCCTCTCAGTGATCGCATACATTTTATCCCAAGCCTAGCTATGCTACTCAAACCTTCCTGTTGCATAGAAATCTTCCAATAGGACGGTCTGCAGCTGAGGAACAAACCGCACATGCTTTATCCATCAAAGAACTGCTCTAAATAGAGTAACATGTGACCCACAGACTGGTACTTTCAGTGAACCGCTCAACAGCTGATGAATATCAAAGAGCCAACATGTCTGAAGTTGGGAATACTCATTAAGGCCCAAAATTTCATCCTGTCTTTTTCAGGTCTATTTTCAGGGCCCACATGATTTTTTAACATGGTGTAACAAGGGTATTAATAGTCAAAGCCGATCAATTACTGTAAACCTAGAGAAGTGATGGGTCTGTGGAACATTCTGGGATAGAATATTAAAAATACATAATACTTCATTATTTCACCCAGTCATGGCTGAAGTTGTGAGTCGCTTCTCCCTCTCTCTCTGTCTCTCTCTCTCTCACTCTCTCTTCCTCTCTCTCACATACACACACACACGCACACTCTCTCTCTCTCTCCCTCTCTCTGTTCTTTGCCAGATGGGAGAGGGGAAGTGAGTGCTGCAGAATAGAGTAACTTGATCCATCTGACATCTTCGATAAAGGGCACTGACACTGCCTTTCACTTATTTATTTATTTCAATTTTTTTAAGCAGACAACAAAGGACATCACAGAATTATCAATGCACATAAATAGCAAAGGATGTGTCCTCAGTCTCCATTAAAGATGGACATACAGTGTAAATACTGTGTTTGCGTGTATGTGCATGTGTTTTAACTCAGCTAGATGCAGTGCTCAAATCCAGCTCTTACAGAAGCAATACACTTACAAGGTATTTGTTTCCCCCATGCTAGGAGCTTATTAATTATTTGTGGCCACTTGACTTCATATTGTGATTCTGGTGGCCTGGTCAAGGATTATAATTACCACTTTGCTGTTTGTGTAGTATTTATCTTTCCTGTTCTAAGAGCTGCATTACCCCTCGGCATCTCTCTCTGCCTCTTTCTCTCTCTCCCTCTCTCTCTCCATCCCCGTACACAGGACCAAAAGTGCAGCCACATCATTTATTGATAAGACAAAAAGAATGTAATGAAATTATCAATGTTCTTGAATTAATTATGAACATGATTAAGAAAGCTAAAATCTCAGGAGTGGGGGGATCTCATTACCCATGCAGTCTTAGGGATTGCTTTTCATTCAGAGCGAGAAAAAGGCTTTGAGCAGACACACTTCCTGCATTTTCCTCTTTTTTTCCCTCTCTGTGTGTGCGTTTTGTTTTTGTCGTCTACTCAAAACCTCGCGCCGTGGCATTCCCGGGCCCCAGTCTCTTTCTTTCTTTGTTTTGCTTTGGGTTTTTTTTTTTCAATCTTCCTTTTCCATTTTTTTAAAAGAAAAACTCCCCGCTCCTTTTGCTGGTTTCTAAACTATTTCCCCACTCTTTGATGGGGAGGGGGTCTTCCGTACTTTTTTGTCTGTTTGATGGGACGCCCCCTAACCCCCTGGTTAACGGCCTGCCGTGGTCCATCGAGCCTGTGGATAAGCCTCTCTGCGCCTGTTCCTTGTGCTGCAAGGGGGCCGTACCCTCCAAAAAGCGCTCACTGCAGGTAAGTGACAAGCCCAGACTTTACTGTGCGTGGACCGTTTAATGCGGAGCTGCATTTACTGTTCCAGTGCTCCTATAGTGCATGTCCTGTCAGCTATCAGTGGGGAAAGTGCTGTTCGGAAACTAGAGTTAGCAGCCGTATCATAAATCTATCATTGTAAGTACTACAGTACCACTCGAAACAACAGTGTTATTCAGGCACGTCTTTGTCGGCTGTAATGAAGTAAATAGCTGGAATTAGCTATGATGTATTTATTTTTTGGGACAATTTGAGTTACAGGTCCCCACAGATCCCTTCATTGTTTCTAAATGGTTTAGGATGTTGTGACATTCCAGCAGAAAATGGTCTCATAGCAGTTCAAAATCCCACGGCATCATTTCTATTAAATGTAATTTCAATCTGAATCTATGCCATCCAGATCATGGATGGTAAATGTTGTAGTTACTGTTATATTTAGAATTTATTTTAATAATACTTCTTGGATTTTGTTACTCATTGTGATTGATTGAGTGGCTAAGATATTTCTTTCAACTGTGATACGCATATCTGTTCCTCAAATCAGTCAGGCAATGTTGAGAGAAAAAGCAATTATAGAAATCAAATCAAATGTAACACCATGCAACAGTTGTACTTCTACTATTAGCACAGCATCAGAACAAGAAAGGAGTATACTGGTGTATTAATTCTGGGACGTTTTCTGTTGGCCAACTTTCCTAATGACTATTTCGCAGCTGAATCAAAAGCAACAGTCTCTGTATTGAATGCATTTGCTCCGGTTTAACTGAATGGCTGCTTTACTTTCTAACCATGTAATTTGAACTAAAACTAAAATGAAAACAGTTCCAGCACATTAAAAATGACACCACAAAATCATATTTCACATTATCTACTGTAGGTGGGAATCAAGCTCAACATGTGGATTCCACCTCTTGAATAATCTCCACATTGACTAAATGAATGTGCATATTTTGATAATGGCTAAAGTAGGCATATCCTTCATCTGATCCAGATCTATCTATGCTGATGTACAACAATTATTGAGTCTAGGTATGTGCACATAACAGTGTATTCCAATAAACAGCCTTATGATAGTTCAGGGTTCAGTGCAGCAATTTTATTACCTAAAACCGTGTTCATTTGCTTGTACTTTGGAGTTTGTTGAATCTGCTATGTGAGGCTATTTTCAGATAATTGAAATGCAATGATCGTAGTGCAGTGTTTTATTTTATTTTTGTGTACTTTTAAAGTCATGTCTCATATATATATAGGATATGACTTACAAAGTATAACTACAGCGTTAAAAATGACCATATTTGCAACACACAGGCTCCTATAAAGGTTTATTATTCAGATGTTAAAAGATCTTTTAAAGGATTTTGTCATATGGCGATCTTAATTAGTTAAAAATACTGAATTAATTGTGGTTACGGATCATAAAAGCTATAATATTTCTGTTTAGGATTACTTTCCCCCCTTGTTTCTAAAGGACCTGAATTATAGCTTTATATCTAGAAGTTAAGGATGGATATACCAATGAATCCTAACTTGCTTCATTGCATAGCATGATTCATCGCCTAAACGCAGTATAGTATCACGTGTAGGTGTGACATTGCAGTTCACAGTGGTTTTCAGTTCAGACATTAGCCTTATGATATGCATGGCACAATTTCCACTCTGTATTGTCTCATTGTTTATCAGTTGTACTTATATCCAGTATATTTAATTTCTTGCTTTTCTGTAACTTTTTTTTTTTTTGTTCTTGTTACTGGTGTGAAATGCATTTAATGTATCAAACTAAATCAGTATTGAATGCCATTCTGGATAGCCTGGCAAAATAACTAACTAAATAGTTAAATAGTGTTCTGACATTGAATCACATGGGGAAAGCTATTTCAACCACAGTTTCAGGGTATGGAGCTATTAAAGGTCAAGAGAGAAGAATGCTTTTGCCCTGTGGGCAGTAGACTGGAGATTGTTGTGCTGAAACAGAACCATACAGCAATAAGGGTACTGTGTACAACTAAGAGTGAAATCTTAATCTCTATAATAGAAGCAGAGCTCACATTGGTTCCTAAATTTATCCTTAAAAGTAAAGCATACATGAAAATATTCATTTTTACATATTTTACGTATGTGTGTACAAAATACACATATATCTATTTTTAAAAGTGTGAGCAATATTTTTTTTATTTTTTATTGCAATGGTATTTTTAATTATGCAAGAAATGTAAATGATTAAAAGAAAATTATTTTCAAGATTCCTGAACACTAATCAATGACAGGGCAATACATAATAGAATATTATTGCTTTCATAAAAAACAAATAATATTCTTGTTTGACACTTAATTCAGGAAATGGCTCACAATGGTTTACATTGCCTATAAACGTAGCCTATTTACACCATTTGATATTTACTGAGGCAGTTCAGGCTATAGACCTTAGCCAATGATGGAATACAAAAGTGTCATTCAGGATTTAGTCTCAGAACTTTCTGGTACCAAAGCCAGTTTCTGTAGCCCATTTACTCCTTGCTGCCCCAGCAGGGCTCTGCTCCTTCACTAATGTGGTGCAGAGGTGAATGGGGGATGGGATCCATGCAGGAAAGGGTTAATGGAAGTTCTGTAGGCTTCAGGGGGGATTGATCTGGGTATTGGATCGCACGTAAAGCCACTGTTACTGGATATTACCCCAGCTATCGCCCCAGCTATGATAGGAGCAGATAAGAGCTGCTTAGCAAAGGCCACACTCCTGGAGGGAGATACGGTTTCCTATCCCTCAGGGAGTGACAACCACATGCTGCTAGCTCAGGAACTTTTACTCCAGCCGGAGTAAATTCAATGCTTATCAAGTTACCAGCCCCCAAACTACGCGAGTGCTTAACTGCTCTCATTAGAGGGCCTCTGCAGAAAGATAGTTGCAAAAGAGTAATTAAAATGTACCTGTTTTCCACAGATAACAATTCACATTTTTTGTAAGTGTACAAAAAGGCTAGCGTAAGGTACTGCACCTTTTGAGATAAAACAAAATGGCCGGTTTTAAAGAACATATAGATGTGTTTTTTTTTCTACCTGTCTTTACCAGACAGCAATATCTTGCAGTATTAACTAATTCTGCAAATGTGAAGAGATTTGGGCATATATTTTATTCTGACACATCTGTGTTTAGCATCATAATTATATTGCCAATTCTGTCACATCTCGACACCTTAGGATAAACCAAGCTGCCCTGCATGATGGTAGAGTGGGAGAGTAAAAGTAACCAATACTAGTGATTTCGTAACCCGTCGCTAAACTTTTTCAACCCAGCAAACAGACAGAGAGGAAAAAGAAGAACATGCAAAGGTCACGTTCATAGTCATAGTGCTTCCAAACGAAACTAATGATTAATTAATGACTGCACAGCCATTGTGGTTCGGAAAATAAAATGAAAATAAAAATGAGAAGTCTTCAGAGCTTTCAGGAGGAGGGGGAGAGAGCGTGCGCGCAGCTATAGAGACGTCAGCCGCGGAGCCGCTGCTGGGCTGCTTCGCCGAATTAGCCACATAGCATCTGGTGCCGGCTGCCTGCCAGCTACAACAGCCCAGATGGCCTGTTTAGCGGGGTAATTATTTCGACACAAAACTCTGATACCCCACCCCGCTGGGCCCCGTTCCGCCGGTTTAAACGCACTCGCCGGCTTTGTTAGAAACTTCTTTTGACCCAATAAAACGCCGGTGAAAACTTGGGTAACATAATCCCGCTGCCTCTCGGGTAGATGCGGCAGACCCCGAAGATGTGGGACAGGTGCAATATTAATCCACTGATGTTTCTTTACGCAGATAAATAAATAAAACCTTGTCTTTATTAAATGGGTGTGAGGGGGATATAAATTTTCCTGGAGTGCCCCGTATGGCTTTCTTTTGAAGGCTGACACATTTGAGGGAAAAGTCGTTCCAGTGTGTTAACTTTGTCAGCTTTTTTTTGCTTGTCTAAACGACCCATCCCAAACTACCACTCCACTAACAACAAAGACTTCATAAAGAAGACTTCATGGGATTCATGATTCATGGAATTGTGTGACTGTGGCCAGAGCAAAACCTATATAGTCAGCTGCCATTCCTTTCATATGGGAAATGGGTTTTAATCTTTTGGGACTTGTGTTGACCATGCTACAGGTAGGCAATGGTGTAGACAGCAACCAAACCAAACATCCATCCATCCATTATCTATACCCACTTATCCTGGGCAGGGTGGCAGGGGGTGCTGGAGCCTATCCCACCGTGCATTGGGCGAGACTCAGGAATACACCCAGGCTACCAATCTATCACTGGGCACACACTCCATTAACTCACCATTCACTCACATGCTCATACCTATGGACAATTTAGAGTCTCCAGTTAGCCTACCTGCATGTCTTTGGACTGTGGGAGGAAACTGGAGTAGCTGGAGGACATGGGGAGAACATACAAACTTTGAATAGAAAGGCCCAGGCAGGATTTGAACCCCGGACCTTCTTGTTGTGAGGCGGCCCTGCCACTCACTGCACCAAACAATTTAAATATAATATAATATAATATAATATAAAGTGCTGGGGTACTGTGAGGCCCAATGTGAGATCTATTCAAGGGCCCCAAATCACTGGGAATGCCCCTGAACTGAAGGATTGACATTTTTCTACATGTTATATGTGGACCTCTGTTTCTGGCGGGTAGTGGGCTCAAGATGCAGTAAGATCAAAGGAGTTCTTCAATAAGATCAGAGATTCCATCCTATTTTTACAATATGTTATCTGACATCTCGAAATTTGAGAATGGTCTCCCAAAACTAGAAACGAGCCCTTGGAGTAATAGCAGCAGAGTTTTGCCTTGAAAATACAAATTAAAAAAGACAGTCATGGAGCCAATCATGGTAAGAAAAAAGAGAGGGACATTCACTCAGAGAAAACATTTTTTTTTTCATACAATTTCTGACAATAGAGTAAGACAATTAGTCTAGCTATACACTGAAGCAGATAGATAAAACCTTATTAAAGAGCTTAGCACGTATTTCAGCCAGAGGGAATGGTCAAATTCCTTGTCATGGATGTACTTATTGCTCCACTTATTAACCCACGCATAATTCTCTATTAATTTCTTCAGGCACTGCCAGATTTTCACAAAAAAGTAAACAAACAGAGTTTGGTGTCTCGTTGCCATCGTGACCACCATGCATTCTTGTGCAGATATGATATATTAGACTTCCACAGTTTATGCTCATAGCAGCTCTTTGCAAGAATTTGGCCCAAAATTTGTGACACTGCCTGCCACATTTCTGTCTTCTGTCGGATGCTAAGATTAGCTAAAACAGCCACTCATGAGCATGTCACAGTGAGAGATCCAAGAGGAACAATTTTGGCTCACAACATAAGAATCATGCAGTTTGCAAATTTTGTCTGGGACTGTAATTTCGTGGCAAATATTGCAGTGTATATCCACCATAAGTGAGCCAATCACACGTGTATTAGTGCTTCAAAAGGCTGACATCATCTTCCCTGCTGGACAAGCTGACTCTTGCCCACACTTCTGAATCTCACTATATAAATCCCCCCAGAGGAAGGGAGACTGGCATGACACAGACAGAACTAAAGCTCTTCTCGTGTGAAAGGACGGTCAAAACGGGGGCGCGCGATTGGCCGATAGAGCCCTAATCCGGCCCTGCCTCTGAAGCAGGAGCACGCCGGCTCTCGTGTGAACTCCCGAGCAGCCCCTTCAGCACACAGATTTCTCAGCGCTCGACTTCTCTCAGATGTAACGAGCCCGGCTCTCAAAGAGCTCGAGCAGAGCGATGCGTCTCCCCTTCATGTGTGTTTGCAGACTGAGAGAGCGTGTGATATCGGCTCCGTTTCCCGCTCTTTCTGGGCCTGCTGGGGATTCTGGGAAGGTTGTCACATATTTGTTCGCTTAATGTTCAGATGGAGGTTTTTTTTTTTACAGTGAAGTGTAAAAGATGAGATTCCTTTAGAGTTTGCTGTTAAGCGCACTGTTTGATTCCTCACTGCAGGCAGTCACTTGGCCTGACAAATTGTTCAGACGATAGAAGGCAAATCTGTGCATTAATGGAAAAGAAAACCTGCTGTAACATGAAACAGCTCCATGTCAATGTATTTTGTAGGGGATTGTGTGATCTTTTTTATTTGTTTATTTATTTTTAAATATAGCTACAATCATTTTGTCACTCAGTGGGATTTGAAGAAGATGCCTTGAGATGGGAATGAATAAACAACCACCAAGACCGCTAATTATAAACCTCTTTGTAAACTCAATACAGTAAATTCACCTATTTTCACAGTTATGAGCATTCACAAAGCTCTTTCCTTTGGTAAACTTGCAAATAAAGTTGATCTCCAGTGTAATTATGTACTTTCCCTTCATTTTGAGTTTCACTTATTCAATCTAAATTCTGTTTAATCACATTGTCCAAGACGCAATCAACATTTAGGCACTTACTGTGTTTTTCCTGATAAACACTGTTTGTACAATCTCTAAGTTCATCAATCACCAAAATTAACTGAAATTTGTTTGTGAAGAAAACAAAAACATTTGCATGTATTTGTAAGTCAGTGATAAGCACAAATGTCTATTGAATCCAAACAATTAGCTTACATTAAGTTTTGGAGCTGAAAAACTGAAGGTTCAGCAAAAAACTAAAAAAGTATTTCCACTAGTTGCTAACGCTACCCGAATCATTAGTTTGTAATTTGCAAAGAAAATAAAAAAATAATGATATTAAAAACAAATCATAGTTACACAATTCAATAATCATGAAGTCTAAGTAAAGGAAAACACACGCCAACACCCATATACAAGCGCGCGCGCCCGCACGCACGCATGTACGCACGCACGGACACACACACACAGCCAATAAACGGGGCCCACTCAATAAGGGCGGCACAGTGCAAGGTGCAAGCCCCTTAGTGATAACCTACTGACTTCAACATTATAGGTCTTTGTGCTGGAATTGAGTCTTACATCTTGATCAATCGGCCCTGTCAGTGAAGAGTAATGTCTCTCCTCCCCTCCTCTCCCTGAGGCTCCGCCCCTCCCCCATGGCCCTCTGAGCACAGGATCGAGTCCATCAGGGCCCCCAGAAGGGGGTACAGGGATGGAGGGTTGGGGGGGGGGGGGTAAAGACAGGACAGGACCACCAGGACTAGGAAAGGGCTGCCTTCCCTTCCCCCTGCGTATATGAGAAGAAATGATACACTCTGCTCTGTGGCTATGGGAGGCTGAGGCCTGGGTTCAAACAACATCTGTGCTTTGTTTTGACTCGCACATAAATTCAAGCTATTGCGCATCTCAAGAAGAAGAAAAAAGTCACTTTTATTCTGGGATTAAAGTTTCTTTGACTCGCAAATTAATTTATAGCTTAGAATTATTGCAATCTTTCTGCAGAGTTTTGATATATCGAAAGACCCGTGGCAGGACAGCCTGTTTTGTATTGGCTTTATGTTAGTGTTAACTTGTTTCAAAAGGCATTTCAACTGCATAATGGTTTATATAGTAAAAAAACACGGAACAGCAGGAATATTTATTACTTAGTTTTAATAACAGAAACGTCAGATGGAACAGTATTATTGAAGTACAAGGTCCTGGAATGCAAGTGCAATGTTTTTTTTTTTCTTCAACCGGAATCCAGGCGAAGACGATGTGGTGGTCTTAAATCTAAATTTCCCAGACCGTACGTCAAAGAGGTGTGCCACTGAGAGTGTGCAGAACATCCGAGCCGTGACATCACATATCCTGTCAAACGTGGACCGAAACAGATCAAACTATGAGTGCCCCAAAATCCACATTCACTTCAGGCAAACAAGACATGCTGTACATGTGTCTTCTCCCTTTGTGTGTGTGTGTGTGTGTGTGTTCCCGTGCTGCTTAATTTAAATTGGGCTACAAAGTCCACACACAAGACCTCCATTGCCCGATTGAAAAGGAAACTACGAAAGCCTCTCCAGGGTAGGAGACCCCAGCTCTACATACCATGTAGATAGGTGTACATGTGTGCGTTCATGTGTGCGTATGTGCATGTGCAAAAGAAAGAGGAAAAGAGAGAGGGAGAGAGAGTATATATGTTTGTGTGAAACTTTCCTCAGAACAAATAAAGTAATGATTGACAGAAACATTACAGGCCTTGCTTTAATTCCGTCTTTATTGCACAGGCATTTATCACAGTAATGGGCTAAACTTTTGCTTATGCGTGGCAATTAAGAGTTCTTTGTTGTGCTGAGTTTTGTGCTTTAGGATTGGGAGGCAGTTCCAAGCCTTCCCCCCCGAACTGGCAAGTTGGGGGGGCATGGAAGTTAGGGGCAGTCATCGTTGATGAATTAGTGGCGATAAAGCAATACCCATGGATCACTTTTACCACCAGACCCCTCCTTTCTGCCCCCGCTGCCACCCCCCAAAAGAGTGTCCCATCTGCTTAGGGGATTTCTGTGTGCAATACGCAGCCATAGCAGGATAAGCACACCATTTTCCTGTCAATACATTCCTATTAGCCTCCCAGATCCATACATTACAGAGCTGCAGGCCTGCAGTTTGCTTATCTGCGCTCCAGAGCGGGCTCTTTGATTTATCTAACTCCCAGGTTAATGAGACAGGGAGCCCAGAGTGGCTCCAAGGGTAATGTACTCCTGTATAAAAATGCTTAGGAGGGATCAAGTGCTAATCCATAGTAGACTAAAAAGCCTGGGACTTCAGCAAATGTCGCACTTCTTAATCCCCAAACTCAAGACACTAACAGCCCTATTTTATTTTTTGGAGTTTAGAGGCTTGCACTGCTACGATTGTGCAGAACAAATACACAGCAAATGCAGCAAGGTGAATGGAAAATCTATTTGGTCCCAGAGCAAATTATATTAAATTAGTAAATGCGAAAAATATAGAATTTTGTTTTTATGTGCAGTTTTCACTGCACCTTGCCACCTTCTAAAAATGATTAATAACATGAAAATGGGACAAAAATTCACGTGCATATCAGACCTGGAACAAATAACTATGAAAACTTTAACCCTTCAAAAACCAGTCGGATTCCTGAAGATTACCACTGACAGATTCTAAATTCAATGTTTACCTCCATCTAAAGGGTTAAAGTATTTCATACATATTCATACATATTTGACCAAGGTCTCGCTCAGACGCCAGACGCCATGCTTACAAAGAGCTTCAGGTTCTGGCTATGGGCACAAATATAATATTCAGTACATCTGCAGTGCTCATATATTGGCATTTATGTCCCTCTTGCTGCAGATTGGTATGTGCTGAAACATAATAGCATTGCACTTTGTGGGCGCAACCATAAATGTGTCCTCAGTTTAGTTGAACCTACCGTGACCTGTAGCTAAAGCAGTTTCATGACTGCAAAGAACACCAAGCTCACTCTATTAGAAACAATGCTGTTTCTTTTTGTAGGATATAGTGTGAACTTTATTAATTTCCTTGTAACATTAATTTCAGTGAACTCTCAACCACTCTTGATTTGGAATAATAATAATAATAATAATCATAATAATAATAATACATTTGAATTCCTTACTATTACTGGGAAATACACCATTATGCCTCAATGGACTGTCCTGGATATCAAGGTGATCGGTGAAAACCACAGTGATTAAAGTAACTTCTTTACAGATTCCCAGGGGTCATGACCCAGAAGTGATGTCCCATACTAATCCCTAACACAAACTATTGAAGAGCTGTTGACTCCATGCATTTCAGCTATAGACGATAGTTATTGAAATGTAAATGGCCCTGCTGATACCTCATTAAACTGCCATAAAACGTCTGGTTTGGAGTGAAATTGCTTATTGATTACATCATACTGTTAACTGTTTGAAGGACAGCACCTTATTGCGTTTCCCTGTCTAAAGCGCGTAGATCAGGCACGGAACACACTGAGGGAATCCCCACTTGGGCCAGAGTGACAGGGCGAGAGGGGTGTACTACCATTAGTCTCGTAAGCTTCTTCGTTTGTGCTTTGTGTCACTCATTTTCCCCCCAAGTACACATACTAGACCCATATAGACCCATTGAAGAGAGGGGTCCAGGAAAGTGTTTTTGACTCCAGTGGGAACACGGACTATGTAATCTGGCAGCGAATGGCTTCTTAGGCCCAAGGCAGCATGGGAAGGGTTTTTACCCCCAGAACCAATCCTCTGAAATGCTAATGAGACTGTTGTCTGAAATAAGACCAAGTGTGAAAAGGCCTTTATTAGGCTTGAATGTGACAGCAGTGTAGTACAATGGTTTAGGGAACTAGGTTTGATTCCCACATGGGGCACTGCCAGTCATGCCCTTGAACAAAGGTACTTAACCCAAATTGCTTCAGTAAATATCCAGAGTGGCAGCTAAATGCTTGAATACAGCTGTGTAAATGGTCGTACAGTACTAGTGGTTCATAGCTGAGTTGTTTTAGGCCTGGCCCTGCCAATGAGAATGCAGAATGAATGGTAGGAAACTATGGCATGACAGCACCATAAAAGGGGAGCAAACCAGATAAAATTTGTACCCAGAGGAACCACATATCTGTTAGCATATTTAACCTGCACCACTGTAGGCCTGCAAATAAGTTATTAAGTAAGTAAGTAAATAAATAAATAAATACATACCCCAGATTTGGCTGAGATTTAAGCAGCTCCACATGGCTTGAGAAACAAGATGGCTGGCTCTACTTGACTCCCTCCAAACTGCTTTAAAGCCCATCACATATGGCTAATCCCTGAGCTTGTTTTCCAGCTGGTTTTATTATACAAATTAAGGGGGAGAAACATGTCACAGTCTTACACACTCTTGCCTCTGGCAGGTATATTGTAGATGCTGATTGCTAACTGCCTTGTAATTAGTGTGTCTCAGAGCGAGAGGCATGAATATATCTGGTGGGGCCAGATATTAATTACAGTATATTTCTTTCCACAACTGACACAATATTGTAGTGCTGTATGTACCCCAGAGCTCAACAAATTCAGATACATCCAGTTTCTCAGCAGATTATATCTAACTGATGCATGGTCAACAGCTGTGTTAGCCCCCAGCTTAAAAATGTTACTTAGTAGTTTCCAAGACAGCTGATGAATGCACTGATGTTTTTAAATAGAGCGTGTTGAACCTTCACGTTCCTCGGATATTTGCTTTGCCATGAAGCTTGTATATATATTCAGTTGTTTGTCATGGACATTGGCACATGGTTAAATGCATGTTTGTTTCCACAAAAGACTGTTAAGGGAGCACATTTAGGTGATTGGTTAACTCAATTAGCATTGCCTGTGTTAATCTGTATAATTGATCATTTTTGTTTTCAAAAACTATAATACTGGAGACTGCTAAAGCCTGTAGAATATTGCATTAGAATACAGGCTATAGGAGACAACTTGGCACATTGAGGCGTTTTCATAATTGCGGGTTTAGAAATGTAACATCACATATATACTTTTAAAAAATAAAAATAAATAAATAAATAAATAAATAAATAAATAAATAAATAAATAAATATTTTAGCATTCATTTCCTTGACTCAACAAATGAGACCAGTTAGTTCATTTTCTGGTTCTAATATGATTGTTAAATAAAATATGTCTGTTATCAAAAAATGAAAGACACATTCATTATGTTTTACCTTTGTTCTGAGCAATGCTATTATTGCATCTGAAAAGTATGTGAATTTATTTTCATTATTAAAATCATGCAGACCCTGTAATTGGTATTCCATATCCAAATTCGGTGTCCAAAGCAAAGAGGAAGCTATGATCTTACAGATGCGATACAGCCTGAATGCGTCTCCGTTATAAATCATACTAACGAACTGCCAAATACCCAAATTATTCATCTTAAAGAGAATAATATATTTGTGTGGTAGACTGTGTGTTTGTTAGAGACTGAGAAAGCTGCATGTCTTCAGATAAGATTTCAATAGAATGCTTTTACTGCCCTTATGAAAATGGAATTAAAATAAATATATGGTTAATGCGTGGAATAAGTAAACATGTACGTGTGTGCGTGTGTCTGTATGTGTGTGTGTAGTATATATAATTATATACCCCAATTCAATTCAAGTTCAGTTCAATATCTATTCATTTTTGTGGTAGGCCATATCTGCCCTGAGTTCCAGGGTCACTAAAATGAGCTTAGAAATGTTGGCTATCTGTAACATCCTGACTTTTAAAGGAATCCATCTCGTAGCTTGGTGTTGTATATTCCTTTGGCTCAGGTTTGCCATATCCGTTCACGGTCATCTCCTCTTTAAAGCCCATTCAAGTCACATTGAGGCGTTGTACACGGCGTACATAAACGCAGAAATTCAGCGTGCGGACCCTTTAACAAGGAGAGGCCGTCCATATATTGCGCAGCGGTGACAATTCTTAAATTACTCCGGCTTGTTTTACGAGGGGATGAGAGGCCGCCCGTTTCTGGTTTTTTTCCCCCCTCGTCCAATGAGGGGGTGCTGATGGGGGAATGACCCTTTGCTTTCCTAAACACACGGCAATCTAATTTGGTCCGGCGCACCAATTACGGGCCTCGGCGGAGCACTTTGCCGCGACACGATCGAGTCGCAATAGGATTAGGAGCGGTGGCAGCCGGGGCGCCGGGGAAGATAAACGCGGCCATAAGATCGCGGCTCCCTCGGCTGAAGCGTATGTAAACAAGCGGCGGAGCCTCTCGCCGGGCAGACAGCGGCGGGCTTTCACTCAGCCGGCCTGGCAGGTAACCGGCGCTTTCGGAAACGAAGGTGCGGTGGCGGCCGCTTTAAGTGAGACGCGTCCCTCATTCTCACGCCGAATGACGTCATTATTCACATTTGTTCTGAATCGGGAGTCTGAATGCAATAATTGGTTATTATGTTGCGAGGGGCAGCTGTTTTCTAAATCGTTAACGCACACTGGGTTTGCCCCGCAAAACCTCCTCAGACTCCTGGCTGTCAAAGCAGATGATCCTGACGCGAAAGTGATTTCCGTAATGTGGAAAGTGAGCACCATAGACATGTTCTGCCACGTGGTTATGATTGGATTCTGCTTGAATTTTTGATGCTGGCTGCAGTGGCCTGCAAACAGGTTCACTCTCTTTAAGAAGTGAAACAAATGAGACATCCTAATCCATGCAGATTTATAAATGAACAAATGCTTAACACTGGGTTCAGTCAATACCGTATCTGTAAGTGTAAGGCTTTTTAAACTTGGCAGTATTTTTGCATTTGCTGTTGCCCTACCTAACCTCACACAGGTTGTAGTTCAGCTCATAAAACCCATTCTCTGACCTCAACCATGGACACCACCATTAAAATCTTCTCACTGCCATTTCGGGCAAGATCTTCTGGCTTTGCTTGGCCGACCATAAAAATAATCAGCAAGTACTGATATCTCTTGCACTTGCTGTACTCTGTACGCAGTAAGAAACAAATCACAGAGAGAGAGAATGAGGGGGAGATAGAGGGGAATAGACATGCAGAATATATCTCTATCTCTCCCTTATCTCTCGCTCAATTAACAATAAACGTAGGTGCTCTTATTTGTCTTCACAGACAGAAAGAACATGAGCTACAAATGTATATATATACGCACTGTACAAATGGACCAACCCAGCCAAGCCGGGCACTGGGTGTCACTCACTGGAAATTCTGGTGAAACTTTCAAACCCAGGTCATCCCTTACATTACTTTACACACACAATGCAATACTTCAGCTGCCTGGAAAGGTTTAGCGGTTAAAAAAGAAGACCTCTCTTCTCATCTATCAAGGTCACGAATGAAGACATCATATCTCCGATTACCACTCAGATTTAATACTGGCCTTTTATCTCACAAATTAAAACAGATAAATTTGAAAACAAAGCCACACTGAAAGGTCATCAGTTCTGTGTTGTTCTAAATCTAATTACCTTATTTATGGAGATATTACCCAGGGGCTAGATGGCTATAGATTTTCCAGAAAGAGCTTCCTCTTTTTTTGCGCTGCAGTTTTAATTTACACAGCGTAATACCAGGAAGTGTATATTAATTAGCGGGTATTATAATCCCAGTGTGACTCCAGCCACATGCTGGCTAAGCTAACTGAGGCAGTGCTCGCGCAAGTGCAGATGCAGCCCTATGCCTGGAGATTGCACATGAAAGGGATGTGTGTCTGCAGGGCACGAGCAACACAGGACAGGAAAGGCAGCTTCGGTTCAGTCTCATTTAGTCTGCGCACCTCAAACAGCTATGCTACTCTCAAGACATTTTGAGTGAATGAGTTGTTTTAACCACTTTGAAAAGCCAGAAGGAACCTGGTGCAATTTACATGTTTTGTGGTTTGCCTGTTATGAGTATATATGGAATCATACTGATTCTGAATATTTATTTGTTTATTGGTTTGTTTGGACCATGGCCATTGTTCTTAACTTTCTGAACAAAAAATACTAACACCTACTTCTGAGAAACAAAACTTAAGAAGAGTATTTGTGCAGTACCAATGTGCCCATTCATTGCTAACATACCAATTCACCAAGTACTTTTTCACAGATGTTTATAGATTTTTTTTCCCACACCTACATTAATGCGCATCTACTCCAGCAGTGTGTTGATATTTAAGCATATGGATTGATATTTTGTAAAACTCAATTCAAAACAAGTATTTGTGTGTATTGCACATTTTATATGTGTATATTCAGTGACTTAACATAAATTTAGCTCATATGTAGACAAAGCATGTATTAATGAATTTGAACACAAATACACAGTGTATTCAATTTGCAATGCTCTGGAGTGAAAGAAAAAATGCAGGTATCTCCATATTGATTACCTTTTGCTGTATCAAACTAAATTCAGCTATCAACTATTAGCTCCCATTATCAGTTCTATTCTACAATGTAATTTCTCTGTTGTCTGGACATTAAGTGTTATTGTTGTACAACCAGCTTTCGATGAAGTGCCTAGCTTTCAGATGAACCTGAGATGAGCTCCTAGCTTATCTGGTACAATACATTTCAACTACTGGAATTCCTGTTACAATTGAACAGAACAAAAAGAGTGTGTGTGTGTGTGTGTGTGTGTGTGTGTGCAGGAACAGAAGGCGTTACTGGGTGATGTAATTGTTCTTTATTTAGCTCTGTACATCAGTCTGGGACACTGTAATGGCAGAGTATTCTATTTCTCTCCTGGCCCTGCTGTGGGAGAATGGGAACCCCTCTCTGGTTACCGGGCAGCTGAGGGGACAGATCCATTTACTTCACCAAGTTCATTGATCAGGGATGAGTGTATGCTCTCTCTCTCTCCCTCTCTCTCTCTCTCTCTCTCTCTCTCCCTTGCTCGCTCACTCAGTCTCTCTCCCTCTCTCTCTCAGTATGGTGTGCAGCCTTCTTATTGATTCTTAGTGATTCTTAGCCTTTTAGCGATAGCCTGTACACAAGTCTTTAACCTTCTTACATTGGTTTGCATTATTGCACAGTGTAGCTGAATTCCACCCAACTGACGAGAGTCAGAATGATTTACATTCATGATCATGCTCTTGGTGTTGCTGCAGTGAATATGAAAAATATTTTCCATTCATTAGTACAAAACATTTAATGATATCTGGATAGCTCCCAATTATGAATTGTTCATTTATGTTGTCTGTTCAGGTGAAATGCAACTGTGCACACTACAGGTTTACCTTGAGGATATTAAATCAGCTACATTAACACCCTACACAACAAACATGGTTTCTAATGTGAGTTACCCTTAGAAGGCTACACTTCCATGCTCTTAGAAGGCTATGTCACTGGACCCTTTGCTAATGCAGTTAATCAGTTGGCTATAGTGTATTTTTATTACCTGAAATTAAAGCATTTAGTAGATTATTTTATTCAAAGCAAAGTAAACAGCTCTATTCTTACATACAAGGCATTTACACTGCCAGATGTGCACAGAAACAAGTTTGATGCTTAAGCGTAACATGGCCCCATGGTCCCACCTTCAAGAGAAACCGACCGGGAATCGAACCTGCTTGAGTTACAAGCCCAGTTTGCCAAACATTATGTTACACTGGCCTGTTAGTGCTAAACAGCCATGTTGCATAGAGCTAATGGTAATAATCAATTGTACAGCACACATTTTTCTGTTTAGCAATAACCATTAGGTCTGTATTTGAGCACAGAATAATTGAGGAGGTGAGTTATTCAAAAAGTCCTTAGCATTTCAACAGAGTCCAATTAACTGTAATAGAGAACATATGGTCCCTACTGGACTCATGTAAACTCTGTTAGGGTTGATTTACAGTAATAATGAGAATTCCTTCTGTGTACTAGCAATTTATTTTGACATTATTCGATATTCTTCAGTTTTATCATAAGAATAATGAACATAATAATACTAATAATACCAATAATAATACTACTACTAATAATAATACTAATAATTATTATTATTATTATTATTATTATTAGTAGTAGTAGTAGTAGCAGTATTACAACAGTGAGTAAAATGAACTTTTATCATTATGTCATAATTTCTAGAGGTAGTTTTTCTCCTGGCATAACTAATCCACATCTATCATCTTCGCAGTGCACTGAGTTGGTAATAGGTTTGATTTATGCTTAGTCATGTCTTATTTCAGCACTCTTATTGAGACTTATTGCGGATGCTCTGATCCACTTGGCTGGATGTGTCACAGCACGTTACGGAACATTACATTGAGAACACGCACTTATAATTTACCTCCTGTGTGCAGAGTTCATTAGCTTTGCCTAAGTGTTCTCGCAGCGTAATGGCCCTCAGGTATACATAGCACTGCTTTTCTATTTCCATTCCTTAATAGCAGGAGCTGGGTAATGCACCACGAGCAAGGTGGGGGGGGTGACTTTTGTGATATCTGGAAATATTTTGAGAGAAGTCTCTCGGCATTTATCGGTGTTTGGGGTGCCAAACACAACGTTAAAAATAAGTGGGCGGAATAAAATAAATAGCATAATTACGTAACGTAAAACACAGAAAGTGACTGCAGTATCAGACATGAAAAACAACAGAGTTAATGTCATCCATGTATTCATTCTTTCTTTCTTTCTTTGTGTACTTTTTCCTCTGTTTTCGCATAAAAGATGAAAGAAAAAGAGAGATATCTGGAGACTGATCCACCTTCATGGCTGATATTACCTTACATCACGACAGGCTGAGAGTGTGGGTTACTTGGATTTGAGTGGGGGGGGGGGGGGTTTATCTGGCGAACCTTGAGAAGGGGCCTTGGAAATGGACTGCGATTCCCCCATGCCCAGATGACTGTTTTGGGTTAGGTAGCCCCCCCCCCACTTTTGCCTTTCAGGGCAGGCAGTAATAAGAGCGGGACCCTGTGGATCCCGACGTCCGTGTGATGTAAAACCAAGCCCAGTGAAGCTAAAGCGGATGTGTGCACTAACCTGTTTGTATTGAATGGTCTTCATAAATAATTAAACGCCACGACTGCCAGCTATTATTACAAAAATAGTGGGACTGCATTTGGACACATGCCTCCGCCTTGTAAGTCAATAGAAGCACTTCACCTAGTGGGCCAGACCACAGTAAAGTAAAAAAAAGAAAAAAAAAGGCTTGGCCATGCATCTTAAAAAACACAAACCCGATGCACTCAAACAGCCCATATCGGGCCTGGCCCAGGAAAAGGGGAAATGGTTTGGTTTGTTTTGTTTCCTATTAATTGGAAGAGTGAAATCCCTCTCTCTGCAGACATGTTTTTTCTTTTCTGTGGAAGGTTAGGGTTTTAGATTGAGGGCAGCTCAGAGACCGCACTGTTAGTTTTTGAAGAGATCCAATGTCGATATCGTGAAATAGTGCTTGTGTGGTTTGCTGGGCTAATAGGAGTTTGATGATGTCATTGTCAGTGACCTAAGAAAGCATGACCCCCGTGCTCTGAGTATTTCTAAAATGCCACTTGCGCAATTATAGTTTGATGGCCCCTCGACTGTCCTGTTTCCTCATATATTGTCCAATGTGTTCATCTGAAGCTGTATTGTTTTCCTCTAGTTCTGTGTGTGTGTGTGTGACTTCCAATTTTGGTGACTGTTAATCATTAGTTTTGTTGTCAAAAGGTTGGTATTCAATCAACTTGTATCCTTAACTTTGACTTACAACACAGGTGTTTGTTGTTATTCTTCATAAACTCAGTTTGGTGGGTTAGTTTTAGTGATCTATGAACTTACTGATAGTATTTCTGCAGAAAGAAATACCTGTTAGTCAAAGACAAATGCTAATTAAATCCCCACCTCAGTGTTTATTATGATATGTGCTTTTTCACATTTTGTGAAAACACTGGTTTTACAAATTGGAGAGAACTTAGGTTACAGCCATGCTTTGAATTATTAAAAAAAATAATCCTATATTAAAAAGGGATATTTTAGAAAAGATGCTATTAAAAACAAACAAGCCACATACATTTAGGAAATTTCTATTAATTACAATCTGACTGCAAGATGGTTTAAAAAGAATAAATTAAAATAATCTGATGTGTGCACGTGTGTGTGCTTGTGTGTGTGTGTGTAAGGTAGTGTGTTTTAACCATTCCGAACAGTTATAAATGCAGCATTTCGCTTGTTTTATTGGTATTCATTTTACTCTGTCCCGGTCAGTCAGTGGAATGGAAAGAGCCAATCCTTCAGAGGCATTTATAATTCATACCTTTCAGTCTAAATCCTGGGAAAGTGCATCATAGTGCTGTATTGGTGTTTATTTGCTGATCACCATTTCTCCATATTCTCAATATCCTGAGTAGGTTAACTAGCCAATGTATTGAGTTCAGATGGTGTGAGAGTCAGGTCATACTGGATTTGAATCCTGTTTAGGGGAAAGTCATTATTTCCTGCCTATCCAGCACACTGCTAGCTTCTAAATATCATATGATCATCTCATTCAAGGTGATAATCTGATATTAATTTCAGTAGTTAATTACACAATTGTAGAAAATAATGACAATACAGAACAGTAAATTTCATTATGGGAATTTAGCATCACATAATTAATTTGTAGACCGAAACTACCACCCCCTGTATATGCAGAATTATCATTATTATTATTATTATTATTATTATTAGTAGTAGTAGTAGTAGTAGTAGTAGTAGTAGTATTACCGTGTCTGAAAACATTTATCCATAACATTAATTAATTATATAATTAATTATAATGTATTTAATTGTTTTATCTATTGCATGTATTGATATGTTATTTTAACACAAGGACAATTTTTCCTCCACCCATAACGGCATGTGTACATCAGTCCGTTTGTTTGCTTCTTACCCTTGTGTCATGAATAATGTAAATAAGTATTTCCGAGGGCACCGCATAGCATTGTTCTCTGTTTGTGTCACTTCAGTGCATGTTTAACTGAGCAAAACAAAAGCTTTTGAATATTTCAACATTCAGTGAATTAGCAGGATAGAAGGCCTAACAGCCGCCTTTTTAAGATTTTTGTAGTTTTATTCTCTACATCCCCACACCGTCAGGACCAATGCTGAGTAAAGGGCAGAATAGAACTTTTATTATGTCACCTTTCTTCTTACTTATATGGTTATGTTTCGTTTTAACTAAGAATAACGGTTTGCGCAAAGATAGAGATATCACCGCAGATGTGGTGAAAAGGTGAAAATGAATCCATTGCAGCTGTGTGATATTTTTCTTCTAACTAATTTTTGTTTAGTTTCTAAAAAGAAGAATTAGTTGTTCTGAGTTGTCACAAACAGGAAAAACAGAACCCAAAATGGTTAAGTAAATATCCAGCTACGTAAATGGATTGTATTTAAGAAGAAATTAAGCTGCACAAGTCATTCTAGATGAGAGCATTTGCTAACTACCTAAAATATAAATTTTGTCTCCACCCATAACTTCCTTAAATAGGTAACACAATTCGTCCAGTCATTTTAATCTGCACCACAAATGAGTAACTACAAATGAGTTTTCACATACTCTCCTTGCCCCTCCCACCCATGACTGTCCTAAAATAGACATACAGACAGACAGAAAGATAGTCAGATAGATAGATAGATAGATAGATAGATTTTCATGGTTTAGGGTTGGAACCAGGTCATCTTGAACTTGAAAAAAAAATAAAATTGATTGCTATAACAAAGCCATCAGTTTCAGCATTCAGAAAAAGGCATTTACTGTCAGCCTTTTATTTATTTTATTTTCTAATTGTTACAAGTCAAAGTGCAAGAAAAAAGTTAACTTGTAGTTATATTACCTGAAGTTAAAGCACAATTGATAATGACTGTCATAGGTGATGCATATGTAAACAATGCCGTCCAGGTGAAGGCCAAACACAGCCAATACATACAATGAAAATAAACAGAAAATGTTATAGATATTATGGCTTTAATTTCATTCACGGTTCCAAAATCCAAAATAGCATTTTAGCAGCTTTTAAGAGGCATGTTTGTTAATGGCGCATGTAAAGCACAGACGGGTTAAGGCTAATCATCAGGCAGAGGTGAGTTTTGTGCCCACGTTTCTGTGCACTGGCTGCCGTGATGCCGTGATGACACTACATGCTGCCCGCCTGGACTTCAACCAGCCCGGATTCGTCATGCCACACCGCTTTGGAGTGCCCTTTGCCCACTTCCGGTGGCTGCCCACATTCAATTTAAATCTTGTACACCGCATACTAGGCTGCAAATGGAACTGCCCCCTTCCTGCCTTGAGGCACTCATTGCACCGTACAGCCCGACCAGCCCTCTCAGATCAGTACGCTCTCGCCAGCTGGCTGTCCCGTCTCTCCGAGCAGCCTGCGGCCGCTCCACACGGGCCAGGCTCTTCCCTGTCCTCACGTCCGAATGATGCAACAGCCGCCCTAAATCAGCAACGGAGACAGATTTACTGCCTGCTTTCCCCAAACCCCTAAAAACCCACCTTTTCAGGCTACACTTTGATATTTCTGTTAAAAATAAATAGATACAATTAAAAAAAAAAAAACCCCCTTCACTTACGTTATCTTGTAGGCATGCACATTGATAGCGGCTCTTATTTGATTGTGACTCTAGATCTCTAGATCTATTGGTGGTTTTTTACCATGCGTAATGGATTTCTGTATGTTGCATTGGCTGAAAGGTCCTGCCGAATGACTAAATAGTAAATTGTAGTGTTTTTAAGATCCAATATGCTCTTCTTTTAGGATCAGTCCGTCCATCACAGCCTGAGAGACGCGCGGATCGTTTTGTTGAGCTGATGATGTGTATTCCAGGCTGAGTTATGGGCCTTGTTGGTACTGTTAGGCAAATGCTGCCTTGCATTATTGACACGATTGTTCAGTGAAACTCTGGAACGGATCCTAGCGAGACATCTGGCGTAGCGATAGGGCGATCAAACGCGTAGGAACCGCTAACGCTCGCCCGCGCCATCCGTCACGCGGAAAATACGACGCTTCTGTCACGTGATCAAAGCTTAAGGTTAGTTTTATCGCTCCTCAAACCTGACTCCGCAAGCGATGGCTGTGCGCTATGACGGATAACTCGCGCTGGTGTCCCTGCGGTGTGCCACAAGCGACGCTGTTAGATCTGTCGGAATTCCAGACGGAACCGGTGGAGCAAACTGCGCTCGCCTTCCAACCCATGCAAGACTCTTTCTTTCACGTCTGTGAAAAGAAAGAGTTTATTTAATTTGTCTAATTGGGTTTAACTCGGTGCGCATTCCAAACGTGCTGAGCCAAAATAATTAGAAGTTGATGACCGTGCAAAATGAAACACCTTTACGAATTTGCTGTTGTCACAAATGATAAACTCTGGTTGTGGGTGAAATGCCCTTGTGCTTCCTTTTGTGTAAGCTGGGGCTGTCACCAAGAGTCACCCAAATTTAATGTCAGTCACAGCTAAAGCCTGTACCATAATATTTTTAAAATATTTTATCAGAAGAATAGTTCTTTTTTATATTAAATACACATTTAAATTAATAAATAATTATTTTAAACAATTTAAACTGAAATAGATTCGCGAAATTGTGCACCTTAAGTGCTTCAATGCTGAGTTTATACTGGTTATCTTGAAACAAGTCACATTTGCTACACCAATCACCATATTCTTTCATGCCATGGTCAATTCTGTCTGTGATGTAAAATGAAATGTCCTGTTTGAAATTAATTTAAATTTAATATATACAACTATTATGATGTGAATACAGAGCAACAGACGGTCATCAGACTGAGATTTTATCATTCATGAAATATGCGATTTTCATGAGTCACGTTCTCTCTGATGTTGGCCTCTCCTCTGTCCTCTGATCACTGACCTGTAGCACAAGGTTTGTGGATATTTATAGTTTCAGATTACGGCAGAATTTTCTTCCTCTTATTTTTTATTGATATTTAGTACTCCAATTGCTACAATGATGATGATGGTGATGATGAAGATCATTATTATTATTATTATTTTATTTTTTAAATTTCATAATTGCTTTCTTATTTATTTATTATTATTATTACAACAACACACTTGCCAACTTCACTTCATTTACCATTCATGCATGTATGCTCTTCATGTGGATATTAAATTATAATTCTGGTATGTTGGGGAAACACATGTCAATACAAATCAACCTTACAATCGGTAAATCTGACAAAAGCTTCATCAATGAAAGATTCCTGCCACCTGCTGCCAGAGCAGAAAACAACATCAACAAATCATCATCATTAACCGTCATATTTTAGATCCACAACTAGTATTGCACTGGATTATTATTATTATTATCATTATTATTAGATCAAATGATCAAACCATATTAGCATAATGAATATATAATCTATAAGCAATGTTTTAAAATAAATGTGTAAAACTTTTTTTTTTTTAAATACCGTATGAGATATTATTTCTTCAAGCCAGTTTTAAATAAAGGATTTCGGATTTCATTCTTGGATATGCAGTGAACAATATTATTTCTGGAACCAATCATAAGCCAATATTGGTCTCTTTAATTGTGGCTAACATTCACCCAAATGCATCTCAATATTTCTAAGTAAATTTCAGTATCCAGTGAACTTATAACAGTAATGTAAAGATAACAAATAACACTGTCCACGTGTAAGTTCTTTCCTGTCATTCAAGGACAGTGCATATTACAGTTATGTCTGCATTACTAATCGATTAGGCTTACAGGAATTTCTTGGAAGCGATACATACTGCAGTGTACTTGCATTGGCCGGTATAGAGGACTAACTTACAATGGGTTTCGATCCCAAATGCTGAGGTGTTTGTCAGGTGACTAATTTATTTCAGTATAAGTGGTGGCATACAGGGTTACCAACTGACAGTTGTTAAGTTCTCAAATTTTATGATTTTATGATTGCCTACTGCAGACACATTGCCCTTCCTTATGGAAATGGAATATCCTGCAATATATTCTAACGAAAATATATTTCACGGTGTATTTGGTTTAATGAAGCTCATAAATATGTGCATATTTGCCCATTCAAATGTGAAGTGCTGAAATATACTGATTTTATATTTTAATGAAATACATTTTAAGAAAATGCCATTTCCATAAGGGTTTGTCTGCATGTATGCATCAGAGCAGGTTATTTCTACACCATCTTGCCTTCACAATCATTAACCGTAAATAAGCCAATTCCCAGACTCTCACACTTACATCGCACACAGAGTCGAAGCTGTAATTCATCCTGAATTGCTGCTAAGAGAGGCCAGTCGGCACTCTCACAGGTGAAGCTCTCATGTGGATATTTATAACTGGGGAGTGAGAGATCATTCAGTCTTAACATTCTTCATTCAGGAAGAATTTATGGATATTCAACCGTGGATTGTTGATAATGGGAGAAAAGGGTTGGCGAATACCATAACATTAAAAATTAGCCTTTTGTTGTATATATTTAGATTTTACATGAGATTGTTTTTATTTACAGTTCTTACAATTTTTATTATTGTTTTGCTTATATTCATTTGGGAAAGACACTGTAAATTAAAGAAACATTTACTTAAATGAGAAAACACATTAACTTCTGCCACCAATAGAAAGCACTAAAGTAGTAGTTTGGTTAATTGTCCATCAGGTTGTCTGTTTGCATTCAGCTGAAATAAGTTTTACACAGGCTTTGATACCACCGATTATTGTAATTGCAATTTGGAAAGAGAGAAATTCTTAAGAGTTTTGGCCCATGTACAATTCAATACATACATCATTAAAAAGTTATTTAAACTTGTTCCAGTAAGAGGGGGTCCTTCCTTTGGGAGCCATTTAATGTTTCCAGCTGTCTTGAGGTCACAGACAGGTCATAGAGTAGGTCCAAATAGGCATAGAGAGTTCATATATGTTCAATTCCTGTATGCTCTATGACTACAAGACAGACTATACTGAATGTTCTGGTCTTTATGATGTCATCAAGAAACAGTGGTGCCACTCTCCTGTCATATCCTCCTGAGACTCGGTAACTCATTTTTGTCCTCTCTGGTCTTAATCTCAAGAATCATACATTCTGCTATGTTGAAACCTACACGAACCTACAATATGCATTCACTAGAAATAAAAGAATGTATATTTTTAAACATATTTTCACTGCAACATATTTTCATTATCTGAGATAAATCCATTTTCCAACTGCCAAAAAATGTAAATACTTTTAAATTTAAACTTTTTTGTTTGCCGGGTCTCAGAGGGTACAATCCTCTCCATTGTCTGTCCACAGAATATGCAGTACCTGCAGTGGCCTCTTCTGGGCATAAAGTGAACTGCAGAAACCACAACAGCCAAGCAGAGGTGCACTGTAGTCTGCACCTATGAGCGTACAGCACGTCAGAATTTCTGTGCGCTAACATAAACTGTTAATACTTACAGTAACTGTGTCTTGGTCACTGCTGTACAAGTCTTTGTGTAAATGTATAAAACTGTAGGAAAATGTATGCTTTGTCTTAAGGTTTACAGTTTTTCTTTTCTTTTTTTGTGAAACAATTCATTAGACCTAATTTGTAAATAGATGAAAACTTTTGAACTTGTGTTTATATGGCATTATGAAGGCACCTAATGTTTTTTGTTTTTTTTTCTTAAGTCCAATATCCTCCAAATCTAAGACTAAGAATACAGATATTGCCAGAGACAGCATTAAGTGTATTTCTGATCAATTTATTTGATTCTGTCTCAGAACTAATTGGGCAGTATTTATTATATAGGCAGTTGGGATGCAAGGGTTTCTGCACTTTAATTGCAGATGACTACCATTTTATCCGTTTTACGAATGGCTTTCATTTTGTTCTGCAGTTTAACATGCCATGATGCAAGAAGAAAACTGTACTCTAATATTATTCTTATGTTGCATCATTGCATCAAATTTAGAGTTAAACAATGTCTTAAAATTTTAGATCACAGTCTGTCATTCAGCCTCCATTCATTAAAAACTCAAGACAGTAAATATTTCCTCTCTTTAACATTCAGCTTAGTGTGATATGCAATCCTCAGCATTATGATAGGGTGCCAAATTTGCAAAGTGCATTGTGCGGAACAATGAGAGTGTTTTGATTGTTTACTTGGTTTATCAGTCTACAGTGATGTAACTTCTATTTTTATGTATCTTCAGTTTTATTAAACATTTTGCATGCTTTTCCCCAGTGCATTGTGCTGAATAATAGTGTCTACTAAACAAATGTAATGAGTGAATCCTGATTTAAATGGTTTAATTCAACTTAACTGCTAAATTACCCATAATTACAAGCACCAGCTCAAAAGGCCAATGCTATCTTTACGAGATGAAAATACCATATATTTGCACATGATTTTCCTTAGTTTTGTGTGTTTCTTTCCTAACTCGGCCCCTGTGTGGTTTCTTCTTAACACTGAGAGCAGGCGGTAGCGTGGGCAGACAATCAGCATTAGTCACATTCTAGAAACTAATAGCAAAGTAAAGGCAGTCCCTTGTCCCATTCGCTTTCTTATAAATGGCTTACAGGAAGGAACTCCATTTTCCCTGCTCGTTAAGTGGCTAATTGCAAAGGGTCACATAAGCCCTGACAGGAGAAGGGGGGGGGGGTCTAGTAGCTGCCCCACGAGACCGGTAGAAGTGTCAGAGCGCACAAATGCATGCAAGCACACACACAGACATACACACACACACACACACACAGACACACACTCATGCACATACACACGCACACAATGTTATGATGAAAATGGCCTGGAAAATGAATAACTCCTTCTCTGTCATTCCCAAAGACAAGCACAGCACCAGCCCAAGGTTCAGGTGCATTATTTCCTGCTTGAGGAGCTCCTACCATGTACAAGAAAGGTCTCTTGGTCACAACCTGAATTGTGGGACTTCTTGTTGTGTTTGTCTGTTTCATATCAATACAAACATTGTGCATGAAAGAGAAAGAGAGAGAGTGACGTGTAAACTTGCAAAAGTGCCATTATGTAATCTCATCACTTTATGTCCTATGAATTCCTGTACAGTGAACAGCAGAAATACTGAAATACTGAAAAAGCAAGCCATTATTATAAATGCTAATCATCAATGTGTGTGTGTGTGTGCACATGTGCATGTCTGTATACACACACATAAACAAACTATGATGCATTTCCTTCCTCGCAGGTCTCCTGTATATTGTAAAATGTAAATAATGCTAATAATAACATGGTACATTTTTTACACAGCTGTTAACTTACCACAAGGCTAAAAGTTCCACAGCGCATGAACTCTGAAGCACATAATATGCATTTGAATAAAACATGCGGGTGTTATATTCAGATTTGGACATGTGAGGAAGAGGGAACACCACCTTGCAAATGAAAGTTTCCTGCTGCAGAGAACTGAACCATCTTGACTTCTCATCATGACAAAGTTGGGTAATTAAAAAGGGAACCAGTTTAATTGGGAATATTCAAACCATGATAGATGACTTTAATAAAGGTGCTTGTATCCCTTTAACAGAGACAAATACTCCTGACAAATTCCTCCCGTCTCCTGACCTGGAAGATGAAACAGTCTGGGTAGTTCATCTCTGACCCTTTACATTTTACCTGTTCTGCACGAGATGCACATCTCATGTGCAATGTTTTGCAGGAGCATTAAATGGGCTACGGAATGCGATTGCACTTTGCTCTTGGTCTTACAGCATCACATTTAAACAGGTATACATTGTTATTATTAATATTATTAGTCTACCAAAATATCTAATCTAATTTTAGTGACCAATGAACTCTTGGTAATGTGTAAGGCTCAAAGAAAAAAAAATAAAAATAAATAAATAAATGTAGCAGTCAGACTGAACATCCCCACTTTGTGTCCGTCACAGTTCAGTGAACCCCAGCAGGAGTCCTTTTGGGTGTCATTTTAGGTTCCACCTCAGGATAAACTGATAGTGTGTCACATCTGTGTACCCTAAAAATGCACAACAAGCTGGTGTTTTTAAAAAAAAAACCTGTATTATGCCAGAGAACATTATCTGAAAGACTTTTCTGGAGAAAAAGTAATGTGTTTGAAAGTGACACCATGACACAGTGTAGAGGACCCACTCCAAATCAATAGTCCTTCCTATATATATATATCACCTGCTCTCATTAGCTTATTTGGGCATGTCTCCCATATTTATCTGAATGCCCCCTTTTTTATTCTATAAGGGTTGAGCTGCCCTGTCCTCACAACTTAGAGCTATCCTTCCCAAAGAACATACTACAGCATGCTATCCATTCCTATATGTGATGTCCCCCAGTTTCTGTGACACATTGGTAATCAATAAGACAGACATTGTTCCTATGTCTGGAACTTGCTCACTATTGAGCCTTAAATTGAAAAAGGCCTATAGGTTGGACACCTCATGTGTACCTCACTAAATGCATTACCGGCTTTGAGCTCCGCAACGGAGGTTAGATATCTGGGGAAACATCTGGAAGAAATTCCAAGGTTCCATAGCCCACTATGTATGTCTGGCAATATATGGCAATGTGTCTGGCAACCACATCTCTAGGTATTAAATGCATTGGTTAGAAGCAGTGTGTATAATGCGTATAATGTGCGTAGCTGGGTCCTCATGCATTCATTCTTGAGCACGTCAAGGCAAGTGTGGAAGCAGAAATTAGGGCACATCTGACTAGAAAGGACCATTCGCTCTAACGTTCGAAAGTGCGTCCTCCTCACGCCCTCGAGATTGACACTTGGAGGGGAACGCAGCACAGAGCCGTTAAAGCCACCGGTACCCAGCGGTCGCCGCGCGAACAGAGCCATCGGTCGAACGCAGCGAGCCGGCGCGAGAACCGGGGCCGCGATTTGGATGTTTTGTCATGAGCGCGTTCGCGGGCGCGCGCGTGCGGAAGGTTCCGGCGGCTTGAGAAATTTCATTAGGTTCCTCCTGCGTCGGAGTCATGTAAATTGGACAGTTAGGTTGCCCCCAGACCAATTTATTGGTACGCGCAATATTCTAAATGGAATTATGCTATTTTATGAGCCCTCGCGGGACAGCGCTCACCGCTCTGCCCGAAATGGCATTTATCACAGCACCGTATTAGCAGCACTCACACAGGTTTTGTCTTCATTATACAGGTCCAGAGAAACAGTGTTGCATACAAGAGTTGTTTTGATAATTTGTCATTATTGTAAGTGACCATATTAGTGCTGGGAAAAAAATGTGTGGTGTTTGTGTGGGCTGTACAAAGCTTACTAATAAGCTTTAAGTAGAGGTTTTTACAGACTTAATGTATCTGTCTCCATTAATTGGGGCATGATCAAAAGCACTGTTAATTAGACCAAGGAACGAGGAGAGCGCTTCATTTATAAACATAGCTCGCAAGACATTTAATATGGAGAAGTGATGTTGAGATTTACATTATGCAGCGATTAATTTTGTCATTGCAACTAACTGTGAGACTGTAAAAATAAAGAAATAATCCCAGTGGAACCTTGCTTTTTGGTTTGCAACTGCAACGTGAACAGAATTACACTATAAAATGTCATATGTAATGGTTTTTCAGGTGATGTAGATTCCCCAAAAAAGCCAGAGAAACACCTGCAAGTCCATTATGTGGTTGGTTTTCACTTCCGCGTTACTGTTTTAGTAAAATTCTCAAGTATAATTTTGACATCATTTCTGTTGTTTGAAGCCCCTTGTTGTTCTAACCAACAGTATTTATCAGTCTCTGCCACTATCAATCTATTGGTCTGTTGATATCTAGTTTTTATTCTATCTATGGAATGATACAAACAAATTATTGCAAGGAAGCTGGAACCTCCTGTTTCCAGATGCTGAAAAAAGAGCACTTTCAAGAATCTTCCATCTCAAGCAAAGGTCTCTCTCTCTCTCCCTCTCTCTCTCTCTCTCTCTCAACACAGGGTGAGGCTGCAGCTGGCTGGGGCAGTACAAGGGCCAGTGTGGGGCTGCTGAGGCGGTGGTGCCCACAGTTACCACCCCAGCGGTGGCACGTACAGGGTTAAGAGTCAGAGGGATGAAAGTTCCAGGCTCTGGACCCGGGCTCCAAAGATGCCCCGCCTCCGCGAGGTCACCAGGGGTGACAGCTCAACCTCGTGCATCCGGAGCACAGAGAGCCGAAACAAAAGAAGTGCAAATTAAATACACATGAGCCACTAATTAGTCTGTCACCTTTCCCTGTCCCACAGGTAAGCACAGATCACTTAGGAATCACCTCCACCCATCCAACCCTAACCAAGTTCAATAGCACTTAGACAATTAAGAGACTAATTGAAACATTTATTCAGCACAACTGTGGGTATTCTGCAGTGCAAAAGAGCAACACCATAATAATATTTGCATATGGTATTCAATTTAAATCCAATGCTATACTCCAGTTAAGATATAATGATGCAAATTAAGCTTTAATAGCATGTGGCCATTAAAGACATGTGGTCAGCTTCATAATAGTTTAAGGAAAATTGTTTTTAAATTATAAAGATATTTTGCCCACATTTTCTTAAAAAAAACATAAAAATTGCAAGCATTTAAAAATGTTTAAACATTTTATACAGAACAAATAATGCAAGCAATTGGGACTGGATTAGGACAAAATTGTTAACCCAACATAACTTCACTTTGCCAATCAGGTGGATGAGCAAGTGAACATCAAGTATCCAGATGAAAAGTATTAAAAAACAAAGTATTGTGATATTGATGACATTTTTCTTAACCATATCACCTGCACTGATAGATATGGTAAATCCAGTGCAATTTGCCATCTATAAGTATTTATAAACATAAGACCACCCAAAAATAGGTATTTTAAAAATCCCACTGATTCCTGGGTGGGACTAATCCCTCAAATTATATCATCTGGAATTATTGCTTTCATACAATATTTTACACTTCTAATGAAGCAGTGTGAATGTAATTGCATTTTTACAGTCATTTATATAAGCGTGATATTTATTGTTCTAAATTAATGCAGTAAATACAGAGTCAGATTTCATATAGCGCTGTTACATCGCAACTAATGCACTCATCTGAAGCCAAACAACACTGGAGAGAAAGCTCCCATGTTTATAAGAAAACAGAGATGCTGTCGCAGCAATGATGTCACCGGGAGGGGCATGCAGACCAGCGACGGTCAACCTCTGGAAAAGCAGGAGAGGTTACGGTCCCCCGGATAGATTTACACCATTACCCCGTCCCCTGGCTATCCTCAAACCAGCACTGGCCCTCCAGCCACTCCGAACCAGCAGGAGCATTACAGCGCAGTTAATAGTCATCAGTATGCTAATGAGCTGAAGGGGGTCATTAGGAGGGGGGGCGGGGGGGGGGTGGGGGGGGGGGAAGCGGAGAGAAACATGTCCTAGAGCTGAGAGCAGCATTTCCCTGGGGAACCAGCACCATTCTGTTTATGGGACAGGGATTATTTGTTTTGGTCACAGGCAGACAATAGGCCAGCTGAATCATGGAGAGCGGGGACATTCATCAATAATTACCTCAGAATGAAATAAATGCTTATAACTACACGCATTTACGCTTATACGCAATATATGTGCATATATAGACTGACATTCTGCCATTGTTTCTTCTTGTACTTTGTGTCCAGTTTAAATTTAGTCCTCATAAGCAAACATTGTTTTGATATTTGATACTGAATCATAATTAAATTTGTTTAACTTTGTGTATTTTTACAATGTATGCATAATTCTTCCTGAAGAAATAAATGTGCAATTTTATTGACTATTGATTTTTGTTTTATATTTATTAATTATCTATTTGCCATTTCCGATGATAAAAAATAAGGTCTCAGATTGATTGTATTACATAGGGGATAAAAACACTGTGAAAATGAACAGAAACATCTGCATGCTGTTGCCGTTCTTGTTTTTTTTTTTTGTTTTTTTGTTTTTTTTTAAGGTAGATACTACTGCTGTCACTGGGATGTGAATTCTATATTGGTTGAGCCACAGGTTATGTTTTTATTTTATTTTTTCTCTCCTGCTCTGACTAATACTGAGAAAAGAAGTACATTGCAAGATATTTTGACCTCTCCACCTCAGATGTTAATTGCTTAAGTTAAATAATTATTGGGGAATGCAATAAGCTCACTTTGTCCACCCGGTGTAACGCAATTGCTTATTTAAAAATAAACTTGAGAATTGCTGGCCAAAATCTGCCATTGACATTCAATGGGTGAGATTGGGGGCTGATCGTATCACTTCCTGATTGTCCTCTCGTGCAATGGACACTGGGATCCCACATGATTGCACAGGTCCCAAGTCTCCAGTTTGTGATACAAAGATGTACTCCTTGTAGTAGCTGTGCGGTAGAATTAGTTAGATTACAGCTTGGAGGTTAGAACGCAAAATCATCACAATTCACGAATCATCCTAGACATTTTGATGTAAATTATTCCTCATATTCTCAAAATAACATATAATATGTAGTGTGGATGATTGTTTCACTTTCCACATGGGAAACCTCCATCAGAGTGTCAGTATTTTTGGGGAGCTTTTTCATCAAACATTACAGGACAGTCCTTCAAGGTTTCAGGTTTATGACATCATTATTTGTGCTGAGAAGCCCAAAACATGTTACTACAGCTGGCATCTGCTAGGACAGAAATTGTGGCCCCCTGATATCTGGTGCATTACCTATTTTCAGTTGTTCGCTGCTAGCAAAACCACTAATATCCCATAATGCAATTTTATTTAAATTCCTTTTGACTTCCCCCTAGAGGTCAAAGTTTGTATTGATATATTTACAGAAGAGAAATATAACATATCACAGCTTCAAGAGTATAATGGATATATGATCTGAAAAATGAGAAAATTTAGCTCGTAAGTGTATACATATGAAAAGAAAAATGCATGACATATCTATTCATGACAGTTGCAACTTATTTGAATGTGTGGATTTTAATTTTTGGAATACTTTATTTAAAAATCTTGGTTTAAATACATGGGTGCAGTCCATCCTTTTAATGTATTTTTTAAAATTATTATTTTAAATTTATTTCTTTAAAAAATAGCCTTTCCAGACCTGACATAAGATATGATTATGAATTGTTAAGAAAAAATTCATACAGAAATTCATAATTTCAAATAAATAAATGGTTGCACTGTAGTTCTTTGCATTTGGCTCTCTTGTTATAATAACCTTTTTCTGAAAGGTTGGCTACTTAAATTATTACAGTTTTGTTATTTAGGAAGAAAATCTTTTCACTGCTGCACAAAGATGAAATATTGCCTTCAACACATTCTTTATTCGGCAACATCAAGCTATAGGGTATATTAAATTACTTCTCCTTGGGCTAAATATTCAAGAAAATCTTACCAGCCATGATTTATAACAAAATTATATTGAAAGAATGAAGGATATGAGGATTTTATTATGGGATGAAAAAGGTCTATTTCTGCAGAAATGAGTTATGGTATATACAGCAGACAGCAGTGGACATTATTAAGATTATTCACAATACCGGTAATGCTGAATCATATTTCTGTGAAAAGCACAGTGTGAGTAATGTTGATCACATGCTCATTTTAACAAATAATTGTCTGTTAAGTTCGCACTACTATCCAGGCATAAGTGTCCTGGTAGAGGGAACTCATCTTACTTTTAGTGGCCTTCAGGAGCTCATTGAAAGCAGTTACTTGTGTTTCTGGGACCAGAGTGTAAATGCATGACAGTCAAAGAAGAGAAGGTTTTTCCTGGAATGAGTCTATCCATGTATAGTATGATGGCAGGCCAAAGGTGTGGCATGATTATAGTTGCCTCATATGTTTTTTTGTAAATGTTAAAGCCATGACTGATTTGCGGATGATACCTGAAATGGAAAGTTATTTAGTACAGCAGGTGTTTGGTCTGGTAAAAAGGGTCTTCTTTCTACAGATCATATCACTCCATTATGAAGAGAGTCATGTGTTTCTATAATGTGTGTGTGTAATGTACAATTAACTCTTGTTTTACTGTTTAACTATGTCAGTCTACCATACAAAATATCAACCACAATGGCTTAAGGCACAATGATGACTGATGCAAAATGGTGATTTTTCATAAGATATTTTTAAATCATGTATTTACTTAAATAAGTACTATAAGCATATTATTGTGTGGAAATCCGTATTCAATGTACAAAGGCACTAGAAGATTGGAGTGAACAGTTTTGTATATCATTTTAGCATTGTCCATTTTTGGAATTAGCGACACTACTGCTGTCGAATCTTTCACATTTATGCCAGTCCTCACCTCACTAAACAGAAACTCACTTTTTTAGCAATTCAGTAAGCTGTAATTAAATCAGTATATAAATAATACATGATTTGCACATTCTCCCATTCAGTTCCCCAGACAGACAGAGAGCACGCAAAGACAGAGGCACACAGACAGACAGATAGATGGATGGATAGAATAACATCATATTCCAAGCCCTTATGTTGTGACAGGTTGCCCTTTCATGGGGCATATTACATGCAGTCGAATTTTATGACCGAATCATTAAAACAAGTTCAATGTGCTTTACAACCTATTAACAACCAGATGTTCCGGTAATATATTTGGCTATTCTCAAGTAGGAATCATTGCTACTTACAGTGTGGAACTGCTGTCAAATATTCCGGTTTTAAGAATTTTCATTGACTGAAAACAGGCATGTCTACATACGCAGGTTATTAACATGAACAAAAACATGGCTTCAGCAGACGGCGATTTAACCCTTAAACACTATTTATCATCATCTCACTGACTGAAATGGAAGAGCCCAACCCAGTGCCAAGGCCAGACAGTGGTGTGGTGGCGAGGCCCGAACTCTGACCTGTGTAGGGAGGTGGTGAGACACGCTGGGACATTTGTTAACGGGAGCAGGAAATCTTCGCCTTATTTTGGATGTTTTGGAGTCATGGGTCCAGACGTGGAGAGCCCACTCGCGGAGAGCCCAGACCTTTCCCTCCCTGGTCGGGTGACCCCTCGTTTCGATGGCTCTGCAGAAAGAGAGTGCGCGCCACCAATCACTGTCGCGAAACGGAGAGATGAAGACAGATCCCCCGAGCGCTTATCACCTCTTTAATCTGGCGCATTTATCACCTTCGTCTGGGTTCTGCCGCAGATTAATTGCGGCCGACGTATAATACATTTCCGCACGTCAATCTGCTCTTCAGCGTCTGTCCTTAAATTAGCATCGGATTCTACCGACTGCTTTATGCGAAATGACAGTGGAATTCATAGGGCTTTAAGAAAAGGTCTCGAGCAGTCATTTTTTAAAGAAAATCTACTTCCCCTACCATTCCATGATTTCATTCATGGTTGTTTAGGGACTTGTAGTTCATCCTTGAATCTTGTTTTTTTTTTTTTTTTTAATAATTTTTGATGATTGGCCAGCTGAATCAATTATCTGTGCGGTCTGTCACTTCTCATTAAATTCTACACCTCTCACTGCAAGGTGAACATTTTCTCAGCAAATGTACCCCAGGACAGGCAGTGGGAGGCGGGGGGGGGGGAGTGAAACGCAGCCTCGGTGTGAATTATTCACTCTGCCACAAGGGGAGTGCCATATCTGACTCCACTGAATGAATTACAGTGCGGATTATCATGTAATTATGAATCTTTCAAATGCTGATAGAAGAAAATTGAACATTTAATATTTCATAGACGTGGCCCGACGCTCAGGAAAATCGTTTAAAAATGGGAATGCTAATTTTCTGAGGGGGACAGAGTGCAGTGTAAAGAGTTCCAAACTGTGAAGAAGGGTTGAGGGGCGCCCGAGGCAGCATGGGTCAGAAATGAGGAATACCGTCAACTTGGAAAATATATAATAAGTATGCTAATAATAACATGCTAATAATCATCATCATCATCATCATCCTCATCATCACTTTAATTAGGCTAAAATCTTTTTTTTTTTTAAACTGAAAGATGTTGAATAAAAAAATAATTTTTATTTAACATAACAATATATTACTTTCAAATGGGCAAGGTCTTTAGGGTACTTCAAGGCAGCCCATTGTGGTGGAGAACCCCTTTGAGAAAGGGAGTACTGTCGAACAGGAGCTGGCTTGGCTATAATTAAGACAGAGGCTGAAAGACGCGCCCCACCCGCTCTTCCTGTGTGACATGGGCAGGTACCACATTTCCCATGGTGCTATGGCCCACAGCTCCCTTTGTTTTTTAGGATGCCTTATCAACCTCGGTGACATGTAATTATCTCCATTGTTAAGGCCTCCCCCGCCCACAGCAGAGATTGCATTACAAACATTAGATAAGAAATTATGGGCATGTAAGACTAGTCCCTGAGGTAACATTCACGTGGGACAGCATGGAGCTGGTTTGCCTGGAGGACACATCCTGCCCAGAGTGCCCTGACCTGGAGGGTGATAGGAGGACCATATCTACGGAAGAAGAAAAGCTGGACACCTTTGGGCATTTGAGCATAACACCGGTTTTCCATCCACTGGCCTGTCAGGCGTGTTGTTCTGCCACAGTTAATATGCAGGAAACAACATGTGGAATTACAGTCATGATGGACACTGAGGAAAGGGGTGATCTGATTTTCAGACGTCTAACAGGACCTGAATCCCTCAGTTCCTCTTGAATGTGTTCACCCTTTTCCCTAATTTGTTCTTTGTGTATGAATGTCCGACTCTGTTGTACTGTGTTCTATGTGTCCCGCATTTTCCTGTTCAGCTCATTGACTTTTAAGGGTCAGGGAATCATATCTCTATCAACATCCATTACATGACAACCAGAAAATTATGCTTTACAAAAGAATGTCTGACAGATAATAACTGATTTATTGAGTGATTGATTGATTAATTGATTGATTGGTTGATCATACATTAAACTTGTGACAATGCCAGTGAGGTGCACCTTCCAACAGCACCAACAGGCAATTCTCTGACCACTCCAGCTGACTGGTTTAAATTTATTCATCAAACACGCGTGTCGCACAACAACATCTGAGATTCCTCACTGAATATTTCAACTTGTCAAGAGGAGACAAAATATGAAAGTACTGAAATGGTCTGGCTTTTGTTTATTTTATTTGTCCCTGGCAGCTAAAATAAATGAGTTATTTGTGACCACATGCCAGTATGTGCCCTGTCGCAAAGAGGGAAAAAGAACTTATGAGCTAATGCCACTTTGATGAATGTAGCTTTTTAAAGCGCAACACCAAATAATGTCAAAGCGTGAGATTTTCCACAAAGCGTTTCTGCCTCTCGGGTCCCTCCGATGAAGAGCGGGAAAATAACAGGCACGTATATTCACAATTTAAATGAACATGAGCCGCCTCGCAACGGGCACAGCGGCACGGGCACATCCGTTTTGTTTTCTCCCACGGGGGGTGAAGCGGTGGCAAAGTTCTAATGCGGTTATGCTAAAGAGAATGGAAAATAAAACAAGATGAATACCAAAAAATATGGAACGATAAAAGTGGTCATCATATAACATGGGAGAAGAGAGAGACTCAGAATTACATCAGACATGTATTGTCAATGTAAGTGTCCCCACAAAACTAAATGAAAGCAGAAGAAATAGATCAAGTCGAGGCCATGTGCAGTTTGGAATTTCAATACATGCAATAGACACATAGTATACTGCTCAATGCTATCTGCATTCAGAGTCTAAGAAGGATCAAATGTAGCCTGTCAGAATAAATTGTTCTATAAACATGTGTATGTGCGAACAAGTTCATTTAACACTGACTATTTTTATTCTGTTCAGAAAAGGCATGTATACACAAGATCAAGGCCAAATAATGATTTTAAATACGTTTACCTCACCAGTAAAACTAATTTTCTTCCTTTTTTGACAAGAAAAATTGCTGTCACAGAGTTTGGTTTGTAATGTTGTTTTGAAAATATCCACTGATTTGCAGGGTGTCTGCAAATTGTATCAGCATATGAATTGTTAATGTATTTCAAACATGTATTGGACCCATATTCGGTATTTAGGGTACATAATATTTTATTGTGATTAAAAAGTAATTATGTATGATATTAAAGTATGATAAATTGTATTTCCTCAAATATATATATATATATATATATATATATATATAGGCTGGATCTCAGTGACGAGTTTTCAGAGTTTCTCCACAAAAGCGCAGGTCAGGCTGAAATTAAAAATAAAATAATACACATTCAAAAAAAGAAAGTGATTTTATGGGACAGACCACATGGCAGTTAGACTTAATGAATCTTGCAACTGAGTTCAAAGATCTAGTTCACCCTTTGATGACTTAAAAGTAGTCAGTGACCGTGTACTAAAAAATCTTGTACACTGTGGCAACCTCCCTTCTGTTTGTATAATTGGCGCAATTACAGCTCTGTTATAACTCATTACAGGAACCTTCATTAGGAAGCACAGCACATACACAAACCGTTGTTATTAATACTTAATAGAGCTGTCAGCCACTTTCACACCTCTCTGATCAGCTTACATAGTTCCGACCTTTCTTGTCAAAGAATTGATGAAGCCATTACCTCCCACGTCAAAACACATGGGCATTGTTTCAAAAGAGTACACATACGAGCATGGTAATCCTGCTCTGCTAAAAAGCTTTCTGTTTTTGGGGGCATGCTCGTGAATGTTTTCTTCTGGAGTTATCTTCACCCACACACCATACAGACAGCACTGGGACTCAAGGGTCTGCTCTCCTCTGTTGTACTTGCCTGTGAGCTAGAAACTATTTTAGATATTACAGGCCGCAGAGTAGAATGAGACTACTACACAGCCAAGACTACTGGTAACCGGTGGGGAACTCCCACATGGAAATGAAATATACAGTATATATAATCATGTAGATCTATATGGAAAATATCAGGATAAATATATTTCACAGAAGTTTTTTTTTCTATTCTTTCGATCCGAGCAGAATCAGAATTTTTACGTTTCTGTTCTTCCTCCTGGAAGATTAATTTTGTTCCACCCAAACATTGAAACCAGCCTGGTAGCTTGTCTCAAAACCTATTATGTTTGTGACCCTGTTTCCAAAAATACTAAACATGGGTAAAGTGAAGAGTTATTTTTTAGTTGTGCAGAAGCCAATCTCTGAGATGCACATTGCTTTTGTGCATGAAGCCCCCATCGCATCACTACTCGCCCCAGTTTAGAAAAGGAAACACATTTTATGGAGGATGAAAAACACACTGGGTTGACAATATTGCACTGTCAGCACTGAATAACTTGGCATGGCAAATACAGCACCACAACAAAATACCCATGTTAGAATTGGTTTGAATAGGGAGATGATGGAAGAGATTCCATCCTCAAATCACTCACGGCAGCACAAGCAAACAATCTGATAAACCCCAGGCATTTAAAATGTGTAGAAAGGCAACAGTTACATTGAAGGTCATTGAAATACAGGCTTTATAAAATGCATAAGTCACATCCAACAATTGACTTGAACATAAACAGACGGTAATGTCAAATCACGTTGAGAGATAAGAATCAGCATCGTTTGCGCTAACCAATCCACTAGATAACTTGCACAGTATGCTATCATGAAATTGTATCGCTCGCTTTATCGTGACACAATCGAGTAACCATGTGTGGCAAGGGCCTGAACCTTGCTGGGAGGAATATAGCAACAACCTAGCAAACCCTGGCTGACATACACCAATCCTATTCCTGGCTGAACAATCCAACTGTATCCTGCTACTGTGGACCATTGAACAGAATCAGCTAATAATGTAACCAGGTAATAGAAACCATGATAGCCTTGGCTAGAGGCCCACAAGCATCTGTTTTGTAACTTACTCAGCTATGGAAAAGCCAGTCAACATTAAGTTCAAATTTTATATATTTTTTTTACAATTATGTATGTGAAGATGGATATTTTCACATAACACCTGTTTAGCATTTGAAATCCCTTTTTTTGTAATGAATTCAAATTCACGTAGCACAAATAAAGCGCTTATTAAATGTGCTTAAATTACGCAAAGCAGAAGAAACCATGTCAGACTGAATGGAGACATTCAGAAACCACAGAGACCACTGTGCCCTGCTATAAAATGGCTGCAAAATGGCTGCTAAATTATTATTTTTAAAATTCTATTTAATTTCATACGTTTGATCAAGTGGCTTTGTCCACAGGATGGAGGTGGGTATGGGAAGGGGGAGGGGGCCACTTTGGGGTGTCAGCTAATGTCCTACGGAGACCACAGATAAAACAACTGGAGCAGGAGCAAGGTAAAGATTTAAATTTTACATGATGCAGAATGTCAAGTCTATAAATAAGAAATGACAGACTAAAACCACCCTCTCTCCCTTTTCCATATTATTTGTACCCAAAATGTGAAAACAGGGTCTCAGTGCCGGGGGGAGGGGGTATAGGTGTAGTATTAAAGGTAAGCGGAAGAAGAGACAGTAAGACAGAGAGAGAGAGTGAGAGAGGGAGAGAGAGAGAGAGAGAGAGAGAGAGAGAGTGAGTGAGTGAGTGAGAGAGAGCGAGAAAGAGAGCAAATTGGGGGCAGGTAAGCTTGTGGTCATCCACTTCAGAGTAATGCTAACCTGCTCCCCAGGGGTTTGGCAAATTGAAGGAACGCAAACGTAAAATGGTTCCCCAGACCAACACAAAGTGTATTAGAAAGCCAGTCGCCTCTTTTGGTAATGGCCTGCGTGCGCTCTTGTTCCATTAGCTGAGAGGAGTAAGAACACTGTGGCAGGCACGGAGAAGTGCTGTTTACTGAGTTGAGCTGCTGTTGGGACGACTCCTTTTTTTTGCATTTTTTCTGGTTTCTCATTTTAAGAGTGTACTAGCTGTCAGCCCTGTTTAGAAGCATTTAATATAATAATTTATAAATATCTCAAACCATTAAGAGAAACAGCAACTGCTTTACACATATCCCTAACTGTAGAGACACTCATGAACTTTCTTGATGAGAAGAGCTAGGATAATTTCAGTAGCAGCTCAGTCATAATGCAGCTATACCAGCTATGAGAATTTAACAGGAGAGCACCAGCTTCAGTATAGTAATACTGGCCATGAGAATTTAACAGGAGAGCACCAGCTTCAGTATGGTAATACTGGCCATGAGAATTTAACAGGAGAGCATCAGCTTCAGTATAGTAATACTGGCCATGAGAATTTAACAGGAGAGCACCAGCTTCAGTATAGTTATACCAGCCATGAGAATTTAACAGGAGAGCACCAGCTTCAGTATAGTAATACTGGCCATGAGAATTTAACAGGAGAGGCCAAACTCTGTTTCATCTACATGAGGATTCATCTTCCACAGCCCAGTACCACACAGGGGACAACATTCAGACTAACCACAGTGGGTTCAAGAATGCATTACACTTCAAAAATCTTTCAATGATCATAAAATGTTGGATGATGCATATGCATAAATAATAAACAAATGTTTAAAAAAAATCTTTAAAAGAGTGGCATCCTTTAATCAGAAATGAAAGAGACGGGTGCTTAGATGGATTACCACCAAAAATGTTTGCCCATTGTCTGCACCTATGGCCCAATCCGGCACTGCACACGGTGCTCAGCACGCAAACCAGACAGAAACAAATGCAGTCTCAGCTGGGTTCCACGTTCCCAAGTACTTAGCATCCCCCCCTTCTTTTTTTTACCTCTCTCTTTGTTCTTTGATGCTTTTTAAATGAGCTTTCCAATTCTACTGTTCTCACAATTCAATTTTACAAGGCCATTATCTAAGATATAATGTGAAGGTTAAATATATCAGGGCAGCCATTATGTGAAAATAATTAGCAGTAATGAATAATGCACAAATTCCACTGATGAGAGATGGTTATTCCTGTAATGAAGTGTAAGGGCCTCCCTGACAAATGAAATTAAAATATTTAAACACTGTTTTATGATATTACCAGGCTCCTATCATTTCCTTTACCTACAACGAGGAGCCCCAGATAGAAGCATTACCCTTACACATCCTCCGCATGACATAATGCAGGTTAATGTGACAGCAATTAGTCAAAGAGGAGATCAATCAACACAGGCACTGGGGCTGCCATCTAAGGACAAGGCTTGCTGGGCCATCTTTCACTGGTCCAAGTGTTCCTCTCTTCCCTTGTCAGGACAAAAAAAGTTATATTTTGCGTATACATTCACAACTAGTGTAATATGCATTGCTTTTAACCATTGAAACGTTCGGTTGTTTGAGGAAAAGTAAACGTTCTTGTTTGTACATTCACAAAAATGACCCCAAGGAAGTTGAGGACACAAGCCAGTTATTACAACTGCAATTTAGTAGCCAATATGCTGATTTTTGACATATGTTGATGTCAAAAACCCTCAATATCCTGTACTGAAGCAATGGCTAACCCTGGTCCTATAGAGTCAAAGGGAATGCTGGCTTTCGGTATTACTCAGCACTAAATCGATCAATTAAAGCAACTGATTACACAGATAACCCAGCTCACCTGCTGTCTTGGGTCAGAGCAGGTTGCTGAGGAAAAGAAAATCCGGCTGACTCAGTGGCCTTCTGGGATCTAGGATGGTCACCCTCGCTGTCATAAGGGAACCGATATATTAAACCTGCTATTTCTTCAGTCAGTAGTCAGCTGTAAAGTGAGATAGAACTGGTCAGAAATTTAAGGTGTGAACTCCAGAGGTCTGCAGCTTTCATCAACAAGGAAAGTAAAAAAAAATAAAATAAGGAAGCAAGAAAATAGTACATTTTTTCTCATGGAACCTTCCAGACACATTGTCAAGTAATGCAGTATGTTCAGTAATAGATAACACAACAGAAATTAATCTTGACCCATAAGCATAGAATTTAATAAAACCTCCAACTCTATCTCAGTAAAAGCTGTGATTTCTCATGAACACAGAAACCAGGTTGGGGATGATCCTGAAATTAGCAGCTGTTTGAACTGCACAGTGCTTCATTTGTGTCTGCATTTCTGATAGAACATCACTAAAAATCTAAATGAGCAATGGAAGTTATTCTGGATAACACAAACTGAGAAAAGTTTTCAATAGAAATGGCAAAGTTCAATAGAAAAGTTACTGAATGATTTTTAATGTGGAAAAGGTAATGAGCTTCGTTTTCTTTTTTTTTTTTTTGGTGAGAGAACCAAATCAGCCACAGATTAAAATGCTGGACACAAGTTCATTCTTAGCTGCCTCGGAGTGTCTGTAGAAATAACGAACACATTCTGCATTATTGAGGGAATTAAGGGTCAATGTACACTCACAATTATCATTAATATTGCTGTCATTACCCTCGGGGAATCAGTCAAATGAGCAACCGAAAATTACTCATATAATATATCCAGTTGTAATTATTTAAACATATTTAACCACAATTATTTACTGCCTGCCTGGTACCTTCTCACATGCCCCTACCTCTGCTTGTAAAAAGTCACATTTCTCACACCTATTATCTGACAATGAAGTGCTTCTGCAATAAATATCAACTTTTAAAATCACTTCTGGGGAAAATTGGCCCAATGAAATCAATGGAGAGGAGCTGGCCCTCAGAAACAGATCAATGACAGGGTATCAATAGTCCGTGCCTCTGGTGTCAGTCACTGGAATGTAGAATCGGACAGCTGGAGCGGGACATAAATAAAGAGTACAGACATCCTCTTTAAAGGATCTTCTTCATTTGCACTGAGGATCAGGGGAAGGAGTGTTACCTATACCGCCCTCACTGCTAATGGTACACACACACACACACACACACACATGCATGCACATGCACTTTTTACAGGGTTAAAACTAGAAAGTAAAATAAGTATAAATATACAAATATTGAAAAAATAGAGTGTGTGTGTGTGTGTGTGTGTGTGTGTGTGTGTGTGTGTGTATATATATATATATATATATATAATTCAGTAAATATCTGCATCATACTTAAAAGGAATACACATATATGTAACCTGTGTATAAATGATGCATATAAACAAATGCACACTATTTAAAAACAAATAAATCTCTTTTGAATCATGCCAAATTATTTGAATGGAATACATTGCAAAACACGTGTGATTACTAATGCCCAGTTATTAGACCATACACATAGATTATGGTTTGACATATGGCATGGCTGGGCATGTTCATCCGAGTGCATGGACATATGGATACACTTCGACAAATATCTTGTGTACTTGAATCAATAAATCAATGTGATAAAATGCATATTTTATAGACAAAATCGTACCCTGGGACATGTCCTGAAGCAGGATCCAAGGCTGAGCGGAACACAAAAAACTAATCCTGGCCGAGCTGGCAGATTTTATTAAGCTCATATTTCGGGGCTGTCAGAGACTGTGCATTTGACTTGTAAAACAGACCTAATTAAGGCACCCAAATATGCAATCGACACATCAAACAGTAAGTTACTGTAACAGTGTAGCTTTTGTCTGTCATCTTGAATGCTGATTATGTGGGGAGCATTAAAAGGGAATTACCGTGAAACAATTTACACTTAATGTACCAGTCATATTGCTGGGAAAAAATGGCTTAAATATAGTGGTGTTAATAATACATGTTTTAATTAAACGGCTTGAGGTGCATCTAGCGGAAGGAATTGAATCTCCAGATTTCACACACTGCTATGATTCATTGGCAGTAAATATGCAAAGACCCATGCCCATAAGGCAATCAGAGAACAAAGCTGATATGCATGATGTTATCTGGGCAATATAATCCATCCACAGACCAGAAATATTAATAATAAAAAAAGAACAGAAAGTCAGGGGGTGACAGTGAAAGAAATTGTATTCAAAAAAAAGTCTGCCTACTTTACACCAAGGTTATAGAACTGCTGCTGATTGTGATCAGAATGCTGAACACTCAGAAGCAACGGGCACAACAAAATTATGCCAGTAATGATATTTTTTTACGTTGTAGGTTTTACATGCGTGCGTTGTACAATACTTTACCACCAACCCTTGGGGTGGATAGAAGGGGTGGTGGGTTGTGGGCACTCAGAAAGATGCAGGCATTTTGAATTTTGCCTGCAATGTGATATTAATTAAGAGCGTGCTTAAAAATTTAAAGTTTTGACTCAACCTAAACCATACTCTTTATGAAACACAGGTAATCTGGGTAATCTGTTCTGGGCCAGTTTCCAAGTTCAGCAAATCCAAAAACATAATACACATTTCAAATATAAATGGATGGCACTCTTATTTCAGGTCTTTGGGTTAAAAAGGGTGTCTAATCTTACCTGTGTGCATGCAGGTTTTCGTTCTAGCCCAGCAGTAAGACACCTGATTCTACTTCTTAGTCTTGATTGAATATTATGACTAGTTAATTAGGTGAATCCAGCATTGTAGGCTAAAACAAAAGCCTACAGCCGAACTGGCCTTTTTCATATAAGGCTGGACAAGCCAGATGTGTGTAGAACTGTGATGTGCAATTGGCCACAGTGTAGACCAACAGTGTGAAACTCCCGTCCGGGTGGGCAAACAGTGTCTGCAGGAACGTGTGGGTCCTTTCAATCAGCAGCAATTAAGGCCTTGAGAACAAGGTGTGTGGACACTTTAGCCAATCAATAACTTTAATGAATCACTTATGCTCAAACACACCGAAAACCACCAGGCCTGAAGTTCGACACCCCTGGTGTGGACCAGTGGTTCTCAAAGTAGGTCAGTCCCGGGGGCCCCTGTGTATGCTGGTTTTCGATTTCAATTCCAAAATTTTAACAAACTGTAAATTTTTCTTAATTAGAAGCTTTTCATGTTTTGAAAGATGATTTATCCTCTTAAGCCACATTATGTCAGCAAGAGCTATGCATGCTTTAGAGAATGACATGTTCCATAATTATTGGGCTATATCACAAATGATCACACAAAAAGTGGTAAAAATCTTTTAACCAATCAAATTAAAGGCAGAGGTGAATCAAAAGGCTTCTAATTGGTGAGTGTGGACACCTGGCCTCGAAAACGGACCCCTTGTTAGTAATGAAGAAATTGAAGACAAAGCAGACGACAATGATTCGAACATGCACTGCAACAACAAGTTCAAGGAAAAAAATGAAGGACCATGCACATATGTTCAATAATCTAAATTAACAAGACATTGGCTGTAACCTAAAACAAGCATACACAGGACCAAGTTTGAGAACCACTACTGTAAAACACGTTTCTTTTCATAAATGACCATTCATGAATTTGGCCCCATTCTAAGTCAATATATATATATATGTGTGTGTGTGTGTGTGTGTGTGTGTGCACATGTGTGCGTAGATTTCTTGTAATATTAAAATCACATTTCTTCAACAGAGCATTATTCCATTGCATTTGTCTGAAACACTAAGAGTAGAATATCCAGGCTGCAGAAACACAGGGTACATGGTAACTGCCACTGGTAGAATATGTGTGCTGCAGCAACACGTATCATAACCTGAGGGAACAGAGGCCTCAGGATGACCAGCATAGCGGTGTCATCAGGTCTCTGACCTTTCGACCTCAGTCATGATGCCAATCATAATCCCTCTGGAAACAGCCTCGTTGTCATGTGCTGTTGATACTTTGTCCATAAATATATCTCACGTGAGTGATTTCAGCAGCATTACTATGGGATTATGAAGGAAGTTTCATAGTGTGTGAATTTCACTGTAATTAAAAAAAAAAAATTACATACCATATACAGCAAATGGGCCACAAAATACACCATGATGAGCAGGCAAACACACACAAAAACAGTAAAGACAACTAAATATGTTATTGCATCCAGAAGTAATTTCATTGATTCCTTTTGATTATGACTTCCAGTACACGGGGAGTTGTGTGAATTGCGAGCCCATAATTGTTTGTTGAAGCATCACTTTTGCAGAAGGTACGGCCAAATCCATTGCAATGAGTACAAATAAACTCTGAGAATAAACGCCGGGGCAATCGCACTACTGGGATCTAATCAGGACGCCACGCATTCCCTTCCTTCGTTTGCTGCTTTTTCTCCCTCTTCTTTCCAGCGTTCGGCTGTCTTGCACTTTTCTAACACATGCCATTTTTCTCCCCCCTCGTTATGTTGTTGGCGATGAGAGATAAACACCCCGCTACATATCGGAGAGTAATAAATTGTGTGTACATTGATAAACTAATGCAATTACCCGCGAGGTCATCCAGTCAGCTAATTTAGAGATATCAGTGTGGGGCTCCTGAGTGGGCCCCTGGGGGCCAACAGTCTCTTTATTACGGAGGTGGGGGTCAGGAGAAGAGCGCTGCATTAGGATTGATCTTTTGATCTAATTGTAGAGCCTTGCCATTCCATTTTGGCCAAAAGTGCTTAGCACGCATGAGGAAGGACCGGCGCGCACTAATTAAACATGGCCGCCGCTATAAAACATGAGGATGCGTGCCTATTAATGGGACAGAATGTACCTACAACAAGACTGAATGTCTGCACAATAATAAACTCAATGACAGGACAGAAAGGATGAAATCACAACACAATAAATTCATAAGGTAATGGGGGGGGGGGGAGTGCAAAGACCAGAGCTGGATCTGCCTGTGTTATAATAAACAAATAAAAAAGTCACACAAAAATGGCATCGTTTTACCTGCTATATTGTTCTACTAATTACATTATAATATTTAAATGTAGGCCTTAAATTGCATGGTTCTTGTTCAGAGCAATAGTAGCCATGTATCTGGCTACACTCGGTCTTGTTTGTGTCATTCATTTAGACTTCTATCAATACCTCCTAAAACGAAGGACACCACACACTAATCAGATGACAGTTCTCTGCCAGAGGTCACGCTTTAATGTGCCCCGTGACACACAATTAAATTGCGATCTTTAACCTTTGTTAAAAAGTCAAAGCCTTCCGGGCAGCTACAGTAAATGCACTTTACAGTCTCAGCAACAGACAAGCCACATCGTACCAGGTTTCAGGAAAATTAAGTTTGCACAAGCTAAATACCGGGGAGAGAAGGTAAAACGCACACAGAAAAATCCATTCCCATAACCCAGAGAACAGAAAACTAAAGGGGATGAGGGTGCTTTCTCCTGGACCACTTTAATTTGCTTAGTAATTAGCCATGCTGCAGGGCAATTTACATTGCTCAATATATTCCTTTATCTAAGACACTTATTAAGCAGAAATATTCTACTGAAGATATTCTGACCAGTACAACAGCAGTGCCCCACCTGAGAATCAAACCTGCAATCCTCTGGTTAATAGCCGTCTCTGGGTAAAGGCTGTGCCTCTCTCCGAACAGACACCAACTCCTGCTCACCAGCACGTGGGTCACATGCAGGTTACCACCTGGCATCAATGAGTGGCACAGCTCTCCTCCAATCAGCAGCAGGTCTCTTTGTACACTCACCTGTGGGACATGAAATGGTGACCAATGACCAGGAGGGGTAAACCCGATTCAGCTCAGCTAATCATCAACACCTTTTTTTTCAAATCTACATGCCATTTACTTAGTTTTCCAATTTATGGACATAGTACAATATAGAACTTAATATCCATAATTTAACAAATACAATGTGGAATAATTGGTATTGGAATACAAAACACACATACATATACTGTATATTCAAACTGAAATTACACAAAGAAATCAATTGGAAAACAGTAGAGAGAGGTAAGGGATATTTCTTGATATTGCTATATTGCACCCTCTAGTGTTTTTAAAATAAAATATTAGTAAATATGAACAGATTTAATTGACTCCTTACACTACTGTATTTGCAAAATATGAACAACAGCTTAATTACCATTAATTGAATATGTATGCTTTTCGTGAACAATACTCATGAACAATAAAAACAAACAAAATTGAAGTACAATTGACGCTGCAACAAGAGCCTTTTTCACGAGATTTCAGCAGGCGGTACTGAATACATTACATTCACTTAGCAGACACTCTTATCCAGAGCGATGTTCAGTAATGGAGAACATCAGTGTTACTCTCAGGAATACAAAAATGTGATAATGCCAAGGCACATAAGGCCATTTATAATCAGTGTAAAGTTAAATAAGTGAATAAACAGGAAGTCCTATTTTATCAGACTAAAGTGTCACAATATAATAGAATAGCTCTCAAGGCAATCATAACCATTCTTATTCATAATCACCACTTAATTTAAAATCAAATGGACATGCTCCGCAAGGTGAATGCCAGGGGTGACCTTTGACCCTAGCAGAAAGGTCTAGGCAGCTCAAATATGTTTGAGACCTCAAATGTCTACAACAAAACAAAAGAAAATTATGTCCAGTCCAGAGGCTGACAGTGTATGAATTGGATTACAGTCCCAGAATAAATGTAGCCCTTTTTAATAACAATTTGAGATTAGTATTACTTAAATATACAGCACACCTGAAATATTGTACTATATGTATGTAAGAACAACATATGATTTGCCACCTCCATGTGATTCCTTGAAATTAAGGGAAAGGACCATTGCTTATTAGTTTTTCCAAAAACAATCATGTAATAATAATAATAATAACAATAATAATAATAATAATAGTTACATTTTGATTGACAGGATGTTTTCACTCTTTCCTGGCAGTGTGACAGCAAGAACCATAAGATGTCAATCAGGCTACTGCTTTGGCATCCTGCACAACCACCCCCAGGAGCAAGACCAGAGTGATGTTCTTAAGATCTTAAGATAACGCGACACAGAATTCTCACCTATAGTCCTGCTTTAATGCTTTACCTAAATACTGTGGCATTTTATCTGCACTGATCGCCAGAAGAGAACACCTCAGTGAGAGAGTTCAGGTGCATCAGAGCAAAATCAAGATGGAATGAAAAATGCCTGCACACAGGCTGCAGAAATGAACTGCTGCTGATTATCACACATTAGCACCTCTGTCACACAGTCATATGTTGGGCACGTTCATGGCGTGATAATTTCCTTTTGTGGGCACGTTATGAAAAACGCACGCACGCAGAGAGAGGGGGGAAAAAAAGAGATGGAACGCGTGGTGCCTCAACTCTTTAAGCGAGTCAAGTGGAATCCTGGGTAAAAGGCGGAGCGCGGCGCGTGAGTTATGGAGACGAATCACACGGGGACGATGGGGGCAGAGGCGCTCTGATTTATAGATCTAATTTTGTTTGCCGTGTGGAGGTGCTGGGGAATTGTGGCAGTAATATGCATTACAGGACGTTGTAAAGTTCAGAGAATCAGCATCTCAATAACTCCGCGGATGAGTTGCGAGACCGGTGACAGATGCAATCGCAAAGTTCCCCGGCCGAAATCGGCGGGCTGGGTCACAGGCGCGTAATGGCGGCTGCTGGTCTGGCAGAGCGAATTCCGCTCTTCACGATCAAGCACTGGCTCCTGTGATTATACAAGTTTGCTAAAGCACTTATTCTTCTACAAGCAGCACTGGAAACAACTCTAATTTTCTCACAGCTGGTCGAAAAACCAGGTTAGAGCAGTTGGGGGGGAAAAGAATAAATAAATGACTCTTCCCCAGCATATTACAGGTTATGATTTATGATTTTGGGTAAAACGAAGCTGGATGTGAGGCCAGGAGTTTTGTTTTTAAAATATGCCAGGGATAAACACTAAATTAATCATGCCTTTGCTCAACTTGCTATGGACTGACGCTGGCGTATGGGGGCCCCTTGATCGCATAAAATATTAAGCGCTTTCCTCGCGAACGCAGGGGAGCGTTACCGCCAAGCCATGCGCAGAAAAATGCTGCCTTTTACAAAAACATGGAAACGGCACAGGCACCGCCCACTTTCATGAAGTGGCTGAGAACAGTAAATAAATACAACGTACTGTACAGTCGATCAATAACAGACCATCAAATCTGTAAGAGAGGAATGAATGAGTTGCGGTCTGAAGCTCTGGTATGCAGCTGATAGGCATGATGTGTAGGATATATGAATGCATAGAATATGCATATGCACATGTGTATGACTGTCTCTTTCTTTCAGAATGCCTAATGTCTAGCACATTGGTCACAAATGCTACACACATAATCACAGAACTGTGGCTTTTCCATCTGAAGATAACTGGGCTAAAACCATAACAACACAACACACGTTACAGCCATTCCGAGTGTGATTACATTATCACAACTGCCTTAAGGACTAACATCACAATACTGGGATACACTGCTCACTAATCCATTAAAAGTGTGCACATGAACACACCTAAGAATGGCAAGAGAACAGCTGTTACATAAGCATGTGTCCATCTGAGTGCTCTGTGTGTATAAGAGTGCACCAAATTACACAATGAAAGCATGAAAATCAGTGGGAGAACAAACGTCCAGGCACATCGGCGCGTACCACTCAACTTTTCGACCAATCAAGACAGCGGATGGGATCAAAGTGTTTAAAAGGTGGAATAAAGGGTCCCCATCTATCAGCATTAATTTCACACATTACAGCGCCTCCGGTTCATTCGTCTTAGTGACACAAATTACAAATTCAAGGGTTTTTAACAAATGAGGCAAGAAATATAAACTTATTAGCCCGTACAGTCTTAGTTCACACTGTGCGGGGACCTCTGGGCTTTTCCTCCCAGGGTCTGCTGGAGGCTAACTAACCTCGTTGCCGGCTTCACAGAGGGATTAACCACTCAGAATAAATCCCCCTATTAAACAGCCCCAACCTGCGCGCCGCCAACGCTAACATCAATCTGTTTTAAGGGACGCCATCGCCGGCGTTCGCCAAACACGCAGAGAAAAATACAGAACAGGTAAATGAGGAAAACAGAAGCCATATCCCAGGGAAACGTGTGTTTTTTGCTTTTTTTTTTTAAAGCCCAGAGATGGATGACAACTACCCTGATACCGTTATTTATGCTCTGCATCTGATCTATTCAATGAGAGGAATGTTACATACCCTGCTTTTTTAAATACAGAGTACACCATGCTACGCTAGCTAAACCACAGCTTTGGGAATTATATCAGTTGTATTTAAGTTAGTGTTGCTGTAGGATACTGTGTAATAACACAGGCTCAAAGTGATTCTCAAAAGGCAGCTTTTTTTTTTTTTGGAAACATACTACAAAAGTCATGAATATATATGTAGATGTTCAATAAAGCGTTCTTATGCATGTTCAAATGGTAACAATTTTTTATTGTTATTCACAGTAAAGTTCATTCTACCTGAGTTTTAGATGAAACAGGTAGCAATGAATGAAGTGAAAAACAAAGAAAAGGCCCCAATAAGTGAGGAGTATCATAACTATGTATGTCAACTGTGTATTTTAGAGTTACATGGCAGCTCTTAGTGTCATTACAGTGCAGAACCGTACCACGTCACCACAACTTCAGGAAATCCCACTTCCAAAACAATCTGAGATTTTTGTCTAGGCAGCAGAACTGATACAGCCGTATTGCCTGCCCCCCTGCCTACAAGCCATTACTCCAGCGCAGGGTGAGAGGTCGGGAGACTGATCACACAGGGGCCGAGCTGGGCCAGGATTTGCACCTTTAAAAACACACAGCAAATTGGACCGTCTTCCTCGTTCCTTTTGTTTCCCTGAAGCGTGCGAGCGGGAGGCGGGGCCGGCGCGGCGGCAAGATGGAGACGAAGTGTCAGTCACAGCTGGGGGGCCGGACTAAGTAACCTCTGGGGAGTGGCAGGGAGGGAAACTGCGCTTAAAAGCCATATATGGAGTGGGAGGGGGGGCAGGAAGGCAGGCGTGCGTTTGCATGCGATTGTGTTTTTGTGTACATGTGCGTATGCGGTAAAGGAGGCGGAAGGGTTTGGGTGCAAGAATGCAATTTCAGGGGCTCCGTGTGTGTGAGTGAGTTTGTGTGTGTGTGAATGTGTTGTGTGCATGTATGCATGCATGTGCGAGTGTGTGTGCAAGCATGTGTGAGTGTGTGTGCATGCGAGTATGTGTGTGTGCGAGTGTGTGCTCAGTAACACGCGGAGGAGGGCGAGCAAATCATATTTTTCACAATTAGCCAGAGAAGCGGAGCGACAGGCCAGGGGGCGCGGAGCGGCTCCATCGCAGCGCTCTGATTCGGTTATCCATCCTCTCCTATGCAAATGCGATGTGACAGGGGCTGCTGGGAGAAGGCGGGCAGCGCCATCCGTCACTGCGGGGGGTCCGAGAGGCTGCGCACAGCCGTGGGGGGGGGGGAGTGGGGGTGGGGGGGGCGATGGGGGAAAATGGAGTGGACAGTGATGACTAAGTGACAGAGAGGAGGCCAAAGACCACACAAACACATGGGAGATGCTGATATTCCCCAAGTCTACAGTAAATTCACCAGGCTGCAAAAATACAGGCCGACATTCGTGAAAACGATAAGCCCCCCCCCCCCAGCACTGAGCTCTAGACAAGGCTGAAAATACGCGTCTTTCCTAAACTGAGACCTATATCAAATCCAATTAGGCGTTCATTAACTGAAGGGTCACAGGTTAGAGTACAGCACTGACAAATGCACAGAAACAAATCAACATCAATTAAGTTATTTTACTTGAAACATAGTTGAAATACAATTTGTTTTGCAATGTCATTATGGCCAATGCCTTAAATCTTATCAAGTGTCATGAATAGCGACAAGCAGGAACATACAAAAATGTTGTATTAATATTCTTGACTTCACACAGATGGATATCTCTCTTTTCATCCAACTCTTCTGGGGTCATCCTCCTCAACAGAGCTCCAGTGTTCAGACAGGAAGTGCCTTTTGGCTGGTGCCGACATGGAACATCCTGGAAACAAACAATTAAAATATATCAATTACTAATGAAGTACAACTTTCTTGACTCACATTAACACATGCTCCAAGTTTCAGAAAAACAGAGACATTTGATGCAACGTTCTTCCTAATAACCGATTCCTAAAAAGTAGTGATGACATGGAACATTTTGGCTACTAACATACTGTACACTGTGTTCAACAGTGAAGTCCTTACTGGAAGGTTTGCTCACTTTATATTAAGGGTGTGTACACATACCTTAACGCATAGACAGCACGTCCTACTCCTGACGATTTCTCCTGGCCACAAACGTGCTGCTGATCTGTAGAGAGGAAAAATGACTGTAACATAGAATTCCTGAAATCACAAACTCAATCTACACGTCTTCAAACACTCCATTGTTAGTAAATACAGGTGTACATCCATCCTAATATTAGATTATACATATACACACACACATTCTCTCACTACTCCACATATTTACCTTTAGTAACATACCGTGGTCAGGGCCCTAATGTGGACCTGAAGCCATTTTTCACACAGCAGAAATGTAAACATCATGTCCTTACCGTTGTACCATTGGGAGCTTTCCCCACTCCTGGCGCACGCACACCCACCCACACATACATATACGCATACACACACACACGCACATGCACACCCACCAACACATACATATACGCGTACACACACACGCGTACACACACACATTCACACGCACACACAGACACACTTCAAGGGAGGGGGCAAATGGATTTTTGCTCTTTTTGTGGAATGGGGGGTGGGGGTTTTGAAATGGTCTTTATTTTTTTCTGCATTTTTTTTTGGGAAGAGTGTTTTTTTCCCTCTTTTTGCCTTGTCTTTTTCCAATGTTTTTTTTTTTCAAATTTCTTTTTTTTTTTTTTTACTTTTTTGTTTGCAGTTCATATTCAGACCATTTCAATTCTTTATTGTTACATTTCAAAATAAAGGCAGAAAGGATCGAAGCAAAGCCATCATACAAATCATTAAAATTCATACATAAAATATGTACACAAAAGCAACTACCAAAAGGCTAATTATACACAGTAAAGCCTACTTTGCAACTTTACTCAAAGAGTCTCATGGTTGTCTCTAAACTTCACACATTCATTAGGGTTATCAACATATATCCATTCCATAGTATGGAACCATGTCTCAATAAAATAAATCTGGTCAAATGTATTAGACCAAATTAAAAGGAAAAAAGAAAAAAAAAACTGAAAAACTGAATGAGCAGCCATTCAAGGCTACTGAGCATCATGTAAAAAGCTCTAATACTCCTGCAGTATTTACACTTAAACTCACACTCGGTACACTTAGTAGTACTTGCTTTGCAAAACAGTATTAAATGTTAAGGTTTACTCAAAATGAAACTCGCTGTTAAAAACAACCATTTTGAAAAGTAAAGTAAATCGTGCGAGCGGTGGTCCTCTTCATCTCCGCCAGGACCGCGGCTCGTTGTCGTCGTCCTCTTCGTCGTCGTCCTGCAGCAGGGCGTCATCAACCAGGGACTGCTCAGGGAACTGAGGAAGACACAGGGCAGATGGGAGAGCGTGAGCGAGCGAGCGAGCGAGCGCACATGCGCCTGTGTGCGATTTAGAATGCGCCAGTGAGCGTACCCGTCTGTATCAACTGGAGCGTGTGCGCATGCGCACGTATGTGTACATATGTGACTGCATGCATGTACGTGTGAATGCATGTATGCTGACCTCCTTTTCCGCAGACTCAGAGTGCATACACGTGTGTGCGCGTGCGTGTGCATGCATGCTGATCTCCTCTTCCTCAGGCTCAGTGTGTGTGTGTGTGTGAGCGTGCGTGTGCATGCAGACTGACCTCCTCTTCCTCAGGCTCGGCCTCATCAGGGTCCGCAGTGCTGAGAGGGACAGCAGGTTTGTGCCAGGCCAGCTTGAGCTCCTGATTATTCAGCTTCATCCCATGAACCGCAGCCTGCAAACACACACAAATTAGTATATACACAGCATATGCACGCACACACGCATGCACATTAGTATACACACACAACATATGCACACACACGTTAGTATGCACACACAACATATGCACGCACACACATTAGTATACACACACAACATATGCATGCATGCACATTAGTATACACACACAACGCACGCATGCACACACGCATGCACATTAGTATACACACACAACATATGCACGCACACACGCATGCACATTAGTATACACACACAACATATGCACGCACACACGCATGCACATTAGTATACACACACAACATATGCACACACACGTTAGTATGCACACACAACATATGCACGCACACACATTAGTATACACACACAACATATGCATGCATGCACACACGCATGCACATTAGTATACACATGCACACATTAGTATGCACACACAACATATGCACGCACACACATTAGTATACACACGCAACATATGCACGCACACACGCATGCACATTAGTATACACATACAACGCACGTATGCACAAAGAAAATATGCACACACATTAGTGTGCGCACACAACATACACGCACACACACATGCACATAACGCACGTACACACACATTAGTATGCACATACAACGCACGTATGCACAAAGAAAATATGCACACACGCACACACATTATTGTGCGCACACAACATACGCGCACACACACATGCACATAACGCACGTACACACACATTAGTAGGCACATACAACATAAGTACACACGCACGCACACGTATTTTTAAGCAACGAGGTGGGATACGCAGCAACACACCAAACCATCAAAAAATCCAATTTTTCAATTCCATTTCAATTGCGGCAATTAAGGCAGTGAATTGAAATTCAATCCGTGTAACGTTCTGTGGGGGTTTTCCAATTAATTGAACTTGAACTGAAATTCATTTGCGGAACTGAAAGGACTGAAATGGAACCGCCCCCAGCCCTGCAGAGACTCTTTCTGTGTGTCCTCGCAAAGCCAAACGGGATTGGCCCACACTCACCAGCTCCGCCTCCGCCCTGGTGCTGAAGGTGATGACCGCGGTCTGACTGGACTCCTCAATCTGGTAATCTTCAATTTCACCAAATTGCTGCAGCAGAAATAAAAAAGTTTGTAACAATACTTCAGCTTCCACACTATGTCACATTATGCAGATATAAGAGGTGCAAGGAGCTCACCACAGGAGGCACTGTTCATCTTCTGTGGCTGACTGAAAACCCGTCTTTTGTCCTGCATCTTAATTAAACTGACATTTCCTTTGCTCTTTTCTCATTCCTGAGAAATGACTCTGGGATGAAAATCCCAAGACATACTTAAAGAACTTTTAAAACAATACCCTCAAGTGTTCTATGGCACTTAAACACTGTCCTCAAACTCAGTCATTCTCTTCTACTATGAAAATTAGCATTTTGTAGTTAATTTTGTGGATTTACCTTATGTGTTGGCTGTCACACACAAAAACTCTGTATCAATAGGTCTCTTTTCCCAACAATGACACTTCCCGGTCTAATTTCTTACAAGACGCGGCTCCCCCTGCTGGTCTAGAGTGCTTTTGCGCGTGGTATTTATTTACTCACTGCAAAGTGAGGGAGCAGGTCCACTCTGTCCGACTCCGTGAACCCCGAGATGTCCAGCGCCCGCGGTCGGTGGTCGACGACGGCGTGGGTGTGGGCCCCCCTGCCCCGCCCTCTCCCGCCCCGCCCCCTGCTGCGATGAGACCCACGGCCCCGGGCGTGGCCACCCCGCCCACGTCCCGAGGCCAGAATCCCTCGCTTGGCGGCCTGGCAGGAGCAGAACACAACAAGATGGCAGCGTTACTCATCTAAGATAAATACCAACTTCAATCAATTACAAATCGTCACTTACTACTGTCACCTAAAAGCCTGAGAATCTCCATCTGCGGTCTTATAGTCTAGGACAGGGCTGCCTGACTCACTCCAACCCTAAAACAGCAGACCTCATTCAAAAGATAGAGATATTGTTGAACTGCTAATTAGTAGAATAAGGTGTACTGTGTAAGGGTTGAAGTGAAACCCTACAGGACAGCAGATACTCAGGAACAGGTCTGTGCAGCCCTGGTCTAAAGGATCCCTTTTTATTGAGATTTTCTTACTGGTCATACACTGCACTTAAGCACAGCGCACTAAACCCTACACACTGAAGAGACCATCAACACGGTCGACAGTGACTGCGCGTTTCCTCAGAGAGAGAGAGCTGTTTGTGACAGCGTCAGGCCCAGAGAGACAGCCTCGAGCCCCAAAAGGTCACAGGAGACCAGCTCCGTCCGCCGCCCTCGCGTTTAAAACTTAATTAGTTTGCGACGGGCGGGACATCAGCGCTCTAAAGCCGCGTTTCCACCGCAGGAACTATACCCCGGAACTAGGAACCTTTTGAGGAACTCAGTGCGTTTCCACCGCAGGAACTAGGGTCTAAATTTAGTTCTGGGGGCTTTGTTTTACCCCCCAAAACGTTCCTGCTCGGGGGTAGTACTTTCCGAAAGTACAGGAACCTTTTGGGTGGAGCTTGCAGCGCTGAACATTTCTGATTGGTCGAGTACTCGTAGCGTTTGTGTTGTATTTATTTTCCGCCATTACCCGCCATGTTTGAAAATATGCAGCGCAAACCAATTAATTTTCATAATAACTTCAAATCAAACTTGTATGTTATGCGGCGCAGTAGCCTACTTTTGGTTATAACCTGTCAACGTCTTGGAATTATAACGTGTGCTCTTCTGTTCTTTTCTTGCTTTAGTATTCGTTTTATAAAATGCTAAGCATTCGTGCTGGGACAGCATATTACGTAGGCTACCAAAACATTCAAACGGATTAATTCGGTTGCTGAATATTTTCTTCCGGATTTTCTTTGTTAGCCCGTTGTAATTGACTCAAAACGTTTGATACAGTTATGTGAGGTATGCGGTAGTTCTGCACGATTAACATTGGTGATACAGTACAAGCAAACTGGAAATCACCTTCCGCACTTTTTATCCGGGTAAAATAGCAGGTTAATTCTAGTAATCTTCCCTTTAGCTTTTTCAGACTGCCGTAATTTTACTCAATTTTACTGCCATTTTCAATTCCACGAAAAGACCAGGAAGACTATGGACTCATTTATGGTGCATGGTTCGCATCTGGAGGGCACACGTCGCTGCTCGGCTAGCAGTAACTTCGAAGGAAAGCAACGGTGGCTGTACCACTACTAATTTACATTTTCACGCAAGTCCGAGTTTTCGTTCTATTCTTGTCATTTTGCGATTAGCCTATATGGAATTGACGACGAGAAGTAATAAAACAGCTAATTGTTTACAACGTGTGCATGTTTTCTGCTGTTAATGAATGTGTTTGAGAGGATATATGAAAATCAATAAATACAAAAGTAACCATATATAGTCATTGTTGGTAACCCGTTGTATATAAGTGGAATAAACCCCTCCGGGCTGTCCCGGTTATTAGAAAATAATGTAGGCTACTTCGGTGGTAGTATGGGGTTACAGAAGAACTCATATGACAGATGGACCGACGACAACGTCAGTGGGCTAATTTACCTAATCTTCGCGGTACTTTAGACCCCGGTGGAAACGCAGACAACCATTGGCTGAAGGAACCTTTTAGTTCCTGGTAAAGTAGTTCCTGGGACTGAAAGTTCCGGGTAATTTCGGTGGAAACGCGGCTTAAATCTTGCGGAGCTGGGCGCAGACGAGGCCGTAAAACCGCCCGAGCGGCGCGCGGGAAGGCGTCCGCACGCAAACGCAGCACTGCCCCCGTGTGGCCGGACGGGGAGCTGCAGGACCGGCTCAGCGTGGCGAGGAGGAGAATAACAGAGTGAAGTCACCTCCAGCTGCAGCTGAGTGTATTTAATCCTCAGCTGAGCGATGTCCTCTCCAGCCTGCATCTTCTTATACAGATCCAGCTCTGTGTCCAGCAGCTCCTTCTGCGCCTGCGGCGAGACCGAAAACACACACATTTACAAAGCTAGCTTAAACAGGCACGCAAACGCACACATGCACACACTCACAGATGTGTGCGCACACACACACAAATTAAGAAAACACAGAAAAACACATTTATAAAGCTAACTGAAACACATACATGCCCACACGTGCACACACACTAATTCCAAAAAAATATATATATTCTAACACCAATTCAAAGTTGCTGCTGGGTTAAAAACACTTCCATCAAGCCCTTTATCGGCTAAACTCTGATCCAACCATTAGAGCTAAAGTGCATAATCAGCACTTTAAGTACTCATTCGTTTGGTCAGGTAATCCTGGGGCATGTCGAAAGCTTTGAAGCCTTTCATCGTTAAAACCCCACCTGAGCTTTGCTCTTCACCACCTTCTGAGCGTTTCCGCTGGAGACGGCCTTGATTTCGGCCTGCAGTTTGGTTATGTTCTTCGTCAGCATGGTCAGAGTCTCCATCACTTTAGCTTTGTCCTCAGGCTTTATGGATTTGTTCTTCTCTAGTTTGGAGATCAGCAGCTAATGGCAAAAACAGAACACGTCATCCTTCACTTCTGCAAACAGGCTTTGAGGTACGTCCAAATAACATTCTCTGAAAACGTATGATGTAGTTTTTGAGTGTGATTTATGAAATAAAACTCCACCTCAGGATTTCCTGAGACAAACTCACCTTCTGCGTCTCGATGTGTTTTTCCAGAATTTCCTGCTTCTTTTTCCGGACGTCCTGCTGAAGCTTCAGAGCCTCCTGCCAAAATGATTACAGAGCCGCTTAGTGGCAGAAAGAAGAATGCTGGAGTGATACAGTGCCATTCGGTACTATTTTTCATATCGGGAAAAATTAGTGCTTTATAAAATTCACATGGAAATAATTTTCACAGCTATTGATATTGAATGTGAAAACCTCAATAACGTTTAAAGGACCTGTCAGACACCAGGAATAATCCATTTGCTTTAGAGGAGGAATAAATTCAAAAAATGACTTGAAGGCGAGTGAGAAGGAAAACAGAAATTCCTCAGTCCCCAAGTGACAATTAAAAATAATACCTTTAGAGAAAATCGATTCACTAAAAAACTCAATCACTAATACTATAATATATGTGGCAAATAATATGCCACAAGCATACGAGACAGAACTTCAGGTAAGTGCTATACCTGCACGAGTCAAACGTATCGATTTTTGAAGCTCAAACCCAAAAAAGCTCATCTATTAACTCCTTTAAGCTTATTTTTTTTAATACTCTTACAAAATTATAACTATAGTCCATTTACTGGAGAACTCAAAAAACTTCAATAACAAAAGCTAAGAATTCTGCTGCTTATTGTGACCTTTCTCAGAGTACAGGTGGAAAGGTGTCCATGACTTTGAGGGTGACAGACCTGCTTCTTCTTCAGAGCCTCCTCAGTGAAGGCGGTGTTGGAGAAGGGCAGGCTCTTCTGGGCCGCTTTCAGTGCCGCTGGGTTGTACACGGTTTTCGTCAGACCCGTGGACGTGGAAAACACCTGCGAAACACGGCAGGAGAACAACAAAGCATGAGCAACAGCAACATTTACACTCCCATCACACACACACAAACATAAAAGTTGTAAAACAAACTGCATTTCACTGTAATATTAATACCAATGTCTTCAAGTAGTCAAACCAGGTTTTGCCTAAATTTAGGCAGAAATCGTGCAATACCTTTCCTCCGGGAACTGAGGGCTTTGGGGGAAGTCCCAATCGGTCTTTCACCGACATTTTTGCCGTGTTCTGCAAATATATTAATGAAATCAAAAATTTAATAAATAAAATACCTTTAAAAACACCAGTACAGAATTATAAGCATTACCTAAATGAGGGAATTATTCTTTTTTGGCTTTCTTCAAAGGTCAACTGTGTTAACAGTTTTATTAATCAAATGACAAACTGTTTTACAAGGAGACAGGCGTGCTTAATTGGAGGTTGGAGGTTTCCGCTCGGCCTCCTTGTACAATAATGTCTTAAATCCATAACAACTCACAGTGAGAGGACATTGGCTACACTTAGCAGCACAGGCATTATGCGTGTTACACCGTTTCAATCAGGGGAAGAGAAAGACCAGGAATATTTCTTATTACAGCTACAGTGCACCATGTCATTTCATAGCATTACAGCGCATGCGATAAGGACACGCGCTTTCCCACAGTGCTGCACTAAAAGTGTACGCAGTCGAGCAGGCTGATCGCCACACGCCGCACGCGCACGCAGGCAGGCACGCGCACGCACCGTAGCAGTCACGCTGGGGTCCTGTGAGGGTTCGGGGTCGCTGCAGGGAATGGGGCCCAGGCGGTCCTTCACTGACTGCTTCAGGGTGGCCACGGGGGCCTGCGGGGCCGACTGCAGGCCCTGGGATAAATACGCATCACAGTGCTGTTACTATGGGACTGCGTTAGCATGGAAACCACCGCGCTGTTACTTAGGTACTTAGGTACACCTAAGTATCACTAGAACTTTTTACTGTGGAACTGCAAGTAGCTAAATTTTGATAGATGACAGACAGACAGACAGACAGACTTAAAACAGGGTTGAAGCAGGTTTATAAAGCTGTACAGCAGGTCTCTGTTGGGGACCAGTATTTAATCCAGCCCAACATTTCTAAATACTTGTGTAGGTGTTTTAGAGCACTAAGGACTTATATACAAGCTCGATACTGGCCTGGCAAAATGCCTCCACAATTTGACTCCATGCTGAACTGCAGGAAACCGTTACTGTTATTTGGATGCTTACTGTTGCGGTCAAATCTGAAGGAACGTGATAAAAATTAGTGAGTACAATAAAACCTGCCACTATCTGGCACTAGATATTCCCTCGGCCACAAACTGAGCCGCTGTCAGGCGAGAGACAGGTGATAGACAGGTGACAGGCAGGTGACGGACAGCTGAGGGACAGGTAACTAGGGGTGGCGGCGTGGCGGCCTGGCGGGTAACCGCACCGTCTGCAGCGGGGCCTGCGGCGGTAGGTCCTGCCGGTGCCAGTACACCTTGATGAAGCGGTTGTTGAGCACGGCCTCGGTGCTCAGGATGGCCCGCTTGGCCTCCTCGTGTGTGGAGAACTGGATGAGCGCCGCCTCGGGGTCGTTCCGGTACGCCACCTATTAAAGAAAATAAAGACAAACGCAGGCGTACGTGAAAACACTGAAGACAGACGGGGAAGGCCCTGGGAACCCTAAAGTTAGCAAACCACAAGCACATCAGTCAGCTGGATACATGGGTAGAGACATAACATACCCCAGATAAGTCAGCTAGCATGACAGACCATATGGTAAAATGAACTCGTATGATACGGTGGCACTTCGTTTAAGAAACAGACACGATGGGTGTAATTCCAAACAATGCATTCTCAGTTCATCCTGTTTGCTATACATGGCCAAGATTGAGAAGAAGACTCACCTGCAGGTTGACGATGGTTCCAAACTTGCTGAAGTGTTCGTTGAGCTTGCTGATGTTGTTCAGCTCGGCGGGGATCTGCCACACGTCCAGCTTGGCGTTCAGAGGCGCCATCTTCTTGTGAAACCCCTGGTGGTTGGGCTTATTGAAACAGTGCCTATGGAGAGCAAACACAAACGCGCATTCAGCTATACATGGAATCCAACTCAACACTGCAGCTTCAACATCCTAACCCTAACTGCAGCTTATTCTCTGACATAACTGCACAAGAATATCACATTTTCATGGGGGTATATTCACAATATTACATTATTATGCCTCATATACCATACAAATATATACTGTAAGTGAGTGAGCATTTTCACATGAAAGAATTCCAAATGATCATAAAATAGAGGCGAGGACTGAATTATTCGTAGAAAACACAGCAAAAATATTAAATGTGCATGAAGACTGCATACACTGCTCTGTTCGTGAGGAATTATTTTAATAAACTATGAATTTACGAATAAATGCAAGTAATAATTTAGTGAACGCTTAACGGACAAACTGTTTGCAAAGAAAAAGATAGCACTGGAACCAATTTAAAAGTCAAAATTAAAGACTAATGTTGATTGCCTGAGACACCAGGCAGGTTTGTTGCACAACACTGCCCCCAAGAGAGCTACTGGAGTAACTACACCAACTGTAATCCAAACTGGCAAGGAATGACATTTGGTACAATTTCTCATTTTCAAGTTCATATTCCAACTGACAGTGATCAGGGGCCATGGGACAGGTGATCTGTAGTCATAGACACAGTTCCTCACGTATAGTTCCTAAATCCAGAAGCAAACCCTGTGATATTGACCTGACAGACACAGACTAAAACACCCCTAAGGAAAGCGCCCGCTCAGCAGAAAGCCCGGGCTCTCTAACAGTGAAGCAGAGGCGTGGCGCGTACTTGTCAAACCAGGGCTTCTTTGGGGGGCCCCCTCCGTCGAGGTGGCCCCCGGGCCGTTTCCGGGGGTCAGACTCCACCACTATCCTCATGTTGTTGTTGCTCATGGGCTTTTCTGGAAAGAGACGGAATGGATCGCGGGTGAAACAGGGAGGAGGGACGCATGGCAGGCACGGCCGCAGAGCGCTGAGCCCACGCTACCGAAATGTGAGCCGGCAGCAGCTGCACAGGGAACGGCGTTATTAGACATTACATCATCCCATTTATTAAAGGAGTACAGGAGCGCGCGCAGCTAGGCCACTGTAAAGTATCTGTGCTAACTGATACAGGATGTCTGTGTCTGCTGTGTCTGTAGCACATAGCTAATCATGTGCATTTCTGCAAGCGTGATGACTGGCTGCATTTCCTTAAGTCATTTTATTTCAGTACACTACCAAAAACATCATCTATACTCTAGAGCAGTGGTAACCAACCATGTTCCTGGAGATCTACTGTCCTGTAGGTTTTCACTCCAACCCCAACAAAGCACATCTCATTCAACAGCTTAGACAGAGATTTCATTGAGCTACTAATTGGTAGAGTCGGGTGTGCCAAATTAGGGTTGAAAGGAAAACCTGCAGGGTTAGTTACCACTGCTCTAGAGGAATAAAGAGGGGGGAGGGAAGGAGAAAGAAAGAGAGGAGCGGGAGGAGGGAAGAGGACTCAGACCTCGGGGGGGCAGGTCTTCGCCCATGGTCAGGCCGATGAGGTTGGGCCGCTGGGCGTGCACCCGGTGCCGGTACATGGGGCGGGCGCTGCTGGTTATGCTCGGCGCTTCGGGGTTGTACACGTCGTGCTCGTACGTGTCTGAGGGGCGAGAGAGAGCCACAGGAACACAGGCTGTCATCTTCACTCTTCAGAAACCCTTACCTTCGTGGAGTGGGTACACTTCACATCAATCTTATCGATCTTTATTTTTGTGTAGTGCCACTTACAAACAGTTACTCTGCTGTTCACAAATGACTTAAATTATTAAACAGACTACTTCTTAAAAAGGGGAGGGTTGGAGAATCACTCCCCAACCTGTTAAAAGGCAATCAAGCACAACATTAGAAGAACAGTGGAATGCAGAAAAGAATAGCTCAGTCAACACAAACACTGGACCAAACAAGCCCAGCATTTTTCAGGGCGACAAGGAAACTCAGGTCCTGGGATGGACAATTCTACACCAGACGGCATGAAGGCTATGAAACTGCAGCCTATTCAAGGACTAAATGGGCTTCTGAAATACAGCAATTACCCTCCATTTGTACGCAAGAGCCACCACATTAGCCCCCATGCAGGAATCAAATCTGTAAACCCCTAAACTCCTTTTGAAAGTTCTAGGCACAGTGTTAGCATACACCTTCTTCCGGGGGGAAGCTCACCTGACGTGAGGAGAGGAGGCGGGGCTTGGGGAGGGGGCAGGTGCACCCCTGACGTGACGATGGTTGGCACAGAGCTGGTAATGGAGTTGGGCGGGGCATCCATTCCAGAGGGCTGCAGGGGCGGGAGGGGCGGAGGCGGGCCTGGAACAGATGCAAAGGACCATTATAAGCTGGAGATCTCAAACTCCAGGCCTGCAAGGTCACAGCATCTGCTGTGTTCTGCAGTGTTTCAGCACTTAAAAGATACTTCAAGGACTGGTTCACTTTCATTCAACCCAGGCTCTTGAAATGATGTTTCCCTTCATTTATAATCGTGCACACCTCACTGAGAGCTTCAGTACTGCAAAACTTACCCCTCAGCAGAAGCCTTTCAGTGGGGTAAGTAGTCAGGCCTTCAAAAACCATTATAAATCTCATATTCAATAGGACCGGGGCTGTAAAATGAACCTATCCTTTAAGCACTTCATTTACATCACTGAACAGCTAAAGCAGTCCGCAGGCTAGAGACCACACACCTGGAGCCCAAGGCCAAAACTCAAAAGAAAAACCACAAAACCTACAGAAATAAAAGCCATCCAGGACTGGAGGTTGACACCCCTGTGATGAACGTGCTTAAAACCGACACAGGCGGGTGTAAGTACACGTGGTTTCCCGGGAGACGGACTCTCCCCGAGCATACCTGCGACGGGCGGGAGGCTAGGGGGCATGGTGCCTGGCGGGGGCACGGGAGGGCGCAGATTGACGGGCGGGGGCGTCATCAGAGGAGGAGGGGGAGGGAGCCCAGGAGGGGGCGGGCCGTCCACCACGGGATGGGGCTGGGCCTGAAAGGGGAGGATGCTGGGAAGGTTGACGTCCTCCACCACCACGGGGTCGCTCCCGTGGTCGAATGGACACATGTCCCCGCGCATGCAGAAGCCTTTCTCTGGAGAGAGAAACAGACACGCCGCTCACATTAGGAACACTGTCACCGTGGTGACAGGAGACGATAATGTAAAGTAAATATGTCCACCTAATGTTTACACAAAATAATGCCTGAAGAATAACTTTCATCAGCAACCCTGTGCACACTGCCACAGGTGCAAAACTGCACTTTTGTATTCCAGATGGTATCTTCCAAGCACCAGTAATGTCTTGAAACAATGCCTAATCTAGTTAATGATGCGCATCGTGTGCGAGCACAGCTGCCATACCTTACAATTTAGCCATTCTGCAGAGGCTTTAAACCGAAGCAACTTGCAGAAGTGCATTTAACACCATAAGCAGATACTGCTACAGCTAGAAATAGGCAAAGTGACAATCAGATAAGAGCCGCCATCAAAGTGTGCACCTCACCCTGTAAAACACCGCTGGGAAGTGCAGCAGCTGGGAGGCTGAAACGCTAAAGCCTTCATACCGCACTATTCTGTATGTTACAGGCAATCCATTCACAGAGCTAGATACTTACTGGAGCAACTCAAATTTAGCTCAAGGGTGCGACTGCACTGCCCCACTGGGAAATGGAACCTGCAGCGTCTAGCGCTCAATACTACACTGGCACTCAGTTTATCAACAACAGGATGAGTGCCCACAGCAGTCCATGTGGACCTTTCTTTGGCTACGTTTACACCGCCTGGTAAGTGTGACCCAATTCTGATCTTCCGCTCACACGCCACAGATCAGATATGTACTACGAACATGTAAACAGGAAACAAGCGCATGGAATAAAGATACTTTCAGACTCGTTCTGACAGGAATCTGATATCTGCCAATGTGACTCATCTAAAAGCACAGATTGGAACTTCCAGGTCATTGCACATTGCACGTCATTCAAAATGAGATATTCTTATACTTTATCGCATTTGAAAAACGTGCAACGTAACGAGCAGAACCACCCTCCGTCGGAAACATTAAATGCTATAATAAGTGAAATGGTAGACGAAGCCTTAGGCCAGCGGACTAATATCAAGGTCACGTGACTTTGAATCCTGTTGAGGCTCAGAGTCAATGCAGGCCAATATACAGGGGATGTTCGTAGCAGACCTCTAAAAGATGCTTTGGAAAGCAATATCCTGTATCGTCAGACTTGTTTGTGTCCATTACAAATGGCGAAATGGCTGTGCCTGCCTGGTTGTTTACTTTCGTTTGGGTAACCAAACCATTGTGTATGTATGCGGGTTGTTTCAAATGTAAACTATCTTAACACAGGTATTGGATAAGGGTCACATTTAAAAGTACATGTAAACAGACAGTCAAATAAATTGGACACAGGCAAAAAAAAATCAGAACTGGGTATCAAGACCTGCGAAGTAAACAAACCCAAACTGTTACATCGATTTCCTTGATGCACACTATTCTGAAGTCAGCCTAATGACACATGATTGGACATGCACACAGCACTGAGGTCACAGTAAAGGAGTATCCTGGGTTACCGTCGTAGTCACGGCAGCGCTTGCGCTGGGGAGGTCCCCTCCCGTACGAGCCGTGCTCCAGCGGGTGGTCCTCGTGGAACTGCGACCAGCTCTCGGTGGTGCTGTTGCCGTGGTGAGTGGGCGCTATGACGGTGATGGTGCTGCTGAGCGTGGGCACGGGGAAGTGGCTGGACACGGCACCGGCCACCAGGGGCGCCGGAGTGTAGCTCTCCACCGGCTCGCACCGCTCCGCCCGCTCGTGCTCATACTTGGGCTTCCCAGCGTCCTTTTCTGCAAGTACAGGGCAGTGCCCTTTAGGAATTACAATGGCGTTACACATTTGAACCAAAACTTTTCTGTTAAAAAGGGCATTACAGATAGAGGGATTTCACAGTTTTCATAGTAGCAGTAGATGTAAGGTATTCCTAGACGGAAGGATTTTCCCCTCTCCAGGCAAGTAAAATATAAACCAGTATTAGGTTAGCGGGGCTTAAGGGTCTACAAGGGCACAGACCCCCAGCACTAAAATCCGTTAAAATCAAGTAAAAATTTATGCCAAGTACAACAGTGGCAGTATCTTTATTAGTGATGACTCTGATAGTGGTGGGAGGGACTATTCTACACTATAGAATATAATCATCACCAGACCACCAAATTTGCCACACTTACTCTTAGTAATTATTTTACTGGGGCACAGAAAGAATATCTCTGCGGCATGAGTCCCGGTAAACCGGGTCAGGTCACAGTTCTGGTGTCAGGTCTTAGAGGCTCACCACTCCTGGTCCTGCTCTGGCTCCTGGACCGGCTCCTGGTGCGATCTCTGTCGCGGTCTCTCTCCCGGTCACGTTCCCGGTCACGCGGGCGGTCCTTGCTCCAGCTGCGACTTCGGCTGCGGCTGTAGCTGCGGCTGCGACCGCGCCTGCGGTTGTAGCGGTCTCGGTACGAGTCCCGCCTTGGTGGGTTCCGGTCGTAGTCCCTCTTTCTGGAGCGGTCGTCTTTCTTGCGGTCATCCCCTCGTCTGTTTCAGGCCATGAAAAGGGGGCAACTTTCATTAACTTACAATTTAAAAAATAAAAAAAACATTTTTAATACTAATATGGTAAGAACAGATAACTTATCCACTCAAACTGCAGTAAATTGTTTAAACTAAACATAATGCCATCTACATGAATATTAAAACAGTACATTAAAGATAATGATCTTGTCTATCATGTAAATTAAAGTCTAGGTCAGGAAGGAACTGGTGCTGGTATTCACATTTTGGAACACAGTCCATGGATGAAAGCTTCCATTTCAAGAACACAAAAGAAAAGAAAAATGACTCTGAACAAGAACCCTCTCTTTAGCTTGTGACAAAACTGACATGCCGTGAATCAAATCAGAGTTGCTCTCATCCATTACCTACAATGCAAGGCATTACAGCAAGCAGTGAAGTATAATACTGAGCTTAGGGCTGCAGAGAGAGGGGGTTTTGCCTGTACAGAAGCAGTGCTGTGTGTGTGTGTGTGTGTGTGTCTGTAGTAACATGGCTCTCTCACCGGTTGTCTCTGTATCGCGAGCTGGACTGGGGGGGGCTGTGGTTCACCCTTCTTGAGAACTTCTTCTCCCTCTCATCCTCTTTGTTTGGCTGCGAAACACACAACACCAGCAGCCTTAGCGCGTGCCTCTGAACACAGCTCAACGCAACTGAACACAGCCTGAGAGCATGCTGCAGAACACAGCCCGCAGAACTAAAACATCTGAATTAATCTCTTATCCGCCTCTACAGATTCAGCACAGTGATTCTAAATAATTTAATCACCTCAACATGAAATCTCCCCAAAGTGAGCTTTAGTATTTCTGCATATCCACTCATTCCCAAAACTAGACTCAGTGACGTTCCTGAAGAGCACTTAAATGCTGATATTAATGCCCTGGAGGATGTATTTTCCCACAGCACGGCCCAGCATATTCAGAGAGGTGTGAGGGTAATCACAGTGAGAGTGTCCACACTGCATACAAATCCAGCTATACAAACATATCGTCAATTCACTGCAAGGTAAGTCTATATTTAAACAAACATCATTACTCATGCGTTACAGTTGCCCAGGTTGCCCAAGGTAGCAAAGTATGATGGTTAGGGAACTGGTCCAGGTAGGGAACTGCCGTTGTACCCTTGAGCAAGGTACATAATCTGCAGTGCTTCAGTATATCTGTATCAATGGATGCAATGTAAATGCTATGTAAAAAGAAGTTGTGTAAGTCGCTATGGATAACAGCGTCTGCTAAAATGCCTGTAATGTACATGATGTACCCCCAACATTTTACATACGAGTTTAATGCAAAATTACAATTAAAAATTCCCACAGCACAAATCACATCAAAACTATTTTTAGCAACTTGGAAAACAGGTAAAACAAAATTTTCATCTGGCTAGAATGACAATGTACTTATTATTGTAATAATTGATAACACTGGACAATTCAGAAAACACCAATGAAGACATCTAACTGAAGCAAATCAGGTGAAGTACCTTGCTCAAGAGTACAAAGGCGCTTGATGGAAGAACGGTCATCCTGGACCTGGGAACTGAACCTGCAACCTTTGGGTTACAAGTCCAGTTCCCTGACCGCTGCATTACACTGCTACCACTGTACTACACTGCTGCTAAACTACACAGGATAATCCGGTGCACGATTTAAACAGGATGCTTACCAACAGCACCACAGTACCTAACACATAAATCTAGCTACATGTAGCGCAGTCGTACTGGCACCATTTCAATCAGTCCACATTTAGCAGGCTACATTTGCTGGGATTGCATTATGTTTCACGGCTCAAAAATAGCATCTAGAGTTCCGTTTCACAATGAGACAGTGTTTCCACATCTGACTCAACACCTGCACTTAAGCAGTGCAGAGTACCTGCGTTAAGGGTGCCATGTCATTAACGGATCAATTTCATGTGCCAGTCAGTAACAAAACAATTAACAGTCACCAAGTTACCAAGACCAGCTGTAGGAATCTATATCCGTCCATCCACCTTATTGAAAAGGCTCTACCAGTTAAGGAACATACAATATTACAAGCTGAACTGTCACATTGAACCTTCTAGAAGGCAGAAGTAACACCTCACATTGACAAAATCAGGCAGAAATGGTCCCACCTCATCTTTTTTCAGGTCGTCTTTATCCTGCCTCTGGTGAAGTTCTGTCCTTCCAGTGGATGTGGGCTGCTCGAACTGAGGTAGATAGCTCTTTGAGTTCACAGCGTCGAAAAGCCTGTCGACAAAGGTCTGCGTCTCTGGAATCACATGGGGGGGGGGCACGTTTGACTGACACTGCGTTTTTCCACAGTGTATACCACAGAGTAAGAGGGATCGGTGACTGTGGAGACTGAGATGTCAACCGCTAACACAATTACGAGATGAAATAGTCAAGAAATAGGCCTACTAAAATCCATTGTATGCAGAACTTCACCAAGCCACAATAAAAATATTTTAAAAATACAAATATAAGCTATTACTTTATTTTCCAGATTTTGGCTTAGATCCCAAACCGTGATGTGTGCTGCTTTATCCTTCAGAAATAAAGTTAAGAATACTGTAAACCATGTAGTGTCAATCTTAACACAAGATTAAAGGCCATTTCAACAAATAAAAATTTCAGAAGACTTCTCAACCCAAAAAAGGCACCATTAGGGACTGAGAGAAGCTACAGCCACAGCAGTCTGGCCATTTAACACATGCCCTCTAGTGGGAGTGACAGGTTGCAGAGTTAAAAGCACTGAAAATGTGTTTTAAAAAATGAAAACATTTTTTAAGTGGTCAGAGCTGGTCAGAAAACACTAATGAAAGCCATTCTTCACTGAAAGGCTAGCTCACCAGGGACCGTTCAGTCAACAGAGCCCAGCTGTGAACTGGCTCATAATGAAAGTCAGACAGCACAGGAAGCTAAACGGACAGCTGACAGCTGCTTCTTTTGGGTGGCTGGAGGCCTTTCTTTTTACCATAACTTTGTCCTTAACACCACACAGGAAGTTTCCAGACATGTGAATGCCCTGCTGGGGGCTGAGTTTGATACGCACACTAGAGCTTTCATGATACCGTAATTTTGACTCTAATGCCGATACCAGGTTTGGTATCATAATACTCAATACCAATACTTAAAAGCAAAGTCAACATGCTCTCCTGTCTAAGGATAAAGTATAAAAGAACAGCAGAATAAAACACTATTAATAAATGATTACTGTCCTCCTAATTTTTGCGTTCAGGTACTGTCCTCCCTGCTCTGCTCTACATATGCAGGCCACGAGAGGGAGGGCCAGCTCACACAGCACGAGTCGGCTCTATGTCACATTTAAAAGAAAAAATAATGAAGACAAAAGTATAGTGTGTTGCTTACACACATAATCAACAAAAAACCGAAAAATTATTTTGGGTGAGCCGCCCAAATAAATTTGTTGTATGGGAAACACTGGACAAAGGGAAGCCAAGTGAACACAAAAAACATATTTAAAATAATTATTTCATTTATTTAATGAAAAATGTTATCAAACACTTAGATCACCCATGTGAAAAAGTACTTGCCCACTTAGTTACTCAATCAACCAATTAACCAAATTTAACTGATAATTAGCTTCAGCTGATTGAACACAGCCAGGCTTGATCGCAGCCAGCCCTGTTGGATCTAAATCTCACAACTACTGAACCTTACCATCAGAATGAAGTAGTCACCACAAGCTTCCACAAGCACACTATGGCACAATTAAAGGAAATTCCAGAAGAGGTGAGAGAAAAAAACTCATGAAATAGCCTATATTGGTCTGGAAAGGGTTGCCTAGCCATTTCTAAGGCTTCAGGTCTCTACCGAACCATAGTGAGGGCCATATCTCCAAATAGAGAACAGTGGTGACAGAGATACTGTGGCAGGACCTGAAATCAGCAGTTCATACTCGGAAACCTACCAATTTGACTGAATTAAAGCAGTTCTGCACAGAGGGAGCTAAATTCCTCCACAGCAATGTGAAAGTCAGATATCAGATGATAGGAAGCATTTTCAAATGGGTGATATGAATGATAACTTTTTTTCATTAATAGTGTTTAGTCAGGTTCCCTTTGTCTAATGTTACATTTTGTTGAAAGATCTAAAAACCATTCAGTGTAATAATAGAGGAAATCAGGAAGGGGTCAAATACTTTTTCGCAGCACTGTATGACAAGCTAACTAGTAACGTAATATTCGCTACTGCAAACCTGGCCATGTTATCAGCACACTTCGCACTTAGGTGAAGCACGAGGCGAGCTGCTTGCACTCCGTAGAAGTTTCTCAGCATATGCAAGTAGCTTACTGCTGCACCCATTGTGGTTGCATAGGCAAATCACTACTAGACAGACAAGATCCCCAGTTCATACACAACGTGAAACGCTTTTGAGACAGGAATCAAAAATATGAAATCCTATAACCAAACCGTTTTTTCACATTACAGTACCGAAAAAGTATCAATGTTTCGGGGGCATCGTGCAAGACGGAAAGCCAACATACCTTTCTGAAGAAATACATCCAACTGGTCAATGCATAGTGCTTTCAGTTCCTTCTCGGTTTTGTCCTTTTTCACTAAGGCAACCACATACTTTGCAAGGGCAGAAGGATCCGCATCACATCTGAAAGGCAATACAAATAGAGAATCAAAGTTACAGTTAAGCCCAAAATTATTCATACCCATGCTAAATATTGAGTTATAGTGAATTTTTATTTGACGAATAGGTTTCTTCTGGCTGGAAATGACATAAGAAGGTGACAAAAGACAGTAAGACATTGTGTTAGAGATATTAATGAAAAATGTTACCTATTTCTGTTTTTTTTTTACATTTTTACAAAAAATGCCATGTCCAAAATTATTCATACCCCTTGAAATTGTCGCACATTTTTGAGGAAATGCAAGCTTCTATACCATTCAAAATATTCCTGGTAATTTCTACCATGTTCTAGAACACTCTAATCAACTATAAATTGAGAACAGCTGATGCAGTTACAGGGACTTTGAGTTCTTTTCTTTTGACTACTTCAATGGACCGCTGGCATACAGTGTGAACCTTTATTGGTGAAGCAAACAATATTTACTGTTATTATTTTCCTCTTCAGAATTGATAAATAAAGAGGTAAACTATTTCACTCTGATTTCATGCATATTCAGGTGTGTTCTTTCACATTTTCTGAAATTGCAATATATTGCTTTTGCATCACAATACATTGAATTGTGACACTTGTATTGTGATATGTATCACATTGCCAAATTCTTGCCAATGCACAGCCCTACTCCAAACTTTCTATGCAAGAAAATACAGTAATAAAGGCCTATCGTACATTACGGACTGGAATCCCCCCACAAAATTTTAATTAATTGAAATTATTAAAAATTAAATGAAATAACTCAAACTTTTGACAATGTTGAATGATAGACCACATCCTGATGTACTTTTAACCTCAGGTGGGTGAAATATTACTGGAGAAGTTCTAAATAATTCCACTCCATTATCTGCTGGATAGCTCATTTGGTTAAGGATCACAGTCTGAGATAGAATCTGGACCCTGCCAATGTAGACTGGACGGTAGCTCAAAGGATGATGCGCAATTAACAACCACATCGCCCAGGATATGGGAGGGTTCATTCCATTAGGGGTCCACGCTTCATCGCTCTGTAGCAACCCCCAATAGAATATGGTGCGTTAACCAAATGAGCCACCCAGCAGCTAAAGGACTGGGATAATTTGGATAAACTGCAATGATACTTCACCCAACTATTTCACCCAACCCAATAGAAAATTTGGAGTGGGATTATTTAAAAACACTACAGTAATATTTTACACAAATTGAATCAGGACATCCTCTATTATGAACAAGTTTAAAAATTCTGAGACATTTGAATTCTGGGGGGTGAAATTCCATTCCAACGTGTCCCTTTTTCCATAGGCTGATATTACCATTCACAGAAAGTTTGGAGTGGGATTACTTTAAAAACCTACAGTTGTACTTCACCAACTAGCCAGATGTTTACCAGTATCTGATCGGTCATAAACGTGTCGAAATTGAGACCTTTTAATATCTGGGACAAACTGAAATACAAATTAGACCTATTTTCATTAGCCCTAGTATTGGGTACTATAGACAGTTCTGAGTGGGATCATTTCAAAACGGTGCTGTAATCTTTCGTCCAAATTATTTCAGATGCAAATCAACACAAACTTGTATAAAGCTAAACATGTTTTTGAAGCACATCATGATCTTCGAAAAACTGCAAGGAAAACCGTGAAAGCGCAAAATCGCACAACGCTACCGATTTCAAGGTAGACCGGCAATTTCGAATCGGAAGCCAACTTCAACGACGTTAATGTTCGGACGTCCTACTGAGTCGCTATATCAGTAACTTTAATAAATAGCAAGATGCAGTATGCTGAACCTAAATAGCAAACGATATAACCGATGGACAAAAGCACATGGATTACAATCGAATGGCTGGCTATCGAACTTCCATCTAGACAGTCAGAAAGAATAGAAATATAGATTAGAATCTAGTCGTAGTAGCCATTACCTGCATGCCTCACCTATTGGCCATTTTGTGCCCAATCAAGTTAGCCAACTTTGGCTAGCAAGCAATACTCTTTGGTTTGCTGTACGTTACTATGCGTGCCGTAAAAAACACAACTAACTTAGCTAGCTATTTTATGTAGCATGCTGACTGGCTAGCTAACTACCACGAACAACACAACGAGCTCCATCCAATAATAAGATGCAGTTAGTTACTTACATGGGTTCGAGGGTCTTTGAAAGCCACGACTTCAAGGCATCAAGGTTTTCTATGATCATTTTAGAACGTAGCCAATCCTCAAAATTGTAGCTTTCCAGGGAGGAAAAATCAGCGAATCGGCGAGGTTTCCCACTCGATCAGCAGCAACCTGGCTAGCTAGCTAAGTACATGCAATGTGCCTGGTTAGCTATATTCCCCAAGGCCTGACGGCGTGCTTGCTGCGGATCAGGCGTTTTGCTTCTTCGATTATCGTGTGGTTTAAAACGAAACAAAAAAACTGCAAAATGGTCATAAATAAGTTTTTTATTCAGGTTCAGTTCAAAATAAGTAGCTAGTAAGCTAACTAGCTTAACTGTACGAGACTCTCCTTTGCGCGTTTCTTCCACCCTCTCTCCGTAAAAATGGCGACTATTTACTCTCGTTTCAAGAAATCGCGAGATTATATTCCAGATACCTCTTCTAAAGCGACGTCCACATTTCTAGCGACGTTTTTTTTAGCGCGCTACGACCACAGTGCAACTGAACGAAACCGGTTTACAGCGATCCAATCAGAAGATGGTGTTGCAGCCTTTTCATTCCAATGAGATACTGTACAAAACCTTAAATTACATAACTGTGGTCCCATGGGGGACTACATTTGGAAAAGTTCAAGATAAGGCGACGGGACTCCAGTGTAGCCCACAATACAGTTTCGGTATACCCTACGCTAAAGACACTTTGACTATATTTGAGAAAAGAGGCTATACAATTTCGTCTTTATCCTTTACTACACATCTGTTTGCATCTGTATGGTTAATATATATATATATATATATATATATATATAAACACAATTACACAGTTATAATGACTACACAAGAGTTACAATGTATGCTGAAAAATGTCAGAATTGTAGGCTATTCTGATACTAACACAATCACTCTTTAAACAACATTTTATTTCCCAAAACATATATAGGTGTTAAAATGATTGGAACCCGTTTTCATTACCAAGTACACCCTCCCTTTGCAAGGATAACACTACGGAGTGGCCTGCTAGTTTACGGGGCAAACACCAAAGGTGCAAATCACTCCATTGTATTCCTTGGTAGGCCTATTATTAGCCTACTAAGCTTTCTCAGAGACTGTAAAAAAGAGCTTTCTTCAGCGTCTTTTATTTATTTATTTATTTATTTTTTTTTAGTTCAGGCAAACCGCCTAGTTGCTTTTTACAAAACTTACAACATCAATAGAAGGTTACTGCAAATGACGTGTGAGCAATTTTGGCCTTGATTAGCCACTTGGTGGCACTACAGTAAACATTTGAAAATAATTAAAAAAAACGTTGACCTGCCGTAACTCCTGACTCCTTTGACATAGAATCCAAATTATTTTTGTTAGATTCATCTCTTCCCAAAGAAAACATTCACCCCTTCCTAAAAAAAGTGCATCTGGCAAGATTTTCTGCAATTTTGATTTTTTTTTTTAAACCATGAACAATCTATATCCTCCTAGGTGCTTTGACTGGTTTGCATGAAACTTTAAATATAGCATTAAGTCGTGAATGTCTAACATCCTAGTGTACAGAATGTTACTTTACTTAAAATGTGCCTGCAGTAAGCCAATGAATTTGCATGTGGGGATGGGTTTTGACCAAAAACCTAATAAATCCCAAACGGTTTGACAAAAAGTGATGACATTTGAAGTAAATACTGATCGTCCCACCCTGAGATCAACTGCATAGAATTGGCCTGATTAGATAAGACAGAATAAGATAGACTTTATTGTCCAGAGGGAAATTTGCCTGCTATATAAAATGCATATGTATAATACAAATAAATCATCAGCCCTAGTAGCACTTGCCCATCTCAGGGAGCTCAACATTTTTTTTTTTTTTAAATGCACTTGCCCATCTCAGTTGCACTTGCCCATCTCAGGGAGCTCAACAATTCTTAAAAATGGAAAAAAAAAAAAAATAACTGAAAATCACTGTTACTGTGTAGACATTTGAAACTTGCTACAGGGACTAAACCCTTCATTATAAATATGCACATTTATGTTTTGGTTTCTGTCATCTTTAATTGGTAGCCATTTTGGATTTTGTTCATATAGCAGTTTTTCTACTTTCACCTGGTTGATTCGCATGCAAATAAGCAGCCTGATAAAGGGTAGCCTCTCAACTATGACTGGTAAAATTCTGGGCTGATTGCCCACACTGTGGCACACTAGCTGTCAACTGAATTCCCAGAATTAGACAATGATAAGTCTTGCTCTGTTTGACTTCTGACACAAAACTAATGTCAGAAGATACCCCCTCTCACACATTATACATTTGCTTGAAGGACACATTAGTCTACCATTGTGGATTTACCACCATATTGAATAAATAAAATAAAATAAAATAAAAACACTTAAAATCTATCTCCCAGACAGTTTAACTGATTTGCATAAAACTCAGCTTGTAGCATGTACTCGTGGATCTTGAAAACAAGCATAAAAAGCTGCTACGCTTCAAAAAAATGTGCATGAAGTAAGCCAATGAATTTTGCATGCAGGCATGGCTTTTATGAAAAAGCGAATCAATCCCAAATAGTTAGACATAAAGTAATGACACTCGGTGTATGCATTGACAACTCAATCCTGAGATCAACTCGAAAGAATTGGCCCGATTAAAACACAAGGTGGCATTATAAAGTCCAGCAAATTGTAACTAGAAAAAATCACTAAGTTCATACCTGCTAGGCTGACTAAGCACCTCATTAGGAATATGCATCTTTATGTTTTTTTTTATTTTATTTTTAATATGCATATATTTGTGACTTTGAGTTCATGGCTTAATTAATTGGTTTATTTATTTTAAGAAATTAGTGGATATAATGTAGGGGATCTTCATTCTTCCAAACAGAATATTTGAAAATCCTTCAGTCAGTACTTCACTCATTTTCGATGGGATTCAGCTCTGGAGACTGAGATAGCCATTGTAAACTAGTAATTGTATGGTCAGTTAACCATTTCTTGGTTGACTTTGAGATACTCTTGGGGTCGTTCAAAGATTCATCTGAGGTCAACCTTTCAGGCAAAAATGGTATGGTTTCTAGAGATCATGCTTAAATTAACCTTAACAATGGCCCCAGGGCCCATAGATGCACAATAACCCCATGATATCTAAAATCAATCACTGTCATTTCACTGTAGGTGAAATTCAACACCAAACTCACAATTGGTGTGTGTGGCCAAAAAGCTAAATTTTCTCTGTCATAGGTGGCCAGAAAATGTAATTCCAACCTGAGGTGCAATTCTGTAAATCAGCAGTAGTCTTAAATAAATAAATAAAGTTGCTCAGAGGAACTTTCTCCGTAGGCCTATATCAGTATGAAATAAATAATTTACCCATGTCTCTCATTACATATGTTACAATATTTTACAGCTTTTGTATCGTCTTTATCAATGGTGCAACGCCGCACGGTACACAGATCAGCCGTTTACAACGTCCACTAAGCTTACTAAAAAAATGGATTCACAAATCGGATCGTTGTTAGACTCTTAGTCCATCTCCGTCATGCCAATATCTGTGAGTCTGCGCAGATTCTGCTCTGAATGGCTGTCCGTAAACAACTGGAATTGAATCAGCTGCATTTATGAGACCACGAAGCACATGCGTACTCCCGACGTCAATTCACAGCCAGCTGGCTAATTGTTTTCTTTTTTCTCGACAGAACCTCTGGCGAGGAGAATTGTTCAGAATGAATGTTAATTCAGAGGAATGAGATACCTATTTCATTTTTAAGTAATCTATCCAGCTAGTTGACTGAGTTGACATATTTTTTGAATACATTGTCGGAAGCAAACGTAGTTACATTTCTGGCTAGCAAGCGATCGGAGTGGAACAGAACAGCGTACTGAGTTTTTTGTTTTGCTTTTATTCCATACCGCTGCTAGCTAAAAAGCTAGCAAGGTTAGCTAACTGATACGATGGAACATCACCAGGCAGCAAGTCGATATCAAGTGGTAAGAACATTTCTTAGCTTTTGCTTTCACTCGTTGATTGCTAGCAACACAAATGACAAGATGCAATAGAATCTCAGAGATTACATGGTTTGATGGTTTATCAACTGGCGTGGTCAGTAAAATAGTAAAATAGACACACTTCCGCATTCAAGCTAGCTAATTTGTTGGCTGTATAGCACTAATGTTTGCAGTTAAAACACATCAGATTGTCAGATAACTTGCTAACTGCCAAACTTCAGACAAGAGCGAGGGTTAACCAACAATGGTTAGACGAGTACTAGACTAGTTGTGAAATCCACGAGTCTTCAAGAAAACTGGATTGCTACGCGCAGATGAATGTGTGATATAGTTGCACTCACCCTGACGATAAAATCAGCAGCCTGAATTCGAAAACGGACATTTTTTAGCCATTGGCATCTGGCTTAACATACAACACACACAATTAATACTACTAAGCTAACATAAACTTTAATAACATATTTCGGTTTGAGGATTCTAGTGGTTAATGCAGTCCATGTGAAACGTCATAGCTGTTTAGCACGAGCAGAGGTGGCAGCTAACAAGCTAGCTCAGCAGCTGTACTCTAATCGAATGTCACAGGAAGTGTGCACATTTTTGAGAAATGTAAATAAGAATATAATATTTATTGTTTTAACTTATTAATTGGCGAATGTTAAGGACGATGCACCCCCCCCCCCCCCTCGTTAGCAGGGGTCCTCCCGAAATCTCTTCCCACTTGGGGATTTTTTTTTCTCGTTACTTTTTTAAAAATTGGGAGCTGTTGTTTGGTCTTTCCATCCTTTAACAATTTCCCGTTTTGTCGCTAAAGCGCCTCTGTATCTGTATAAAAAGCTATACAAATATTGAGGTGAATTAACTAACGTTTGACAGTGATCGTTTAGCGTTTCTACCAGGGTTATTCCCGACCGTGGAATGGTTTAGTTATCTATGGCTAGGTACCTAACACCCTTAAACGTTAATTGGTTAACCGAACCTGCGGCTAGCGTAAAAATAGCAGCTGCTTTAATAATTCGGTCACAGCCACTGAAATGTCCATTGGTCACAGCACAAAAGTAGGGCGCAGGCCTGTGCTACTTGTGCATGGAACAGGCTCGGTTGATATTTAACCAATGTTGTGGTCGTGGTTCACTGGAAAATAAACACGTGGTAGTATTAGAATATTGTGTGCACGGTAACTAAATTAACAAGTGGTAATGAAAATAAAGCATTGGATCAAAGTTCCTGTATTAAGAGATTTCAGTGTATTATGTCTAATAACAACTGGAGTTTGCAAGGAAACATTTTCAAATAACTTACTGAAAGCTGAGACCAGGAATGAGAAGTTCAGTTCAGCTAAGTGTGATGTTTGCCACTCACCGTTTGTCTTCATAATCATATCCTCTGAGAGACACGCTGGCATTTTATTTTTCACTTTCACGACTGTGTTTCCTGCATGTGCATCATGTTACAGTCTGCTTCATTTTTGTCTGAAGACAGTCGCTATGCAACAACTACTAAAGTTTGTCCCAGTTGTATTATGACCCTTTGTGGCTATTTATTCTTTTTAGGTTAAACAGGGTTGTATTTTGAACCAAAAAAGGAAACCTTCATAGTATCCTCTATTATGTTTTTTTTTTTTTTTTGTATTTGTGTCAATCAGCTTGGTTAAGCAGCACCCAAGATATGAGCTGTATAACTTCTTGTTTGGTATCACTCGTACCTCTGGGCAGTGAAACTCCAAATCAGCTGACAACAGGATAGAACATGATTCATGATTTTTTTTTTTTTTAATTTTAAATAAAGGTGCATTTTTGGTATGGTGAATATACAGAAGACCAGAAAGCAGAACTTAAGAATTTAAGAACTTGACTGTCAGGGTGACATCTTACAGGGACTTGTCTCTATAATCTGTTTGGCCAGTTCGAGAAGTTCATGATGAACCAGTTCACATCTGTTTCATGTGACATCTGATGATGATCCCTAGGCATGATAAGATATGTTCTGCCCCCAATTTGATTCCTATTTTGATATAGTGTTTGCAATATGATTTTCCAACTAGGCTATATGATATGTATGTAAAGCTAAAAGAAGAAAAAAAAAAAAAGAAATTGAATAAAGGGAAAACAAACTTTTACTCAGTGTTTCCTATTTATTGAACTTTAGAAGTAAAATAGAAATTTGAACCATGGCGATTTCAGATGTTTTGTAAAATAAAAATAAAATATGATGTTTCTTTACAATGACAATGCAGATGTCTATAGTTGTGTATAAAATGCTCTCTTTTATAAACAGATCTTTTGAATTTACACCAAGTTTAACAACAATCAAAGTTTGATATGCACAACCTAATAAAGTCAACATTGTTTTCACAATTAATGCTTCTCCCACAGAAAACGATGAGTTCAGGTTTTCCCTTCAATGGTTGAAGCTAAAGATATCTTTGAGTTGCATCAAGTTTCTGCCACAAGCTGATGTTTTGGTTTTGTATCGTTGATGTGTTTTACCAGTGTCATATTGCACAATCTGTTACATTGCACATATGGTTCACATTTATTTATTGGGAAATTATTCTTTAGTCCAATGCAACTAACAAGAAGCAGTTTTGTGCATTTCATTTCAGAGAACATACAAAACTGCTTGTCAGGGTTTAATCGGTAACCTGACAAAACATTGTCTATGTCTATATCTACGTTTATGAAATGTTGGCATCTATGAAGTCGGCTACAACTTCAATGGTTGAGCAGTCCTATATAATCAGTCAGTATAATGGCATGATGATGGGTATGGACATGGGCCTACATGTTTTGTTGCTTGAATCCTCTAGATGTATGGTAAATGGCTAATTTTGCCCTTGTGCAACTTGTCTGTTGGGCAACCCTGCAGTCTGCGATAAGGACTGGAGTAATCCCTTACCAATCTGATGGACCTTGATCTTCACTCCCGTAAACAAAGATTGGTCGCAGAAGTTATATATTGTACGGTTGTGCGGTTCTTCGGATCAGATAGCCTGTCGCTGGCTGCCACATACCACACCGGCAGCGCGTTTATTTTCTGCTCGGCATCAGAGAGCGCGTGCCTGAGGCTATGCTGAGTAAGCCGGGTCTTGCAGAGCGTAACCGATTCTGACAGCCTTTTTTGGGCTTTTAAGCCGGAAAAGAACTTTCTGGCAGTGTTTCTAGGCTACAGATGACAGAAGCCTCCTTATCATTCACCTTGCGGTTTATTTTATTTCTTTTGGCTAAAATAACATTGCAGAAAGAAAACTCACACGTCCACACATCCAGCTCTGTGTAGAGGCGGTAAGGAGAGAATGTTCTAGCACACTGTTTAAATGCCCCCGGGGATTCATTTACAGTGATTTACTGGATGAAGACCACATAGTATGAAGCGGTTTGAGTTTGTAAATAAATCATTGGATCGCTATTTCACAACCATTTTGGGTTTTTAAAATGAGTTTGGTATGACTGTTGAAGATGGTGTGGATAGAAATTTGGCCTAAGATGGTGTGTTCAAAGCTGATACTCCATACGTATGGTTTCTGTAATGCTAATGACCCAAATATTGTACAAGCACACGCTCTCCTGGGAAGAGCATGCTGCTAGCTCAAGCTACTTTTCCCAGGACTCTACATGAAACACTTAATGGGCTTGGGGAAAGTTTATATGTGCCTATTTATGGTGACATCTTTAATCCATCCAACATTTTAAAAGCCTACTGCAATATTCTCAAAAACAACAGGAAAAAAGAAATATAGGCCTAAATGTATACCGTATTGTTCTTTATCTTCTTTCCTCCCATAGGGCTGTTTGTACAATTCGTACAAGGGTCTGTGTGATAACTCTCGAGGTAGAAAATATGAGGAGAGGAGATGGTGCAGGGAATGGGGTCATTCAATTCAAGAATGCCAGAGCAACTGCTTTCCTCTCTGGTCGTTTGTAATCTGGCTGTTTAGCTTGGCGCATCTGTGTGCAGACAAATTGCGCCAATCCATGCATAATAAATGAACATTTTACCAATCAAGACTGCTTGTGCAAAGCCAGCCAGATGCCATTTTCAGCTTGTGCTTTAGTTTCAACTGTGCTGAAGGAAATAAAATACTGTAACCTGATTGGGGGAGAAAAAAAACAAATTCACTGTTGTGTTCATAAGTTGTTCACGTAATGTCGTCATTATATTCATATTTTTAAATTCCTCTTTTAAGATGTAGCCTACATTTCAGTAAGTCTTAAAATCCATGAAGTCATGCTGCCAATTGTCCCACAAAAGCTACATTTTCTGAAAGGAATGTATTCGATTGAAGGCACAGCTCTTTGTAGGTTGTTTTATCATTCTGTGTAGTCCTCACATTTACACTTTGTCATATGGCACATGCTTTTGCCCAGAGTAACTGACTAGGACAAGCGGTGCCAAGTGCAAATAGCAAGGGTGTTTGGAAGTAGCAGAACAGAGCAGAGTACTAAAATCTGAATCTTGAGTGTAGCAGTGCCACTGACATTTTCATCTGTGACCCCAGGTGAGTGGAATCAATCATCTATCAGGTAGAAAAGAAAAACGGCTGTACAGCTGCACCAAATAAGAGTATCCCTTGATTAGGCGGAGACCGTGTTGATCAGTGGTGTCTAATCTTATCTGAGAAGGGCTGGTGTGGGTGTGGGATTTTATATTTAGTGATAAATTGTTCTCATAACATTTTTTTTTTTGGTTTGCAATCAGTTGCACAATGAGGATGATCCCTCTGAAGTGGCCAACAGCACAGAGGCCTCTACTTCTGTCCCGGCAGCGGAGCCCCCTCCCGCCCAATCAGCGGCAGCAGAAGCGGAAGCAGAGGCCCCACCCCCTTCATACGCCAGTATCGCTTTGGGAGCGACTGCGGCTCCAGGTGTGGCACCATTTTAGCAAAAATTTAACTCTTTCAACATTACAGAGCTCCCAGGTTACTTTTAGAGACTGTTGTCTTCAAAAGTCACTATATACTGATACCTGTACAGAAAAAGACATGTAAATCATGCTCATTAAGTTACATTAAAAGAGAATAGGTCTGCCATCTGCAGTTTAGGTATTCACTTTGTTCGAACCGATCAGAGGTGGAAAATCGAGGGTCAGAAAGTGAAAGTCCTGCCATGTGTTTCTTCTAACCACTCATTAGTTCTACCTCCTGGCTGAGGAATTATGCTAATGAACAAATCCAGGTGATCAGAAGAAAATACTGGGGAGGACTTTTACTTTCTGAATCTGGATTGTCTCTGGAGCGGTTTAGGCTGCATGACCTCACACAGGCTTAAGGGCTAGCGCCTACGCGTGCTTCTCGCGGCTCTTTCGCGTAGCTTTTCCGGGGAGTAATCGTTCCCAGTAAATGCTGTGCCCTTTCGCGTCCTTCAGTCCTGTGTTTTTCCGCCGTGGCGTCCCGCAGAGTGCTGTTTCCAGGGTGACCTGCCCGTGCCCCCTCCGTACAGCGTGGCCACCTCGCTGCCCACCTACGACGAAGCGGAGACAGCCAAAGCGGCTGCCATCGCCGCCGCTGCTGTGGACGTGGTGCCCAGGGTATATCCTTCCTCATCACTTCTCCTCCATGTTTTTCTTCTCTTATCAAATATTATTTTTTCTTCTATATCTCCTTCCTTCATTTTTTTGTACTTCTTGACTGTAGTGGCACTGTTAGTAATGGTAGAAGTGGTGGTAGCAGTAGCAGTCAAATTGATTGCAGAGGTGGAAAGTCCAGGGGTCAGAAAGTGAATGTTCTGCCATGTGTTTTTTTCCAAACATGAACTCAGCCTGCTGATTTCACTAATTAGTTCTACCTCCTGGCTGAAGAATGGTGCTAATTGGCAAATTCAGGAGATTGGAACAAACTACTGGGGAATATTTTCTGAACATGGATTTTCCACCCCCGATTGATTTTATGTAGCCTATTTATTTGTCAACAGTTAGATTGTTCTCATTGATTCAAGGTCCTTTATCATTTCCCCTTCTTGGCTGAATTTACCAGTGATTTTTCCTAATGATTTCTCTGAATCTCCTGCAGCTGGAGGAGGATTTTCCCGCCCGCGGTGATTTCAGTGATGCCGATCAGCTGAGGGTGGGGAATGATGGAATATTCCTGCTGGCCTTCTTCAGTAAGTCCTCGCTAGCCAAGTCACTGCTGCATTAGCGCTGAAGCTAGCAGGGTCGTGTGAATGAAAATTGTATCGCAATATTTCTACATCCTTTGGACGATGGAAAAAAAGGCCAGTATCTGCGGCTGATATCTTTTAAATGGTATCTGTGTGCCGTGCCAAAGTCGAGCGTGAGGTTAAACATTAGCTTTCAGAGAAACGGCCTGGTGTAGCAGCATGTCACAGTAATCACTATAGCCTTAAAACCAAGCTACCAAGACCACAAGCTACTTATAGCTACCAAGCTACCACAGGGCTGGCATTGGGGGCGATGGAAACGCAATGGAAAAACCCTGCAGAACCTCATTACTCTGATGAGCAGTGGGTGGGGGGGAAAGACTTGAGAATCATTTACTTTTAAAAGTGCACTAAGGCCGAAATGCCAAGCTTGCACGCCAGTGGCCGCGATCGCGGCCGCCGTGTAATTCGAGCCCTGAGGCGTTTCGTCCACCGCAGTGAAAGGGCTGGCTCTGCCTTTCTGGGGCAAATCCTGAATACTTCCCTTATGATGGATCTGCCGACCGTGGTTTATTGCTCTGTCTTTTGTGGCGCGCTTCTGTTTAGTTTTAATGCGGTAAATCCAGATTTTGGCCCGTTTCCTGTCTCCAAACAGTGGCCTTCCTGTTCAACTGGATCGGCTTCTGCCTCTCGTTCTGCCTGCTGACCAACACCATCGCAGGCCGATACGGAGCCATCTGCGGGTTCGGACTGTCCCTCATCAAGTGGATCCTCATCGTCAGGGTACACAGCCCGGCCCGAAGGGGGCGCTGTTTCTCGTCTCGCCAACGCATCACTGATTATGTTCAGAAGGGTGAAGTTTTATAATAGATGGAGCTAAAATGAGCTGTCAGTCACTGGCTTGTTTTAACCCGTCAAAATCCACTGCAAAATGCATCGATTGGATCAAATCAGTGACCGATAGAAGATATTTCTCCACCCATTTTTGATTTTATGAAACCTACTACTCCTGTCAGTATGAAGAATCGCTGAGGAAACATTTTGTGAAAACATCAATTTGCGGTTCATTAGTAGTGCTGACGTTTAGAGGGACTGAAAAAAGACTACACTTACACAGTTCATTCTCCGTTGACTGGATTTCTCAGAATGTCTCTAGTCTCAATTTACATTGACATTTACAATTAGGCATCTGAAAGACACCATTGTCTTACATAAGTGCGAACATAAAGGAAACAAGTAGAGCTGATGCCAAGTCTTTAGTGTCAGAGTCGATTGCAGTAGTCTGTGCATAAGCGTACAGCATAAAAACAGTTTAGCTGCAGTGTGTTAACACTGGCAGCATACGCTTGAATAACAGTATTTCCTAGTTGATACTCACTAATTCTATATTGTTTTTTTGTTTTTTTTGTATTTCAGTTTTCTGATTATTTTACTGGATACTTCAATGGCCAGTACTGGCTCTGGTGGATATTCCTTGTTCTTGGTGAGTTACCCAAAAATACTTTATTGAAAAAATGTTTTTGAAGCAGATCATATACATGGTTGTTTGTTTAGCAAATTCTTGGACATTGTACGTGTTTAAACATGTTAATTTAATTTGTTTTACTTGGCTATGGCGTGAATCGCTCCTGAAACATTGAACTTTGCTTCCACCAAGTGGCCAGCAGTCGACATTGCGCAGTATTCTGGAGTTTGTCTGCGTTGTAGTGTTGAGCTTTTAGTTCGACGCAGAGTGGGTTTGTAGTTGGGCAGATTTCATTAAACTCTGTTGCTCTATTGGGGCAGTACCTGAGCTGCAGGTGTGACTGTTGAAATAGAGACCTTAATATGGCACACATACAGCGGGGCAGAGGCAATGAGGTGACGGCGACGTTACCGATTCTTTTCATTCTCTCCCTCTCTCTCCCTCCAAGGCCTCCTGCTCTTTTTCCGAGGGTTCGTGAACTACCTGAAAGTGCGGAACGTGTCAGAAAACTTGGCAGCATCTCATAGAACGCGCTTCTTCTTCCTGTACTAGAGGTAGTGTCCAGCATTTTGTGCTCACTTGTCATTTCTAAAGCGGTTATGTTGAAGAAACTGTTTCAAGATTCCCCGTCTTCTTCTGATCTTTTTTTTTATTTTTTAAAGCAAATCTCCAGGTTTGTGGTAGAAATTCCACCTAACATCAGATTTCTTGTGGATTTGAACTCTGCAAGCCCTGCAAACCGATCACGTGACCACAGGAAGGGGAAAAATGACCCCACACTGGTGCTCTGAAACCTGATGAAATGAACAAATGTACCTTCACCCTTTGGTAAATGAGTATGTACGACCAAGGTCATACACACTTGGACATAGCGAACAAATTTTACATCTCCCAGCCGCCCCCCCCCCCACACACACACACGCACATTTTAAGGGAACTCTGTCATTGGAACAACACTAATTGCTCATCCACTTTCATATCGCACTCTAATGGGAATATTTCTGCTGTTCATTTATATCGCATTAACATTCAGCAAAAGATGCCTAATAATATGCAACCAAGGAGCTCTATGCAATAATCCTCTTCTCAAAGTATTTTCAAAACCATAGCTTAAAACAAACAAAAATTAAAAATCTGTAGGAATGATTATATTTCAGCATTTCCACAATTTTGTAAGTATTTCCTTGGTAATTGCAAATATTTATTGGTATTCCTGGTACAGTATTTGCTTTGGTAGGGAGTTTCCTTGATTTCATATTAAACTGGAACTGTCATAAGCTTGGGCCAGTTTTTTTTTTCTTTTTTTAATTTATATTTTTTTTAATATTGTGTGCACAATACGTGAATATACATTTACATTTAGGTTGTGACTGGCATAAAATAACACCGCTTTGTCAATATCTTTTCAACTGGAATCCATAGTTATCCCGATATCAGACTTAGCTTTTCCATTTTGAAATTACTGTAATTAGTTTAAACTGTGATGTTTTTTTTTTGTCTTGATTGTAAAGTTTCCTTAATGCTTCAGTTTTTTTTTTCTTTCTATAAAAGCCATTCCAGCAGCTACAGCAAATGCATGGTTTACTATGCTGCTTTAAATCAATGCAACAATATATTCTCTAATGTACGTTTGTAAACAAGCATTTTTTTTGTTTGATTTTTGTTTTTAATAATTTTGTCATTTCTCAATTTAAGGTGATTGAGTATGCTTCATTGAATTCTACTGTATCTTGCCAAATGTCAATAAAGATTAACATGCATCCTGTTGAATTCAAAAGAAATGTTTTATTTAAATGAGAAATAAATGGTATTGTAGAAGGACTTTAGAGGATAGATTTTCTTTTGTTGTTTTTAAACTTTTTGTTTTTGTATATTGGGATTTCATAAACAAGTTTTAGCCCATAAAATTCAGGTTTATTTTTCATGCTTTCCTCTTCAACAGTGAAAAGTTAAAATAAATACAAAGGATTTGGGAGGAGTATGTTAAATCTTGGCTCATCTTTCTCAACTAAAGAAAAAATATTGAGAAGGCGAATTATGCCACATTTTTTGCAGAGTTAAATTATTATTTTGAATATAAATATGTATCACAAAAAAAACTGCAATAGCCAAACCAAGCTGGACAGTGAGAAGTAGCTCCTGTGACTGTTCAGCCCTCATTCACACCGTGTGTGTCACTGAAAACTGCTGTATCGTCTCTGCGCCTGTCCCAAATCCCATCTTTATAAATTCTTAACCGCTGACCTATTTTATCACTCCTTTCCAGTCGGTGAGTTTCTAGCGCTACGGGAGTTTTATAACGGGCCGTAGCTCACAGCTGCCATTAGAACCTAGGCTGAGCTGTGGAGGACACAATGCGCTAAGCAAACTCGGTGCCATGCACAATAAAATGGCCGATAATGCTGACATGGGCTGTCGGAGGCATTATGGAGGTCAGCATCTGCTGGCAGTAAACTAGGAGCATTGTGGTTTGTTCCTGAAGCAGGCTTGGCTGCTAGCTGGTTTTGTCCTAGCGTCATTTCAGCCCTTTTCAGTCTGAAATGAACTGAGCTCTGGCTGATTATATCTACCAGTGTAAAGGATCCCCCCCCCTCTTTTTTAATATTTTGGGTAAGAATTTGAACCACAATCTTCATCCACCAGGGTGATTAAAGACCCCATGATGCTCATTGCAAAGGGCAGGGGGTTCCCCACTGTCCTGGCCTAACCTAGCTGTCTAACCATCCTCCATGTTTGATTAGATAAACTCCTTGTCATAAGCCAGTGTCCTGGTGCAGAATGCTGCTGTCCTACACTCAGGTGGGCAGGGCAGCTGGATAAAATTATCGGGCCTGGGACAAAAGTTTTGGGACAGGTTCACAGAGCCTATGAGGCATTACATGAAATTTACATTGTTAATATGATCATCATGTCACACTTGTTATATTTATAGCCAGAGGAATGGTGTTTTCCCTTGTGCAACGTCCCTCACAGATCCGGGCGTGTCCTGCACAGCGGATGTGTAGAGTGTTTAGATCACGATGATCAGAGCTGCTTGCCAAAAGACTTCAGGGGCCATTCCCAGGTGGGGACAATCATAGCCTTGAGCAAATGCTCTGAATTCCTTCAGTAAATATGCAACTGCATGTATGCATGTGCGTATGTGTGACTCTTTAATATGCATGTGTGTTTATATCGTATATGCTAATGTATATTCTGAAAATGTAATCTGGTATCATCACATCCATGCTCTATACAATTTCCTATCTTTTTGACAGCATACTGTAGGTATGTGTGAAGGCTAATCCCAGGTCTGGCCAACAGAGGGAGCACAGTTATTACTTTAGGCCAGTTGCTTTCAAACTCGGTCCTGGGGACCCCTGTGTATGCTGGTTTTTCTTTCCAACCACAACTGAAATTGCAGAATTAACAGACTGTTAATTTTTCTTGATCAGGTACTTTTCATGTTTTAGAGATATTGTTTACCCTCTTCAATCAAATAATGCAGGAAATAGCGATGCATGCCATGAAGAATACAATTCCCATGTTCATACTGTGCTATATTGAGCTATATTGAACAATTACATAAAAGCTGGATATTTTTTTTTTATCACAAGAAAGCCTGAGGTTAATAGGTTCCTGAACCTGTTAGGATGTTGAACACGTATCTCATTTCTTACATTGCATTACATTTCCATTTCCATTACATTTCCTACTAACACAGTGCAGGTTTGGTGCGTTATCATTTACTAGGTCTTCAAATTCTTCACTATCATCCACATGGTTAGTTTTAGTGGTTAGATGTCTGCACTTTCACCAATTAGGAGCCTATTGATTGACCTTAATTTAATTCTTAATTTGATCAGTTAAAAATAATTAACCTCTTTTGTATGCAGTTGTTTGCAATATAGCACAGTATGAACACGAGAATTTTCTTATTCATGGCACGCATGGCTATTTCTGACATAATATGGCTGAAGGGGGTAAACAGTACCTCTAAAACATGAAAAGCACCTAATTAAGAAAGAATTAACAGCTTGTTCATTCTGGGATTGGAATTGTGGTTGGAACGAAAACCAGTTTGAGCAGGGGGACCGAGTTTGAGAACCTCTGCTTTAGGCTACCTCTCCCTGTTCCTTGCGTCACATCTCTTTGGGGGGGAATGATCTATTTTTACATTTGCCACGTGTACACAGATTTATTTCAGACTTTTTAATGAAAAGCCCTGCTCCATGACCCCCTCCCCCCACCTCAGCACTACAAAGTGGATTTGAACCAAAAACCTTCTAGTTTCTATACCTGGACGTGAGAGTACCTCAAGGCGGCAGTTAATCACGATGTAGCTCCCAGTTGCTGCATTTAATGGTGTCTCTTGTGAATCAGAGAGTTTTATGATGAGGCCGATTTAATGATTCAGCCTGAAACTGAAAGCAAGCAAAAATTTCTTACAAAAAAAAGAAAAAATGAATTGTTTAATAACCAATACGGTTCAACCGAGGCAATGAGGAATCCCTGAAGGGTAGTTTTTCTTCAGTGTGTACAGCACAGTAGCTCTGCTACAGTGTTAACATGGTAACCGTTGTATTATCCAGGCCATGGAGAAAGGAAGAATAATTCCAAGTCTGCACGAATTAACACTTTGACTTGTGTATTAAACATGTATCGCCTCTGTCAATCCCCTGTCATTATGCACCAGAGTGCAGCTCTGCAAAACAGACCCCATTTATATACTTAATATTTAATACACATATTATTAACATAAAATAAGGTGGCATGTTTTTCCTACATAGTGCCACAGGTCACATATTACATTAAACCGCTATAATACATGTGTACTGGCACTGTAACTACAGAGGTACGAGGTACAGTAATAAAGCCTGTATTTACACTGAGACAATGTTAAACCCTGTTTCTGTCTTTTAACTCCTGCTTTCTATTTCAGTTTTTGTGGGTGGGGTGGGGAGGCATTGTCAACTGGGGTCAATTCCATCAATTCAGAAAAATCCCAACATATTATGAGCATCATAAATTAAATTTAACCTCATTGCCTGCAATGACTGAATTAAAATGGAATGAATGGTTGAGCAGGATATTTTACCATGTATATCTTTTTCTGCTGTTCATTTCAGTGAAGTAGTTTGTATTCACAGCAGGCCAAAGTGGAGTACTTTTATTTATTTATTTATTTATTTAATAAGAAGCACCTGCTACCTATTTCACAGTGATGACATAGTGCTGGGGGATGAAAACTCAGATACACGCAAACTCATTACTGCTACCTGCTGGTTAGACTGGAAAATGTGTACATCAAACTGCGCACAGATATAAGGCTCTGTTTTACACTCTGGTGTGGAAAAGAAGCATCGACTGGCTAAATATCTCATTCTAAAAAGCTGCGTCATCTTATATTCATTTTATTTGCTGATTTATTTATTTATTTGAAGAACCGAGATCAATTTCACATACACTGTATGTTGAAATATTGTTTTAAGAGTGATTTGTTCTCCAAAACAAATGCCCACAATGTGTGTATCTGTAATCAAACACTGTTTGAAGATATTTTTGTTTCTATAGTTTATTAAAAGTTTTTTTTTTTGAAATTGTCATGGCTTAATGCCAATGTGGTGCAAAAGTTGACTGTCATTGATGGTTAGCTATGAAATAGCTGAAGCAGGCAAATAGATGTGCAGTATATGATAAAATAAAATAAATACATGTTCTAAATAAATACATATCTTAATAGGATTTGACAGGAAGAACTCACAGAAATGAATCACAGAAAATAGGTTTAAATCAAAAATTTTCATTTATTTTCTACGCTCTTTTAAGAGTATAGGCCTAATCTGGCATCATCACCGGTGGCAGGAGACTGTAACCATAGCGCTCTGACAAATGCCTGGTGAAGGTCTTGCCCTTTCTGTAGCACCGGTGGGATGTCAATATAAATTCATAAAAGCTTTGGCAGCTGCATTTACTCTGGCTGGGATACATTTGTGGCATCCCTATTGATGAGCGCTATATATCACTCAAATTTACTCGGTAAATGCATCCAGGCGTTCATGAAGGATGATCCACGCGCAAGAAAAGTTGACTAAGCTATGCACAGTGTATTTTTTCTGGCGTCTCCTACGCCAATAAATACTGTAACATAATCAACGCGGACATCAAGGTCATTCCGAAATGCAGAGGATCAGAGTCCTTTCAGCAGAAAATGAGAGCGCTTCCTTGTGCATGTTAGCACTGAGCAATCGCTGGCAAACAGGCACCCGAGTGTTTAATATTCCGTCCGAGCCGCGCAGAGCTTGGCAGTGTAACTTGGCAGGAAATATTTCAACCAGGTCCTTGCTTCCCGAGCAGCCAATGGAGTAGAGAACATCCCTCCTTTTAACTCTTGTGCGTTTTGTTGCATAAACTGCAAGTTACCGAGCCGGGGAAGAGTGTTTACAGAATAAACAGGTTTAAAAAGTATAATTTAAAAGCTTTTTTTCCTCTTTCTTTAAGTTCAGGTATGATTAGCCAAATTTGATGTGACCCACTTTATAAACACACTTAAGCTGTAGTTCCTCTTAATTTTCCACTTACGTTTAAAGAAATTCCACAAGTACTCTGAACACTGCAGCCAATATGCCTGTCATGGGGGAAGCGGTAGCTGGAGGTCATTTAGATCCCAACACTTCCAAAAATTCAACACACACTGGCTCACTGCCAAGATTCCAGAAGCAAAAGTTATTTCAAAAAGAATTCAACCAGCAACACCACTGTACCCTGAGTCAAAAGCGTCAGACTGAAGTCCTGGAGTGTCTGCTAGCCTTTGGTATGTTTCAGCATCAGTGAGTCGATCAATGCATTGATTGGCTGAAGAATCCACACACCTCCAGGCCTTGGTTTCTGGCTGCTGATTGGAAATGACAAATACCTGCTGACATTTTGCCCCTCCAGGATTTCTGTGTTGCACCTGTGCACTGAGTCATGTAAATCAATGACTAGATTATAGATTTGTTAGGTAACCTTGATCCTGTACTAGTGATCTGTCCTGTACTAGAGATTTTGATTTGATCATTATTTAGAGCCCGAGTCTGAATATTTAAGATCTGAATGGTGAAACAGTGAGTGCCTCCAGTGCACAATCACCTGTGCACACTTAACCTAATCAGTAGTGCAGCGATATTCTTATGGGATTGAATGGAGTGAAAAACAAGAATCACCTCTGACACTCCAGATCCAGTATTTCTCAGCTGGCATAAAACATACTAGTCATAAGTTGCACAACTTAATAAAAATAAAATCAATAAACACCCAGGTGCTCAGGGTTGATTGTGTTAAAAAAGACCAAAATGGGGCCATTAAAAATCTGTTCAGAGCATCGTTTGAAAGGGTGGTGATTTTAATTAGGTGAGAACGGTGTCGGCCAAGGAGGAGACAGTCTCTGCTTGCATTAAATTCTGTGCAGCGAACGTTAAAGGTGACACAAGTAAATTTATGTCTTGCCTTCAGGTATTTATAAAGTTAATGTGATTGCAAAAAAAAAAAAATGCTTGTTAGCAGTTCTATCTAAAATTTCACAGTTATTGAAATAACTTTGGCATACATATTGGAGTCTACTGAATTACTGGACCTAATTTATAGTACTTTTTCCAGGAGCTGCCTGAGTCTCATCGTAATATACTCCAAATTTGTGGGTGTTGGGTGTAATTGTATGTATATGTGTACCCCCTTCCATAGTGAAGCTTTCAACAAAGGAATTGTTGATTGTATCTTCATTATCATAATCCTAAAAAATAAAAATTTCCCCATTTTAAATATGCCCAACATTGTCTTCTTTTTCTAGTACAGTATTGTAAAAATAATGATTATAGCTTGACTTGATTTTCATTAGTGTATACATTTTAAAATGTATGAATACATTGTAAACCTAATAGTTCTATTTAAGACAGATTCTATGTATTAAATACTGTTATATTATTAATAGGAGTCATAGTAGTTATAGTCATATTAGTATTAGTATAGTAGTCTTGGAAGTATTATTTTCATATAGTAAAGATGCTGCAGATGAAAGGGAGACAGCAGGTCTGTGGCTTTACAGGTGACGTAGCTGTCAGTAGCCAGTGAGTTTGAGCTTTATGACTGTGTGACCTTGGCAGGGAGCATTTCCAGGGGTGAGCAGATTCAGAGCAGCTTCCTCCCTCCCAGCTGCTGCGTCTCATTAGCTGCCATTTAACCACTGGAGCAGACGTCCCACAGCTCACACTTGAAAGGTTCTGGCAGGTGCTGGCCAGCTGTCAACTCTTACTGCAGGAACACACACACACACACACATGCACGCGCATACGCGTGCACAAGCACGTGCACATATGTATGCACATGCACACACACGTGCACACACACAGCGTAATCTCATAAGCAGATATCAGACCGAGTGACTGTCAGAAGAACACTGATGTGTCCATGAATTTAATGTCTGTACACACTGCAGGATCTTTGTTTTCCTTCTGTTGATTGCAAATGCAAAGTAGACACATGTTTGCAATTATCTGTTTGGCAGTAGCAAATAAAACTAGACAGGAGATGGAAGCTGAATATTACTTCACAGAATCACAATGTTTGGGGGTCATCTGAATCTTCATCTTCACTTCATCTCATCTGAAGATTGAAGCAAACCTGTTTTTGTATAGTATTGAAATTGAGCTAGTGACTAAACAGACAGGAGTTTATTTCATAGTGTAAACTTCTAATGCTGCTGTTTTCATTTTTGTGAACATTTTTATTATTTTTATGAAGTTATTGTATGCGACCACTACTTCAGTGACTGTACATCTTTGAATTTTCACACACACTACTTGTCAGCATATACAACAACACAAATAATACAAGATCTTCTAAGGGAAAAGTGTTTGTTATTTGTGTCAAAATGGATAGTCTTGATCAGGTCATACAGGAACCTGATAAGATACCCATGATGTAATACAATGGCTGGTCTTGCAGGTAAGTGGTAAGAAGTGTGTATGCTTGTGTGAGTGTATGTTGTGGGGGGTGGGGGGGGGTGTTTATTGACAGAGGGAATTATTGCAGAAGACTCTATTTACCATTTTCAAAGCTATTCACTGCTCATCTATTCACTAATATGCAGCATATCTGCACACTGCGGTGTTTCTTTTGGTGATTACAAAGCTACACACGGATAAAGATGATTGACTGCTGATTAATTTCCACTTCCTCCCTCATACTTAGAGCAGGGGATTAGAGCTGCTTTAGATCCATGGCCTCATCAGCTGCAAGCGGAAGAGCGCTGGATCAAGTCATAAAGCGCTGTGAGGCCATAGCTCCCAGGCATCAAAGTGATATTTCGTACATGTTTTCAACACGTAAAACTGCAGATTTGACTGCAAGAAAGATCGTAAGAAAGTTTTGCGCGACGACCGAGGCATTGATACAACTTCTTGAATTGGAGTTATGTAACCAGCTCGGGGACTGAATTTGTTGGAGGTAAAATACACTGAAAACGCAATCACTTGTGACATAGTCCCTGCCTGTACATATTGGCACACCTGCACTTTTGTGTACAGGAAATGTGACAGATTGCGCCTTTCTTTCTCAGCACTCCTGGTAATTTGCAGCATCTTTAGTAAATTTCTCCCGCTTGGTTGTTTGCCATACTGCTCTGTAGCTTCCTCCTGCCTGATATCTGAAGCTTAATAAAACCAATCTCTCACTTTTCTTCTCTCTCTCTCCCTCTCCCCCTTCCTCATTCTCACTCCTCCTCTTGCCCTGTCTCTCTCCAGCTCAGCAGATGTGTGTTGATTTTTTTTTTTGAGATCCTGTTAGTGTCTTTTATTTTTTGTTCTGAAAGTGTTTTGCAGCTACAAACAGCACTGTTCACAGTGGGTTTAGGAGCCTTGCGAATTAACCAGCGGATGTAATGTTGATGTTCTCTCCCCATGCTACATCTGCAGCATTCAACAGGGTCTGTTTCCCTCTAGAACCAAACGGCATTCCCTGCTGGGTTTACCTCCTCCTGGGTCAGGGCTGCATTAGTCTGCACGGACAGGTGCACAGCTCAGTCACCTTGTGGTGCTCACCACTGTGATACCTGTGGACTTACTGGCACTAAGTCAAGGTGGTAAAGTCCCGCAAGGTAAGATTAGTGAAAAAACCAGTGGGCATCAGTGACAAAGATGCCTTGGTTAGTAAAGCTAGGCAGATTTGGTCTTGCTTGTTCGGTCTAGCCTGATCACAATTGTGAGCAGAATTCTGTACATCAGCCTCGCTTTTGCTACAGCTCTCCAGCCTGACCTCCACCTCCCCTCTCCCCCACTTCAGCCAAGGGGCATTTTTCACACATCAGTGGTAAGAAATTGGGGTCTGGCCCCCGCATTAGTGACCATTCGACAGAGCTTGGCTCTTTTCTCTCTCCCTTCACCACATCCCCTTCCAAAAAAAAAAAAAAAAACCCAAAACAGGAAAAAAAGGCCATCAGATTCGGAGAACAGAGGCCGCTTTGTCAATGGCCCAACTAGAACTCATCTGTACCCAGAATCCTCTCTGATTCATTAATGGGATCAGCATTGACTCTGTTGCAGGAACCTTCCCCTCCCACTCCTCTGCAGAAAAAAAGCTCCCTGGCATTCCAGCCATGTATTTCCTTCAGCATAAGGGTGAGAAAGAGTAAAAAAAAAAAAAAAAAGCAGGCCCTGAATACTCAGCTGCAAGTGGAGAGCCAAGAGACAAATACCGGGAGCCAAAGGCCAAAAGCCAAGCTTAGCTTGGCAGCACTGCTGTTGATCTTTAATAAGTAACTTCCTAAAGCTGAAACGTGCCTTCTGTGCAGTCTCTTGCGACTAATTTAATAAAATATTGTGAAATGGTTCTGGATCTCGTGCGATGTTTATTGGTTTTTTGCTCAGATCCCGACCCAGCGCGTCACTCAGCCAGAACTTTTCAGTCAACACTTATTTTAGGACAGAGAGTCCACAGAAGGCCAGTTATCACACCTCTGTCTGCAGGATCTAGCCACTCTGACACTTTTGAAATGTGTAAACCTGACATGTGCTGAGGATGCATGTCTTATGCCATTATACAGTGCAATCTGTAAGTATTTGGACAGTGATACATTGTTTGTTTTTTTTGGCTCTGTACTACATCATACTGGATTTGAAATTAAACAATGGGTATGAGGTTAAAGTGCAGACTGTCAGCTGTAATTTGAGGGTATCTACATCCATACCGGGTGATCCATGTGGAAACTACAGCGCTTTTTACACACAGCCCCCGCTCCCCCTAATTTATGGGAGAAAAGAAAATTGGACAAATTAACACAATCTGAAATAAAGTCAACATATTTAGTACTTTGTTGCAAATCCTTTGCATTGGATGACTGCCCAAATTTAACAACCCATACACATCACCGACACAAAGCTGGTTATCTTCCTGGTGATGCAACCATTTTCAGTTCCTGTTTGTTTCTGAGGTGTTTTGCCTGCAGCCGTGTCTTCAGCAAGTGAAATGCATGTTTCATTGGATTTGGGATGGGTGAATGACTCGACCAGTGAAGAACATTCTACTTTTTGCCCCTGAATAACTCTTTGGTTGCTTTAGCAGTATGTTTGGGGTCATTGTCCTTCTGCAAGGTGAAGCGCTGTCCGATGAGTTTTGAGAAATTTCGTTTGATCTAAGCGGATAAATTCAGTGTTCAGAATTCATCCTGCCGCTGCCGTCAGCGGTCACATCATCAATGAAGACAAGTGAGCCAGTCCCAGTGGCAGCCATACATCCCTAAGTCATAACACTGCCTCCATCATATTATTTCACAGATTGGGGGGGGGGGGGGGGCTTTAGTTCATGAGCAGTTCCTTTCTTTCTCTACACTTCTCTCTTTCTAGAACTTTTTTGTCAGCAAACTACAACCTCCGCGAGGCTAGAGTGGTTTGTGGTGAACCCTCTGAAGTTATGCTGGTGTAGTCTTCTCTTTATGGTAGTCCTTGACACATTTATGCCAATATCCTGGAGAGTGTTCCTGATCTATTCAACATTTGTAAATGGGGTTTATTTTTCATTCATCCACTACAGAGGTCTTCCATAGTCTATCAAGTTGTTTGGTCTTACTCAGCTCACCAGCGCATTATTTGATTCCTAACAATGTATGAAAGAGTTGATATTGACAGATATATTTTTATATATTCATTTATATTTACGAAATGGCTACACACACACACACACACACAAATACATACATAACGGCATTTGGGGGACTCATCATTGAGATTCCATGGAGAACCAGTGGAAAATGGAAAACCAATAGTAATTCCATTTGCTGCTATAATATATCCCAGTTTTGTTGAAAAGTTACTCTTTCTTAGGGATACTGCTGGTAAATGCTATTGTGCTGCACAAATGTGAGAACTTTAAAAAGCGGAGCCCTTAGTTACTTACTGTGTATTTATCGATTTATTCCAACCTCACTCAGACCACCCCCATGGTCTTAACTTGAATGATGCCATCCTTGTACCTATCCTCGAGACCATATATCAGTCATGTGCCTGACCTTAGGTGGACTGGCTCACCACCCATAAAAGCATGAGGGTGAACACACCTCCTTCTCTTTGCCTTGCTCGACTCATCTGAGACCTGTTGGTCAGAAAGCGTTTCTTTGAAACTCCACTATCAACAATCTATCACATTGCTGCGGGTGTCTTGTGTCCCTGAGGACTGTAAGTGGTTTTTCCTTTCTTTCGTTTGATTGCAGCTTGTCAGTGATCGTTTTGTGGGTTTCACTTTCATTTTATAGCGAGAGTTATGTTGTTTGCCTTAACCTCTTATTTTAGTTTCAGGCATCTTTATTTGTCTCACCTGGGGCTAAGCGCTTTACTATAGCTTGCAATTCCACGTAATCATTGTCCCTCCCCATTAACCCACGGTTCGCAGAGGATGGGGATCTTGATTACAAGATCCCCCCCCCCCCCCCTCGTGCGTTGTGCACAATGAGTCGGGGAGTTTAGATTTGTTAAATTATTCCTTTATATTCAATTCAGGATTTAAGCATGAGTTGATTTACTTGCCGACTTCCCATTACCTCTGTGCGCAGCAGGGGGGACTGTTTTACTCTCTTCTTCCCTTAATATAAAATAGTAGGGTGTGAACCTTTTCTTTCTTCACACAGTGGTGAGCTGTCTTTTATTTATTTTTTGTTAAATACTGATTGTATTGCCCTTAGTCCCTGTTCGCAGTGGATGGGGTTCTGTTTGTCTCCCTGTGGGCCACCCCTGATCATAACAAGGGGTGGGGCCAAGGACATGATCCCCAGCTTACATATGGGCCACTGCATGTTCCAGGAGACCAGGGGCACTAGGATAACACTCAACGGCAAATTTTAGCTGCCACACACAATCTATCAGAGAAACTGGGTAAACCAATGTTCTGCTACAACACAGGAACCAGGAAGCTCAGATGGGCCCTCCCTTGATGAGTTACCTTCTTTTCAGGCAACGAAAGTGGACCATAATTTCTCTTTATGCTCACAATTCCCTTTCTGAGGGCAGCGAGCACTCGGGTGGCACTGCTGACTCAGAACTCAAATCTTTGCCGTCAAACAGCTGCACCACTGTGTATCACCAGGGTGCCTGTGTTGCCTCCAGGTAGCACAGAAACTGCTGTTTTGGGCTTTTGTGCAACTGACCTCTCTCAGGGCAATTTATGTTTCGGGTTGCAATTCAGGCAGCGGACCTTCTTTCCAGGACCGGTCCTCTCCCTGAGCATGAAGACTACATCCAGAAGTGGGAGCTCTCTTCCGGGCTTGTTCACCATGGCTCAGGCTAACCTATTCACATCAGCAGAGACAACCCATTTGCAGGATGTGGTTCTCCCTGAATGGTCAAGGAGGACCCTTAGCTTTAGATGCATTGCCTCAAGAGTGGATGCGTTTCATCCTTGTACCTTTCCCACATCTTACAGGGTCAGTGCGGTACTCCTAGCAACCTTAGGGTCCACCACCACCATTCTGTTTTCAGAACTAGTCATCCAAGTTAAGACCGTGATGACAGTCTGAGTGAGGTCAAAATAGATGGTAAGTTATGACTATAACTATGAATTTGTGAGACTGAATGATGACCATCATTATCTGTTGTTGCTCGGAACGAGCTGAAGTGTTCCACGCTAGAGGGGGTGGCATATTCATCGGGATGCTTTCATGGGCAGTGAGCCAAGCCTCTTAAGGTCAGTCACATGGCTTTGATGATATATAGTCTGAAGGATAAGTAAAAGGATGCCATCATTCATGTTAACTTACGTTTTGTCTTTAAGAGTAGCCTGGAAGTTCATTGTAGATGGTAGCAGTGAGGGGTGGTGTGAGGATAGAGAAATGGGGAGAGAGGAACAGAACCTAGAGCCATGCTAACTATGAGGAGAGAAATATTTCTGCTGCCAAACCAGGGAAATGCTGAAAGGCTTTTTCACCAGTTGAAGAATTTACCTATTACTCAGTGACACACACACACACACAGGAAGCACACTCCCACACACACCCATGCTCACAAACACACCCACACACAGCTCTCTCCTGTAGTACTATGTGGTCCCTATGTTTTTTTGGCTGGAATATTTATCAGGGAAATGCCTGCATTTCAGCTGCAGGGCTTCTGGTATGGGTATAGATGGTAAAATGTAATTATAACTGCCAGTTCCAAAATACAACAATATTGCAGAGTGCCTTGACCATGATGAAGAGTAAATCATATCACACCTCAAATGCGTATTTATGATTCATTCCAGTTTCAGAACAGCACAAGTGGGCTTCAGTGTAATTTAGGGGATACGTATAAGGAATAGAAAATCTGTGATATTTCCTCTGGTTCTGAGAAAGCCATAGGGTCTCTGTTGCTCCTCAGCACTTCACTGATAAATTGAAGAAGTTGATTACACAGTTGCTTCCTGGACCTGAATTTGTTTCTGATTTTATGGTGAGAACAAATGCCAGCAGATCCTAAAGGGTTGCAAGTATAAACATTTACAAAGCATTTCAGATTTACCTTCAATTTACTTTCAATTGCTACAGGGATGGATAATATATATTTTCAAATGTCATTTGTAATTAATCCTGCATTCATATGGAACTTGACTATGGCCAGCACTGCATAAATAAATTAACATTGTAAAATAAAAATGTTTCTTTGCGCAAATACAAGTAAATAACTTTGAATAAATATTATAAATGCTACATATACTCTATACTGGAAATAAATCATACATGCTGAAATGATAACATTACATTAATACATTTAAAACATTACATGAAACAAATACATATTTGCATTGTATAGGCTATTTTAGTCCTACATTTCAGCATGCATGCATTTCACAGTGACCATTTGGTGGTGCTTTGAGATAAGGCAGTCTGCAAGGCTGTTAAATAATGTAATGAAAAATCTCCATTGAGATAGGGAAACGCAGGCTTAATCGAGGATTGTCTGCTTCAGATATCCATATCGATCTACAGCTAATTTTTATGCTATTACATTTTAACATCACAACAGCCCTGGCACTAATGATGAGATAGCTATGTGGCTGTACTGATATTGTCTTTCAGCCAATAAAAGAATCGTCTTTATATATGCCTTTTTTAAATGGACACTGTTTATGCATTCCTGTCTAGTGACAGTACTGGTTGATTTCTCACTCATTTCTTATGCATTCCTGTCTGGCAAATACCAGCAGTCTCCTGTAGCGTTACTAGTGTTTTCACAGAAAAATCATGTCTATTTTCAACCAAAATACTGTATAGAAAACACTTTCCTCTAAGACATGAGCCTCAGGTGATCTGTGTTAGTCAGAAAGGGGCATTTCCAGTCTGTTTATCAACCGTCTTAACTTCCTGCTTCAACTGTTGCCATGCAGACATTGCCATGCCAACACTCCAAGGTCCTTGACAGTGGGTGGGCGGCAGGGAATTCAGCCTAACCATTACAGCACTTTGCTTCAATTCACTTTTGCAAAATTAATTTGATTGCATAATACCCCATCAATACAGTCTTCAGTGACCACTGAGCCCACTGAGGGCTGCCATCGTTATTATCATTTTTTTGTATTTCAAAAGCATGACATTTTTATATTACACTTGTTGCAAAATTTGGACAGTATTACAATGCCATTTCAATAAAAGTTAGGCAAATACTATATTGTGGTCAAAATTTTAGTTTAAGCTGAAAAGTGTTTGTTTTGTTTTTGTGAAATAGTTTTGCTTGGTCGTACTTATAACCCAGGTTTGAGCATCAGAGTAGCCAATACAATGTTGAAAATGTACGTCAGACCACAGTCTAAATCCTCCATTGTCCTATATGGAATTTATTAGCATTGTTTACAAAGAGTGTTTTAGTGTGCTAAAATATTGCACCTGTGGTAACGTGTTTGATACCCTTGGCAGAATTCATTTTTCCTTTTTTTCGTTAGGTATTTTGAAGCCCCAAGAATCCCAAACATGTCACACATCTTTCATGCCCCAGGAAAAAAAAATTCTATCTTGGGCTTTAAGTGAAGGAGACCTCACCTTGCTCACCGTCAACATCCTGTCAGATGCTTGCACCTGCACATCGCAACGCAACACCACGCCGCTCGTTTCCTCATATTTGTGTGACAGACTCGAGAGATCGATTTCCCTTTGCGTGAGATACGAAGGCCTGATTCTTACACAGAATACGCAAATCCCCCCAGGGCCAAGGGCACCTATAGACGTTTAAAAAGTGCCTGACGCTGCCTTAAAGCAGCGGTGTCAGACTCCTGTCCTGAAGGGCTGCAATATCAGCTGGTCCTTGTAATTTCCTTTCAACCAGCAGCCAATTTTGGCCTTAGAAACAAGGTTTGCAGGCTATTCAGATAATAGATTATTTAAATTAAGCACTTATGTCCAGGAACACATCAAAAACCAGCAGACACAGCAGGCCTCCAGGATCTGAGTTTGAGATCCTTGCCTTAAAGAGATGTCAGTACAGAAAAGACAGTCGCTGCAGTCTCCATGCATTCAGTAATTGATAATCTAACTTTACTTTTACTTAGATTAGCACTGTTTGTAAATGCATTAGTCACACATACACTTTTATGGATTAAAAATAAAAAATGTGTATTGATTTCTGAAAAAGTCAGGTCTGGGCTACATTTTGGGTGGTTCCTAGATAGAAGCGGTAACAAACCCTGTTTCTGGATATCTACCATCCTGTCGATTTTCATTCCAACCCTAACAAAGCAAAGCACACTTCATTCAACAGCTAAAGATCTAGCTGAGCTGTTAATCAGTGGAGTCAGGTGTGCAAAATTTGGGTTGAAATGAAAACCTGGAGTATGGTAGATCTCCAGGAATGTTTTTTTTTTTTTTTTTTACCACTGCTATATAGCCTATTGTTATGATTGCACTACCACTGTGATATTTATTCAGTTTCATCCAGAGTTTCTTAGATGCCTTTGAGAATGGCATATTTGCTGAATTGATTCAGATTTAATACCTTGTCTAAGGGAACAAAGGCTTAGCCTAGCGTGGAAAGTAGCATTCAGCCTTTTAGTAACTAGACCGGGACAGACAGGCAAGTCCAAGTCCATACATTAACACCACTTGTTTTGATATTTTTAAAGAAAATTGATTTACTTATGATTTAATTGCTATGGCTGAAAGATAAAGCGTTGTCTTATAGAAATACTCAAGAACGAATGAGTACTCAATGACTCCGCATTTTTCCTCTCATACATTCTATCAGAGAACTAAGACAGCTCATTAGCGTTTTGGTTTCTTGTAAGATAGCCTCTAGGCATTATCATAAATCTCATCACCACAAACTGTACGAAACGACCTTCTTTTGTGGAGATTGCAAAAAGACGGACGAAGATAAAAATAGATACCGAGAATAAAATTTGGTAATGGCTTCTTGGTGACCACAAACTGAGAGAAAAAAGGCAAGACAAACCGCCTGACTGAGAAAAACTGAAAGGAGGCTTGACGGATTAGAGTTTTCCAGGTTGTGGATTCATAGAGGTCACATACCCGTAGGCCTATGCAGCTGATAAAGCTGGCTTGTTTTATTGCCCAAAGCAAAAGCTGAGCATTGCTTTCAATTTTGCACAGGTCCAGTACGTTTCCTTCGCAAATAAAATTAATGTGCTGTTTTTCACTACAATATTCCCCTGTAAAATATGTAGAATCCCCCACCCCTCCCCAAATAAAGAAATAAATAGCAGCTTTGTTATTATAGTAGTCCGTATGTTTGCCAGGTATGAAATTCACTTTAATGGGGTCAAGAACTGAAAATCGTTTTTGAATACCATTTGAGAAATTAAATGCGCTCCAAATGTTGTGCATTGACCAGAAATGGACATTTTTAACTGTCTGTATACACTTCCATTCCAATAAATAATATTTGGTGATGTGTGAGAAATACAAATATTCAATTGGCTTTTGAAAATGTTATTGTTATGTTAAGATATTGTTAAATGGTTTTGTTGTACGGAAAGCACGGAGTGTATGAAAATTGTTGTATTAACCTGATGTATAAAAGAACCATACACAGTTATTAAATCGTTCGATGAAAGGGTAGGCAACCGCGGAGCTGAAGTAGAGGAGATGCTTCTGGTTATTGTGTCATCAGAATTGCACACTTCAGTCGATTTTTAAGAGCACCTCTGGCCCATGGTCACCTGCATTCATTAAGCCTAACGATTCCAATTATGTAGGCAGTAGTTGGGTTGTAGCAATGGGCAGGAACACCTCTGACACTCCACAGGCCGGATTGCCTACCTCTGGTCTAATGCGTATAATCAGAGCTCACAGATGAAATATCACATTGAGCTTTGGAAGCCCTCAGGTTTAATTACGCCTTGCCTCATTACACCTCTCCTAACAGCGAAATGGAAATTTTACATTTCACGCTTACAGTTCCTAACATGGGCAGTTGCTTTGCATTAAGATACAAACCACTAAAATCAGCTTTACAGAACCCACCTTGAAGAGACAGATTTTTGGCCACTCTTCACTCCTGGCCTTTTTCATCTGATGTATTTGCAAGACAAAGTGCTTACTTATGACCTTAAGGTTTTACATCTGATATATTACTTTAGCCCTGTATGTCCTGGAAAGCCAATAGGTCTGCTAGTTTTCATTTTCACTTTAAATCAACAAATGATTCAGACTTGGGAAGCCAGGTGAGCTGTGTTAACTGTGTAATCAATGGCTTTTGATTGATCAATGAATTGCTGAGAAACAGTGGAAACCGGCAGACCCTACAGATCTCCAGGACCACGGTTGGGGACCCCTGCTTTCACCCAATAATACATCTTTTAACAACATATTTTTACAGAGGTGATGCATGTTCCTTCCACAAGGCATAAATGGGGCAATCCTCAAACTGACATACAGTGTAGTAATAACTGCGCTACACTTTACCACAAATGTGTCACAACAATGTCACAAACTGAGCCGTTCAAACCATAATGCATTTGATCTCTGCAGGTATGTTCAATTTACAATTATTCGAGAGAAGGGCTTGCTAATGCCTGATGCATTACTGTGTGGAGTGAATGATTGACTCACTGGGAGAGGAATAGACAAGATGATCATTTATTCTTAAGTCGAGTACATATTTCCCAAGACACATCATTAGTTCATGGCACTTTAAATAAATGTCATGGCATTATCTTCATTATAATAACAAATATTGGTTATGCTCTCTGATAAAAAGAATAAATTGGCAGTAAATATTGATTTGATACTCCAATGAACTCCTATTAAGTCTTGAGGAAGATCTCCACCTGAAGGTCATGCATGCAGGGGTTACAGACTGGGAGTTAACTCAATGGTACAAGCTGAATGATTAATTCAATCTAACTGCTAAGGTTGCTTGTCCTTTGAATTAACTTATGTGTGTGCGTGTGCATGCGCACGGAACATGTGCACGTGTGTGTGTTTGTGCACGCGTGAGTGTGCGCACATGGACATTTTGGTTTTAAGGCACTTTGCCCTTTATCCAAACTCATAAACATGTACACAACTGCAGACTCATAAACATGTACACAGTACAAAGAAAAAAACTGCATATCCTCCTCTAAAAAATGCCTGGTTAAATATTTTTTCTTATGTTATTGTCACAAAACAAATTAATTAATGCCTTCTTCATGGCGTTTTACCAAACAGCTGTTAAAAGTCAAAGAGGACTTCAAGAATCATGCTGAAGGACAGCCAGCAGTTGTTTGTGAATAAAACCCCACAAAGCTAAACTGACTTCCTTTTTATAGTTTTTGTGTCCTAGGCATGGGGAATGAGATGACTGTGGCTTTCAGAGTAATAACGGACTTAGGGCCATAAAGCAAATCGAGAGAGCCAATGTTGCCATAAAAATGCACACTCGTTAAATTATTCGCCACAGCAACTGTTCCCTTCCTTTGTTGGATTTATTTTAAATCCTATTATTAGTCTTACTTTGGCAGTTCCCTTTGTGCATGACTGGGAGCTGGCTGTTTCAAGGCTGCAGTCATCTTTTTATCACTCACACAGTGCGTTAGCGAGGAGTCCAGCTTGCACTCGCCGTTTAATGCACTCTGGCTGAAAAGGGGCGACTAATGCCGGTTGACTTCAAAATTCATCCACTATACCCAGCATATTTTAGTGTTTGTTAATGCCAGAAGCTCAGACCAGGGATTTAAATAATAATTATTTATTCTCAGCTCGTATCTAAATGAACTGTGTTTTTTTCCTTTGTCACCTTAAAACCTGCAACCGATTCATCCACTTGAATTAATTGATTTACTGCTCTGTAACAATGAAAGACAGCACACCCTATGGCTGTTCAGGACCAGGGCTGGCAACCCCTGATTTAATCGTTTTTATTTATTTATTTATTTATTTATTTATTTATTTATTCTTTTTATGACACAAGGATTCAATACAAATGATTCAATTTAATGTAATCTAAAGAGTCTCACACACCCCTTCTGATCGTTATGCACCCTTGTGGGGCTTGATGTGTGTGTGTGCACGTGCGTGTATGTGTGCGTGGACAGGCCTGCGTGTGTGTGTGTCTGTGTGTGTGTGTGTGTGTGTAGAAATCCTCGGGCATGTTCTGTAGCAGACAGCTGTCCCGCCGAGCCCCTGCAGCAACCTCGCCCAACATCCCGGCTGTCCCGTTGCCCCACAGCCTCTACCGCCCCCCCCCCTCTGAGGACAGTGTGAGTGCATGAGTGCGCGTGCGCACGGGCTCGTACCCCGGTGCCATCGGAACCGCTGTTTGGTTGCTTAAGCTCTGGCGGTCAGACAATAGGGCCATAAAGAACCGCTGCTTCCTCCCTTCCTGTTGCGTGTTCTGCCTGGTGAACACGCTCAATGGAGCTCTGCCGCCGCTGCAGCGCCAGCAAAACAATTCAACAGAGAGCGCCGTTCTGCGGCTTGTCCAGCAGCCACTCTGCCAAGCCACTGCGCACTGTATCTGCATCAACTCTACAGTCCATGATACACCCATGAATATGCATGCAGATTTGCAGAGCTAAATCAAATAAAAAATAAAAAATAATAATTCAGCTCACATACCTTTGAAACATAAATACAGAAATGGATAATGATCGGCCTTTTGCTTTACTAAGTGGAGGAGGAAAAGGCTTGGTTATTGCTTGGATAGGAGTCCTTGGAAAAGCTAGTCTCTGCTTGGAGTGGTGCAGTGGTATCTGCAGAGCAGTGATGGGGACACTGTGTTGCAGGAGTCCCAATTCTTTTTTTTCTGCATGAAATGTCAAATATCTCATGGCAGTTATTGAAAAGGGGGAAGGGTGTTCCAAGTCATGCTGGCCAAATTATCAATATGGCCAGTAATTGCTCTCAATATTCACAGGATAAATACCTCTTTCTACCTCTGCTAATGCACTGGAAAGTGCTCTGACACAAAATGACTGTCATTCATCAAAATATATGCTTTTTGCATATATTCTTCGAAACAATATGAAATTCTCACATACTAAAAAAGAAAAAGATGTTAATGTAAAATCTGTGAGCAAGGCCTCTGGTCGGTTTCACTGGATGGCAGACATGAATGGATGGGACGAGGGGAAAAATATATTTATAATCTGCTTAGTAGTATTCTCTAAACAAGCTATATCCAAATCACAATCTTTAATTCACAACTGACTTGTTTCAATCAAAGTATCCAACAGCAGAAAATGCACAATGCACAAACATGTAAGCTATGCATATCACCCAAGATTTAGATGTCTGGAATAAATGAAACCCATTTACTTTTTACAGACTGATCTATCGCCATCATTCTTGGCAAAAAGAAGATGCTGTATGCTTGAAATGCAGTATAAAAAAAGCCTTGGTCCTGCCAATTCACACTCATAATTTAAGGGAACAGCACCTGTGTTCTGCTCCTCCAACTCCCCCCCCCCATCCAAATAAAATGTGTCACTCAAAACTATGGACAATTCCATAGCAGCCATACTAAACGTATGACTACACATGTGGTACACATACGTTTTGGTCAGGTCTGAGAGCTTAGGCAGGGAGAGTTTTTTGTGAAGTTAGTCCACCCCCCCTAAAAAAAAGAAAAAAGAAAGATGCCTGCAAAGTCATTCAGCTTCTTAATAACTTCCAGATGCACACTTGGACACAACATGGTTTAGATTTGGGCCATTGAGAGTACTGAGTGGGGCAGACTGCCAAATCATGTTCCTCTCTTCCTCTCTGTAAAGATACTAATAGAATTCATGATTTTCTTATTTCAAAATTGTCTCCCTCGATTTCCACATATTTAAAAAATACATTTCAACACAAGCTTGTTAAAAGGGTGCTGAGACCTACACACAAAAAGTGTTTATGAAGGATTCATATTGCACATCACTGTGAATGGGACATTTTTACCTACATTTGCAAAATCTGCCAAGTCTGTGAGGAACGTGTTGTGGTTATGGTCCAAAAACAGGACAGCAATCCCCCAATGAACATCGGACATTTTGGTTTTAAGGTAGAGATGCAGAGGTGACCATAAATTATCAGAATCTTTTTGTATAAGAGTTGTATGACTAGTTCACAGTAGTGGTGGGCGTATGAATTACGTCTAGTGAGACAAGTAGTTGGATTCAGTTCACAATGAAGATTTGTACACAGATTCATTCACTTGAAATTCTGGCAAGCCTTTTGTTTGCAAATGACTCAAAGGACCCATGAGCAGCCTACACTTGTTCAATGATTCCTTCTGGCAGCAAAGCCTGAGCCATAAGCCAACTGATGTGCACCCATGTTGAAATAAACATTAAATCCTACCTCTCGCTCAAGTGCATTGTGATCTAAGGACATTCATACATTAAAAGAAATAAAATGCTCTGTGGTTTCATTTCATTGCTTATGTCTGATTTATACAATTGTTATGGATTATACCAACACACTTTCAAATAATGAGTGTCCCAAATTCCAAGTGAAATCATTTTAGTACCACTGCATTGTATCAGAGTCACAACTTGTAATAAAAGCTTTAAAACTCATCACTCAGAAAATGACACCAACAATTAATTTTAATGTCAATGTTAATATATTTTATATTTTTTACTGAACACATGCGTCAATCCCCGCAACACTCAAAGTATACAAGTTATTCTTGAAAATAGAGCAAAGGTATTAAAATGCCCCAAAAAATAAATATATTTTTTTATAAAATATACTCAAAAATAAATATTCTTTACACTAAACAATATATTGAAACATTAGAAAAAAGATTAAAGGCCAATTAAAAATTTACATTTATAACAGGAGGGGAATAATCATATATGCAAGATACACGTTTTACTTTCATAATAACTTTTCATTACTTTACATAATTTGAATTATACAATTGACATACAAAAAAACGGTAGAAAACTACTTTGTGTATTTTCAAAATCCATTTCACAGAAAATTGGTCATGTAAATTTATAGCTGAAAGCTTATCTGACATACTACATGTTATCAGGAGTTACATAAATGACTTCAGTTTCAAAATGAACATAAATGTGTCTTATCTTCAAAGGTCCCTTATTTGAAACATTGCAGCTTAAAAAAAAAAAAAAACATTTTCATAATCCCAACCCAATGATGTAGGAATGGAAGACCTTGTGTACTTCAAGAACATGCTTCGTTTTGTATAATTCTGTGCATTGTAAGTGCAAATTTTCCCATGGAAAATACATTTTAAAAGTTCCCTCCTCTTCCAACAGGACAGCACCTTTTCTAGACTCACATGATGACTTGCTCCATCCCTTCCAATCACACAGCTGCACACTTGGTTGCTTCCTATTGGCTGGAGCTGAGAAACATTTCCCATTGAAGAGGTTACTGGGTTACCAAAACTATTCCTTCCTCAGACAGCTGCAGAGCGGAAAACAGATGATCCATTTTGGATTAATAAAATAATTTTGATGGAATCCAGAAAACTATGGATCACAAAGTATTCTAAGTATGGATTCAGTGTGGGAGCAGCTAAACGTGTAATTTCCACTGATGATGACAATCAAGATGACATACCAATACAAACAGAAGCGGTCAATTCTACGTGGACTGTCTGGCGGCATTGCTTCTGCGTACGGCGTTTGAGCGTCCGCACCTGCAGCCCCCCGGGCCTTTGAGACGGCGGTAGCAGCCCTGCACCATCCGCAGGCAGCCCTTGGCGGGCGGGTAGCAGAGAAGGCAGGGCAGGAAGAGGGCCGCCACGGCGACGGCGGCCCAGCGCAGGCCCCGGCGCGACGGGCCGCACGAGAAGGGCCTGTCGGCGCACACGTCCTCGTCGTCGGTGGAGCAGTGGTAGAACAGGCCCTTCACACAGCAGACGCAGGTGGCGTATTCCAGAAGGTTCTGGGCCGAGCATACGCAGCGGTGCTGGCAGGCCCAGCAGGAGGGCAACGCCCGCGGAAACGTGCACTCCTCGCACGTACACAGGCCGCAGACCTCGCACAGGGGGGCATGTCCACTGCCCGGAGTGCCGCTCCCTGTTTCGCCCTGTTCTTCTTCCTCAAAGAGCTTCTGCTCCCCCTGCTTTGGTTTTGACGGTTTGGGGGATGCCGTAGCAACCTGGCCAGAAGCGGGGTCACCCGGGACCCTCCGCTCAACTGAGGCGCTACCGTGGGACCCGCCGATCGGCGACTGTGTGGGAACGGCCGACGGTGAGGACAGGCGGCGATGTTGGTGCTGCTCCCTAGTGGCAGACCTCTGCTGGTGCAGCTCAGGCGCTAAGTCTCGCTCCGGCTCAGGCTTCTGCAGAGGCGGAGGTGGCTGTAGAACGGCCTGGTGACTCCCAGGCCTGGCCGATGCCACCGTAGGCCCCTCGGTGTACTCATTGGCGCTTCCCACAGCGTGGATCTGGTCCAGGGACAGCACGAGTACCTGCTGGCACCCTGGCTCTCTGGCACCAGGCTCCCCAGCATGCTGCCCCCTACTGTCAGGCACAGCCAGAGACCCACTGCTGCTCTGAGTTCCCACCTCCATCTTTGCACTGAAGATGGACCCCTCTTGCAGGTATTGAACTCATCTGAAGTCCTGCAAGACATAAGCTAATTAGTCAGCCTTGAGGGAAACGGCTAAATTAAAAAAGCCCATTGCCGCTGTGATATTGAAAAATTGAGAGCAATTCATGACAAATCTACCATTCATCAGGATGATCCCACCAGGGTAATACTACAGCCTTTTAAGGCTGCCAGCCTCAAACAAAAGATTTAATACCATTGAAGACCAACCATACACAGGAAACCAGTTTTAACAGGATGAGCCACCCAGAACTTGCTTAAAATTAGACATTTTACCAACTCAGCATGCATTGCCACTCTGAAAGATGGTGCTTTAAAATTAATGTAAATCTACAAAATATCAATTTAAATTGTTTTCTTATATTTTGTCAACTTAAGCATTTCCAAACTCTGTTCAATGAAACGAGTGGTTTGCAATGCTTTTGTAAAGAGCAATGTCACAGCTGTTCCATATTTTGTTTTGCTGCCTTACAAAACATAAGCAAAGCATAGCCATTAAAGTTTGCATTTGTGTAAAAAAGGGCTGGAAAGGATTAAGTGTGTGTTCATAGAAGATCATTAACTCACACTGTAAATGATAAAACACACTACTTTGTGTGTTAAGTAAACAACACAATTAGAGGTTATAATGCCACATGCACACAGAATTAAAAAAATACAAAACAGAAAAATTATGTTTTCTGTTAATCATAGTTTATGATTATCCTTTTTGAATTTGTTAGACAAAACTTTGTGCTGAAATGTGATTCATTTCTACAGTGCATCTGTGCAAACTGGGGGTTTGAGCTTGGGAGAGCTCTTTAAGAAACAAGCCAAATTATTTCAAGTGCCAATTTACCAGTGAAAAGCTAAACGATGCAATTATGGCTTCAGCTAAATTCATTCCACAGGGGCTTCAATTGGCCGAACTGGCTTTCTGTTAATAGGTGCAGCAGTGGTCTGCCAGGGGTTGCATAGTGCTTGTGATTATATGCCATTTGTAGTGTAGCATTGTAGCTTACAGTTCTCTGCATGTAGCCAGTGGTAATGGTAATCTAGCCAAATGACTTACTAAACAGAAAAGATTAATACAATGCAGATCCTTTTCACCTGTCTCTCTGGCCTGGTAGCTCTTTTACAGCTGATCTGAATATGAAGTCATGGTGGTGTATTAAGTTAATAAATTGTGTGTACAGTATATACTTCCATTTCATGTAAGTGGAAGTATACACTATGCTTCCAGGAATAAAAACAGGATATTTCTGGAAAGCAAGATTTCCCAGGACAAGTAGGCAATGATGCATTTGCATTTCCTTTTTGTAAATTTCTTCCATGCTAATATGTAAGCTGAGGATTTATGGGGGATTCTCCAAGAGGATCTGAGGACACTGATTTTAACAACCATAAAATTGTGATTTTTAATTCCAGAAACACATACAAACTTATGACCAAATTTGCCTGATACCTTTGTCCATGGGTAATTCTTGACCTCTATGAAACATGGTTGTTGATATTAAAATGGGTGCAATGTTAGGACGAATGTCACACGGACAAGGTGGCAGCCCTACTAAAAATTCTACCCAAGACCAGTAGAGATTCTAAGCTGGTTAAGATGTGTTTTGACACTTCTAACTGGTCATAAGAGGTCTGTGGCTGGTGAAAGCTCTTCTCTAACTGGAGAAAGCTGGTCAAAGCTGGTTAAGCGGTAGCTGGCTGTCAACGTCAACTGGTGGACTAGATGACTATGTAGGCTGGGTCAGCTAGTGAACAGCTGGTTGACCAACTAAAAGTGTTGAAAACACAGCTGTGTTCATCTGGCTGGTTTATGTTGGAAATTATAAACATGGAGTGCAATAAGATTAGCTTTGCTTCCCAAGACCACACGTGTGTGTATGTATGCATATTTTATATATACACACATGTATTTTATATACATACACACTATAAATACACACACATACAGAGACAGAGAGACAAACAGACTGAGGGAGACAGATGGAGAGAGAGAGAGACTTTCACCCCTGGCTTCACCATGCACGCATTGGTCAATGCGTAGCTACCAACGCTACCAAACAGCGAGTACACATATGAGTTGTCATTAGGGTGCGGTTTTTGATACTACCACAAAAAACTTAGCATATATCATATATCGCAACTAAAAACTAACAGATAACGCAATTTGGAAATGAAGCCCACTGTCACCGTATGAAGACCATTGTCATAACATGGGCCATTACTGCCACTTACACGTTTGCACTTGCAAGTATACTAACTAATCCTCACCTCACGTTAACCAAATGACAAGCAAAAAAAAAAAAAAGTACTTGCGTTATGACAAAATAAAAAAAAAATAATAAACACAATACAATGGGAATGTCCATAGTCTTTGCAACAGATTGGCAAATATTTAATATATTATTATAATCATCAATAATACTAATGATAACAACAACAGCAATAATAATAATAACAACGTGGAAGACTACAGAAACAAGCCAGACTTTACGTACAGAAACAAGCCACTCTTAACAATAGGGTAAAGTTATTAACAAATAGCTCAGATTGCGCGATAATAAAAGATATATAGGCCACAGATAAATTCGAGCTCTGGGACTGGACGCATAAAACTGTGCAGTTTCCCCAAAACCGATAGTTAATTATGGAAGTGGCACCTTTTATGCGTTTTTCTCGGAAATATTTACCGCAGATTTCCACAGCGAAAACCTCACCTGGTTCGCACCACTGTCACCCTCGTTGTTGCTTTTCGTCAGTAGGAAATCCTGTTCGGAAACTTTATTCATGAAAACCTTCAGTAGTCTACTCATCCAGAATACCGCAGAATGGTGAATAATTGGTTCCAGTTTAACAACAAATCCAACTAAGTATGCTATCCTAAAGTCCTTTTCGAATCAACTAGCTGCTTGGCTACTTTATGCAAAAAAGTAAGATAAAACCGCTCATAATTAACCGAAACTCGATTGTAAATCTCCATTAAAATTCCCCTCGGTATTGCTGGCAGTTTGAAGACTGCAGAACCATACTTGTGTCAGCTGGATACTTTTCAGAAAACGCTGCTGAAGTTAGCGTGTGTTTTGTTGCTTCACAAACTCAAGCGCTTCCCAGAGTTTCTGGTCTTATTTTCCTTCTTTCCGGGGGAGCAGGGGTTCATGCAGTAAATGGCGTCATGTGGAAGTGAATGGAAACATGTTGTTGTCTAAGAGGATATATCGTATCCGGTCACATCTTATTGGCTCCGGGAGACTCATATTCCTTGCTATCTGTGCCAAGGCTGGAAATAGCAAAGGCTGGTTTACGTACTGCAAATAATGTACCTGACCAGAGTATTGTATTATAGCTGTTTTGAAAAGTAGTTCTTCTGAACAGCGATTAAGCATGTTTATAAGTGATTGATTGTCATTGCAAGCATCAGGAGAAAAAACAGATTGAAATACAATTAGTTTTCATGTGATAAATCCATTTTTTCCCCTTTTCCCTGAGACAGTAACATTTCGCTTCATTATACGGCCATCAAAGCCTGTCTTTCTCCCTTCTCCAGCTAGAGAAGGACAAATGACAGGTATGCATTACAAGACTTACTCTCTATCCTCAGTCTATTATAATGGCACTGGAAACCAGTTTGAATCGGTTGCTCTTTTAGGAGAAGACTGTGAAGGGACAGTTTCATGCTCCATTCACTATCCAGGAGTGAGACACATGAAGCAAAATATCACTACATAACCCCACACACTGTACAGACAAACGGGGCTTTACAGCAACTGGATTCATCACATTTTGTCAATTAAGTCATGTCATTTTGGTCCTGAAGACTATGCCTACTTTGATTGTCTCAAGATTTAGATTTTTGTTAATCACAGAAAAGTGTTCAGAAGCAGAAAGAAAGGGCAGAAATAATTTGTGCATGTCATTGTTTTTACTCATACCAAGTCCGTCCATGTCCTACTGTACCTCGTGAGGCTATCGCATTATGTTAATTTTTGGTAAAGACCCTGTGCAATCACTGTTTTCATGTACTTAAAGTATGAATTAAGCCACAAGATTAAGATGTATGTTTAGGTTTATCTGATTTATGAATGGGAAACTAATAGTTTCCTTTTTATGCAAAGTATGTGATTTCTAAACACTAGATCCTGCAGAATGTCTGTTCTGACATGCAACAACATGCAACACCACATATTGATTGGATCATAGTAACATAGTTTCAATTACTGTTGAAATAGGTTGAACAGATTACACTTGATGGACGATTATATACTTAGTAAAGATTTCCCCAGATAGTTGTACCTCATCAGTGGTTCAATGATTTTGTTACAGATAAAAGCTGAAAAGGGAGTAAGAGTGTGGGGTAGCATAATTAACTCTTTCAAATTCAGTTTGTCATTTCTACATCGGTGAGTAATTTTCCTCATCTCAGTTTCAGTTACTCAAACTTGGTATCGTTTTTTGGTGCGATCTTGTGGCATTGGAACACCTGAAACGCATCATACGCAGGTGACAAAATACAAAACAGTTTTTGCGCTCTTGTTTACATGCACTATGTTGGCAGAGGACAACTCCTATATCAGCTCATATCAATTCTGACATAAGAGCCAACAGATTGTCGGCCCTTGTTTTCTCACATTGTACTCTACTTCAGTCCTTTGCCTGCTAGAGGTTGTGATAGCCTCTTTGTGAAGCCACATCTGAATTATCCCATCTGCGCCACCTCAATAATCTATGTTTATAAAGTAATTTCCACTAATTAAGCACACATGTTGATTGACAGCAATGTTTACAATCAATATTCATGTGTTAAAGCCAGTTAGATTACTTACTACTGCACAGTGTTTTTAAATGTTGTACAGTGGCATGATATGTTTTGTTAAAAATAACAATGAGAGTGGTTATATAACAATTAACTTAACAACCCTGGTCCAGAAGAATCACAAAATCTACTGTTTCCCCCCCCCCCTAAGATCAGACAACAATTCAGATCCTAGCACCAGGTGACCTGAGTTAACTGTGTAGTCAACTGCTTTAATTGATCAATTGCTGTGCTACTCTAGTTCTGAGTAACAACGAAGGCCTGCACACACTGTGGCCAAGAGTGAATACCACTGGCTCGAAGACATGCTTTTTGTAGCATTTAAACTTCCATCCTTATTCACTTTCCTTTCTGACTGTCCCTATATTAGATCAAATAGTTGTTTTTATAAACCTCAGAAACTCAATTGTACAATTAGTCACTTAACAGTGCCATTGGAGTGCCTATGGGGACCCCTGGAGGATAACCATTGAAATACAAGTTTAAATCCCTGCAGGTCACATGGAGGAGACACACTAGTGGCCCTAGACACAATGATAATGCACAGATGGCAATGCTTTGAGTGTATTCCTCAGTATTTTTAACCATTATTCTGAGAAATATCACACAAAGAAGACAGCTTCCTCTCAGTCAGTTTCTTTGCTGTCTCTCCCCCTCCCTACCTCTCTTTCACTCAGTTCCAAATTCAATAAAGTCTGCTTCATTGGCATGGCAGAATTACATTTGTAATGTGAAAGCATGGCAGATGAAACATGGAAGCACACACACACACACACACACACACACACACACTCCTTCTTTCTCTCTTATGTGGTCTCCTTCTCTCCATCACTCTATAAAATAGCTATGAAGAAAAAAAAAATCTTCCCACAGTTCTGGCTGTCCCTCATCCCACACACAGACTATTAGCGACCCTGGACTACTCAGGTAAATGCCACCTCCTTGCCTGCTGCTCTGCAGAGTAGCCATTAGTGCCCTACTCCCCCGTGCAGGGTTATGAATGAAAAGCTCTTCTGTTCCATGTAAATAAAACAGGCTTCCTCAGCACGGAATGCTACTTCTTAAAAGAGTATGTACTAGTAAACTCATCTCCAAATTACTAAATATCTCATATATATATATATAGTATTACATTTTTATTTTGGTGATATGTTGATATGACAAATGCTGAAATGCATGAAACTAACATAAGATAATTATTTTGTGCTAATACAGATGGCATGTACAGATGCCCTAACCTTTAACTGTATGAAATTGGAGAAGAGGAAGCGGAACTTGCTCTGGGTTCACATTGTTGACCCCTTTACAGTCTGGATTTCCAGTCCAGGACACTAATGTGACCCATGTGGAAAGGTTCGCTGTCACAGTTCCGTTTCTTTTGTTTTGTTATACAACATGGAGCCCAAAAAAAAACTTAACTGATTCTTTGCAGGACACTCCTAAAGCTTGAAGAGTTTAGATACTCTGGTCACGCAACGTCAGTGTTCGCTGTAAGAGATAACAGATGCAGAAGCACTTTTCAGGAAACAGACAAGCCCCCGCAAGACAAACATTGATGCATGTGTACACATACACACAGACAGACAGACACACACACACAAGCATGCATTAAAACACACATGCTCACAAACACGGAGCATATACAGACACACACATGCACATATGCACAAGCACTAACACGGCATACACAACACTCTCATGTGCACAGTTGCAAACACCATTCACACAAACATGCATGGACACACACACATGCATACACTTTAATCTTAATTTGTTGTTAAGTGTGTTTTCTTACTGGTGTGGGTTTTAAATATGGTTTGAATTTATTTTCAATCAAAGTTTCAAGTCTTTTCACTTTTTTTTATACTGTGTATACCACCGTACTATTTATATATCTGATTTCTATATTAGCTTTTCTCTTAGTTCAACTATTGCTATTAACATTTTTTTAAAACTATTTTTATTTTGTGTCATTTGTACAAAAAAACTCAGTATTGATGCTGCCATGAATGCACTGCTATCCTGTAAAATATTAAACCATACAAACACACACACAGACACACACACCCATGCACACATATGCACATACACACACACACACGCACACACATACACACACACACAGCACACAGGCAGGCTTCGCTGGCTTGTGCCTGGTCCCCCCTCTCTGACACTGGGCCCCTCCAAACAAAAATACCCCCAGAGCCATATTTCAGCCCTGCTTCCTGCCCCATACAAGCAACAGCTGTTTGTCTTCCGCTTTGCGGCCCAGGCTGGAAGAGAGAGTGAGCCTCACCATGAGGAATGCATTTAGAGCCTCAGCTAATGAACACCCACATTCCCTTACACTGTCAATAGAGCTCCAGTGATGAATAAAAAAACATTTTCAATCAGTATCAAAGCCATGCTTTCATTTATTTTATTTTTTTTATTAATTGGGTTGTACATATACATATACATACATATGTGTGTGTGTGCGTACTGTTTTATTATTATTTCATTGAAAACACCGATTTCACTGTTGAGGATGATAAATGTTTATGTACTGTACATGCTTAATATAAATGGTAAATGGACTGCATTTAGATAGCGCTTTTATCCAAAGCGCTTTACACTTGATGCCTCTCATTCACCAGAGCAGTTAGGGGTTAGGTGTCTTGCTCAGGGACACTTCGACACGCCCAGGGAGGGGATCGAACCGGCAACCCTCCGACTGCCAGACAACCACTCTTACCTCCTGAGCTATGTCGCCCAGGACATATTTTTTCATTATGAAATAAATGTGTACTTTAAAGGATGTACATTTGAAAATACATCAATTTGTCTCTGTCTGCATATACCGTTGACTTTTATTTGCTTAGTTGGACCTTGATCCACAGTGGGATCATTTATTTAACGCAGCCAGTTTTTAGTTCCTCGGCACATGGGGAGACGCGCTGGGAAAAACATGTTGTGCGCTTGAGAAGCTCACTTGGAGGGTGCAGAGACCACAGAAGAAAAGATATGCTCTCTAATTAAGCTTCTGTAAATTTCCACATACAGTGCATTTTTCTAGCTGGAGGAACTTTCCACCAAAACTCAACCAAACTGAATTCCAAAATAACCAACATATCCAATGTATTATTTTTTATAATTATTTTTATTATAATTATAATAATTATTATCATTAGTGGTAGTAGTAGTAGTAGTAGTAGTGGTAGTGGTAATAGTAGTAACTGGCAACTCCAGCTCAACACTCTCCAGGTTCAATGATGATGCCTAGCTCATCTGAACTGGATATTAATATACACTTCTATGCTTGGATTGTATATTTTATGAGGTAGTTGAATATATCAAGCTATAATCTGCCGGACCACATGATTATTGGCTCTGATAGATTTGCAGTAACTCCCTTTTACCATTTAGCCTGTATTTAACTTTTGAGACTGGGCTGGCCAGTGATGGACTTTCTCTCTATAGCAGAGTTCCTCTCAATATTTCTTCCCACCTGGGAGTTTCTCACCACTGCTTTGAGTTTTTTTTTTTTCAGTAAAGCATGATTGTATTACAGTAGCATCACTGTAAAAAATGCTGCACACATACAATGTAGTACGAGCAATTGATGTGTGTCATGTGACATCACTGTAAAACAGTGGCCCCATCTCCCTGACCAAGAAAATCGAAATGCTTGCTATGTGCAGCGCAGATGGGCGTGAAAATATTCAACGTAAAAATAAAACAGAAATTTTTATTATATTCCCACAGACCCTGATCGTTGCAGAAAATGGTTGGCTGCAATCAGGAGGGACAACCGGCAGCCAACAGAACACGTTGTTTTGTGTTTTGTGCAATAAACACTGGCTCACATGGTAATAACCTAAACCTGTATGTTTAACACCTCTCACCAGGACTCTGTTAGCACTAACGTTCTGGGTAAATGTCAGTAGGCCTAACCTTAATATTAGCCCACTTTGCACATTACATTACATTTATTTCGCAGACTCCTTTATCCAAAGCGACATACAAAATGCATACCAGAGTTCATTGGAACACTAATGATAATCTGTATTTAAAAATAAAAGATTTTGGTGTTTATCCTTATTTTTAAAATATGCAGCTTTCTTTTAGTTAGCCAGTTAGTTTTGGGCAACCTGAGAAGAAGTTTGTAACGATTAGCTGGATGTAGTTATCTGAGTCCTGCATCTAGGTTTGGCGTTCTACATTTCATCTATGTTCTGCTGGAATATTCTGCTATTTTTTGTTTTTCAAGTTTTGGATTACTTTAGGACAAAAAAGCTGTGGTTTGTTATCTGCCTTCATTCATTTATCGTGTGACTGTTCATGTCTGTAATCTTTTTAAACTGTTTTAAGTTAGTTGAACCTCTGTCGTAACTTAATAAATTTCTACATTTTCATCTGGTTGTTGTACATTTTGATGAAGGCTGATCCAACAGTTTGTTCTGCCTATCAACACATTTGGTGATTTAATTGATAATTGATATCTTTTATAATATTTGCCAAATTAAATCCAATAAATATATTTATATGTTGGATAAGCAAGGTGTTTTAACTGTTGATGCACTTGTATTTGGTATTCAGATTGCCAAACGTCAAATGAAAGTGTTAATAGTTAAAACTGCTTGGCTGGGAAAATGAAACATATTTCAATTAATCTTCACCTTGCTGACACTGTCATGTAAATCAAATATACTAAAAGTATGTGGGCTCCTCTTCTAATTAGTGGTTTCGGTTATTTCAGCCACACCCATTGCTGACAGGTGCATTAGATCAAGCATACAGTCATCCAATCTCCATTGACAGACATTGAAACACTGGCTAGTTGAGTAGTCTCCGTGACAAAATCGAGGTCAACTGGGCCAAAATTTTCATTCATGCCACAGAGCATGATAGGATGTTAATTGCTTAATTGCATCCTGCAGTACACCTGTATAGAAGCATCTGCATTTGTTATGTTTCCCCACTCATTTATTTAGGTTTTTTTTTCTTAGTCACCCATCTATATACATATATATTTATACGAATTTCAGACATACATATAATCTTTCAAATTTAGCTTGTTAATAACTCCAACCAGTGTTCTAAGTACTGAGTCATATTCAATAATAATCAACTAAGTGTGTTTATTGATTAAATAAACATTCTCAATATCAGTTTAAGTGCCTTATTTCCTGGGGTAAACACTGTGAAGCAGAACAACTGCAGCTCAGTCTTCGAGACACAGTTGGACTGTTTTTGCTTTGGAATGCAAAGTTTCTCATTAAAATTTATTAAAGGAAAGAACTTTGTCCGGGATCCTGTTTTCCCACTAGTATGTATGCCCGTTCATTCTACGCCTAGTGTCTGATTCCTGTATGTTCCCAGGCGTACATACTGGAGACAAATACCAGCTTTGTACAGAAAGTCTTGCCATCCTTGTGAGTGTGTGTGTGTGTGTATGTATGTGTGTGTGTGTGTGTGTGTGTGTGTGTGTGTGTGTGTGTATGTGTGTTTCTGTATGTAGGTACAGTTTGCTTCATAACATTTGGGACACATACATATTTTTTCTGTATTTGGCTTTGTACTCCACAATTTTTGATTTGTGATGAAACAATTTGCAAGTGCAAATTAGATTAAAGTAGATTCTCAGCTATTATTAAAGTGTATTTTTACATTTGCATTGGTATTTTTACATTTTGGTTTCACCAAGTTAAAATGACAAAACTTTTTATACATAGCCCCCCTCCCCCGATTTCAGGGCACAATAATGTTTGAGACAAATGGTTCATTGGCGTTTCTGATTCAAATACTTCCTTAGTGTATGTATAAGAGAGCTTTTTGTATCTAGTAGTGATTCTAGGCTTTCCACTTGTGCCAGTAAATGTCAAGGAAGCCATTATGAGGCTGAGAAATAAGAAAGAAAAAAAAACAGTCAGAGATATAGGCCAAACCTTTGGGTTACCAAAATCAACAGTTTGGGACATCATTAAGAAGAAAGAGAGTGCTGGTGAGCTCAGTAATCGTAAAGGGCCTGGTAGGCCAAAGAAGGCCTCTACAGGTAAGGACAAAGAAACTCTCACCATAGAAGAAAAAACTCCAAACATCTGTCCGACAGATCAGAAACACTCTTCTGTGAAACATGGTGGTCGGGTGTTATGGTTTTGGCATGTATGGCTGCCAACATCATTGGACAGTGTTTCATCCTGTAGCAAAACAATGATCCCAAACATGCTGCTAAGTAACAAAGCAGTTTTTCAAAGCCAAAAACTGGAAGATTGACTGGCCAAATCAGTTACCCGATCTGAATCCAATTGAACTTGCGTTTCATATGCTGAAGAGAAACCAGCTAGCCCCAAAAATCAGGAACTGCAGTACAGGCCTGGCAGAGCATCACCAGAGAAGATACACAGCAGCTGGTAATGTCTATGGGTCACATACCTCAAACAGTCATTGCATGCAAAGGATGTGCAACAAAGTACTAAACATGATTACCGTCATTTGTATAACATCTGTCTCAAATATTATGTTACCCTGAAATGGGGGGCTATGTGTAAAAAGCGCTGTCATTTCTACAAGGCTCTTTGACGTAGCCTGGAGCTCCAAATGTATCACCCTGCCCGTCCAAACACCACTATGCTGAACTATGCAATTTGGTCTTCTACTACTCCAGTTAGTTTATTACCTCAACTGTAGCCTGATCAACCCATTTTATTTGCAGTGATTGATCCCTTATTATATTTCTGTAACATCCATTTTACTGCGACTTTGTAATGTGTCTGTACAAATAAAACTGATTTTATTTGATACAAGGTGAAACAAAGGTGTATACAAATCCCATTAAATTAAAGCTGAGAATGCACTTTAACCACATGTGAATTGTTAGATTACAAATCTGAAATGTTCAAGTACAGAGCCAAATTAAGAAACAATACGTCTTTGTCCCAAACATTATAGAGCTCACAGCGTGTATGTATGTACGTATGCATGTATGTATGTCTGTATGTATGCATGTATGTATGATTGTATGTATGCATGTATGTATGTTTGTATGTATGCAAGTGAAAAAGACGTGGGTGAGATATGTTAATGAGGAGTTCCACAATAGGCACACTGCATTTATTCCTACAGAGCTGTTATACAATGTTTTTGGTAGTTTTAAGTAGATTGTTTGGTCTGTTTCTACAAGCTTTACGTTTATTTTTATTATCGGGTTGGGGTTTAATCAATACCTCTTGTACAGTTCTTAATTCTAATAGATTTTATAAGACCATAAGTTAACCAAGGTTTACAGAGCTTTTCTTTGTTTCACTGGAAAGGCATTACTATAAATTGGTGCAGAACGTTTCAGTAAAATTCAGCAATCATCAAAAATGCAGAAAGAATAAGATCAAAGATCACTTGCTTTAGGGTGCCGATCTGCCACTTTAATGGAAAGGTCTCGTGATGCAAATACTCGTTCTGTATAATTACTGCTTTTATTCATTACACTATATAATTCTTTGAAACACACCCTTTCCCAGAGTAAGTTACACAGCTTCCGTTTTACATGCTATGCTGGATATTTTTTACTGAAGTGACACAAAGTGATTCAGGTTAGGCACCTTACATAAGGATAAAACAGCAGGACCCCAATTGGATTTTTTACATGGCCAGTTCTTCGACCACGGTGCAGCTACTGTTATTTCTTGAGGCTGGCGAGTAAGGTGTATGGTAGAATTATGGAATTATGAATATAGATGAGAAGCCGATCAGCACCACCCCTGAGCAAGTGATCTTTGATCGTTCATTTCTTCTGCATTTTCAGTGAATTTTACTGATAAATTCTGCGGCAATTTAGCTTTGAAAAATCAAACAGTTTAACAGATGACTATCCATGCGCTGTTCCTTCTGATACGCTGCCAGATTCAACAAAGTTATTCAGATGGAAGGAACTGTCGCTAGCCGGCTTTGATCCTGAGAGAACAACAAACTGGGCTCAAGGACTGGATTGAGAAGAGGTAGGCTATGAGCTGCACACCACCCACAGGCAAGGCATTTATGGTCCAGATCAGAAATCAACACTCTTAACCCTGTGTGCATAATATCGTTTACCCTTGCTTCATAGCAATGGCTATAATAACAGTGAATACAAATGAAAACACATTGAGATCAGTTTTTAGTGCATACATATTGCAAGAGCTAGTACTGAGATATGAATTTCTCTCTAGGCATATTTGTTTACACTGTATTTTATTGGTATTTGAAAGCAGCATGTACAAGTGTATTGCGCAAACAGTTACAGAGAGGAAAAGGCCTTTCATTCAACCCAAACTGCTTGTGTGGAAGTCTCCAATGTCTCCTTTGGTTTTTTGGCTTGGAGATTTTTTGGCTTCCTCCTCTGATACACGAACTAAAAAAACCTGCAAGAATGAAATTGGGAGTGGGGTGTTGCTGAGGCTCCATTCAAATACTATCAAACAGTGTCCTCTTTGCCTCCCTTTCTTTGTCACTTCACTGAACTGAAGTCACTGCTGATTGATGAGGTGAGATTTCTAACACATTGCTTTTGCATGTCCATGCTCTATAGAGCAGATGATGGGAGAAGGGAGAAGTAAAGTACCGTCTGAGAATTTTGACTTAGATTCTGCAACATACAATGACAGCCGAAACAGGAATTTGAAGTTTGAAGTTGGTGGAACTGGTTGTGCCTGCCCTCCTGCCAGCTAACCATCGGTTCAGTAATAGGCATGAGTCAAAATATCGTAGCATTGAATTTGTCCACAAAAAAAATGTCGAAACAAATCATGTCCCTCTATCGTGTATCACAAAATTCAATGACAGTAACCTCCTGTATTACCACCTACCATATTAGCATACATACATAAATGCATACATACAGTGAGCTCCATAATGTTTGGGACAAAGACATATTTGTTTTCAATTTGGCTCTGTACTTGAACATTTCACAATTCACATGTGGTTAGAGTGCAAATTCTCAGCTTTAATTGAATGGGATTTGTATACACCTTGGTTTCACCTTGAATCAAATCAAATCAAATCAGTTTTATTTGTACAGACACATTACAGAGTAACTGAAAAAAGCAAAAATGGTATGTCTACACTTGAACTCTTGGCGCATTCTAGGACTGCTGAATGTCCTCCACCATATCTGATTGAATTTTTCTGTAAAAATAATTTTCTGCAACAGCTAACTAAATTAAAATTGGAGATTAAAATTGTCTGGTGAAAACAAATGTTGTCTTTTTTATAGCTCACTTATGTTGTTTTGGCTTAAACTAACAATAACAATCACTCAAGCAAAGCACATAGCAGAATGACATAGAATGTCAGTCTACAAGATGTTGTCATTTGCACTGATTATAGCCTGTTTATCAATAGATTATAGCGTATTTATTAATAGACATTTGCCAGTTCAAAGGACTGTCTAGTTTTCTGTTTATTGATGTGCATCAACATTATATTTAACACTGTCACTTCTATTCACAGTAAAAAAAAAAAAGAAGATCTACAAGAAATGTAATTTGTGTGAGCTAATATATCCAATATTGTTTCTTGTAACTTGGCCTAATTTTGATATCAATACTTTCAATGGCATGCCTGGATTTTGCAAGTTTGAATTAATGACTTATAGACAGGGCTTTGTATGTATGCATCTTAGCATTTCTGTACGTTAAAAACTTATTTTTCTTCAGATAGAGGTCGACTGTGTTGGTTTTCAGGCTGTGTAGTGGAGTAGACATCTCCATGCCACTCATAGTGTCCATCAACAGGTGCGTCTAATTTTTGTGCTAACTGAAATTCTCCTTTTTGTCCTGGTTTATCTGTAATGAGGAAGACATTTGTGCTGTCTTAAGGGTAAAGTTAGAGCCCTGTTGTGTCCAGTTCTTATCTCAACAGATAGACCTTTCAAGCCAGTCTCCTCTCTGGGGAAGATACAGTGTGACTGGTATTTGCAGAGTAGCTTCTTTCCCGCATTCCTTTTTTAAGCACCATGATCCTGTTGGATTCTTCACTGTCTGACCTGTGATCCGGTCGGGTTACAACTGCCCCATGCAGTTGGATCCACTTCTTATTGGGGTAGGTGTGCTGCATCTCCTATCTCTAAGTGTGTCCAACTCACAAAATGGCATTGGGACCCTGTCATTACATTACATTACATTACATTACAGGCATTTGGCAGACGCTCTTATCCAGAGCGACGTACAAAGTGTATAACCATAACCAGGAACAAGTATGACGAAACCCCTAGAGAGTAGTACCGGTCCAAGTGCAGGGAACAACCGCATAGTTCAACTTGGACCCTGAAGGTTAAACTGATTAAAACTAACAACTAGAACGGCAACAACGCAGTCTATGGAAAAAATACAAGCAGTAGTTAAGACAGTTAATGCACCTAAGTCACCTACGAAACAGCTGCCTAGTTACAACCCTAAGCTTACAGTCATTTACAGGGGGGTAGGGAGGGATGGGGAGAGGTGCAGCCTGAAGAGGTGAGTCTTCAGTCGTCGTTTGAAAACTCCTGAGAGGAGTATTCCAGACTTTGACTCCAACGCTCCTACACTATTTGTAAAATAATAACACACCCTCACAACAAATACATAGGTCAATACAGAGAACGTCTTAATGAGGGAAGGAAGCCCTTAACACTGGAAAGGCCGCATTGTTTTACTACCTTAAACCACCAAGCCTGATGCCCAGTGGCGCCAGGCTCATTCAGCAGTACAGCATTGATTTCAGCACCCGCAGCGACCTCATTTCATAAAGATTATGAAACATTACATTATAAAACTGTTTTCTTTAAATAAAGGACATGACTGTATCAATTTCAACAGATTCATTTTTAATTTATATCAGTTTTTCATACAGGTAAGGGAAAATGTGCCGTGGTATATTACAGGCACATTGAGAAAATTGCTAAAATGTGTAAAACAAGCAAAATACAAAATGGAGAAAGTTGTTAAAGAAATACAAAGTACAGTATTTTAAAAAGTAATTTATTCAGTCATAACAAATTCTGCTTACTTTTCCCTTCACTTCACTATTTTGATTGAGTTTTACATATGTACTCTTTCTCTCCTCTTACTCATCAATTCCACAGGGAACACACAGATTTGGTTGTTTTGTGTTAGCAGGGACCACACATAAATGGATTGCATTTCATGCAGTTGTCTTTAGCCTTATTCCAAATGCATTTGCCAAACTGGCACTGCTTTTTCTTCCCAGGAGTGATGGGTGTGCAAGGTGATGCTACAACCATGGCTGCTTTGGCAGTTGCTGCTTCTGTTTTTGACTTATAGCTAGACAGCTAGCATGCCAGGTCCAGTAATTCAGTAATTCCAGAGCTTCCTCTGGTCCCATTCGCTTGCGTGATTTTGCAATCCTGTAGTTTTTTCAGAGTTTATCTCCACAAGCATTATCTCCACAAGAGTTATAAACCCATCCCTTCTATGACTACAATGCTCACAATTATTGATCCCCACAATGAAGTCAATAATCAAAGCAAACCATCTTCATAAAATGATTGCAGTGAATTCATTTTGTGTGCTTATATGTGCCAAATTAGTTTTGATAGCTTGACCCAGCAATTCATATCAAAGCATCTGTCATTCATTTGCTGAATAGTGTGCAGGAGGAAAGAGCAACCCATTCACACCAGCGTATCAGCACCTGTAGGGGCAACATAGCTCAGGAGGTAAGAACGGTTGACTGGCAGTCGGAGGGTTGCCGGTTCAATCCCCTGCCCTGGGCGTGTCGAAGTGTCCCTGAGCAAGACAGCTAACCCCTAATTGCTCCCAATGAGTTGATTGGTACCTTGCATGGCAGCCTTTCACCATTGGTGTGTGAGTGTGTGTGTGTGAATGGGTGAATGAGAGGCATCAATTGTAAAGCGCTTTGGATAAATTGCATAAATTGGATAATTGCAGTCCATTTACCATTTGTTACCTATTGTCTGGCAAAAGGGTTTTGTGAAGAAAATGGCACAAAATGCCTGTATTTCTTTAATGAGTCATTTCTTTTCTTTCCTAACAATGCAGTTATTTTAAGCCAAGCTATTTATGAAAAGCCATGAGCCATTGAAGGAGGAGGGTACTCCGTTTGCGATTTTGGAGTAATTAGCATTTTAAAGTCCAAACATCCCATGGCATTGGCTCTAGCCTTTCTAGTGTTAACACACAGAAAGGGGGAACGTTCTGTCAATCACTCTCATTTGACCATGATGAAAATGGCAAGTGGGAGGTATTCCACTTCTCATGTCCTCCTCCAGGGCTTTTCCCTCTCTAGTCCCTTGAGTATATATGTTTTGCAATTTAAAAAATGACTTTCCTTGTGTAAGGCCATAGGGAAATGAACCATCTCCTAGTGAACATTATGGTGACATTAAAGATCCAGGATTTTGAGATTTTTTTTCGGAATGATAGCTTTGGCTATTAATGAAATTTCTGTGAGCTACTACATGGAGAGACTAGATCAGATAATAATTGACATCTTCAATGGTTACTTCCCAGTTCCTGCTCTCTGTGTCTTATCTCTAGGACACGTTGGCTGAGCCCTTTGAAGTTTGCTAGGGCGTGTAACAGGCTAACTGGTGAATTAGAGCTCCCACATTGGGGTGCCTGTTGTCTTTGTTTTGGTTTTCTCCATTACTGTGTTTCTTTTCATGTGCCCGATTGCTTTAGGTGTGTACTTCTGCCCACCCTCCGCCCCCAAGTCCTGTGGTGAGCCCCTGTTAACAGCTGTTATCTGTTTACCCCTCTTCTATATAAAAGTACATTAATTTTATAATGTGAAATAAAAGATTTACTATTTTATTACTATTTCATTTTTGTGTTCACGCCTCTGTCATTCAGTTGAACAGCCTTGTACAAGGAATGATTGTCTGAGAGGCTGCTTAGATGCTCTCACCCTTTATATGGGAGTAGCATAGTCTATTAAATCTAAACAGTGGGCTACAAAACTTTATTTCTAAATTAATTTTTTAAAATAGAAATATTTGGTATAAGGCAGTTGAGCTAAGGTTTCTTTTCAGATTGTGAATGCTACATTGGTATATTTACTGTGTCGTGGGCTGGGTGTACTGTCTTGTGCTGAAAGTTGTCAAGCACAATATTCATGTCCATCCTCTGGGTAAATACTGGGATGTTGAATGTTGTGCAGTGTCTTAATGGTAAAAGTGTATACTCGGATTTTACAAAGCTGACTTAATAGCAACCTTTCTAAAATCAGAGATAAAAATAACTTAAATTATAGAATAACTTGATTTCACCATTACAGCTGTTACAAGCTTTATTGTTATGTGGAATTTAATTTACAGATGTATCCCCATTTTTGTAATTGTATAATTACTCTAATGTTCATGTGATCAGTTACCTCTGAGTGGTAACACAGCTCTTTCATAAACCCAGTGGACCACTATGCCATTCACAACTTTGAAAAGCAATTATATTTTCCTTATAAAACATTTTATTTTTAGTGGACAAATGGCTAAAGTTAAGCAATAAGCAGTCAGTTATTCTTTATTTTATTTCTCATGTCATAATGTCCAGACATGCCTCTACATTGTGCACTGCTACGGCGGACAGATCAAATTTCAGATGCAAAAGTGATTAATGGGTACTTGGCTTTTGGTAAAATTGACATCTTGGTAACACCAAGCATCAAGAGGGAAACCCTGGGCTTGTATTCTAGTTTGCAGAGCTGGCTGTCATATTCAAAATAATTCTCTGCTGTTTATTAATGGGCTAAGTCAGTGTTGAACTATTAATAACACACCACTCCACCACTATTTAGGCTTTAACAAATGCCCTCTGGTTGATCATCCCATAAGCACCCCGTTACTATTTAAATATTGATGGCGCGCTACCTGTTTGTGTACAAATATGAATAACTTTTTATTTTTAAGTTCAGATAAATCCATCAGCCTGAATGCCTGTTAGTTGTAACTATAGCAGTGGGCTTCCTATAAGTGTGCAGACATACATAGGCCAGTTCAATGATTTTTTTTGGTTCCCTGTGCAAATCACATATAGATCCCAGATATAGACTCATGTGTCATAACCACTTGTTCCCCAACTATCAAGTTCATTTTTGTGCAGCTGAAGTTAGTTATTAGGGAATTGTGTTCATTCTGATGAAGCTTGGCTGGCTATTCACATTTGCATATCAACCCCTGGAAACATGATAAGTTGGGACTAATGTCCTCATTTTTTAAAGGTTACATGATAAAATAATTAATATTCATATATAATCTTTTCAGGTGCCGTGTTAGAATGATTTACACAAAATTGAAAATGGAAACTGTCAGCAGGAAAGTCCTACACCTTTTTGTTTAAGACAAATTTGTATAATAGAAGACATCATCACCTGAGACCTGAGGATGAAACTTTATGGAACCCAGAGCTATTCAAGTACAATATTTGATGTGAATTCTCATTTGTTAAAAATTATACATCGTATATTATACCTTTTTTGCTTCAAATTGGCTGATCACCAGTCTTGCCCCCGGTAACATCAGGCTTGGTACTGGCCATGGGAAATCAATATCGGTCCACCTCTAGCCTCTGCTCATTGAAAAATACCGAATAGTGATGATTGGAAGCATCTAATTGTAAGTTTGGAGGAATTGCCAGAACATGCTTGTTACGCACAAACAAGGTACCTCAGGCTGATATTACAGCTGATAGATCTTGCATTTGAACAAGCACTAATAAAACTACACTTTCTAAATTATGTATTTCTTTTTTTTCACGTGCCGTTAAGTGCGGGTACAAGATAAAGCAGGGGCATTTTTAGGCTGAGTACGCTCAGACCTCAGAAAAGCTTCATGTTTTGGCATGTTTTTAACGCTTACAAATGCTCTAGACTTAATCCCACACATTGCATCCTGTATACTTTTAAAAGGGAAAATAAAATTGGTTACAAGGGAAAAGTATCCTTTTCATTTGCATTTGTCAGTGACAAGATAAATAAATGGTAAATAGCTGTCTTATGAGGGATGTTGAAGAATGCCAATGCAGAGTGGAAATTGCTCCTTTTGAAAAACTAGTACAAGGCACAGAGCAACAAAACATAGGCTGACCAAACGTCCTCTTGCCTGGACAGTTCTTCTTTTTAAGACTAAAAATATCCATCTGGGCAAGATTTCTAAATTCATAAAAATGTCCAGTTTGGTTTTGCTCATTCCAGAGACCATATGTAAACAAATAGCCACGTATTATGTTCATAACTCCCGCCCACCCCAATCAAAAATATAATATAGTCACCCTAACAAACAGAAAATGGTTGCCTTTGCTTTTTCCCCCACATATATCTAATATGTGACATTATCATAACATAAAAATGAGCGGTGCCTTTAAGCAGATGTAAATCTGCACTGTGCTATTTGAATCGATGTTTCGTGATTAAATTATGTTTACCTTAATTGTCCCTCCTCCTTAATCACAATAATCCATGCATACAGGTCTCAAAAATGTGTGAATCCATCCAGTCTTATCCATCCTGTTAAAAAATGAACAATAAATAGAAAAACAAGCATTTTAATGTGGTAACTGGACATACAAATAAAACACAGGGCAGATGCTCAGTAATGGATGACATTCAGTGATGTAAACATTCTTCTTTAATTAGTTTTACTGGTCAAAGAAACCTAGGTGTACTCCCCAAAAATATCAATGAAGTGAGCATTGGGGAAGACTCTAACATCATTATGTAGGTACCTTGTGATTGTCATTCAGTGACTGGAATGTTTGTCTCTAATGGTGCTGCACATTTGCCATGTTCAGCATGTGCTGAAGAAGAACTGGACAAAACCATACATTTTTTTACAATGCTGAGAATCCTCTATTAAGTGTACAAAAAGTCATCAGATTTTTTTTCTGGTGCCAGCCTTCTCTCCCTCTTTCTCTTGAAGATTTCTTTCTGTTTTGAACTCTGGCAGGATTGCTACATTGAGCCAGTCCAGAGAGGACAGCAAAAGCTGGGGAATTGGATTTCTTCCTTTCTTCTCTCTTTCTTTGGTGAGTTTAAAAAGGGTAGAGGAAAGAGAGGCAAGTCTCTTATTGATCCTGTGCTCAGAAAAGCTGTCCTATAGTACGTTTGGATGCACAATGGGAATCGGCCAATTTACTCTAGCACCCTGGATAAAAGCCATCTGTCCCAGGGGACAGTTTTGTACTGGAGATCAAAATGGCCTGCATCAAACTCTGAAATTGCTTCGTCAGATGGCAGCAAAGACTCATCGAACAGCTCTGTCTAAAACAGCAAAAGCCATTTCACTCGAAGTCAATAAAGAAAAGTAATGGACAAATAAATATGGCCATCTTTGGCTGATGGTACAAGATGTAAACTGCTTCGATGGTGCAGATAGAAAGAACATTTAAAATGAAGATCAAATACTTTGGCTTACGTTAATTACTAAACATGCGCCAATGCAATTGGCTTCAACATCATTTCCAAGCTTTCGATGATCTTCGAATCCGAAAGACATAGGCCTTTCTATAGCACTAAAGAATCACTCATCCAGGACAACTTAGATTGCTTATGTTTTATATAATATCAATTTATACAGCTGGATATAAACTGAAGCAATTCAAGCACCCAGCTCAGGCATTTCATCAACAATTTGCATGCAAGTCCTTTTAATTATAATTCCTATCCAACACAGCACACATCTACACCATTCTAAAATTGCAATGCACAAAGTGTTTGGTAAAAACAATGTGGTTAACATTCCTTTCTGCACTGAATATCATTTAAATGGTATCAGAAAATATGCAGGACATTTGATACAAATGTTTGAAAATGGTAACAGACAGCTAGCATTGCACTGCGTGCATAATTATTAGGCAAGCCCTGCTCCTGAAAGATTTTAATGGAGAAATAAGTCCCTTTTCAGCATTGTGAAATGTTTATTCACCATCGAAACCTGATCCTAAACAAGAAAATGTGATATTTATCTTTCATAAACAAAAATAAAACATACCCTACAGTTATCAGTGTGCAGAATTATTAGGAAATTGGACCTAACAGTGGACTTATTTTCTTCTTCGCGTCAATAAACTCAACAAAAACAAATAACAAACAATAAATCTGACCATTGAGAATCTCAAAAAAATAAAAATAAATAAACCTTGTTTCTTGTTTTAATGGTCAATCATTTTAAGTTCAGTTGCCAGTATAGCCACATTTCATCTCGATGACCATCATGAGCCTCCTGTCCATTGAGTCAGTCAATTTTTTTTTATTTGATCAGGACCAGTTTTAGCTGATGCAGTCAACACAGCCTCCCAGATTCTGTCTTGGGATGTGTATTGCTTTCCATCACTGTATATCTCATGCTTCAGTAGAGCCCAGTAGTTCTCAACGGGGTTTAAGTCAGGAGAGCAAGAGGCAAGGTCATGAATTTTTTACCATTGTCCTTCATGAACATCATAGCTTTTTTTGAAAGCAGCTAACTCCTTATACCACTGTTTGAAGAAGGTGTCCTCTAGAATCTGACAGTAGTTCTCCGAATTGATTTTTACAAGACGTGCAACTCTGAAAGGCCTCACAAGCTCATCGTTGATGATGCCTGCCCACACATATAACACCTCCACCATCTTGTTGGTGCTTCATTCAAACTGGTGCTTCCTGACCATTTGTGATCCAGCCATGGGCCCATCCACCTGGTCCATCAAGAGTCACTCTCATGTCATCTGTCCATAAAACCTTTGTAAAGTCAGTTTTTAGGTATTTACGTGCCCATTCCTGACATTTTAGCTTGTGACATTTATTTAGCAGCGGACTGACTCGAGCCTTTCTGACCTTTCTGAGCCCCTTCGTCCCAAAGCACCATGCATCGAGTACTTCTTGAGATTCCAGTTAAGTTTCAGTACCGAAAGATTGTGGCACTTATGACTAAAGGATGCCTTGAAGCTTCACGTTTAATTCTGCGTAAATATTTAATGAATTTTTTTTCTATTACAACAACACAAAATGGTAAGTAAGTTCATATTTTACCAGCACGTAAGTATCATGCCACACTGCACAATCAATGCCAAATCTAGGTCATTTCTAAGATGTGGAACCTTTAATACACAAACAAGCTGAGCACATCGAGAGTCGCAGAGCACACGGTCTTGACTAACTTGATCCTGTTATTTGTTGGCATATGCAATGTTCTACCAGAAAACAATTTAAAAGTACAAATGATACACGAGTTATGCTCTTCTCATTATGAGATTACACAAAATTTTCATTCATTTACATTACATATTTAGCCTACAGTGTTCACAGTCAGTAAATGAGATTGGACAGATTTCGGATGAGGTTTTTTCATGATGTACTCCCACAGTTTATGTGCCTGTGATGGCAATCAAGCCTCCATCTCTTATCTTGGTATTAGGCTATGGTCTGATATGCAAATTTTCCTTCTGTTGGAATCAGGGTCCAATTATACTCTTTCGTAATAACTTGCTTCCTTGGCCCAGAGGTTCAAAATTTATTAGACAAGTGGTTAACCTGTGAGAACTGTGAGCTTCCCTGCTCTCAGGCTTTCCACAGTGACAGCCCACCTATACAGATGAACACGCCAGGTACCTGGAGTAAACGACAGCTCTGGGAATTGCATCTTTTCCTGCCTCTTCTCTTCTTGGTATTTAATTCTCAAAGTTTTCTGGTTTCCAAGCGCTTGCTTGCCCGTTCTTGGTCGATTGAGAGCGATTTGCATGTGAATAGGCAGCAGGAGGGAAACCCTTCCTTACAGGATACAGATCTTTTGCCAAAAGCTCCCTGGGTTTGGGAGCTTGAGAGAAAGTTCTGGAGAGAACCTTCTTTGCAGCCCTGAACATGAGCCTCTTTTAAGTGTGTGGCAGTCACCTACTGGGTACCAGCAGGGTAAAATCAAGTGTATAACAGTGTTCTCACATAGAGTCAAGCAGTAAAATTCCTTCCTGTTGTGATGATTGTAATTCAACAGATTAACAAATTCACATATTCCACACAAAGAAAAAGCAAGCAAATGAGAAACTTTGTTTAAAGATGCAAAAATAATGCATTTGGCCCAACCCTGTTTTAACTCCATAATGAAAACCAATCCTGTGCTTGGATTATAGTCGTACCTAATGAGGCCTTGGTATTTCCAAGACTGAGCATCCCAACATGTAGTTGATTTGTAATGATTTTATGACAGGCTGCAGTGTGGCATAGAGGTCTAGCATAACGGTGCTATAATTTAACCAGAAGGTTAGAGTTCGATATCCTTGAACACACAGAAGGTTATTTCCACTTTTTACAACATTGTAGCAGGTTGTTGCACGTAGTAATGATGGTAACAAAAACACTTATTTGTTTTTCCACCAAAGACTACACATTTCTAGTCATTTTTAAATTGGTCCACATAACACAAACACATTGCTTTCTTAGGTTTTCAACTGGCGTAGTGACGCATTGAGAACTGCAATGGCGTAAGTTAACGGAATCCCTCCCTCCCTGGCCAATGGTACTGCCTATTATCACTTGCCATATTGGGCCCAATCCTCATTTGATACCAGACAGTGGGGATCATCCACACACTAGAGTACAGTACCTTAATAAGATGGACAATGGCAGTTTTTAAAATTACTATTGTTGTCATTATCATTGTGACTTTTGGCAAAGTCTGTTTGTAGTCACGCTTTTTTTTAAAACATTCAATACTCAAATGTACCTAATTTAGCATATAATTACAGTCACTGTTTCTAAAACACCAGACTTTAGGAGAAGGCATATGGTTTTGTGCAATAATCGTGACAAACAGTTGTCATGGCAACAACCTTTTTCTATCCCCTGTTGCTAAGGAGAATATCAGCTCAAGGAATGTTTCATTTTGGACTTTTCCTTTTGTTCCAGAGAAGGGGGAGGTTACCAAAATACAATTATATTTTAAAAATATATTTTTCATAAATTCAAATGCTATGTGTAAATAAATGAATTGTGTTAATATTGATTTGATAAATGTTTTGATGTCCCCATTTCCAGATTCACATGCCAGACATTAATACTTAATATTGCTTAATTCATCTTATTAACAGTTGTGTTTAAAGACAGAGTGGGACCTTAAGATACTGGAAACTAATTACTTCTGTAGTGTCTGTCTGGCTAAATACGACATATCACCAGACACTGTGGATGAACTTGGATTAAACCTAACGAAATTCATGCCTCAGGGGCAAGGAGAAACTGAATCAACTCGAGGGCAGGCATTGTGACTGCAAAGGTAGGCAGAGGTCTGTGTTATAATGAAATCCTGAATACGTCTTACCTGAGATTGACAGACACAAATGCTATTGCATCTGCCACCACTAAGTGGAGTTGAGTTTTATCCCTGTGAGTTTGACCAATTTAGCTGAAAAAAGTAGCAGTTGGATTTGAATCAAAATTGTTTGAAAGTTGAAGCCTGTGGGAACTGCAGACTAAATAATTTAGAGACAGCCAATTATACTTAACACCATAAAGGGTGGTCCTTTCATGTGAAAGGGGTGTGGCAAGACAACTCAAGACATCAGCGATATTTGACACTTCAGTAATAACACACAGTCTTTAGCAAGCAAAGATAAAACAAAGTATTTTATTTTATCTAAAAAGAGCTGAATAAACAACCCCCCTGGCTTCAGTTCTAAGCCTAAAATTAAATGTCAAAGGTCATCAATGTTTGATTGGTTTGAAGCCTAACACAGTGGCTAAAGAGATACAGTACATGAGCTTCACAATAATGCTTTTTTCATTAAACATTAATTGTAACAAACCAAAGTGTGTGATGTTCAAACTTTTGTTTACCACCGTGCACCTTGAAGCAGAAGTCTAATTAAAGGAATTGTTAAGCTCAACCTTTCTGGCACTTTATCCTTAACTCCAAAAACACATTTCAGTGAGTGCTCGATTTCCCCCCTGCTCTCATTTAACAAATCATCAGGAGTTTCACACTTGGAGTGAATGGAAAATACCTTTCAAGAAAAAACTACTGCATTTTTGAAATAGCCATACAGTACTCAAAGTTTAGGGCTAAAAACCACGGTGATTATGAGTATTACTGAGTTATGTGCCATCCTAAATCATACATCTTCCTACTGTGGTAATGATAGAAGAGTTTAGCGGCTGTTAAAGCGTGTGGCTTTCTATGCTGTAGGGACAGGCCTAATGATCTCCTTCATTAAGGGACCAGTCATGGACCCTACCAAGTAAGAAATGATCTGTTCCAATTAGATGCTTTTATTTAAGCTGGCTCTTGGCAACTCAGAGCAACACTAAGTCCACATATGTTTAATCAATGTGCCACATTCCCCTTTTCTTTCATTTGAAATAACTGCAGCATAATGTTGATTCTTTTTTCATTAGTTAGGGTGTCTTGCGAACCTTGAAATCTCCCAACCACACCCAAAAATAAATGGGTGTCAAAAATAAAGAACACCAAGCTTTAAAACCCTGTGTAAGCCGTTCAGAACATAGGAGGACCTCAAATTAAAAATCTGTTTTTCGGGCAGCTGTTATTGGTGCGTCATTATATGGTAAATGGTAAATGGACTGCATTTATATAGCGCTTTTATCCAAAGCGCTTTACAATTGATGCCTCTCATTCGCCAGAGCAGTTAGGGGTTAGGTGTCTTGCTCAAGGACACTTCGACACGCCCAGGGCGGGGTTTGAACCAGCAACCCTCCGACTGCCAGACAATCGGTCTTACCTCCTGAGCTATGTCGCCCTATAAAAATTATAGGGACACAAACCATTAGACAAATGGGCCATCCAAGAAAATAAAAGTAAATATATCTGTAGTTTCCCTTCTAAGTGTTACTTAACCATGGAGTGAGTTTTAGCCCGCCTGGCCAGGTGCAGACTAAGGGACAAGTGGGCTCGAAAGGGGGCACTAAATGTTTTAATTGCACTAAATTTCAATGCCCTGGGCACTAGAAGATCTCAAAATCCCAAAACTTGATTGAGAGGAGTATTTATTCTTTGAGGGGTAATAGTGCTTGGGGCAGAGGTATTGGTTCTATTTGTCACATCACTGTTCATTTTAAATCCACATTTAATATAATGGTTTAAAAAAAAAAAAAAAAAATTATATTTTAAGATCATAAGCATCAGTGCCAAATGCCAAAAAGTCAAGGTAAAAAAAAAAATTAAAAAAAGATGAATGTTGATTGACTCCAGGCACATGTCAAGATATATGATAGCTAGCTGTGTGTATGTGCTTAAAATGGCAAAGGCATGACATTATCAAACATTATCAAATCTGAATTTTCATGGTGAAGATCTACGAACCACAGATCATGAAGTACAGGTTTCATTAGATTATGCTGAAAGCTAACACGGTACTCAACCGACTGGTGCATATTTTTTAAATTAACTATACATTAATATTGATTAAAACTGATTTTTCTAAATTGAATTTACCATTTCATTTCAGTAACTTGATGTGAAGAAATAAGCGGTGTGTTTACCTACTAATAGATTATTCAGGTCACTGACACACAAAACCGACTGAGACCAATAATCCGTTTAAATAACCAGATCACTTTTAACCAGATCACTTTATATTCCAACAGTTCATTCCAGGTCTCAGGAGTACTCCACCACTGCACAACATGGCCCCAGTGTTGACTAAGACATTGAGACTTTCTTATGGATAACAATACCTCTGAAAATTCTCCACAAGGTGTCTTGTTTCCAACTAGGTGCTTACTAGTTAACTTGTAAACAAAACAACTCACTGGACGTTTTCTAGGAACAGTGATATCACTTCTGCTGTTCATCAAAATTTATTTTGAAACTCTATATAACCATCATTATAGTTAACATAACATTACGATAACAAGACCGAAATTGCTTGCTAACTATCTAGCTACGTTTATGATTATGTTTTTATTTAGCGGAGTGTGAGCTACTGTTGGTTACTGCAAAGAGGTTATTGTTAGTCAGATATGCTTAGTTAGCAATTAGCGAACACATTATTCATGTAACAGCACTATTTACACCACGCAATGTTCTATTTCACTCAAGAAAACATTTTCTGCAGTCTCACTGGATTCTACACTGGAATCACTGCATATATGGTGAACAGTGTTTGTGCTGCACTGTCATTACTAACCACACTGACAGCCTAATATCTCTGAGGTCAAAATAATTTTTTGTGTAGTAGTTATCATATAATGGGCTATTCATGCTGCTTACTAATAAAAAGAGGATTCAATGTCTCTGTCTCTCTGTACTGTCTCTTGGGCTGGTGATTGGGATACTTGGACTTGAGCATTGGAGACTTAGGACTCGACTTAGACTTGAGGTAAGGTGACTTGGATTTGGGAACTGCTTGGACCTGTAGTTAAGTGACTTTACAGAGCTACTGATAATAGGGAAAGAAAGGCGCCGGGCACACTCTGCATGAATAAAATGCATATTTAATAGTATAACAAATACAAAAAAAGGGGGAAAAAAAGTCCACATAAAAGATGTTAGACAGGACAAGGGCAAACATTTCAGCTCATACTTTCTTCAGTGCTCAGAAACTTGTAATACATTTTATAATTTCTATTTTGTAATGCTAAAACTGAGGCAAGAGGTACATGCCTGCTTGGCTTGTGCCCTGAAATCCCCCGCAGGCTCCTTTACCTGATTTGTAATTGAAATGTCTGTGTACCACTCCAAGTTTTATAACTGAAATATATCAGAAGAGCCCATGCATCCTAACCAGCTGTGACTGTGAATGTATAATGAACAGAAACCAATACTTTCCATCAGCTGTATGAAATAAATATGGCCAATATCTCCTTGCAGCTGTGAGCAATTTTAATGACTCCATCTTGAATGCATGTGCGTGCACACACACACACACACACGCAGGCTCACCTACACACACACACACACACACAGAGACTGACAGCTCTGTGTCCAGTGTAAATGTCTTGACAATGTTAGCGTCAATGTAAAATTTTGAAAATTCACCTCAGGCTATACCACTTCCTGTTCTTGAGCTCGGGGTGCTTGTTTTCACCCATTAATCTTGTGAGGTGGAGAAATGGCCACTCACTTTGCTATCTGGCCCACAATCCCACTTGAGCAAAACCCCATCTGAGCTTTGACTCAGTGATGCCTTCTAACAAGCCCAAAAGTAAGTCCTGTTTTCACACTTGTATAAACAGGAGTGCACCATCTGTCATTGACAATCTAATGGGCCCTGCCCATTCCACGGTATTTACACAATCCCAATTCTTAGAAGTGAGATTGAGAGCACTAATGATCTTAACCAAGGCTATATCAAGCCTTAGTACAGTAAATAATGACTATTTTCATGCCTCATTAGTAACCTACACTCAAGCTTTCACAGACACAACATCCTGCTGTTCAAATCAGTCTCTGTAAACTACTGACAATAGGCACTGGGATCTCCCCAAACTTAACTGAATGACTTGTTGTTAATGAAACACTCATACATAAATGCATACACACACACACACACACACAATAATTTATTGCTATACTTGTGAGGACTTCCCATTGACTACATTCATTCCGTAGCCTCTAACCCTAACCCCAACCACTACATGCTTAACCTTAACCCTAACCTTAACCTAATTGTAACCCTAACCCTAACTCTAAGTCCTAACCCTAAAACAGCCTCTTGAACTTGTGGGGACCAGCAAAAAGGTCCCCACCTTGCATAATTTTCCTTATCTTTCTATCCTTGTGGGGACATTTGGTTCTCACAAAGATAGTAATACATGTCCACACACACACACACACACACACACACACACACACACACTGGCAGAAGTCCCAGTACCTGAAGGAAAGCCACACATCTTTAACTCTGAACATTCATTGTTTATGATGTTGATGATGACGATGATGATTATGACCATCATAATTATTTAGGTATTTGGCAGAAGCTTTTGTCCAGAACGACTTGCAGATGCCATCATGGTATGATGTATAAACTGTAATCATAAGAGCTGCGAGAGTAACAGTGCATAAGTACAGAACAGCAAGCAGTACATTAAATAACACAGTGGAGCATTAAGGTAGACAATGGCAATAGGTTTACAGTCACACAGAAGTGTACACCTAATTTATTACCCCATGATTAAAAAAAGGCATTTCCTAATTGCATAGCATAACAAATGGCCAAGTTATAGAATAATAAGACCAATCAAAAGAGCTATTATTTGCTTTGCACCATGGTAGCATTCAGTGGCATTTATCTATGGTACCGTGTGAGGTAATGCGAATGGGCAGTTCAGTCGAAGCGGCAGGATCTAGGCACAGATATATTTTCTGGATCTAGGAACCAAGGTGTGGTCTGAACTCAATGGGTTTTGTGTCAGTTTAATGAACATGATGCGGATTATGATGATATTACTATAGCATATAAACAAAGTAGAATTTATTTATTACTGCCCTATTTCTTCTGTTCACTGTGATTTATTGACTGACTTCATAATGACACCGTGATTAGATAGACACATACATACTGAATAGATTGTGCATCAGTGCCATTTGAGAAGAGAGGGTCTGTGAATAACACAGTACATCCCTTTACAGTATTCTGTCTCTCATTGTCTATTTAACATTATAAAATGGATAGGGCAGATCTCACAATGTGATTGGTTAATAGTTGTGCTATATACCTATATACCATGGCTGTGAGGTCTAATGCTTCTTTACATTGTAATCATTTAGCAGACGCTCTTATCCAGAGTGACTTACACAACTTTTGCATGGAATTTATGGCAATTTACATTGCATCCATTTATACATCTGGATATATACTGAAGCTATGCGGGTTAAGTACCTTGCTCAAGGGTACAACGACAGTATGCAAAACTCTGGTTGATCCATTTGCAACGATGTTAAGCAAAAACCTCTGGTTGTTCATTCTATGAAAGCAATGATTATATCAGGGAAGAAAAAAAGATCCTTCTCAGTGTTATACCACACAGCACCAATTTTGGTTATTTTCGTCATTCATTATTACAGAAAGTTGCATGAAATCATAACTCAATCAAATTTATCTCCATAGCTCTGTTTTGCTTTTTAAAAATAGTTTGGTCACAAAGTGTAAACATAGCATCTTTCTAGTCCCTCTGAAACTGGGTTAGAATGCAAGCTAGCTTTGTGGTAGGTTTAGGGTCAACATGGTCTCACGGCATGCTTGTTATCCTTGCTAGATAGTCAACTACTGAATAGTAAATGCAACTGATCACAAAGATACGGAACAAAATGTGTCCCTTATGAGTTAAATACAGAATGCTTCTTCGACTGTACAAATAAGGGACTATTCCATATTTTGCAGTGTGGTTGGCGACCCTAAATCACACTATAGTCTACAGTAACTAAAATCATGTTTGAACGTTGTTGTTAATTGTGAAATTGGACATTGAAAAGGGGAGGGCATGTAACATTATAACATGTAGTATGTAATTCAAAATCTTAAGAATGACGTTGTGGTTTAATTGCTTTGGAATGCTGGATTTTGTAACGCATTCATTTTAGAACTGTTAAAATGCCAAGCTGTCCCATTATTGAAAATTAATGCACAACCTTGGACCAATCAGAATTGAGTATTCAGCCAAGCCATTGTATAATGTAATTAAATCACAGCTAAGGCACCTCTGGCCAAACACTGCTGTGATATAATCACCATATACTACTACCTTATACTGGCTCTCTCGAACATCATCCTGTCCCTCATTGACTATTTAACAGTATATGGGCTCTCTGGCTTTCTAACGGCATTCTGTATCTCATTGGTTCCATATGCTGTCTCTCATTGGCTATTTAAAAGTATACTGGCTCTTTAGCTCTCAAACAGCGTTCTGTCTCTCACTGGCTATTTAAAAGTATATGGGTTCTCTGGCTTTTCTAACGGCATTCTGTCTCGCATTGGTTCTGTACCCTGTCACTCACTGGCTCTTTAACGGCATGCTATTTTTAGTTCTAGCCAAGCACCGACTCTCGGTTTATTGGCTCTTTAGCAGTACGCTGTTTCTCAGTCATTGGCTTTTTAACAGAGTGCTGGCTGTGCACATAATTCTTCCATAATCTGGAGGGGACATGGAAAGATCTCAGGAGCTTTGGGAGATCTTCCTTGGGGGCTGTAAACATGCTGTGCAGCTTTTAATAACTTCCACAGGAGGCTGGAGAGCCACTAATGATGTCACTGTGGTAAAGACAAGTGCTCCCAGCATGCCTTTAGTTACCTACTAGGAGAATCCAGGAGTCATCAGTAAAGTTTTGTCACTGCAATCTGTATCCATTACGTACTTATAAGACAGGAAAGAGAAATGAGGAAAGACACCTCTCTCACCTGTGTTTTTCCATTAGCAGATGCCCTTTAATCTCTCTAAATGGTCTGTTAAAATGAAAAATACTTGTATATGCATTCCTTTTTATATTTGTCTTGTTGAAGGTCAAATGGTAAAAACAGGACCACTCACAGATCAAATTAAATATATCATTTGGGGGAATAATGAGGACTGTGTTTTTATTCTTTTCTTATTTAGAATTCTATCATTATTATTATTTAGAACGAAACACATGCGAAATTCTGTTTGTATGGATTCAGTTTGTAGTTTGTACAGCAGTGGGGTATGGCCACAGTTGTGCTTTAAATATAATATTCAGATGAATGTTATTTTCCTGTGCACCAGTGGTAGCCCTGTAGGGTCCTACTCGTCTTTGATTTCAGTTCATCAGGAACTGCTGGGGCAATCAGGACCCTTTTGGGTTTATTCATGGCGGAGGAGGGGCACGGCAGGTTAAGAACTTGATTAAACTGGAGCCAGTGGTTTCATGGGTAATTTTACACTGCATATTTGAAAAGTCCAGAACTTTACAGAGGCAGACTATTATTTTCATGGTGATTGGCATAAACAAGTCTGAATTATTCTCTTTTCCCCACAAAAAATACAAACAAACAAACCTGAATTCAGGTAGCACAGACACAGTGGTCTGGGTGGCTTAATTTTTTCGGCATCTTTACATGATAGTTTAAATGTGTTTAAATCTTCCTTTCTGTGACAACACATTCCATGCCAATTCTGCCACATACTGTATGTGTGCAAACCGAGTGTATTGCCTATGAAGGAGGATGTGAATGTAAAGGAGGATGTGTATAAATAAAGCACAAGAACCACGCAATTACCTCTCTTTTTCTGTAACTTGTTTTCATTTCTTACCGAAATGTACTTCCTGGACCTAGATTCCGGGTCGCTTCTGAGCCCAAAATTTAACTTCAGTCATCAGTTGCCATTTTCAATTAAATCCCCAATAAATATAGGGTTTGAAATGCCTATGTGAGGGAGTTGGAGTTTTGGGAGACCAACCGCGACTGAACAGGGGGTTCTTTAAGCTATTAACCGGAGGTAAAATAGCCACAAAGTCTCAAGAGACAAGGGGAAGGAAAACAATACTCCTTAGGGAGAGTATCCCAAAGAAAAGCTCTACACAACCCACGTACTGGGTAAAAAAGAACTAAGGCTTAAGGAGTATGAAAATAACAAAACTGCCGGAGCAGAAAACGGGGCAACTCAAAGAAAACAGACCTCGAACCGAGGCTGAAAAAAGTAAAACCCTAAAGAAAGAATACTGAGCTTAGATTGTTGCACTAACTTGTTGCCAACAATCTAAAAAAGCTAAAGACTGTTGTGCTAATTTTATAGCCACAACAATCCAATATCGCAGCTCAATCCTTTACCTTTTACCTTTTACCTTTTACCTTTTACCTTTTACCTTTTACCTTTTACCTTTTACCTTTTACCTTTTACCTTTTACCTTTTACCTTTCTTGACAGAATACCGGCTCTCGTGCAACATAAGTGACACTGAAGCAAAGCTTATCGGCTTGCTCAGGGTTTAAATAGAACACCAACAGGTGCAAATAGTAAAAGGAAATTTGCACGTGTATAATTCAATCAACTCAAATGGCCGTAATAACTGAAGAAAAGGTGCATAAAAAAACCAATGGCCGTAATAACTGAAGAAAAGGCGCAGGAAGGAAAAGAAATAGTGGCATCAGCCAAAACCATGACAGCCTATATCGGCAAGTATGCTGTAACAGTTGTTTTCAGGTCTACTCCCAAATCCCCCTACCCTTTGTCATAATAACTTGGTACGCAACTATAAATAATTCCCAATCCAAGTTTAACTATTGTCAAAAAGAACCTGCTAAGGTAGGATAGCTACATTAGCTACATCCAGAAAAGATGTGGCTGGGAAATATAGAGGCAAATGTACATACTGAGCCTAGTGTTTCTCTTTGGAAAATAAATAAATAAAATACAGCCTAGGCTGTGAATTTCACCAACCTGTATAAGACAGCATATTTTTTTTTTCTTTTGTGAAAAGATGCCCTTAACCTTTTTCAGTCTCTTTGAAGACTTTATGTCTCTTGTTGACAGTTTGGTCTCTTGTTATTCCACTCACAACAAAAACCAAAAAAAAGAAGCCAAAAATGATTTTTTTTTAGCTTTGTGAGGCCTGGCCTTTCTGATTTATAAAGCATGCTTCCTTTGTGCTTTCCTTCTTACATAATTATAGTGTATTTCCTTGCTTTGTGTAGTTTGGTCTGGATTTCTGCGTGCTGCTTGACAGGCCCCCAGTACTTCACAGATATATTGCCCTCCACTCTGTCGGAGAGCAGACGTCTTCTTCTGATGAAACAGGAAAAGAGCCTCTTGCACAGGAACAGATACATCGGTCCACTGCTTTGGTCCTATTTGCTTATATCTCCGTAAAATGAAAACCACATGAAAAAACAAATTTACATCTAAAATGCTGACGTTTCTGTTCTTTGCTCTTCATATTTTATTTTTTTTCCCACTTTTACTCTTTACTTACAGTTCTTTTTTCTTTTTTTTCTTTAGTCACATTTTCAGCCAAAGCTCATATTTGCACCTTTACAAGTTTGTGACTTATTAGAAAATGATTATTTAATATAAATATTTATTTCATAATGATGCCAGATTAACTTAAAAAATCCAATTAACATTAGGCTAAATCATGATAAGAAAATTTAGATTTTGTGGTGGCTGGAAGTTTAGCCATTTAATCCTTTCCTGAAAGCACAAATTTTCATTCATCTTTGAATCAAAGATGGAGCAAACTGCATTGCGCATGGAGAAATTGTTTGAGACAAGTCTGGAATTTGAGTTTAGAACTTTAATCCAAATAACTTCCATTCTCTTCTGTTAGAAGGTAACCATAAGAATGCATTGGACATAACCAGCACACAACACCTCCTTCCCGAAGTATGTTACTAATATTGTTCACTTAAATACCCAGCAAACCCTCTTGCCAGTCTGTCCACTGACATCTGACTGCTAATCTTGGAGACAGTGAGATAATTATCACACGGTGGTGGGTGTGCTCAGACGGAGGGCCTTTCTCTGGCTCCAGGGAGAGCTTTCCGAATGTGCTGCCAGTCTGTCTGCTTCTCATAGGGGATCCCAACAACAGCTGCAGGCCCATCATCCACTGAGCGGCATAAAGAGCCAATCGATTGCCAGAGACCACGGCCGGATGCTGGTTACAATTACAAAACTCAATCTGGCCAGGACTGAAAGCTTGCTTTCTTTACCAGGAAAGAAAAAAAAAAATATATATATATATACAGTCGGCTATTAATCTCCCTTCCTCCAGCAATGACATGATAAAATGCACTGTGCCATTTTGGTCCCAGTGGAGACCAAATGTTATCTTATAGTGTTGAATTTACACTGGATATTTTACTATGTAGGGGAAGGGTAGACGTAGAACGCCAGGCAATAAAACTTAAGGCAAATGAGCAGTTCTTGTGATTATTATGTTTCAAACAACCACTGAGACAAGAGCATGAGCAAATGTATGACAACAACCCGAGCAACAGAAAGATGGTATTGTGTAAGTTGCCATTCACTAAGTTTGTTTCCACTTCAATACGCCAACAGACTTTTCTTTTAGAAAGAAGAAGGAAAAACAACTTGAAAATGATAAGCTCATATCTGATAAAGGCAGCGTTATCTTCGCAGCTTGTGTTATGATGTGAGACTGAGTTTCACTGAAGAAGGGAGTGGAGAAGCTCATTAACCATGAAATAACTATATCACTCTGCCTTGCTATGTCCCTAATTCTCTATTATATGAGCTGTGCCTGGCACAGAACCCTTCTGTTCTTTTTAATGAGTGCCTAAACAGGATGTCCTTGCAAATTAAATGTTAAAATGTTTTGGAAGACTCTCATCCCCTGGGTTTCTGTTGGCATCAGGTGTGAGAGAAACAGAGGAAGAACCCTCTGTCACCATCGCCAACCCTGCATCTCTCCAAATCACCACTGCCAAGGGGGTGTGTCAGGAAAAGTGGGGAAGATTTCTGGTGTGTAAGTGTTTGGTGTTTATCAGATAAACTTGGTTAGGCAAGAGGTGTTCGCAGAGTGTTTGTTGTGTTTTTCAAACAGATTGCATTAGGTGAGAGGTTTTATAGTGTTTTCACATAAATTTAAGTGAGTGTTTTGGGGTCTTTATCTTGGAAACCTGGTTTAGGGCAAGACTGAAGTCTTTTTCCCTAATGTCTAGCGAGAATGGCTAGACAGTAGAATCGTATCGCATGCTGGAATGTTTTTAATTCACATTTTAATTATCACAATCTGTAGTGTTTAGCCTTGTCTAGATATTATAGATCAGTTAAAGACATTTTTACCTCACCACCTGTATAAGAAAGGTGGCTTTTCTAGCTCATGGTGACTGGTTTTGTCGCAGTAGAAGGAAAAGCAGCAGAGTGAAGGAAAGGTGATTTATCAATATAACGGGCCTGTTCAGTAATGTATCCGTTACCTGCTGAATCAAATTCATTTCATTATTAATTCCATTATTGGTGTATTTGTTGTCAACTACAGATATGAATATATTAGTGCATTGGTCTGAGGTGTCATATCGCCCTGAAGTGCTCTCTTCCTCTGACTGAGCTATGACATGCTGCTGTGTAATGTTGCAGATAACTGGCACTAAAACTACGGCGCTGTGATGCAAGGTTGCACTGCCCTCGTGGATCATTGTTTGGCACTGTGTGCACACCAAAGCTAATGTTCCTTACAGCTTGTTACCAGTTTCTGCTTATGTCAAGCGCATGGCCGTTGGGCACTATGTGTGCGCTTGTACACTTGCAACTGTTACAGCTTGTTGCTCAGTCACTGTTCCAGGCTGTTCTGTTACCTCCCTTTCCTGTTCTGGCAGTTCCTGCATAATTCATTAGTGCACTCGTTCCCGAACCTATTCCTTGAGATCTACCATCCCGTAGCTTTTCATTTCAACCCTAATTTGGCGCACCTGACTCTACTACTAATTAGCACCTCAGCAAGATCCCTTGCTATTGAATGAGATGCTTTGATGGGGTTGGTGTGAAAAACTACAGGATGGTAGATTTTCTGGAATAGGGTTAGGAATCATGGATTTAATGCATCTTGCCATGATAGCCAGGTATTCCTCAAATGGTAGTGGCTAAAGTGAGAAATAAAAAATGTTGCAAAGGACACTATGACCAAAAATGATCTGCAGTGCTAACCAGTTGTTTGAGGCTATGAAACAACTGTGTGGAGTTTCGTTGTATGTGTGCACACACTTGTGTGTCTGTTCATGAGTGTGTCTGCATGCTTCCATGCATGTGTGTGTGCACGGGCGTGTGGGTGTGTTAGTTTAAGCAATGTTGTGGTTAAAATCATTTGGATTCCTCCTCCTTTTCACTGAGTCGACTGTAACAGCTGATCACCAAACTGTAACTTACTGTAGCAAAACACCAGTAAATCCTAGGTGCATCAGTCCAAACAATGAGGAACAAGTTAGTCAAAGGGCTGTTTGTGATTTTGCACTTGACTGTGGATCGTGTGACAGAGACAGAGGGGAGCATTCTGGGTAATTCAGTCAGCCTTGTGGTCTGGTTACCTGGAGGTACACTCTGAAGCACTTACCTGTGTTGTGATAGAATTACAGCAACAAGGAAAAGCCATAAACTCAGGTTCTGCATTCTCGACAATCAAATTATTTGCTGGGCGACACCTTTGCTCAGCGTGAATCTACAGCTTGTGCATGCTCCAGGCTACCACGGCTATACCCCCAAACAGGAATCAAACCTGCAGGCCTGGTAGTAATCAAGTCAATGTAATGACTATAGTTCTGCCAAACACTGCAAAAAAGAGAGAATTGATTAGCGACATTAGATAAAATAAATACTCCACTGCTCTCACTTTGAGGGTTTTTCCCTAACACGTGAGGCAGCGTGATGGTATAAGTGCTATAAGCTTTTCAAGTGAGTTCCTGCTTTATTTGTACAATTTATCCGATAAAACTCATTGCCCTTCATACCTTTTACCATATTTCTCAAAACTGTAGTTTCCATTTGTCGCCATATTTGACTAAATTCCAGTCAGAGACATTATGGTTGCTAATAACACTCTGCAATCTGCCCACTCAAATGGTGGATAGGGGAAAAAAAAGAACTTTTAGTCAAGCTAATGTTCCTGTTTTCAGAAATGTGAAATTGTTATTAGCATGAGGGCCATCGTGTTTTGATAACCCATCTCAATTTAAATATGAAACGTGGTTTTGTATATTTAAAAATATGTCATTTTAAGAGATGTTCCTTTTCTGTAGAGTCAATGCTGTTTCTGTTAAATATCTAATCATCAGTTGCCTTGGAACTTTCCTTGCAGTAAAAGCTGGGAGCATAATTTTTGCATGGGAGAATTCCAGAATTTCAAAGGGAGATGACATCCCTGAAACTATTCCTTGTAGTCCCTCACTCATGCTGAATATCTCTCTGTGACTTAATTAATTAATGCTGAAAGTTAAATTTTATTAGGCATGGCATATTTCATACTTTAAATGGGGAATAATTTCATACTTGGAATGTACTTTACTTTTCTTTGCTTTATTGCCATTTAGCAGTTGTTCTTATCCAGCGTGCCTTACAATGAGACAGTCCAAAGATAAGCAATAGTTTTTCCATGGTCTGTTTGAGTCTTTATCCGTGTTTTAAAATGGCAAAACTTGACAGATTTACTTTTGTGCAAAAAATTGTTCACTATGCAAGTTTCAAAGTTTGAAAGTTTGTTCTGGATGTGCTTTATCCTTTATTCTGTGATGTTGGAGGCATCACAGTGCTTAGAGTTGATCTTCTACTTTGAACTAAAATGACTCAGAAAAATCTTTAATTTGCAGGTTTGACTTCAAAGAAATCGATCCTAAAGGGCTGGGCAGAAACCACTATTAATTAAAAGTCAGTTTGTCTGGCTTTAAATATTTAAGTAACACAAGCCTGCTTGCTCCACCTTGAAAAGTTGGAATCGTTGGTCATGGAATTCACAATCAAACAGGAGTGTTTCATGGAGTTAATTTCAGCTATTTTTACTTTGTCCTCTTTACATATTTTAGTGACGACATACAGTGTAACAAGATGTTAATCCATTTTTTAAAGTGTGAAATCCTCTGCAGAGTGAGACCACAGCCGAGTCATGGGTACTCACTGTCTTGTGTCAAAATTTTAAATGAAAGCGACCAGCAATTTCCAAAGGGAATCGAGGACGTGCGGAACGGACAGACAGCCGGATGCACAGAGCCGAGTGGCGGACCGTCTAGTGCAAGAGTGTGATGCAGGGAGATCCGATTCACAGAGTTAAGGACCAGACTAATGATGCTGTCAGGCGGGGTTGCTTGAGAGAGTCCCTCTCTTTGATCAAACATGACATGGCTCAATACAAATCCAAGCCATAATAAATGCTCTGCACTCAACTTTAAAGATTAGTGCAATTCACGTCACGACACAAGCTTTAATGAGTATATATCAACTTGAACCAAACCGGATATCATTGTGCATGTTAGGCTATTAATACACTTGATAAAGGTTTATGCATATGTGCAATAATGCCTTCTCGAGACTGAGAAAATAAATTACTCTGGTGAGATCCATTAACCAAACGTAGACGATCTTACATTTAAGTGTTGCACTGAACTTTTCTTTAACCAATGTTTTGCAACCAGGGTTGGAGATTACTAGTTTTCATTGTATGGGCTTTTGCATCCCATGATATTTAGCACAGGTACTATATTCACTATTCAGTTCCTTTTTAAATGTACTTCATTGGCATGCCATATTTGTATATTGCCATGTATGAATATACAATTGCTTAATCATTAAACATTAAATGATTGCACAATTAAATACTCAGGTAAAAGAATAGTCAAAGTGTATGCAAATCTCTGTGCATACACTTTGACACATCTGTGAATCACCAGCTCTTTCTTTCACTCTGCCTCTTAAACGGGAAGCTTCTGGATTTCTGGTCCCACTATTGAGTTTAATATTCCCGGCTGTATCTGTGCCCCTGCTCTGTTATAAACTTTTTAACTGTTGTGAACAGTTTACCGAGATATCTTCTGACATTTGCTCTCCTGAGGTATAAGTTAGCATGTGGCCCACTTCCTGCAGTAGGATTTTTTGTACTACAGCTGAAGCTTGTGCACATTTCCAAGCTTATGTGTTAAGAGCTACTTATTCGCATTTGCTTTTCAGACGAGATGTCCCCATTTATAAACATTTTTTCCATCATTATCACACTGTAATCTTGACTTTCTTTGTACTCATAATTAGACAGATGAAAAGTATTTGTGGCAAAAAATTGAAAAAAAAAAGTCAGTAATAAGGCCATGGTGAGATGGAAACTTTCCTTTTGTCATAGACTATCAACATCGCTGGCAAATATGGTGCCTCTCCCAGTTGCAGCTACTGGTATTCATACATCCATAACCTGTGAGTCAGACAGCCTGCCAGTCATAGACCCACAAACTTCCAGTCACACATCCTTAGCCTGACAGACTGACTTGCCACATTACTACCATGTCAGTAATCTGTCAGTCACACATCCGTTCAATCGCACATACACATCATACCAGTCACACATTAGTAGCTTGTCAATCATACCTACATAACTTGCCAGTCACACATTCATAGCCTGTCAGTCATACATTCATAACTTGCCAGTCACACATTAATAGCCTGTCAGTCATACCAACATTATGTGTCAGTCACACATTTATAGCCTGTCATTCATACCTACATAACTTGCCAGTCATACATTAATAGCCTGTCAGTTATACATTCATAACCTGACAGTCACACATTCATAGCCTGTCAGTTGTACATCAGTAGTCAACTGCACATAGACAGCCTGTCATGCACACATTTATATCAGTTGCACGATGACAGCCTGTCAGGTAGGTATTCTTAAATTGTCAGTCCAAAGTCTGGCATGTCTGTATTCTTCAACATCACATCTACGAAAGCACCACAAGTACATGGTCTGTATGACCACATTCTCAGCCTGCTAGGAGACTGGGTCAAATGATGGGAAATGCAGGCTAAGTCATTTCAGGAGGTCACTGGCCATGCTGGATCCAGCAAAGTACTCTCATTTGTCGCCAAAAAAGCCGAACCCCCGCCCCCCAACCATTCTTCCCCTACTCCTCTAATATTTCTGTTCATTTTTCCTTTTTTCACCTCTTGTCTCATGTCTCTGAACCTCACTTGAACTTTTTGTTTTCAGTCTCTGCTAATGCCAAAAACCGAAAATCGTGTGTTTGAGAGGCCCCTTAGGTCCAATTAGATTGAAACAAAACACTTTAAAAAAATAATAATAAAAGAACTGTAATCTTTCGTTAATATCTTTTTTTTATTATTGTATCTCCACCAGGGAAAGCAATACAGCAATACAGGCAGGAAATGGGGGAAATAACCACTTCCATATTTCTTTGTTTTCTTTTTTGTTTCCATTGTGTATCATTAATATCAAAATTACTTTTCCTTTACTCTTCTGCTCACTGTGATTTACTGGAAGCATGCCGTGGCAAAATGCAGAATGTTTCGATATTACGATGATATATGCTATTCAATTTTGTTTGTTCACAGACGTAGTAGTGAACTAAATTAAGGGTCGATTTATTTAAATATCTAATTCAATCATACACGTCTGTTGGCTACTTACTGTAAATGGATGAAAGGGCTGCTTGGTCTGTTACAAACCATGCAAGAGCCAACTATGAGCGGAAACCCCACAAGGGGAAGCATCATTGATGCTTGAGTTACCCAGGGTGGAAGGGGGATTTAAGTCATACAGGGTGACCACTTTTCGTCTTGTACCTGTGATCCCCCACTAGTCACGGGTGCATGCAGTTCACCTGTTGAGCTGTCTTCCTCTGACTCATCTGTCTGTTTGTCATGTTGTGTAAAATCAGAAACTACTTCAAACCAGATGAAAACCAGCACACTTGGCACCGTGGCACCGCAGTTCGGAAACCAGGATGTGCATTGTTGGACACAGGTGGGCAAGGGTAAAGTGAATTATGCACAGCGTTATCTGAAGCAAAGCATGCCCTCCTTAGCCAAAGAGAGCCGCAGGATATTTGTCAGATTGCTTTGTTTGTGTTCTAATTAGCCTTTCAAAGAAGATCTGTGGCTCTAATGTGCACGCCTCTCCAGCCAGTCCCCTGAGCTTACCTGTCCTTTTTCATTAGCAGCGTAAATATTGATTGGCCCTAAAGCTGCAGTAGGCAACTTTCTCAATGGTCGCTATGTTGTGAAAACGTACTGAAAAACATAACCGGTTGGCCCTGCTCGCAGAGAAAGACACACACACACACACACACCCCCCCCTTCTCCACACATTTTGTTGAGAACCCACATCAACATTTCTAGCTACGACTCCTTGGCAAGCAGGATGACAGACTGGCATAGCTACACTAACAGTGTCAGCTCCAAGAGGCAGCTTGCTGCATTTAGGACAACAGACTGGTCACACACTGAATTCATATAATGTTAAACTGAACCAGGCATTAGCTGGCTACAGCTGGCATGTAGAGTTCTAGCAGATTTTATCTAACATGATCTATCCAACAGGTAACATCAGCTTACCTGGCTAGCCAATGTAATATACCTAACTTCACTTACCACCTAGAGAACATTACCTACCCAGCTACTTTTGTGGCTAAATTCTTTGACATTACAATTGGCTGACAAGCAGAAAGATCAGGCAAATTAGTGTTGAAATTTATACCTACTTGTCCAGCAGATACAATGTGAGCACCACGTTTCAATTTTATTTTCCTCTTTTTGGCAATTGATGGCACCAGTGATGTGAAAGATTGCACCTCTTTCTCAACAGATTTAACTGTGTGTACTGTCAGGTGAACGTACAAGCTCAATCTCATTGTTTATTGGCTTATGATGTGAACTGGCGTACTGTATCTCTTTGATTGGTTCAAGTTGTAAACCACTTCGTTTTGAAAACAAGAACTCAGCCTGAATCCCTGGTTTTAGCGCAGTACATAGTGCTAGATTACTCTCACTGCTGCTCTTTCTATGACTGTTCCTTGATATCTTTCTTACAAAAATAAGTTACCTACTGCAGCAGCTTTAACTCATAAGAGTTTGGATTGTTTTTAGTGTACAGAACATACTTAATGTACTTAAGAAAGCATTCTCGCCAGTGGTAGACTTTTTTATTTTATTTTATGTACTGCTGTGAAGTTAATTTATCACTGTATTTTCCAAAAGTTCACTAATGGATCATATATTGCAGTGTATTTCATTTTTATAGGGAATGTTGCAGCAGATATATGTTAACCAACTTAGACTATATGCTAACAGAGAGCTTACTCAGGACAAAGATTTTCCCAGAAAGACTCTAATGATGACATTTGTCAAGGTTGCATGTATGCTAGGCTTGGCAGATGTCCAGTTTTTGCCAAGATGGTCATGGATTTCAGCTTGTCTTGATGGTGCGTGAAAAATGGTTTCCTGTTATGTCCAGATAAAAATGTGTCAACTCTAATGTATTCTCTGTTGAGCACCCGAGACATAATACTTTAGGGTCTCTTTCCCCCCGGCCCAAATATCAGATCTCTTCCTATTTTCTTCTACCTGAGGACCAGAAATCACAGCTTGATTGCCCCAAAAAAGGTAAGGATGGGGTATGCGTTTTGTGGGGTTCAGGCTGCGCTGGGAACTTCAAAGGGGCAACCTCCTTTTGAGGAGCATACATTCCTGACATTTTGTATTTTCAGAAAACAGAAGCAGTCTCCCTCAACAGAGCCGCTCCTGAATGCTGAGGGGGAATTAGTCTTCTGTGACACTAGCACTGCCAACCGAGAGACCTAAATATGGAGCATGCCTTCCTCTTTCAGCAGAGCCAGTTGGCACAAGTCAGAAGAATGGTCATGTTGTACATGTCCCAAACACATGTGAGAAGAATAATTGCAGGCTCTAAACACAGCTGCGGGAAGCCAAAGAAACTGATGCTTGGACTTGAAACAGCCTTTGACAAATTTGCCTCATAATGCAAGGCTTATAATAATAATAATAATAATAATAATAATAATAATAATAATAATAATAATAATAATTTTTCTTTCTTTTTACTTCATACATATTCTTGATAACCTGAACTTGATAACTATGAAGGGAAAAGATACGACTCACATTCATGTATAAGCAGAACTTGATTGTCTTGGTTCTTTTGTCCCAGACTCCCTTGTTCAAGGACTCACCCCTGTGATGAGGCCTGCAGTGTATTTCACCTATTTGTTCCAATGCATGAATGCAGCTTTTCATAGGTTTATGGCCCATAGAGGACAGTCAGATTGGATTAGAAAGGAATAAAAGCAACAAAGACATTTTCAAAATGCTTGCCAAGCAAATTTTGGCAAACCATCTTCACAGAGAAAACAACTCAATGCTGTATACGACTGAAATTGTACAAAAACTTATTTATAATACTTGTTTGATTACAACATATCAAAAGTAGTCCTTGATCAAATACATATTTGTAAGTGCTATTTGCAAAAAAAAAACAAAAAAAAAAACATCCATGTTGATTCCAGAGACTCTTCAATAAAATATATTACTAATTAAACATAAATTCATATTAAAGAACAGTTTTATTCAGAATATACTGTAGGTTAAAATAAATGTTTCTTTTATAATTGTCAGTAATCTGAAGTGATTTTACTGCGGAAAGCTCAGAAGAGTTAAATCAAAATTTTTTGATTCCAATCCTCAAGGGCCACAATGTCTGCTAATTTTCAGTTCTTACATCACCAGTGACTTATTTAAGTTGTTAATTGCCTAAATAATTCACACACGCCTTAAATGGCTGCCACAAAGAGAAACACATACCTACAGACACTTGTGGCCATCCAGGGCTTGAGTTTGCAGTATGTTCAGGAACTTCCAAAATACATAATGAGTGAATGAGTGAGTGAAAAAAAAAAAAAAAACACATTGTAGACTCCACACCCATATTGCCTCTTGTACATACATGTACAAGCACATTCTCGTGAACACACATGCAAAAATTGGTTACCGCAGCGATTGAGCCGAAAGATGTGTGCACGCAGGTGTACACATCTACATGCGCGTGTGTCTGTGTACATGTATGTGGGTGTGAAGGAGGCCACAGAGAATATTGTAATGACCCGAGTGAACTACAGCCTGCTTTCACAGCATCTGTATTTTGATTGCCTACTACAGACGAGGGAAGACACCGGCCTGGGAAATCAGATGCAGGAACAGAAAGCACGGTCTGAGAATATCCCTACGTCCCCTTTAACGCTGGCCCTGAAAAGCAATTATGAGAGGCCGATGTACCTCCGAGGCTAATTTGTAACAAAACAGCCATTGGAGCCTTGGGGGCACACTATACAAGAGTCCCCTTCGCATGGAGGAAATGGAGGCCCAAGGCCATATCAGTTATGAATATTTTACATCACGGGCTCTGTTTCTCCCCCCCCACCCCCCACCCCTCTAGCTCTGTCTTCCTCTCTTTCCGTGAACCATCTCTGTGGATGCAAGAAGGTGGAGTGTGCTACTGTTGTGATATGCAAGTGTAGAGGTAAACAGCGACAAGCTCCATCTGAACCTGGCATGACAGGGTGGGCATTGTTTGTGCCAGGTTAATGCAAGGCCTGAACATTCAAAGTATTTAATAGCTTGCCACTTGCAAACCTGTGAAGGCAGGGATACTGCAATGTAGTATGAGGACCCTAAGATCTCTTTAGAGGTTCATTTTTCACTCAACAGGCCACACGGTACTACAGGAGAGCTTTTGCCATAAGGAGCAGAGGAGAAATATGTCCCATGGGATCTTTAATTTGGGGATCTGAAACTCCAGTCCTAGAGGGCCACAGTGTCTTAAGGTGTCTCTCAAGTTCTGGAGCCACAATGTCTACAGCAGTGGTCTCCAACCCTGGTCCTGGAGAGCTACAGGGTCTGCTGGTTTTTGTTTTCACCTTAAAATCAGCACCCAATTGAGACCCAAGACACCAGGTGAGTTGAGTTAACTGTGTAATCAACTGCTCTAATCGATTCATGAAGTGCAGAGTCACCATGAAAACCAGCGGACCCTGTAGCTCTCCACGACCAGGGTTGGAGACCACTGGTCTACAGGTTCATCTCAAGTCTTGGAGGGCCACAGCGCTAGTGGGCATAAGTCAAGTTATTATTGAAGGCTGCAGGTGTTTTAACTCCAGAGAAATGATATTTCTGCTTAGTCTTTCTGTAATGTATTTATGATCTACTGAGTGTTATTCTGTCCAATACAATCCATTGGATCATATTTTCAATAATATGGTTGCTGCTATTGCATGTCCTGTATCAAATGTGACATACGTGTCACGTGTCGGCCCCGTCAGTCTGAGGGAACACAAACGACTCTCCTGCATTATTTCGAACACGTGGGCTGAAGGCATGATTGAATGTGAATGTGGCCGTCTCTGAGAGCTCCAGGTCAGTCTGCGACACTCACAGAGGGTAAGGTGAACAGGCTGGGGTAATGCTGTTCTTAAGGATGAGTGCTTCAGCAATATGAAGTGTTCTTTAAAAAGCTGTGATTTCCACTGTTCTGGAGTACGAGGTCTGATTCTGTAAGCTTGGAAGCTGCTTTTGTCTCTCTTTACCTGTCCCTTTCTCTCTTTCTTTCTCTCTCCATTTCTGTCTTTCTTTCTGTCTCAGGACCATGTGATGTTCTCCCAGAGACCTCTTTACCAGAGCACTGGTCTGTTTGCAGCCTATTGACAATAAAAGTACTGAATTTATATTTCCACGTCTTTTTTTGAAATGACAGGGGGCCTATTTTTTAGTGGACTAGTAATGTTGGCATGTATTTGAAGACATAAAAAAAAAATCCAGAGACAGAATCCAGGTTATGTGAGTATCGATGATTTTGCACGTTTCACGTTGTCTTAGCGATACCCCATTAACTTTGCCACCCAGTTCAGCAGCAGGGCGTAAGTCTCTTAAATCATCCTGAAAAGGAATGCCTTTATATTACGGAAATCCAAATGAATGCTGCTTTGAAACTCAAGTCTTAAGTCTCCATAGCAACACAAAATTCAAGTTACAGCAAACTCTATTCTGCTTTCAAAAACCGCAGCTGTGCCAGAGACAAACACGATACAGGGATCACCGAAAGGCATCCAAAGCAGCTGTGGTTCCACGAAACAAAGGACGATAACAAGGCGGGCGTGTTGCTCGTAAGTAAATGTGAGAACTACTTCTGACCGTAAGACGAGTCACACGGTCCAAGCAGTGAGAGCCATCCAGTGCTAAAACACGTTTAGCTTCCGCCAAACAAAATAGATACGAAGTGAATGAACAAATGCACATATACACACCATGCATAAATAGATCAATCAAGCTATGGTAAAGGAGTAAATTGTGACCATTCCATGACCATTACCATTTTTTCCCCTAACAGGCCCTTCATTAAATAAATAATAAAAAAGAGAACATAAATTGTGCTTGCTTGAGTATGGAATATTTAATCCTTAGACCAAAATGTGAGATTATAAATTGGACTTTTTATTCACGTAAAAAGACATAAAAAGAGTTTACATTCCACTTAAGGCTAATGATAACAGAATAAAATTTTATTTAGTAGAGCAACCCTCTGTGTGGAATCGTAGAAGTGTTTTCTTGCAGGTTTTCATCCAAAGAAACAACTGTGAGAAATTTATCATGAATTCAAATTGAATTCAATTATTCATGCGAAGAAACATGCAACTCAAAAGGAGAGGAATGTGGAAAGTGTGGAAAATAAAATGAGATGATGGTTAACTTAAATTCATATTCTATCAAACCAGAGTGTGAACCGAAGATGAGTCGGTCCTGGGTGATTCTGCAGCTGAATGCCGAATAGCTACAATGACAAAACAGGGTGGTGTGAACATACACACATACATGCACACACACCCACACACACACACACACACACACACACAAGGCCCGTCCTTGTCTTTAGCCTCAGAAGGGTCAAACTGTAAAAATGGAATGCAAAATTAATGCAAAGATCACAGTCTATTCCTTATTGATAGTTTCAAATCACTTTTGTAACAAATGAGACACAGCCACCACTTGTTAAATAAATAAATACACTGGGAATGCAAATCATAATTATCCCCCTTTATCCACTTTTTAGGTAAATGGGTTTAAGCTTAGAATTCATAATGATGGCTGAGAGGAATTCAAACATTGCGGACTACTCGTTAACCTTTGAAGAGGCAGATGTCTGGCTGTTTATCTCTCCTCCCTCAGTGCCACCTCACACAAAACAATTTAGCACCCCGTTCCAACCGCTTGGGGAAACGCTTTCGCTCGCAGTGCGTAAACTTGACAACGGCTGCACCGCGGTGTCCTTCAACGAGGTTTTCCCTGTCAAATACTGTATCTGGTGGAAGGGAATGAGGCAGAATGCCATAGAATTATGTATGGGTTTTCTATCCTTTATCTATCCTTTATCTATCCTTAAACTGAAAGTATTCTGATATTAGAGGAATACCAAAAATAATTAAATTATGTGTTTCAATTTGCGATGGTGCCAGACACCACTAGATGGCAATAGAAACATACAATCGCCTTGCATGTGTCTCCCCTCGTTTTAAATAGAAAACAAAGTAATTGCCCAAGGCAAAAAAAAAGAGAAAAAAAAATCTGAATCTTCTGCTCCTACTGATGCAGACCCGCCTGGGCCCGTCAATCATTATGCCCCTGAAGAACACAGTTGTTACATTGGCGGGTTTAAATGAGATCTTACGGAGGGATCGTGCGCTCAAGGTGAGTTAGTGTCCATTCAATAGCCTCATCATCTGTCATTCCCCCACTCGTTTCATAAATAATCTACAAGTGGCATGCGTGGAAAGAGGAATCATTTTGTGGAGACTAGAATTTGGGAGGCTTCTTTGATTAAAGTGGATCCACACAGATTTCTCTTGCAGGGATTTCATATTTACCTGTCCGAAGGCTTGAAAGAATAGCCAAATTATTACAATAATTACCATAGTTGTGCTCTGAGTGAAGCATCTGGATTAAAAGCTGAGTGGTAACATCGATTGCCGGACTGACATCTGTCTGCAAGAAGAATAAAGAGAATAGCTTATTAAATTTTTCTGGAATCTCCAGATTCACCTCAAATCACTTCACTTTTTCAAAGAGAAATAAGACAGAGATAAATACTCTTCACATATTTTACCAGCCTAGCCCCCCACCCCAAAAAATAAAAATAAAAAAAATACAAAAGAAAACACGACTTGCAGTAGCCTATCAATACAACCTTTCATGACGCTATTCCATGGATAATTGGATGCACGATTAAATGCATGTCTTCCATGTTCGTGGAGAAAATGTGTTGCACTGAGCCTGTGAAATCAAAAGCCACGATCTGTCCCTGACCAGGCTAGTGTAGGTCATTAAATTCAGCATTCCATTTGTGCTGGGAACCACTCAAATCTCTGTCCTGCAGTAATCTCATCAAGCATTCACTTTCAATCCAGCAAGCACAAATAATTAGCATTATTTTGATTTGTTTACCAGGCACCCTCATGCGTATTATTCATTTTCCCACAGCTATGCAATGTGTGCCTGTGTGTGTGTGTGTGTGTGTGTGTATTTGTGTGTATATTTTTTTCTGAAGGCCCTGAAAACCAACCACTCCCACCTAAAAAAATGGGCTAACTGACAGCCGTGAGAATTGAATGTATGTTTGAATTCACGTCAGGCATTTTATTAAGGAGTGGGTCAGAGAAAACTTTGTCTTGGAGCCCAGATGTCAGATCCAAAGAGATCTCCAGACACCCATCTTACTATTTGGGAACAGCACTTACTCTCGCAGTGATGGGCAATGCTGGGCATGCTTAGCCGTGGGCTAACATATTGCAAGGAGTTAAGCAGTATAAAGACTGAACTCAACCAATGTCTCAGTCATCTTACCTGCAACTGGATGTTCAGCTCAGTTTTTTTTTTTAAATTTCATGCAACATTTGGATGCTTTTGAATAAACCCGCAGTTTGAACTGGTTTGAATTGCCACCATCACCTTTCAACAGCCTTCATGTGTAGGCTATATGTGATCGGTTATAAAATATTGGTTAGGTTCCAAACAGTGGTCAGGTTTATAGCTTTGAACTGCACTGCTCAGGCCAGGCTCATAGAGGAGAGGTAGAAAGTGCACTGGCTCATTAAATGGGTCGTGGGCTCCACTGCTATAAACCAGCAGATGCTATCTTTAGGTCTCCCTCCTACATGAGACGGAATGGCATTCTACCTGAACGTCTTTCCTGTGCTGTCAGTTTAACATTGTTTAAGCTGGAGATGTCAAACTGAGATCCTGGGCGGCGGCAGCGTCTGTTGGTTTCCGGTGTGTTTCAGCACTTAAGGGCTTAATTTAAGTCTAAATTGGCTAAATAGCCAAAACACCTTGTTTCCACGGCCTAAAGTGGTTGCTGAATGGAAAAAAGAAAAAAAAAAACTGAACAAAACAACAACACCAAAAAAAAAAACAAAACACAAATACTGTAGCCCTCCAGGACTGGAGTTCTGAGTATAGTTCTACTATTATTTCATCAGCGTCTTTGGAACCCTCCATCACATCAATTTTTTTCCCACAAATTCTTATGAATCACTTGATATGCACTTTCTAGCTGATATATTTAATACAATCAATAATCATTAAGAACAAGAAAGGAGCCCTGGTGAGCTCAGAAATCGCAAAGAGCCTGGTATGCCAAGGAAGATCTCTACAGTGAATACAATGAATTTGGAAGCATTTGGTTATACCTGAGCAGATAAGATGCTTCTGTAGACTAAGTTCAGATTTCATTCTGCTAATGTTACCAGCACTAACATCATCAGTGAAGACAAGTGAGCCAGTATCTGTGGCAGCCATACGTGCCCAAACCATAACACCCCCCACCACTGTGTTATGGGGGGGGGGGGGGTCTTTGGATCTTGGCCAGTTCCCATTGGCCTCCATACTTTACTCTTACCATCACTCTGCTACAAGTGAACCTTTCATTCATCCAGAAGACCTTTTTCCATAACTCTGCATGGTATTTTAGGTGCTTCTTAGCAAATTGTAACCTGCCCATCCTTTTTTTGGCAAGCTAGTGCTTTGCATCTTGCAGTGTTGCCTCTGTAGTTAGTTAAGTCTGTGTCTTGTCTCTCCTGTCTGGTTTTGAGAAGTTAAATTATTTTATTTTTAATAACAGTATCCTTTCCTCTCCTGTCTGATGCACTTTAATTTGAATTCAGTATTCAGCGATCCAGGAATTCATTATTTGTAGTAACCCCAGGCAACCCAATAACAACATGTGCTAGGCTGTTAGTGTCGGAAGGCTTCATCTTTTTGCCTTAGTCTGCATAAAATTTACTTCCACTTCATATGATATACTGAACCGTCTGCAAAAAATTCACTTCCATTTCATATGATAAACTGAAAATGTAGATATTCTACATTTATGAAACAGGTTGTGTATTTATTCATAGATAATTGGATTGTCTGTCCAAGAAATCATGTTTCCTTACACAGAATCCATAACCCATGTCATTTCCTTAAAAGATGATTCCACCAGTGAGTGATAACTGTACATGATCACATATATTTGCTGTTGGTAGAAATAAGTAGCAGGAAGCTTCTGGCTGCCAGAGGTATTCAAGCTAAACTAAATGACACAGTTCACTGGTGAGATGCCTTTTTTGATACATAGTCAAATTAACTGCCTCAACAATAGAGCATAATTAAATAAACATATGCTTGTGAATATAATGTAGTATTAAAGCAGACTAATAAAAGGTGCTGGCTGTGAAGACTGTAGTTCAGCAGCTGTTGTCCTCAGTGGTCATTCACAGCACAAAGGTGCAAATTAGCGGGTAGTGGAAGATGACAAACCCTGCCTAGTTTAAAAATAATGTCAATAATTGCATTTCAGCCTGTAAACATATGCTTATGTCTGGAGCCTGTGTGAAATGAAGACTGCCTGTGCAGTCACCACTTCTACGGGTATTCTCACATTGTTGACTCTAATTAGATAATGTACCTGCATAATGTTAAGGTCTGCACATCTGACTAACTGGTCAAAAACTTGCCTGCCTCTTTAAACTTGGCCTGTCTGCACAGCAGATAATGTTTCACTGTGACTAGATATTTCTGCCCTATAAACCTTCTTGCCTATGGGATTTGAAAAAAAATAATAAAAAAACAGAGGCTCCCACTTTGGCTCCACAGACCCAGAGTAACCAGCTGCGATAGCTTTACAGTGGCAAGGCTGAGTGAGCGGGTATTCTATTGAGCTTTATATTATGCTAATGAACCTTAAGTGGTCAACCCCCTGCTTGGACACAAGCCTAGACCGCTTTGGCAGAGAAATCCCACTATAAACACGTTCAACCCGCTGAAACCAAAGGTCCGGCCGAGGCGAAGCCGCAGGCTCGCGGTGGTACGGGCCGCGGTGTGCGCCGGCGATTAACCAACCTGAATCGCCAACTGAAGGTCGTGGATCCGAATCCCGGGCGCCATCGCCGTGGTTACCGTGAGCGAAGCGTTTAACCCTGAGCCACCGCCGTGACCGTCCGGCTGTGTTGATGGATAAGATGTAAACCATGTTAAGTCGCGGCGGATAAGCGTATCAGGTAAAGAATTGTCGCCACGGAGAGCTTGGAAAGTGATGGCATGCCCATCCATCAAAAACAGCCGTGTTTTCCGATAAACACTCGCCATCTTCCCCTCTGAGCACAGGTGGTGAGCCATAGCTCGATAGTCGACCACTGAAGTCAGCCACCATGGGATTTGACCCTCCCTCACACGCGTGGGCTACAAAGAAAAACGAAAGTTTGCAAACTCCTGCTGTAAAAAGCGAAAAAAATACACAACCTACATCTCTGTGAAGCTGTATGCAATGAAAGAAAAAAAAGAACCCAAAATACTGTGCTTCAGACGCTGAAGGGAGCACTTTGAGGTCGGATTGGGGATGAAGATAGCTCACCTAGTGCGGAGAAAAGCACTTGTCTCACGCGGAGCGGTCTTAGATCACACCCCCACGAAGATGGGAAGTCTTCAGTACCTCACACAGCTGCTCCATCTTAAGACGATCCCCTACCTCCAACCATTCAACAGAATAAGGGAAGATAACCGCGGTCATCAAGAATGACCCTAATAGCAGTTTTGAGCCTGTTAAATGTGCCCCCTTGGGAAACGCTAAACAGCATGCACCTTCATTTCCAGCTGCGGGTTTTCTATTCACATGTGGATTACCAAGATGCAGAGATTTATGCGGAGAGGTGAAGGGTTAGGCACTCTCAAAAGCGCCTCCCGCAGATACACAACTGTGCGATGTCTCTCTCTCAGAGGAAGCAGCCATTCTGTTTCCTGACACAAAGAAAAAAGGAAGAGAGAAAGTTTGCCAGAATATAGATTCAAAAGTAAAGCTCGCTTATCCCAGTAGGAGTGTGGTCTTGTTTACAAAAATCTTTTTTTAGTGAGATCCTGTTTTTTTTAAAAATACAAATCTTGACATCTGGGTGTTGTTTCAGGAGTACTGTTATGTTTCTGCATTAGGTTTGCTGACTGCCTGGCATTGATAAAAGGGTACCTCATCTTTATATGTAGCTGGCTGGATGGTGGTTTTCAGCTTTAAATATTTAAAATAAATAATTTAAAGAGCTACATCCATGCTGTGTGCACGTGTCTGTGCCTGTGCCTTGTTATTTTCTTTTGAGAAAGTACTGTGGTTCTGGAAGTAATGAACAATGAACAGAACATATACATACATACATATATATATATATATATATATATATATATATATATATATATATATATATATATACATACAGGTTTTCTATAACGTATGATGGCCCTAGTCCATGTCAACATAGCCAATACAAAAACAATAAGAATGACAATTATTTACCTAATGTCAAAATTATTGTGAAACAAATATTTTTGTATCTTCAAAGGGAAATTAAATGCTTAAATGCTTCATTAATTCTAGGGTAATGATCTAATTTAGTCTCATTTTTTAGGTTAACTACTGTGTAAACAAATATATTTCTGTTTTTTCCCACAGTTAATTCATCCCATTTGACATATAAATCGTCAATGAAATAATAAAAACCTCATTTTAAGGGTTAATGTTAAAACTAAAAAGAAGGGAGGCATCTGAGTCAAATAAAAGCTGTTGAAGGGCCGGTTTTTTATTTGCAATATTTTCAGGATAAAACAACTAACTAACAGCACCATCACAAGATATTCCGTGTTTGTGACACAGATCATATTAGAGCAGTTGTAAAAAAAAACTGTCAGGTAGATTTTGGGAAGAGTGTGTCCATAAATCTGTCCATGTTATTTATACCTGCTTATCCTGGGGTTGTGTGGTCATGGGGGGTACTGGAGCCTATTCCAGTATGCATTGGGCGAGTGGCAGTAGTACACCCTACACCCTTCCTCCTGAGGGAGGAAACCAGAGTATCTGAAGGAAATTCCATGCAGAAAGAACCCAGGACTGTGTGAGGCAACAGTGCTACCCACTGCACCACCGTATTTTCATAATCCATAAGCTCTGATCTGTATAGAGACATAATGAGGCATTCCAACTATTTCCTATGCAAATGTGAAAGCTTATTTAGTATGTTCTATTATTATACTCAATGGCAGTATAACATCTTAGAAATCCACCTTTGCAGACTTGACCTAAATTCTTTTACCCTTCTCTTCCTTTTCTCACATAAGCTGAGAGGCGACTTTTGAATGCTACTTTGCCTTGCTCTAGCTTACCCAATTAAACACTTTTTTAAGCTACTTTAACTAAAAATTACTACTTTTTAAATTGTAATTGTGATACCATGGTACATGGCAGGATTCAGAGTGACGATAGCAGCTCAACCTGGAAGATGGACGCGACCTGCAGTGTTCAGCACAAACTTTCTCAAGCTTTTGGGGCATGCTAGCCAGGAATCCCACAGACTCTGGCCCATAGCTGTCCCTCCTGCCACCGGACAGACTTAAGGTAGGATGTACTGGCTCATGAACACGATTAGACTGTGTGTGACTGTTCTGTGCCTGTCCATCCCACAGATATCCTGGAGCATGTCTTCACTGTGTGTAGCTAGGATCAGTAATATTCTCCTTTTCCCAACAGGCTTCTGCTTTTCTGATGTCTAGCTTCCCTTCAGAGAACATGCTCAGTCCAGCACTTTGTGAAAGCCTAATTGCACAAATTTGCTGTTACAAATAAGATGAATTGGATTTCAACAAATGGATGAAAGGAATATTCTTTAAAGACACTGGTTTATAAGTGGATTAATGAATTCTCCTGTGACCAAAACAAACTCACAAATTGTAAAGGAAGGAGCAAGCAAGGACCGTCCCTTGGGATCTGTGGTTCTCACTTTGCCATTCTATCATGTACCTGTTTTTAAACAGGCTTTTTAAAACGATTTACCTTTAAACAATTTTTTTGAACGGCAACCTGCTCCTGTGCTGTGCATTTATTTGTACATAAACAGTTTGAGGCTGTGCACTACCTTCTGCAGTTCTCTGTTCTGCATGGTGCTTCCTGAAATTCAAAGAGTGTTTATTTTTCTTTACATGGTACACAAAGCGCTGGTTCCTTCTGAAATGCATTGAGATCACCATGTGATTGAAACAGTAACCATGTCAACAGATAAAATGCTGAAAAAGTAATGGGGGGGAGGGGGGTTGAAGTGACTCTATGGGAGATAGGCAAGCAGTATTTGTGCGCTCTGACTGCACAATGCAAATTGTGCAGTCCAGGTCTGGTTGAAAAGAAAAGTCTGTCTTTACTTGTGAAGGACATTCTATGTATGAATGTGTGTTTATTTACATATTTATTTTTTGGAGGAAATGGTGTTCTTTTTAAAAATATTTTATTCAACAGTTTGAGTTAGGGTAAGACTTAAAATGACTGCAATTGAAGGTTGAAGGCTTTTCAGTGAGAACAAGAAATGGTTTTCTTTTTTAAATATTTTATTCAACAGCAGTTTGAGTTGGGGTGAGACTTAAAATGACTCTGTGCAATTGAATGTTGAAGGCTTTCCAATGAGAAGGACGAGCCCTGTGGCGAACACTGGAGACTTTAAAAATGTCCGATGTTTTCTGAAAGTTATTTCAGCTTGTGGCTTGGAGAGGAATAAATGCTTCATAGTGACAGCTCTAAAATCATAGAACATTATCACAGCTGGCTTTCTGTTTTCAGCTGTAGTTTCTACCAAGCCCATCAAAAAACAAAGTCACTTTTTTAAAAAGTGAACGGGGATAATTGTTCTTTTTTGTCTTCTTTTTAAGGGTGAAAACAAGCTGAATCCAACCATGCTTTTGAGTTCAAAATTTATATCTGTCAAAAAAAGGATAAAAAAAACAAACAACATCAAAATGGCAGATTAAGAAGCATTTTAATTATACAGAACCGCTCTGATGGAAGCGGTGTCATGACAGCATCATGGAAGGCTGGCACGGGAGTGGATAAGATAACCGTGCCACCACTCGGGGAGTAACAAAGAGACCGCTCGCTCTCAGGATGTTTTACTCAGTTGAGTGTAAACATACCCGCACCATCTTCAGCTAATATAACTGCATTGTGCTGTGTTACTCCTTTAGACTATTCAAACTATAATTTCAGAGGTGTCTGCTAGTTTTCTGTGTTTTTCAGAGCCTTAAGTCAATGGTTGGATAAAAGGTCCACCTGCCTTGTTTTCCACAGCCTAAACTGATCGCTGATTGAAGGGAAACCACAAAAACCTGCAGAGGCTGTGACCCTCCACGGTCAGGAGTCTGGAATCCCTGACACACAGCCTATGTGACCCACGCCAAAATTCCTTCATAAATGCTAGGTGTTATTGTAGCATTGATCAGTTCACAATTCCCATGGATAGCGATAGGTCCGTTATGTTGCTTTAACTTTACAGTCATGAAATGACACAGCCTACTCTCAGGACAGTGAGGGTTGAGTAAAATATAAAACACCCTCGTTTAATGTTCAGCACACTGAACACCAAGCACAAGTGTACCAACCGTTTAAACAAACATATAATATATGTATTTGATTTAATGTGGTAATTACTATCAAATACATCAATGATCAATTAAATTGCCGAATTGTTGGATCAAACTTTATCAAAAACTCACAACCGTATTAAAATCAAGAAATTTATTGAGTCAGCACAAATTATTCGACATCTAGTCTAAAGATGTCAACTACCTTAAACAGAGAATGGTACAGATGAGGACAGTTTATGGTCACAAAATAAATTAATGAATGAAAATACCAAACCACAGCTTGTTTCTCTCGAAAAGGTCCCTAGCAAACCAAGGTCAAAGTTTAAAAAACAAAAGACAGCTTGATATTCCAAAAAGCCTGGGATGAAAATGCCTGTAAGAGTAATGTAAGACTAAGATCATCAGATCCTGCACACACCAAACACCAAGCAACACCAGGCCTAGATGCAAGGTTCAGATTTCCCAGATGGTAACAGCAGATATCATCCCCTGAATGTCCCCGCAACAGTTGTTAACTGGCTGATGTTAAGCACCCAAAAAATATACTAATTGCCTCCTGCTGGTCTTGACATGAGCAAAATCACTTCCTGATACCCTCTTCTCACTGCACATTTGTCATAAAGCCACCAAATGATAAGCAAGATATCCATCTGGCATCTGTCAAGTTACAGCATGAAAAAAAAAAAAAACAACCTTTGGTTGGGTCCATGTTGGGTCCACGTTTGGGTCCATGCTGCTCCATTCAGAGTTTGAAGAACCTTGCATTCATACATGTTCACAGATTATAAAGAATCCTTTCAGTGCGTCACAAACGTGGATGATTCAGTACATTTTGTTCATTTACCTTCCACCAAATCCACACAAGGCTTCCATTTGTTGACAGGGGGTGCTGAGGAGAGTGTGGCTCCAGTTCTCCTGAGTGAGCGAATTGCGTTTCTAATTATGCAAACACTTTATGATGCTGACACAAGATATGATTATTCATGTGTGAAATACCAGCGAGAATCTTTTTAATATTCCTTGAGTAGAGCTGATGTGAAATGTGGCGAATTGCTTCGTCAGTTCCGCTCCATATGACCAGCCCCTTGGACGCTCTATACTAAAGCGATTTAACTGAATCTGCTCTTCAAAGGAAATGACAGTCGGAGGGATGGATGAAAACAGAATAATTTCAAGTGGAAATCAATATATGGAATCGAAAATTACACTGTACAAACACACTCTTCCGCTTAGGTTACTCTGGTGCCTTTACTGGAAATTGGATGCTTGTTCATAGGAATATTCTTCCTTTTCGTTTGTGTCTTGGTTTTCATGGTTTTATGTTTTTCTTAGAGCTTGTTGCAGATACGCTGTGTATGTATTCTAAATCTGTATTTTGGCTTTATTTTGGATAGTTGTATTGCACTCTTGTTTTAATGAAGTCACATATTTAATGCAGGTTATGTTGTTAGCCAACAATGGTTATTAGGACTGGCACAATTGCTCATATTAATATGGTGAATAAAGTAGTGTTTTCTCCTACATTATAAATCACTTTACATAGAAATGTCTGCTAAATGAATGGAGCAACAATAATCTAGCATAGTGAAAGACAGAGCTCAGATTCATGCCAGTTTAAGAATAAACTCTGATAGAGTTCTTTTAACTCGGAAAGTACATCTGGTCCCTGTTTGACTGATATACACTTATTATATTTTTTATTATCATTAATTATTTATTATCATTATATGTTAGAATCAATTTAACACTGTTCTACTACATTCCTGTTATGTTGCATAGTTCCCACCAAAACCACGACATTGGACAGCCACAGGTGTGTCAGGAAGTTTCAGTGCTATTTCAGGAAATAGACATACTGTACATCCAAGGCTGTTCCACAGCTGGTCGTCATACACTTACGGAGTTCATGAACGCTGATGAATGCTGAAGGAAATTGAATGGAGAAAGAGAAGTGACAGCACACAGAAAAAAAGAGAATGAATCATTTTTCGGGTATTTCATGAAAGTCCAGGGATAAGTCTTGCGAAAACATTTCAGTAGGTCACATTATGTCCTAAATATTTCCAAAAGTTATCTGAATAACTAAGCTTTCTTAAATACCCCACCAGAGACGCAGGAGTTAAAAACCAAGGACTCTGTGCAGAGAGAGAGAGTGTCCTCAAGTGGTGTCCCACCATTATAAATCCCCAGGTTTCATCAGTGTGATTTATAGGAATTCATGATGTATAAGATTGGCGGTTGTTAGGTAATAGACAGGTCGAACATCACTCAACAGTGATGGCTAGATTCTGTGCTTGTGGGATGACAGATAGTGCACTTTGATTTTCTACAGAGAGACATCTGTTGCCTTTTGCATCTTCATATCGCCAGTCATCTGTCACACCTTCCTCCATTACAAAGAGGACAGGAAGCCTCTTTTGTTTTCACAATGTCAAAGGCATCAGTCCATGAGCAAATTTGCAGGTCAGCACTGTTGTTTGTGCTAAACATTAGATATAGGAATCTCTCTCTCTCTCTCTCTCTCTCTCTCTCTCTCTTTGTTTTGTTTCTTTTTTATGCTCAATGTTTCTGAAGGTTCAATAAGCTCTGGCGTCGTGTAGCTACCAATTCAGCTCGCAGGAGCTTTAAATTGATATTTGAAATTCAGAATGAGTTTCCTGTTTGTCCCACACAGGCTGCTAGCCTGCATTGTCAGGTGTTTCAGTTCCGCAAGATCAAATCAAAGGTCTACTCTCTGCCATGTTAGAGAACATATAAGATCATTAACCCAATGGATGATATACAAGTGGCAGTATTGTAGTGATAGTTCATGACAATACAGTTTACAATGTGAATGATGACAGCACAGTCTGTCTAGGCACTAAGATATTTGTTTGAATCGATGTTTATGCAGTTCCTAAGAGATCAATGTATAGTATTCAGAAACTGGTTAGAAATGTCGTTCTAACCAACCTATTCATTTATGTTTTTTTTTTTTTTTCATTATTCACATTTTCAGTTGGACCTATCTGTATATCTGGCTATATCCAAAACATTTCAGAAAATTATGTGGCTATCCGGATATCTGTCTATATCTCACATTGAGGCACAGTCCATAACATAGTCAATTACAGTGTGATAACAAACTGCAGGCACAGCTCAGCATGGTGCCATCAAATACACCTTCCTATCGGCCCTGATATAATTAACGATAGCATCAGTCCTCTGAAAGTGATGACATTCCCTATCTCTTCATTCGAGTCCTACTTTCCACTGTGTGTTCTTTCAGCAAATAAACCCTTCCTCTCTGATTTTTGTGTGCAATTTACAATTGCCGACTGTGTCTCTGGAGATACCACCACGGTGTCTGTGAGGTACACAATGGCCAAAGACCTTGTGCTCCTCTGATGTACTTAATGACAGGACACACAGTGCCGCAGGCCAGATTCACCTTCCTGCTGTCTTCTCTGCACCACAGTGGGCAGTGCATTGATGACGTAAAGCAAGAGAACGATGCTAATGAAGGGCTTATGAGAATTGATTTATTAACCCTGTGAGACCCAGTGTTGCAAAAATGCAACATTTTTTTTCAGGCACCCTAGAGCCACCATTTTTGCCAAATATAAGTTTAGAACAACATATCCTTCGGCCCTATACTATATCTTAGCAGAATGTTTGGAGTGAAACATTGTCAACTGTTACCTAGAATGTTCACAGCACATACAAGATTGGCTCCTTAAGTAGATCCCTTTTGTCATAAAATCTGGATTTTCCACCACTTGAAGTAAATAAATTACCGCCAATATTTTTTTATTGGGATGCCAAATGTGTGTACTACCCGGATAATCAATTTAAGTAAAACACAATAATATACCTCTTACTTTGAGGCCATTTTGACAGTGTTGGAAAAATGCAACATTGGGACTCAGTGGTAGCACAGCCATTTGTGCATTAGCAGACAATAGACTCATTATAACAGTATGCAAGAACTGAGGTCTGGTAATGTTCTAGTTGTAGTGATTGTTATGCTTGCATCATTATTGTGGTAGGTAGTTGGAGGCTGACCAACACACAGTTTCACGATAAACTGGTGCATCAAACATAACACATGACTGAGCCAACTATGAATGTTTACACTACAGGATGTGAAATTTCCACGTTAGCGAATGGCATAAATCTCTTATCAGACTCAATTTAATTGTCAGTGGTAATAATTCTATAAAAGCTGGCCACTACAAGCCAAAATTCTCATCCTGCAAAATAAATGTAATGAATAATAATGAATAATCTGCCCAGGGTATGCTAACAATGCCCCTGTACTAACATTTATTAGTTAGCCCACATGAAAAATATGCTGAGCATTATTAGAAAAACCCTAATGTTATGTTATGTTAAAACAACCTGTGTCTGCATGTTTTTTTCTCCAGGTACTCCAGTTTCCTCCCACAGTCCGAAGACATGCAGGTCGGCTAATTGGAGACTCTAAATTTCCCATAGGTATGTGTGTGAGTGAATGGTGAACGGCCTGCTAATGTTACTTATTCCACACACGATTCCGTGTTTACATTCCAGTTCTAACTAAATGTCCAGAATAGCTAAATACCGAACTAGGCAACACACAAAATAGCTGCACTACGGTGTAGCTACCATATGATTTTCCCATACGTTACGGGGTGCAATCAGTGTAAAAGATTGTTAAAACACTGCCTAATTACTGTTACCATCTACTGTATATGGAATTATTCATGTTGCTAAAAATGCTATTTTCAATATCCCTGACCACCTCACCTTTTTGTTTGACATTTTGCTTGTAGCACTCGAGGGTGCGTCCTCAACGTGTCACTGGGGTTGAGGATGGAGGAGGGGACAAACACAGAGCACAGAAGGGCTGCAAAAAAACTGCATAGTGTACCTTACATAAGTACATCTCTGCCATGTTCATATGTATCCTTGCTAGACATGCCATGGACTGTTGGGAAGCTTATACTATCCTGTACTGGATAGAAGAGTTATCAATCAAACCAGAATGAACTGAAAATTACATAAAAAGCAAGTGGGCTTTTGTGCGTGGCTGATGTAAATGCTTACCCCCGCTTTCTATTTGTGTGTGTATTTCTCAAATGGATCGTTCAAGGCAATAAATGACAACTGAATCATGAAAGGTACATCTCTGTGTAAAGCCAATGCTAAGATTGTACATTTGTTCCATATTTAGTTGCAGATATTGATAGTATAATGATGTGGTATAATTACATAAGAATTACTGTTGTTTATTTCGCTATTCAGAGAGCAGCATTTTTCACCACTGTATTTGGGCTATTGCTGGCTTTATCTTGTTGCTATGATGGAATACACATTTTTGGTTGTGAAAAATGTTATTGTCCAGTGTGTCATAGTTGCAGATGAGGCAGCAGGTAGTGGGTGCCTTTTCAAGACAAGCTACGTTAAAACTCAGTATTTGGCATAGTTGTCATGTATCATCTACTAATAAAGCGAGAACACAGATCTTGTTGTTTTCACTCATAGTTTGATTGCAGGAGCACTGACTGTATGAGCTGAGCAATCTCAGGATGCTGGTGTCTTAGCCACTAGGGTGCTTGCATGAAAGGGTTAATGTATACAGTATTTTCTCGACTGAATTCAAGATGACTAATAAAAAAATTATATTTTAAGCAATTTGTATTCTCATTCCTCAAAGGAATGTGAGCTGATAACATTGGCTTGGGGGGATTTACAGTGTTGTGTTGTGTGCTTTATATTTATTGGTATTGAGCAGGAGTTCTTCACTCATCATCTGAAGCTTTCATAAATCAGTCATGAAGGCAGATTCACTGGCTTTTTCCAGCAAATGTCATAAATCCCTTCCTCTGAAATCATACCACAATGTTTCTATTGATGTTTATATATAATAATAATAATAATAATAATAATAATAATAATGAGGAAGACGAAGAAGAGGACCATTTCTGTCTTGAGTCTAACATCATCAGTGACACTTCAAGGATTGCAACTTTACTTATCTCTAGCACTTAAGGTGGCTTACCATGTGAAATGTACTGTTGAAAGTCTCTTTGATTAAAAGCACTTGCTAAATGACTAAACTGCAAATTTATAACCCATTGTTTAAAAGCACATCACCTGCTGGTTTAATGATTAGGCCCTCGTGGCTAATGCACTACTCTTTTGTGTTTTTTTTCTTTGCACTGTATGTACACAGCCATTATGCTAGGAAACAGCTTGTGGCCACTCCAGCGGTTGTAATGCCATTTAATTTCATCTCCGCTGGCATTTTGTCCTCCCCCTCCCCCCAATGCATGCTGCATTTTTGTGTATCTGCAGTCATGAAGTCGCTTTCTGCCATGCAAGTACCTGTCGAATCTCATTCCAGTCAGTTCCTCTTTAACAGCTGTTGGTCAGAGTCTCTCCAGACAACATGGACACTGTGAGCCACTGGAAGCTTTGCTTCATTTTGTCAGTAAAGAAGGGTCTGCTTTTGCTAAAATGAAAAAATGAGGCATCTCTCTCTCTCCCTCCCTCTCTCTCTCTCTCTCTCTCTCTCACACACACACACACACACACACACACTCATCTCAAAGAATTACTCCCCAGCCACAACCCAAATCTGCCATGTTTGATGCAGGGATGGCAACCTGACAGCAAAATGCTCTCATTAGACAGAGCTCTTCCCTACGGCTGTGCGGTGTTTAATAAGACACCAGAGAGAAGAGGGGAGAGTGCAGTAGCAAGATCGCCTGTTAGCAGTGGGGGGTGAAGCCTGCGTCTGAAGCAAAGCTAATGCAAGTCGCCCCTGCTTGTCCACATATGTACAATGCTCTGCATGAAAACTACAACACCATTAATAATTATATTATTATTATTATTAGTATTATAGCATTTAGGAGATGCTTTTATCCTGAGAGATGTGCAATGCAAAGATTATAAGTGCATCAATGTATGTCACATGAGCAGTTGGCTAATACAGTGCTAGCAGCATTCTTAAAGTAAAGAGAGTGAATGATTAACATCACTGAATGCCTAGTGTAGGTAAACTATGCTGATCCAGAACCCATTGCTATAATTATTATTATCATCTCTTCACCTCGCCTTATCCTCTGCATCTTAGCTGATAATGTTATGCAAAATGGCTGCCGTGCTACTCATTTCTAGATGGTGAGGCTTCACCACCTCACTGTCACAGTCACTTTGAGATCATGAGATGAAAGGTGCTATACAAATGCAATCACTTGTTATTTTTGTAAGCTCTGGAGATTTGGTTTAATTATTCCCATCTCTGACAGGATTCTATTAATTAGCCACAATTGGCTAACGAACATGGGGCAGAGGCACCCAGTTAGAGTCAGCTCCATTCCTTTGAACTTTATTTTTTTACGTACATTTACAAAAAAAAAGGCCTCGGCTGACTGTTTTATCAGTTTTAGGCAACATTTTCCAGATCCTTCCACTCTGATTTTCTACACATTTTTGTGTTTGCTCCCTTCCCTTCCCTTCCCCAAGAGCCAGGCATGCATGTGTGTAAAATTGCCAGCATCTCGCTGCCAACTGCTGACTATCAACCAGAATCTAATGGCTCTACAGGAACAATATCAGGCCAGAGTCGTTACAGCCACTGTCTCTGCCCGAGTGACATGGAGTCAAAGAAAACGTGTGCCTGTTGAGTGACTGCAGGCTCTCTGTAAGCTGCACTGTAGACATAATGGGGCTCTGTGTATTCAGAGCACAGAGCTCTAGTTCATCATCTTTTGCATTCGGCGTTATTTAAAATAACCTGACATCTCAAATCAGAAATGTGAGATCAAAAATAAGTCATATTAACCACATCATATTACCACTGTTATGCCGCTGCTGTACTATTCCCACCTGCTTGAGACCCCATGTGTCCAGATGACAGATTTTTGATGGCAGTGCATTGGGGATGTCCTCTGTGCATCAGCTTTAATTATATGTGAATCAGGAATGTGTGGGTGTTTTTATAATTGTTGTGAGGAGAAGTTTTTTTATTTATTTTATATATATGACAGGAAAGCAAGCAGGACAAAAACACCTCAATGCATCAGTAAACAGCCCTTTCCGTCAGTTTTGTATTGGGATAAATTGTTATATTACACAGCTCTCCGGTGCTGTAAATGACGTGCAACTCCATTAGCCGTAGGCACACGTTTTAAAAGGGTAAACTCCTGGGTTACCGCCTCCATTTGGACCTGGCTCTCTCCTGCAGGAGTGCGGGTATGTAGGATGTAAAACAGTCACTGACAGGCAAGGGCTTCTCCGTGAGAACATGTGCTGCTACAGTCAGCACAGAGCTAACCCGAGAGGCACGAGCAGAACAGATGAGAAAAGGGAAGCAAGAAAAGGGAGATAAGCCAGGATGGGTTGACGCACACAAACAGAGGCGCGTGTGATGTTTTACACTTTCAAGAAATGTACGCAATTAAAATAGTTGTAGCCGAGTTGAGGTGCACACGGAACACAAAGCGAACAAACAAAGGGATGTTTGGCGAGAAACAGTTCGCCCTGCTTTGTGAGCAATCTCTTCATCTCTTTTTTTTCCCACCAGCTTTCTGCTTTGGGGTTAGCAGCTGAAAGCCCAAGTGTGTGATCACAGCATAAGGCACACGGAGGAGCTACGCAGAGGCATCGTCGGGCCCTTAATTAGGCTTTGAAGGAAAGATAGCGTAGAGGGCTTTGCTTCTTTTTAACAAGGCTGCAGATGGTGCATCGGGGAAATATGAGCAGACCTCTGGAAAATATTAAACACCCGGAATGATCTGTCCGCAGAATATCAATATTAAATAAACACTTAAATTTTCATTAAATGTCATTACACACTTTCACGTACTATATTTACACCCAAAGCCTTTTCAGCTCTTAGCTTTTTCACCTTTGTTGTAATTTTGGGGTTTAAAATTTACAAATGGCATGCTTATAATTCACTGTTTTAATGTTTTTAACATTTAATGCTTTTCTCCCTAAAATTACCCTGTGTCCTATAAATGTTAAATGCCCATCTAATTAATCTCTGCGATGGTTGGTGATTAGTTTCAGCTTGTGCGCTAAATGTTGGACCACATCATTTCAGCATTCATTTTAGTTTATATATACCAAGTTAAACTAAGTTAATAATTCAATTATTTTATTTACAGCATATTTATGCTTTGACACTCTGGATTAGGTTGTGCAGATCAGTAAAATTAATTCATATTTAATAGTGTCATGGTTTAAGGGCTGCTGGGTGGCTCATATTGTTCCAGTACATAGTCCAGCCTCTATGATGATGAGCCAATGCTCCTGAATCATCATGTGGGCTTTTTGCATTAAAAAAAGTGTAATTTCCCCGTCATCCTAATTTGTATGAATGCATTTTATGTATGCTTGCTACTTTTCAGTCATTTTAATAGGTGCATTGAACACAAAAAGCCATAACCCATGAAAATAGATTTTTAATGTTACTTGTTCAATCGAACATTCAAAGTAAAACTATTTGATTATGGCCAGCGGCACAAAAAATTCTGTTATACCCTCAATAAATGACAAAAAAATGAATTTATTAATTTTTTTCCTTAAAAACTATATATTTTCTGAATCAGCACCGATGACGTTTGACTGTAATTCATGATGCTAAGCAATCTGTGCAGTCAGTTTTTGGCATTGTTATTTGCCACATGCAGGACATCCCTAACGTGATTATTGTTTGAAATGTCAATCACTGAAAACCTTCAAATCGTTGACTAATAATTTTTAAGTTTTAAAGTGGGATTTATCAAGTGGCCAGTGAAAATACTAACCTGGCTATCAGTAAAAATTCTGAGAGTATATACTCACGTGATAAACAAATTAATCAGAACTTAATTTCACAAGTTATATACATTGACTTGATACAGTGAACAACCATGTTTATTGTCCCTAATATGTGATTATTTATCCATTATGTGAGTGAGCGACAAAACATTTCAGGCTGTTGTTAAAGAATAAAACATCAGTTTGTCCTTCAAATATGTTGTGACCACACCTAAGTTTAAAAAGTGCTCCCCAGCCATTATTGTATGTTAATGAAGAATGCAGCCAACTGAAACTGGCATATTCTATAATACTGGACAGAGCTCTGAGTCTGAAGCAGAACTTGTTAGCCTTCAAGTACAAAGACCCCTTATTTGTGAAACAGCACCTTGATAAAAAATAATGTTTGGTAACGTGTACCTGGGGCAGTAGAGTGTAATTAATTTATGGACGTCAGGTCAACATAGTTATTTCCCTGACAGATGGTTGCAAGCTATTGTGCTGTTGTGATATGGATACTTATTTACTTGCATCAATTACAGATTCTAAATAATAAACAAACATAAACATGGCTTGTGCAAAAGTTCAGGCACTATTTCAGGTGATTCTTTATTACTTTAAAGAAATGATAGTTGAGGCCCAGCAAAGTTGGTCCATTCATTGGAGCTTTAGTTAGTTCGGCAGAGACAATTCCAGGTTTGATCTATTACTCTGAAGTAATTTAATACCTTTGGAACTGTCAAATTGAAATTACTGTTAAAATCTAAACTGTTGTCTGAGCCCTTGTAAATAAAGATAATTCACTTTTACAAAACATGAGTGTGTGTGTGTGTGTGTGTGTGTGTGTGTGTGTGTGTGTGTGTGTGTGTGTGAAAAAGCTTCCAGCTAGAAATTTCAGCTGTCAGAAAAATTAAATTAAACATTAAATAGAAATTGAATAGAACTGTTGAAGTTAAGGCAATTAAGGCAAGCTCTGGCAGTTCAGATATTGCTTTAATACCAGTAAAAAGCCTATCTGCCCAAAAAACAATCCCAGAGATCACTGCAAAGAGCCTACAGAACAGCTGACGCTGGAGTAGTTTTTCACACATCCACAACAACACAGTGTACCTTACACGACAGTGATGTGAATGGCCTTTTCTGTGACCACGTCACAAAAGTAAAAAACAAAAACTGAATTATTGCTCACAACCGAAGATACAATTTGAGAAAAAAGTGAAGTGAAGAAGAAAAAAAAAATTCTTACCACCTGGTGAGCATGGGTATGGATGTATTCCTCTTATGGGGTTGTGTGGCAGCCAAAGAAACAGGAAATATTGTGCTGGTGGAAAGAAGAATAGATTCAACTGGACACGAAAAGATCCTAGAAACTATGTGTCCCAGAGTTGGGCAAGACATTAAATCTGATTATGAGGTTAACTATTTCAGCAAGAAAACAATCTAAACATACCACAAAATTAACTATGAACTACTTACAGAATATAAAGATAAACGCTTTGGAATGGCCTTAACAGTCCCCAGAATATTAAAAAATCTGTGAGATCTCAAACATGCAATGCATGCAAGGAAAACGTGGACAAGTTGGAAAACCTTCCAAAAACAAGAATAGAAATACTGTTGGCTGACAACAAGATAGATCTAGAAGTCATTATATCTGCCAAAGGAGGTGTTACTATAAGTTCTAACTGAAAGGATGCCCAAACATGTTCACGTGCCATGTTCACTTTTATCATTTTCTATCTGTAATACATATAAAGCAATCATTTAGAAACGCATGCGGATTTGTAACGCCATGGCTGTGTACCCCCCAAAATGTGTATCATTGCAAATTCATGGCTTTTGGTTAAACTTAGCTTTAAGCTACTGTTTGAGTTCCACCCTACCACCATAGCGAGCAAAGGGGCATATCTCTCCTTTGACTGGCACTAGCTCACTCCTGTAGTACTGTGTTACCAGCTCACATGTGAGTGTATACGAACTTGAGAAAGAGGTATAAGTTTAAACAGAAGAACAGTGCACATCATGGGCACTGTATTTTAATGGCCAACAATGGCAAAACTCCTGATTTTGTTTAATGGCAGGACACAACTTCCCATGAATAATTAATTCCTATTCAGACACCTGTCACATTTATTAATAATTTATATGCATATCTGGTATCCCCACAAGACATACCAGAATTAATGATACATATACATTTTCAGTGATGTGGATGAAAGATTTCACTTTGAGCCTCTAACCATACAAGTCACAAGCTCATGATCAATATGCCATTTTATGCATCTTCAAATATTTATAATGCTGTATATACTTATAAGTTGTGGTTACTCTGTAGTTAAGACACTGAAAGCATGTAATTTATTTATTATTTTACTTGAACTTTAAAAAGAAGGTTCTGCAAGGTTAATGCCAAGCCACTAATTTAAAACTCCATAAATAATTATAATAATTGCAGTATATTTTTAAAAAATGCATTAATACTGAATTAATATTAATGTTACACTTTTAAATATATGGAGACATTTGTAAGGGATTTTATTCTGAGCAGAAGGCATTTCAAAAAGAACTTGTTTTTTAAAAAGCTGCACACCTGGCCACCTGGCAAAAATAAGACTAAATTAATGCTATCATCCTTTATTTCCTTCCTTGTCATAACTTTATTACAATGTTATTTTGAACTGGCCTCTCATGGCCAATATCTTAGCTGAGCTTCACAGTGATACTATCTCTTCTCCCTCTCTCTGTCTTTTTTAAAAGATCATTCCAGTTACCTTGATCCGGTCATAAAGCATCTTTCTGCATTCTTATATTCTCCTGTTGTCTGGTGGGAGACTTAACTGCAGTTGCCAAGCAACGGGCATTGGTGAGGGAGGTTTCCTCCTGAAGCTGACTGAATGGGAGAGAGAAGAGTATGAAAGAGCAATACAGGTTAACCGGAAGGCACAACAGGAATACAGTGAAGAGCACCTTTCACTATGTCTGTGTGTGTGTGTGTGTACATTATGTATGCATATGTGTATGTATGTATGTATGCATGCATGCTCAATTAATATGTATGTATGTATGTATGTAGCAGATGCTTTCTATATTTCTACAGATTCTATATTGATAAACATTTTAGTTCTCTTTATTTGTTGCAGTTTGATTTAATCAATATAGATAAATCAATATAGAATCTGTAGAAATATGAAAAGCATCTGCTACTGCGGGAATGCTTAAAGTCAAAATACAGTCTTTAGGAAAAGAGAGTGTGTGAAGTGTGAAGGTCATTCCTGTGTTCTTCGATCAGCAAGAATTTCTTTCATAGCACACAACTCAATGATCACCACCACCATATCTGCTGTTGCTTTTCTCACTTGGAAATGTCATGTGACTTCCTTCATGGATTTAAAGTAGAATGGTCTGCAATTACATATTTGGCCTCTCCAGTCCTCTATTAAAGGGTTCATATGGTAACTCAATTCAGAGAATAAATTGGAAGCTCATTGTGGTGTGAAGAGTTTGTACATTGTATTTTTCCCGTGAAGCCAGATGTCAGCAGGGGCAGAGAGGCATGGCACCGCACGGTTTACAAAAGATAAGGTTTTCTGCTCTGTCAAAGAACAAACGTGCATTATTACACTGGCAGAACCCAATCTGTGCAGGATGCCTTTATCTAAAGTCACATTTAAGCTGACTGGTTGCATTAAAGGAGCATGCCCCATTGAGCACCAATGGGAACGAAGCATTTTCTCAGCATCGAAACTACCCAGCTCAAACTGTAGGGCTAGGTGTGCAATTTCACTTGTGTGAATTGCAATGAAAGTGGAGTCCACAGGGGGGGAATGTGTGCTTTTATTATGAGTTTTACCTCGTGCACCAAGCCACTTAATATATACTCCAAAAATGTCCCAGCCCCTTCACCGATTTATTTACCCTCAAGTCCAACTGCCAATCCCTGTGTATTTTCGTGGAAAATAAATCCGTTTTAATATTACATAGAAACATGTTTATTTCCAGCTCCTTGGCAGCTGCCTGAGAAAGCAGACAACCTCAGAATAAACATTTCATAATTCACACTCTGACCCTTGACCCCTTCAGTCGCACCAGCCCGTACTCAGGCCGGAGTGGGCTTATGTGTATTCAGTCCGTTTTTTTTTACGGTGGAATTTTCAGTCAGTCTGATCAGACAGTGTGTCGTTTGAACGTGTTAAAACTCACGGGACTATTTCTATAAACTATTTTATGGTGCCAATGTTTTTTTCTTTATTTTGTAGGGGTCCTCACCTTCTATGCATTTTGAAAATTCATAGACAACATGGATCATGGTAAAGTTGGTGGTTTTATCGCATCAAGGATCCAGCTAACTGAATCTACAGTAATGTTTAGTCCAAATAATGTGTCAACTCGGATAAGCATGGATAGAATGTCCATAGTTTACTTAGCAATTCTACTGAGAAACTGTTGTCTGTTTCACCGTTTCATCTTCTGTTACTTTCTTTCAGAACGATTTAGAGTAATTCTGACTCCCAAGGGTTACTTTTCAGAACAGACCAAGAGTATGCCTGTAGTCGAAAGGGTTCAAGAAAAGCAACCGTTTTATTTTGGGTATGTCATTTTCAGGTTCTGTTCAAAATAGGTATGTTTGTGTTAATGACACTTGATTGGTAACCAAAAGGGGCTATTGATAGCTTTTGTTTTTTATGATGTTTCTTTTTGTTTTGTTTTTAAATAAATTACATTTTTGCTTTTAATTCGATAAAATAAAATAAATGCTAATTCTGTGGATAGAATGTCTGATCCATTGAACTGTGTGAGTGTATGCCGTAGCATCATGTGACACTGTGGCTGGCTTCCATTCGGCAGGCCACCGGATGAACAGAGCAGCCATTACACTTGAATAGCTCGCTGCAGGCCTGATCCTCACTTGATGAATATGAGTGGCTTTTTATGCACTTCCAGCTTTACGGGAATTTTGGAGTTAAGCAATTCTCTCGTCAGAATGCTTGTATCTCAGCTGTGCACACCCTTTGGTTGAGATACTCAACTGCTTCACTGCAAAGTGGGCTTAACTCTTAAGTGGTCCATTCATGTAATTCAATTAGCTCATCCAAACCAACGTTCAGAGATAGGAAATGTGAATTTGCCTGGAGTTTGTATTGTATTGCTTTTTCCTTTATAAAAAAACCCCATTATTCAGTGCTACAAGGCATAGGGGACTTTCATTATAAATTAGTCAGCAGGATAACATTTAAAGGGTTTCCGTTTCCATATCTGAATTGCCAAAATCCCCAAATGAAAAAGCGAAAGAAACTGGAGACCCATTTGTCACATTTGTTACTCAAGCAAATGAAATGCAAACTTTTTGGGAACTTTGAGTCTCTGCTGTTATGTTCAAAAATATTTAAAATGCTTCAGGTTTAAACGTCCCATATCTCAGAAATGATAGGTTACCTAATTTTGGCTTTGATTGTGCAGTGTGGCACAATACTTGTGTGCTGGTAAAATATGAACTCTGTTTTACTTCACTTTTTTTTGTTGTTGTTGCTTTATAAGATTTTTTAAAAATCATCAGGCTAAATGGTCCATTCAGAAGTTACCCATTTCTACTTCACAACCAGGCTCCTGTGAAAACAGCCACGCATTAACTATGTAATTTGCATAAACTTGCCTTTAGACGGCCTCTTCTATGAACAAGGTAATGCCAACCTTTTTTTAAAATTTTGCATCTACGACCACAGAGTATAATTACAAATGAATGAGCAAGTGAGATTTCAAACATGACAAGAAAAACTGCATGTCCATGTTAGATGTGCTGTTAGGGCATTTTTAATCTTTTCAGCTACAAGTATAATCAGCTACAACAGTAAGAGCTCACACATAAGCTGTCAAATCACTTTACAGCTCTCCAGCTAAATAGGTAGGTATACAACAGGTAACCCAAAGTTTCTGATTAGATATGAAAAGCTTACCATTCAGACAGACCATACCATTTATCCTTGATTCTTGAACCAGCCCCTGGTTTTCCTCCACAGCTTTAACAGACATATTAAAGCATATACGGGGTACCAGTTGATTTGCAGATGCCATGTTTATTTGTTCACTTTTCTAGAGCGAGAGTGTGGACGGGTGATGGGATGGGGTGCTAGTGTCATTTTCGGTAATAAAAGTCTATCATGGGCCACCCCTGCCTTTTAGTGAGACTCCACGCCAAGCACACAACTATCATATCCCCACCCAAGTCATCCAAGCTAGGATGCACACAGGAAAATACGTGCTTAATTTGTACAGAAACGTGGGATAATCATGCCCATCTCAAACTACTATCAGACCCCTCATGTCCAGGTGAGGCAGGGAGATTGCATAGGCCCAATAAACCCTGAAGATATTCTCTTTCTCAGTAAGATGGAAAAAACCCAGCAGGAGGACCCACCCTGCAGCTGCTTTCTTTGAAGTCTTCTTAATGAATCCTTCTGCCCTACCTGTAATTACACCCATAAGTGTACTCTTCTAAGACACTACGGTTGCAATCAATGTGCCTTTTTTCCATCTTAGTGACTAGTTCTGTCATATTCATCTTCTCTCTCTTCACCTTAGCTAATGTTTGTTGAGCATTCTGGCATGAAATGACTGTCATGCTGAAATGCTACACAATGGTGGTTAAGGCGAGTTCCCTATGCACAGTTAAACCAGTGTAAATGTCATCATTTAAAGAAAAAAATGCACACTGCAATTATACAGTAAATATGACCTGGTTGGATCGATGTTGGTAATTGGTTCACCATCTCTGGCCAGTTGTTAGCAGTGCTGTAATTGGCTGGCCACACTCATCTCCAGCCATTGTGCTGCCCTGTCTGACTGCTTTATTGTTGCTAGCTATATAGGAAACAGGGAAAAGAGCACATAAAAGGCCACAAGTAAACAACCATTTCTCATTGGCACCTTTTCATTTTCCCTCGGCTGCTGGAAGATTCTCAAGGCTTGTGAAGCCCAGCACCGAACAGCAATGTGTGAAGGTCTTGAACCTCTTTGACATCACACCTCATAGGCACTTGTGGAAGCAATTATGTGATACATTACACAGGTCAGTGTGCCAAAAAGAGGACCAAGTCTGAGCATGTGTGTGGGTAATTTCCACAAGCATTTCCGCTAAAAATGTTTATCAAATTCCATAGCCAGATGGCTATTTCAATGAGAGAACCTGGGGCTAAAATGCTATGGTGTGTCCCAGATCTGAGGGCTTATTTTTATGAAGCAGGTATGATAAAAGCAGGGTGAGCAGCTGACACAAGGGTGGCCCACCACAGGTGAGTAGGAGACTTTTTTTAATGTGGAGAAGTAGAGACTGAACCCATGTGGAGAAGCCCATAACCTTCGGGGGTCAGGGCTGACACACAGGCCGTATTGTTTACTGCTGTACTTGGATACCCTCTTAAGACTACAGAAAGGTTTGTATGCAGCAAACTCTGTCTGGTCTCAAAATGCTTCACCTGGCTCTGTGACACAACAGAAGAGGAGCGATTGTCTGCTAGGAATCATCCCGCTCAGCACAGCACGCATTATGAATGGCTTTTTTGTGAGGAAAATCCTGCCTGTTTCCTGCAGCCAAGCTCTTGGATTTTAAGAGATGCACGAAAAAGCACAGGCCAGCACAGCAGTGATGCGTTTGCGTGCTCTGTGTAATCCGTTATACCGAGGGCGGCATTGCAGGCTGGTCACAGACACCTGAGGACATGCTTTTTTTTTTTTTTTCATTTTTAATGATTGAAGGTCACTTCTAAAAATATCTGTTTCTATATTTAACCACCCCCTCCCCAGCCAACCTCTAGAAAAAAAAACCAAAAAAAAAACGCTGAATTTTTCATGAACCGTGCAAAATGCATGCTATGCTATTCTGCACAAATATGTGGAGGTGGAGATGGAGGTGTTGGAGGAACTCCACCGCACCAGAATGATTCAGAAACACCCGGATATGATGTTGTTAACATGGGAAGTTCCATATTGACCTGGTGCCTAACACAGATACAGTTTTTTTTTTTTTTTTTTTTAATACTGTAAGATAGTAGCTTGGAGAAACAAGGTTTGATTTGTGTAAATGGGTAAATATAGGCTCTTTTGAAAAATGGCATATTGTGAATATTTCCATTTTCACATTTGTGGTACTTTTTCAGCATTGTAATGATACAATCGCTTTAATGCCCCCGCTGTCTAGTTGAGGGAAAAAATGGACTATTTGTGATTTAGTTCCATATTAGTCGTGCTTCACTTCCAGGCTTCTTGGACTGGAAACCTTTCCTTCACTGTTCATTGACCAGGGTTGACATATTGCATCATTCCTTGTTGATGTTAATTAGGAAAAAGTACATATTTGGGGAAAAATGTGAACCACTATCTATTTAGTGGCATACCCACAACTCTCTGTTTTGCTTCTGTGAGGGAATTTCACGAGAGGGACAGACACACGCATTATGTCAGCGAAAGAAATGGAATCTTTATCCCCATATGTCTTGGGTATCATATGACATCGCCCTGACTTCTTTATCAAAGAGCACGGCGCTTTGGTTAAGATGACAGCGGGCTAATGTTATATGACCGTTGAGACAGGCTGAGATAAATGTGGAAAAGGTTACTATATCTGTCAGAAGTGAACTTAATTCATTTCGTGGCTTTTCTCTATTTAAAATTAATTTTAAGACAAACTCACAGTGTCTGTTTTGCTTATATGATGGAATATCATTTAACTACACATTATCTCAGAGAGAGAAATTTAATCATTTTTACACATTTGTCTTACGGTCATGTGATGCCTGCCCTGCATTCTCTTTACCAGAGCACTGATCTCTTTAAAGCACAGCCCCTGCTGATTATAAAGTAATGGATTTGCATTTCCACGTCTTTATTTTAAATGACATGGAGCTCATTTAGTAGGTTTCTGCTCATTATTTTCACGAGGGGCATTCTCATAGAAATAATGATGGGCAGAATTCTCTCTCTGTTGCTCCCTCTCTTTGATGACAGGGACAGACTGTTCAGCTCATCTACACTCATAATGTTTCCCACTGTCTAGAGCATTCCCAAATTTTCTGAGCCCATGACCCGTTAATGAGAAAACAGTCTGTGACCCAACCCCAATGAAAATGTAAATTAGTGTTTTTTTTTTTTTTTTTAACAAAGGTCAACACAACTGTACACCGTTACCAGATCTGCATCTAGCCTTGCAGCATAGTATCTATTGCAAGAATTGTATATAGCCTAGTTTTAAGCACTTCGTAAGGCTCTGTCTCTTACCGTACATGTTTTTTCACCAAGTAATGAAGAAGAATAAGAGGAACAAGCCAGATTAAAAGTTGTAGATTGAATACATGTAAATGATGCAGCTGTACTGTGAGACTCAAGTTGCGACTATCTAATAACTGGCCCCTAGGAGTAGTTTCACATAAAAATGGGAGGACAAGATTAAATGGAATTTTGAAATGAAATGATGAGAGAACAGATCATGCCTTTTGATCTATCAAAGGCAATTTCTCTTCCATTCAAGTCGAGGAAAAAAATATATATCTTTTTTTCACTTTGTATGCAGCCATCTGTTCTGCTGTACGCCTGTAATTGAGTGAATAATTCTGATAAAATCTTTCCAGACCCAGATTGAATAATGGATGTGTCGAATTAAAAGCAGCTCCCCTGTCAGGTCTGATGCACTTTTCCTAACCTTTAAACTGCGTTCACGCTTCGCACCCCAAAATCCTTCACGGTTTCGCCCCAGAACCCGAAGCCAAAAGGGCCCTGGCGTCCTGGCGACCTTTCCTCGGCGGTAATGCGCTAATTTCATCCAGCAGCCTCCCGCGGTTCGGCCGTCTCGCCTCGCGCCCTTCCACGGTATCCGCAGAAAAAAACGAGACAATGAGCCCTGAAGCTCCCCTGCTCCGGTCTGCATTATAACCATCCGATGCAGACACAAAGCGCATCACCGCAACGCTGCCCAGAATCTGCTGACCCGTCGCTTTTCCCAGTGAGGAGTAAATTTATGCACCCTGTTCTTTCTGCTCCCAGCCCAGATGTTGATGTGCAGACAGGACGGGGCAACAGCCCTTATGAGATTCAGGCTCTTCTGCATCGCTGATGAAATTAGTGGGATTTGAAGAGCAGCCTAACCTGCCTATTGATTCGTGGCGGCTAAGATGGGGGATGGGGGTGGGTGCTAGGCTTACTGAAAGCTGGATTTTAATCACGGTGAGGATGTGCTGGATTCTCATAGCTGAATAGATGATAGAGTGCAGCTAACGCCTGAAAATGAGTGTCAAAAATGAGTTACCTTTGTTTTTTCCTTAAATGCAGAGGTGTATTACTGCCTATTACAGATAGTATGCACCATTTAGTAGTACACAAATCACGTTTTCATGATCAGATAATAAAATATTGACACAATTGCCACAGGAACAAAACAGCAGGGCAGTGCGTTTACTTTGGTGGCTGCAACTCAGAGAAGGCAAGTTTCATCTCGTCAAAAATTCCTTCTTCATGAAATTTTAAAAAGCAATTTTTTTTTTCTTGATAAATTCTTAAAGACGCAAAAATATAAACAATGTTCTGTACTGTTGTCATTTTGAATTAATTGGCAAAATAGCACCATCAAGCAAATATGTTAAAAACATGTTAACACTAGAAAGGCCAGAGCAGACACCATCAGGCGTTTGGACTTTAAAATGCCAATTACTCTAACACTGAAAATAGAATACCCTCCCCTTTTCCTAAATAGCTGAGCTTAAAATAATTGTGTTGTAAGAATTCTAGAATTCTAGAAAAAACTCATTAAAAAAATACAGGTATGTTGTGCCATTTTCTTCAAAAAATCCCCCCTGCCGGACAATAGGTGACAAGTGCTGATGCCCAGGTGTGAATGGTTTGTGTTCTCTCAAGCATGCTATTCAGCAACTGAATGACTGACACTTTGATACAAATTGCTGGGTCAAGTGCTATCAAATCTAATTTTGCACATGTAATCACACAAAATGAATTCACTGCAATTATTTGATGAAGATGTTTTAATTTGTTTATTGACTTCAGCATGGGGATCAATAAGTGTGGGCATTGTAGATGATAGAATAGAGATGATGGGTTTATAACTTCATGGAGACAATGCCACCAACATACTTTCAGTTTTTCACTAAAACAGCGATTTTGGATAAACTCTGAATAGACTACAGAATGGCAAAATCATGCAAGTGGACGGGACCAGAGGAAGCACGGGAATTAATGGAGAATGACTTCATCATGGACCTGACATGCAAGCTGGGTGAAAATTACATGAAGTGGAAGTCCCCCCAAAGTAAAACAGATTTACTCATAGGAAGCACTATGCTAGTACTGGACGTTAAGTTTTCGAACTCACTAGAGTTTGCCACTGTCTCCAGAAAGCACATTTTTTCTACATAATTTGAGCTTCTCGTAAGTTTCTCACCGTTGATCATGAAATTAAATCTTTGAGGAGATATGTCACCAAATAATGGTTTCATTATTAACAGTATCTTTTAATTATCTCCAACATCCAATAACAACAGAATAATTGTCAGTGGTATAAATGCATCACAGATGTAGTTGTCCATGCATCTATTTTTAACAAACAGGTCAGACTTACTTCAGTCTCATCATCATAACTGGAGATGCTGATCAAATGGTGACGGTACAATACGCCACTTTCTGTACTTCCTGTAGGCACCTATAAATGCGACACTTTACGGCGTTCATTCTCTTTGCTGCTAGCCAGGCTGACTAGAAGGCATACTCAAGGCATGGTCTCTAACGACACCTAGGCCTAACTCCACCGGGTTCAGAGAGCAAACTACGGCCTGCAGACGTAAAAGAACACGCGAAGATGAGCACTGTCTCTCTCGGGTCATAGCCATGACCAACAGTTTCTAACTCTACACTGCAAGTCAGCTAAAAGCACCGCATCCACCACAGGATCAGTTTATTTACTAACTTTAGGTGATATTGTTCTGTGACACACCAGCAACAAGTAAATGTGTGTAGCCTATATACCTTCCTGCGACAGCGAACCACAGCTTCCAGTTCCAGGAACAAACATCTTTGTGTTCCTTATTTTTATTGAAGTGTGTTGTCTATTGTATTTAATGTAATTTTCATATCACATCGCTTGCTTGCTAGCGACAGCCACCTAGCCACGCATAGGTAACATATATTGGGATGATATGCCATCCCACTAAATTACGACTTAGCTGGGCGGCATGCCCCATACCTATACAGCATAGAGAGTTTGGCACTGTTCAGGGTTCTTTCATCTGGTGCTACTTGTGCCCTAAACAGCATATGTCTTCTCCCTCCCCACCAGGGATGTGCAGCCCATATGCTGAATCTGATTGCCAATAACAAAGTTAATAAATATCTGGCATTCAATGCAGATCGAAGGGCTGCATATCAAAGTGCTGCAGCTGTAAGTGCTCAGCACTGAAGACGAAGGCCAGCCACTTGACTATTGCATAGGAGTGCCTGAATAAGGTCAGTAGCAGAAAGCAAATGGTCCCCACAGCCACGTTTGGAACTCTTTCCATAATGCTACTACTAGGGTCACAGAGATACCTCTTGCAGACATCAACAACATGTACAAAAGTTTTTGACCAATGAAGAATATCAATTTCTTAAAGAATATTCTACAGTTTCAAAGCCTTTCCCTTTATATATGGCACTTGCTTTTATGGGATGCTTGAGTCTACATTGGAGTTTCTAATTTTGGCATTAAAAGACCAATCACATATGACCACTGGACTGCCTGCCGTCATTGTGAGCGCAAGCAAAAGCTGATTTGCCGTGACTCTGGACTCCAAGAGGGTGTTGATGGCCGCTGTATCCCTGCCTAAATTCAAGTTGCTCTGAGTGAGAGAAGAGGCTGGAAGAGACAGCATTTAGCACCTGACTACAGAGTGCTGTTGCATTGCAGAAGACGAGCCCCCTGGAGCCCTTACGCCACACCCACAACCTGCCACTGCAAGTCAGGATGATTTTTTTATTTCAACATGCAGCCAGACATACAACCACTGACTCCAATGTGCCCATCTCCGTGGACATCAGAAGTTATGGCGTACAAGTCAGACCCTGTAATGGAAAGCCAAAATCAGTTCCCTTGAATAAAATGACACTCTGTTATAACCCCAACGCCATCTAGTGCACCCTTAAAAAGTAAAACACTGCCATTTAATTGTAAAGGATTGCTTGTTGTTATTGAATTTGTAATGTTGTAGCCTACATGACTGATTACAATATTGCTTATCCCCTGACACGCTTAATCTGGAATTTCCAAATGATAGCCCTTTTCTCTCAGAATTTTTATTAAAAAACAAAAGAGATTTTGTTTCTGTCATTTCATTAGTTGGCCAATTGTATTTTCTACATTAATTAATTAGCAAATAATAGTATTTTCCCACCATTCCTGGTACAATATTGCAAAAAAAGATAATAACTAGCATCAATTATGGATACAAAATAAAGCTTGTTTACATGCAAAAAAAAAAACATCAAATGAGCATGTAACGAGAATTCCAATGTAACGATGCGTAGGCCAGCCAATCGGTAGCATGCACATATTAGCTTTGTAATAATAACCTTCCCAGGCCAACATTTATACCCAATTTATTTAGGCTAGATCTATAATGAATCTGGCTACATTATTATGATATTAGCCTAATTTAATATAGTCTGCGAGCTGAAATGTGTATGCGTGGTAGGCTACTAAAAAAAAGTAAGCCTCCCACCTTTCGTTTTAGAATGCTGGGTTAGCGGGAGCGATACCAAGCAACCTCCACTATTTGTTTCTGTGTGTCATCTGGACGCTGAAATAACAGGCTGCATGATCGTAAAATAACATATCAAGAGGGACTCTTATGGGCAGGAAAGTTGGGCACCTCGGTGCGCGCATTATACCTGCACAGCGTCATCACGGTCGCGTGGTTTCGGCACTGTGCCACTGCTTCGGTATGAGCAGCAGGGAATGCGTCATACACAACAGTGGTCTCTTAGCGCCTGACAACATTCGTTTTTACAACGTATAAATCTAGCCCTAGGCAGAAAAGTTCCCGTTATTGATGTGTGGTGGCTATAGCACCATTATTTTGACAATCTTCTCTATTCCATTTGAACTCATATGCCTAGTCCCTTTGCGCTTCATCTGAGCTTGTTTTGTAAAGGTAATGCAAAAGCAATGCAAAGTAATGCAGCTTATTAGTCGGTACATAAAGTAATATACACTTATAACTTTTAATTGAAGGTAATACATATATATTATTTTTTGAAAGTAACGTCCCCAACACTGTGCACAGAGTCATGGTTAATGACAGCCTCAGTGTATTCATGACCAAATATATATTTGGCTGTATACAGTAAGAATATGAGGTTACAGTGTAGGCTGTCATCTTTAATTTGAGGGTATTTACATCCCTATCAGCTGATTAGTGTAGGATATTTCAACCCTTATTGACAGCCATTTTTTATTGATCCAGGTTTTTTTTTTGTTTTACTTTGCAGTTGGTTTGCTTTGCATATTACTGTGGAATGAAATACCTGAGAAATATTGTTCTTTAAGGTACAGTAAAAAATAGCTCACTCAAATGGATGGGCTCCCTTGCTCTCCTTGCCAGTAAACCTTCTGTCATTATGCTGAACCACATGGTCGATAACATATTACTCTTCTGGATACCGAGAGATATCATGGCTAATCTAAAATTGTCTGGGGTGTCTCTTAGGATGATAACAATTTGCAACTTCCAAACATGTTTTATACTGCAATTCAAATATTTACTTTTTATAAGTATAGATAGGTGAATCCATGAAAAAAATAAAGTCTTCTTTGCTGCAATTTAGGAGAAACATCCTTAAGGGAGCTGCTCTGTGTGTAGACATCCCTATCACAGGGTCTGACACACATTGGGAACTGGTCATCACTGTGAATGAATGCTTTTAGCTATCTTGGCACACAGCCACTGATAATGCAGTTGGTAGGTGTGTGCTATCTTAATCAGATTCATGGTGCAAGTGTAATGGAACATGTTTTTCAATCTCAATAAAATGGAAAAACTCTGATTCCCTTTCCTCTGTAAAAATCCTAAAGAAGACAGTTTTTAAAAACAAGTTTCCATACTGCAGGTTTGGAATGCCGTGGGGCACCCACTGTTGTTTGAGCCGGTTCTCAGAAAATGTTCTGATATTGTCCTCTGGAAAGCTGGAAACACTGCATTGGGCTTTGTTTGTGACTGTGAGAAATTGCAGTCATTCCCCTCAGCTTCACGCAGAGATATTTATGGAGACAAAAAATATTTTTTTTCCTTTTTTTTCTGTCAATTATAAAACCCAATTTTCAGGAAACAGCAGTTTAATTATTTGCCATCATTGTTTTTAATGCAGCTAAATCCTGATTGACCAACAGTTGGTCACAATTTGGTTATGAAAGTGTGTTGTTTAATGTTAATATTGTTTATAATAAACTTGCATCTCAATGTGTGGCCAAAGTGACAGAATACTAATACTTACAGAAAGCCCCAGCACCTTAGTCAGGGACTGTGCAGGTAGCAGTGAGGATATCTTTGTGTGATACCTGGATTGTTGATGGGATATGCCCCATTCTACACCCTAACATGCCCTCAAACCAGGGTCAGATCGGGACAGTAAAATTTACCGGATCCTGGTGGCCTCCTGGATTTACACTCTATGCCGTGTGTGACACAAGCTAATCAATCTGTGTGCCATTACACACAGACACACCAAGATTCATTCTGTAACATAATCGCCAACAACCAAATACCACAAGAAAGCCTCATGCATGCACTGTACCGTCAATTCACAAACATTAGAGAGATAGTCACAGCCACAAGCATGACAACACAATCCAAAAAGCATAAACACATGATAGCTGCCTCAGGGGCATGATGACACGATATGCAACTCTACATCCTAGTAAATAGCTGCCAGCCTGCCATGGTGGACTCGATGGCGCAATGAAACTCTACATTCCAATACATCCAATATGTAATAAGGTTACATACAAATACTACCACAGTGGACATTCTCTCCTTTTCTTTATTTTACAAAGTTGTGGATAATTGTGAAAATTGTGAAAGTGAGCATATATACTGACATCAGTATAACCAGTCTGATATTGTTACCTACTTTGCAATTTATCAAATGTCCCCACATCTGTTCACACTTTGTATTTAAAATCTGGTTTGTAATCTTTCAGGCAGCCATTGGTTTCCATTAATTTCCGCACGGTATGAAAATCAATTTGCAGAGATTTGAAACTTCTTGAGATAGGTAAACCATCATCATGAATATGACATCAAAATTATTTTTAGTTTTTTTGGCAAAGTTACTTTATCGTTGCATGATTACACATTTTAAAGCACGGATTGATATGAAAACTAGCCTGTCTAACTTCTCAGTTGGGAAGTCATTTTTAGTAAAAAAAGAAAAAAATAATAACAATAATTTTTTTTTTTTCTCCAAACTGGAATTGCGTTACTAGGGAACAATACCAATCCTCACTTGGAAGTACTCGTTGGATGAGCAAGGCAAGAAGACAAAAATGCAAATACAGGACAGAACCAATCGATGACATCCTCTGTAATTAAGCTGTGCTTTGCTAACAGTCACAACACATTTCCTGAAGACAGTACGACAACAGAATGTTGCTCCACTAGAAATTAGTCCATGGAGAAAAGACTCTTTTACAAACAAAATTCAAACATCCATGACTTCTTAATCCCAATCTCATTGTTAGAAGGAAATGTGAGGTAATTGGGCATTAACATGCAAAACACTGATATGGTCCTTGAAGTTTGAAGTTGGAATGTTATTATGACTTAGGCCTATGTACACTTGCAGGAGAGAAATGAAACATGTTGGGGGCTGCTGTTTCATATTTTTTTATATAAAATAGGGTAAAATAAGATTACCATTTTTCCATTTATTTGGCTATTTTTAATTAAATGATTTTGTCATAAGAGCCCATACAGTGTGGAGATTGCACTTTTACTCGTCTGAAGGTAGCCCTGGCCTTTCCTGAGGCAGGATTGGTTTTCAGTATGGAAGATATTCTAATTTACAACATGTTTCAAGAACCAAAAATGCAGCGGCCCACCGGAAAATGTTCTGCCTCTCCCGATAGCCAATCTGAGCCTGCTTCACACCAATGTCTGGATGCTGGATGGAACATGACAGAAGGCATAGTATCATTGTGAACAACCTCCCATCCTTAAAAAAAAAAAAAAAAAAAAATGATTCACCACCAGAAATTAGGACTATACTTTGATTCAATATGATTTACATTTTTATACAATTTTTCTTTTTTTTGATGTTAATAACATTTTTGCTGATCATATACTCATACTTTTGCTGACAAGTATAAGTTACCCCAATACAGACATCATGTTCACTTAATACATATTATGTGGTCAAGGTCTATAATAAATGACTGCTCATGATTCAAGGACTCTCAAATTTTCACAGATCAAGAAAAAAAAATGCATGGGGATTTAACCTTAATAAAAGTAAGTCAATATTTTATGCTGTTTCATTTAATTAAGCATTGATGAATGTTCAACTCTTCAAGGGACAATTTCAGCGCTAATACATATTTACTAGATCACATGCTGTAGGTGTTCACATTGATCAAGCACATGGCACCTCTGAATTTCATATGCACTCTCTCTCTTTATCTCTCTCTCTCTCGTATGCACGCATGCACGCACACACGCACGCACACCCACACACACACAAACACATAGAACCGACAGATATGACAGTCATCTACTACAAAGTATTAAAAATAAATGATGAAAATCGAAATATCTAAATAAGAAAATCAAAATGAATTTATATTGGTAGCCAGGCCTGATTTCATTTAGGCGATGCTGCTTTAAATTAGATGAACATTGTTGATGACATTACCTTCATGAGGTGATATGTTATCCTTATGCTATAATATATTATCTTCTCAGGGTGTTATATTATCCTTGCAATGGTGCATCATCAGCTGAGTTAGTGTATCCACTCTGGCAGCTGTTTATAGCAAAACTATGTACAGAATAACACTTACTATTTCTTGTCATGGTGTTGAAAACCATAGCCCATGAAAGTAGAATTAAAATTTATCTTTAAATCAATAAATATGTTTGCAGTACTATATTTGTAAAACCAGGGATGCGGTAACATATTTGCTTGAACGTAGTTTACCGTTAGATGAGGCAATATTATTATTATCATCATCATTATTATTGTTATTATTAAGTCAGTATCTCTTCAGGTCTCACAGCTCTTTATCACTTCCCATTTTAAATGCAATTAACCTTTATATTTCATTGGACTCCTTCAGTATTTGTTATTTCTTGGAAGGCTTGGCCCAGGGATGTGGGCAGAGATTATCAGGCAGCAGCTCGTTGACATTTGAGTCTGTCTCATGACAGCAGTCGGATTTGGAATGGGGTATTCCATTACAGAGTATATTCCGGGTCTCAATGGGTCCCGAAGGTATCCATGTACTTGTAATTATTCCATCCATATAATTTGCAGTTCATCAGTTGACTGAGGCCCAGGTTCTGCAACACAACGTGCTCAGATAATGAACCTGGTCATTAAAGCAAAGATTCCACTGACAATTCTAAATTCATGTATTCAAATACAGCACGCAAATAACTACTGTTCATTTAAGATTTGAACTCAAAGCAAAGATCAAAAGCCTTGAATATCTCCCCCCTCCTCCCCCCTCACACCCTGGTGCCAGGGTTATGGTTGCAAATGAATGGTTCTCTATAGAGATAAAGTTATTTTGACTATATTACGCCCCCGAATATCTTTTCATTTGCCTCCTTTCATAAATTGGCCTTCCCATCTCTTTGGACACCCAGCAGTCCCTTCTTGTGACACCTGCCTTTTCTTCATCCTCCTCCCCTGATGGATGACCTTCCCAATTCACAGGCTGTCTGAAAGCCTACCTTTTCAGATTCCCTCGCAATTAATGTTAAAATAAAATAAAATAAAATAAAAAAACCCTGTCCCTAATTTGCATGTCTTGAGGCATGCACTTCGACAGTTAATTGGGTATAACGTTACCTGCCAAATGACAAGATTGCAAATTGTAATATTCTTCACATGACATTAATTATGATTTAGATACCATCTGCAGTAGGAATCCAGAATTCTATGGAGAGACTAGGATGGAGAAAAAAAAAAAAACAGCTGTAAGAGGATTAACGAACCTTTTGTCTGCAAATATACAGTATATACCTTAAATGTTGTGTATGCTTTGTGCATGTTCATATGCATGCACAAGTGCGCGCACACACACACATGCTTATATATTTTTACATCGGTGACAGATGCACAGGTCCTTTCATGTGGTAAATTAGTACAAAGATTTGCATTTAGCACTTCGTTTAGGCATTTTTCATTGTTTTGGAAGCCTGTCCCAAACCACAACACCAGCCTCTTCCACCAAGTATTGAAAAATAATTATTAGACATCAGTGTTCTGCTTTTTAAAGATAAATATACAGTATGACATTCCATTTTCCTGATAAAACAACATGTTCAAATATACACTTCCAAAGAAACTTCCAAAACTTAGTATATGGCTGGACCGGACGACCAACGGTGTAACTTCATCACTCAGTCACTCAGTCAGTCACAGACATTCACATTTATATTCATGTTTAATATAACATGTTTCTGCTTTAGACAATACATAAAATACCCATATATACTTTTATGAACATGTAAGAAATATTCGCAGAGAAGGTGGAGTGAAGATTGTGTAACCACCCCATGTGCTCTGTCTATCGGTCTGCCTGCCAGTATGCCTACGTCTGTCAATTTATTATACTTTTTTGTAAAAGAATAAATAATTAAAAAGTAGTCCATGGTTAGTAGCATATTGTGGCATATTCCATTTATGCCACTAAAATGTCAGGGGTCTTTTTCCGTTCAGTGTGTACCTTTTCTGTGAGTGATTTTATTAGTCATCGCAACATTTAAAACGTTTTACAGGCTCTTCTCTTTTTTTGGGGGGGGGGGGGGGGGCAGGGGGTGAAACAAATTGAGGCAGAAAGGATGGAAATACAAAAAAAGTCTGCCTCATTGGACATGTCGTGCCTGCCCTTCACCTACCCAACCGTGTACCCCCTCACCTCCCCTCATCTTGGGGGTCTGTTATGCTGGGGAAGGAAATGAAGAACACATGCACATCCAGTGCCATGCAAGAGTGCAGTGTGGAAAAAAAACAGTGCAGGTGGAGAAAGAAGAATGTACCTGCACTCTTCTGTGGCTCCCAGGGATGTTAATAAATCACGAGCAACACTGAGACAGTGCTGCAGGTACATTCGTTTTCTGGGGTCTGTTACTCTGTGCTGGGCACTGAGCCCTGCTTTGCCTTGCCCGTGATTCCTGAGGGTATGTGATCTCGTATTCAGCCAGAGCTTCTGGCTAATAATGAGCAGCTCATTCCATTAAAGGAGCAAATGGGAACAAAGGCGATGATTGCTTCTGTAAAGTTTTCAAATCACACGCACTGTTTTCTCAACAATGAGCGAGTGATGTGATTTGCAAGTGTGTGATCTGTTCCCCCTTTAATTGGTCCTCCGTGCTCCAGCGTAATAAATCAGCTCAATTTAGGCAAAAAAGAAAAAAGCTTTCCAGTAGCCCCCTCAGCTGGCCTCTGAGCTCGTCTTAATATGTATGCACAGATAATGCCACGCTTCCCCACTAACAGCTTAATTTTAACTGAAGCCGGGATAAAATGAGCAATGCAGCCGCACTGACACGATTATTATGCTGGAAGTTTTCAACAGCCATTAGCATTCACCTGCATAGTGAAATGTCCAATGTTAATTCAACTATTAACAGTGTTAATTCAACTCTTAAGAGATAACATTTGGTCCTACGTGTTTTTTAACCATCTGTTAAGAGTTGAATTAACAGTGGACAGTTGTCAGTTGTATTTTAAAAAAAATTATTATTATTTTTTACTGCAGGCCTCTTAATGTTATAATGTCTGACTCCCCCAACTACGCCTACCCCCATACATTGTGATGTGATGCGACTTCCTGTGATTCTCAGATTAGTCTTTTAATTCAGACTTTTTGTTCTATTAGTTTTCATATCAACACTCCGGCACACGTAACACACTTATCGCACCTCCCTCACCCGCATTGTCACTTCCTGTGATCTTTTACTTCAGCAAGGGATCGTTCAGCCAGCTTTCAGTCCATTCCTGGAAACTTCCTTAGTCAAGGTGACAAATGATTGGCTAATGTGTGCAGACTCAGGTTTCCCAGCTCTCATAATTGTTTTATATGGGGCAGCTTTTGACACTCTTGACCACTGTATTTTGCTGAGGCACCACAAGGACTTTATTGGTCTTTGCAGTGGTTTTAAAAGAGTCCTTTACTTCCACATTTATCAGAGAAGCTGACATGTCACACTGGGATCGTCTCCATCCCAGGCAAACATCATTAATTGTGCTGAACTCCTTGTATTTCTTTTTCTCTACCTCCATATATTTTATCACATACAAATTACCATTCAGACAGTATATTAACCGACCTTGTTACTGCTTCCTTCGCAACGCTGTCAACTCTGAAATTTATCTCAAATGCACACCTTTTCCCTCTCTGTCTGTCGTTTATCTTTACACCTGCCTAGAGGAGATAATGGCGTGTGAGAATTGCGGCTTTTTGCGACTTAATAGTGACAGAAGAGGTGCTTGTTTAAAGGCACTCGGAAGCAGGTGAACTGCAACAGTGTTGTGGGCTCAGTACAGAACCCCAACCCTCTGCGTGAATGCCGTCAAAGACAAGTGCGGGATCAGGTCGGTTAAAAATAATAAATAGCATGTTCTTTTAATGAATGTGGAAATACAGCCAGGCTGCGTGTTCCAGGCCTCGGGGCTACAACACAGTTCTTGACCAAAGCTCTGGCCTGCGTGTGCACCCTCCAACAGCTGGGTTTCACAGCTGGGAGAACAGAGGGTGACTGTGCTTCATCCACTCTGAACCTGTCTGAACTGTGGTGACTGCTGCTTTCGGGTCTGAGCCAAATGCAGCAGTGCATTCTCTGCTCTCCATCGTGTGACGATGCACTCTCTGCATTGTAAATAGGGTGACCATTCTAAATCCGTAGACGAATCGTGGATGCTTTCTTCTGATGTCTTTGGAATACTACTACTACTACTGATAATAATAATAATAATAATAATAATAACAATAATAATAATAATAATAAGGGGCAGACATCATACCCATGAGGCTGTAGGGATTTGTGAAGCTGCTGGATTCCCCATCCATGTTTTTTCCTTGCCATATATGGGCTTTGACAGAGGTAACTGTCGTCCTTGTTATTGTTCTGGGGAGCTGCTGCATGTGGAGATGTAAACATGCCTTTAAACAAGGTCTGCTTACATGCCTCAAAGCAGAAGCAGTATTGATACAGGGCCTCGGGCACTGGTCCAGATTTCTTGATTGGTCCTCGATTCAGGCTAGTAAACAATTTCAGGGTAATTGTATTTTGTGTAAACACACAGAATGCGCTAAACATACACATTCCCTGGAAGAGAAGATTGCGGTTAGGGCAAGCAGCGCTTTGCTGATCAATAAACATTTAATACAGGCGGGTTTACGGAGAAGGCACTGATGGCTTTTTGTCATCCCGTTGCCCCGTGAAGCACCATTTTGTTTTTGGTGTTCATAGTTCTGTGACATCACACAGAGGTGTTTCCCACACTCGTCGAATGCGTCACACCAGCTGGAGATCCATGCTGCACTTTTCCATTGCTGGTGCTGGGCTTTCAGGGTGGGGAGCTTGCGTCAGTGACCGGCGTTCACAAGGAAACTCCTGGCCAGTCGCACTCCCACAGCCCTTCTCCAGCTTCCCGTCGCTAACAGCATTAGCAGATGAGCCATAAAGTAAGCGGCATTCACCAAGGCCAAGGCTAATACAGCAAATTAGATTTTTATCTGAAACCCTGCCATCTAGTCTTGCTGAGTGCTTGCAGTGGCTGAGTGAGAATTGATTACCCCTTTCTCTTCACAGGAAATCCAATCCTGATATTGGCTAGCACTTCTGACTGAGAAAGCTGCTGTGTCAGACAAGCAGTGTGCGCACCTGTAATTTATTTATTTATTTATTTATTTATTTATTTATTTATTTATTTATTTATTTATTTATTTATTTTCCCTTAGGACAGTGGTATTGATGAATAATGTAGATACGTACAGCAAAGTGGCTTGTGGTTAATGAATGAATGAATGAATGTGGTTTAAACGATATGCTAAAAGTTAAGATTCCTGGAACCAACCACCTGTATGAGTGGGCTACACATACAATATGAGCCATACAGCTGCTCTTGTTGAGTGGCAACATAGGCTTCATCCTTGCTACTTTTGCAGCAGAGACATTATGGATTATGAATGAAACTGTTTAAAATTATTTTAACAATGTATGATGGCATTAAAAATATCATATGAGAAAAAAAGAATGAATTCAGCATTTGATTAATCATATTTTGATTGAGTAGTGTGCCACTGTCGAGGGTTTGACCACACTGGTGGGCAGCACGGAGATGAATGGCAGGAGATCTGGTTCAAATAACTTGCTGGGGGGCTTTGTTAGAGGCAACCAAATCACATTCTCCAAACAATGGCACTTCTCAGAATTCTGTGCATATTCTAAACAAAATCAAAAGTAAAAAAAAAACATCAAAACAAAAACATAATGGCTTCTCTTCCAGTTACACTGGTGGTTCAGTCGCAAATTTTGGCTTCTTGGAATGTAGCTGGACCAGGAAAAATCCTGTGCAGTCTTCAGAGTGGGGTCAGCCAGAATCTGGGGGAAAACAAGAGGATTAAACATTAATAGAGTAGTATGGTTCCCTCCGACTGCCTCCCCGCTATGTGATGAGCTGCCTTTTTACAGAAACCTGCTGCAGGTGTGGCTCATTCCCCCTCCTGTGTGGCAGGGTGTCTGCGTGTGCACGTGGCTGCAGAGCTGAGAGGCATTGTCCATGCTCCTGTAGACGTAAGAGGTGTCCCGATGTTTTAAATTCCAAAGGATCATGAAACAATGGCCATATTTGGATGGTTCTGTTAGCGATCAGGCTAGCTCTGGTATCTGCCAATAGAAAAACCTGATGCTATTGTGTTTGGCTAATGAGAAAATAGTATGCTGCAACACACTAGTGTCCACATCAGTCTAAGTGACAACATGAACAAAAAGGTAAAGATAAAAAATTGTGATTCTCTGTCTCATAGCTCACAGAATAAATCACCCTGAGCCTCACATATGTACAATGGGAATTTGGCACCACAAGACTCTTGAAATGTGCACTTAATCTGATTTATGGTTATTATTATTATTTTTTTTTTACTGTCATGTAAGGCTCCTGGTATTTAGTTTGTTTAAATTGCGTGACAGGTGTAACTGTCTTCAGTGATGGAAGAGTGAGGCTTCACAAACCTCAGTTAAAATTAAATGGGTAGAACTATGGTGTCATGTCTTCAGCGACTCATTGATTTGAACCAATCATAGTGTATTGCCATGGAACGCAAAGTCTTTTGATTGGTTCATACCTATCAGTAGTGATCACACAGTGTAGCTTCACATATAATGGGGTTCATGAAGCATCATCATTGAATTACCAACTAAGATTAACTACTCCATCAAAAAGATTACAAAAATGTCAAGATTACAAGTTCATAACAGTGCTCCCTATAGGTGACCCAATGTCTTTCTGAGAGCACTAGCCTAGTCCCCGAAGAGCAATTGAAAAGTTTCCTGAACGCCACTGATGAGTGTACTTACAGAAACAGAATACCAAGAAAAAATCTGAAAAAAGAATAAATAATGATTATCCCACGAATAGCATTAACAGCCTCTTTAGAATGATGGTCCATTGTCTTACCATCCTTCCAGGCTGCATTTAGAAAGAAAACAAATTACCTTCGTTTTACTACAGTTGAATCTTTGCAGAGGATCACACAATACAATACAAAATAATAGTAATGGTATTTTTTCAGATTAAAAAAAAAAAAAAAAAAACTTTCCATTATAAACAATTTGTTTATTCAGCTGACAGTGCACACACCATAGCCCGATTGTATTTCAGTGGTGTCATTGGCCTGAATTCAACCATATGTGCAGAACTTTGACAAAGAATTCAACTTTGACAAACTTTTTTCTTGCAGATAAATCCGCATTTCTTATTTTGCCTTCACAAAATGAGTTTTGCAAGATAGTTGTGGTGATAAACTATGCTATTTGAAGAGAAAATAAATAAATAAATACGCATGTGCACTTATGAGTTAGAGTGAAGGGCACATGCTGATTAAAATCCAGACTTTTGTTGATATAGAAGTATGCTGAATGTTTTCCTTTTCAGGAATGACCCAGGAGAACCTGAATCAACTGCACCAGAAGAGAACATTGCATACATTTGATGGCTCAGTGCTCCAGCTGTAGTAATCCTGGAAAAGCTCCTTATTTCAGTTCAATAGCTCAGTACCTAAGCTAACTTTTCCAATACAAGCTAATACCATGTAATTACAGCAGCTGGCTAGAATTTTCTACAAAACTCTCCAAGATGTATTTGCAACTGTGGAAAAGTAAGCAAATAAGTAAGTAAATGAATAAATACCAAAAAAAGATAAGATTCAGGCAAACACAATGTTAATGTAGAACAAGAAATGGCCTGATGCCAGTTGAACACAGCCCGGTGCTATTTACTGCTTTATTATTCTGCTATTCTGCTCAACCAATGTCTCAAGTGCTCATTGGTTGAGACCCATTTGGATGACTGCTTCCATCTCTTAGTTTTGCCACTGCCTAAGCTTTAACAATAACTTTGGTTTGCATTGCAGGTAAGACACAAACAGCATCCCTTAATTAGCTTTCCAGTGAGGCCATGGCAGTGAAAAGGACTAAATTATACTGCTGCCTTTTACATCTGATTGTATTTCAGTAACATTTAGGAGGAGTGATTCAGTCCAGCCACTCATCTCACCTGTTACAGTGTTCCAGGTCTTGCACATTGACTGCTGATGATAAATATAAGGTAATTAATTAATGAATTAAAGAAAATGAAGATTATTATTATCATTATTATTATTGTCATGTCATCAGCCAGGACTCCATGCAGTCCAAACCATTCCGTTAACTGCCCCGCTGTGTTACAAAAGCAGAACCCTCCTGTTTTCCTGGTAAGCTCTGCTATTATGTCTGACATAAAAATTTGTTAAGGAGCTGCACAGCATTTTTAAAGGATCTTGTAATGAGAGTGGGAAGAGGCAAAACTGCAGAGTAATGTGCTGGGATTTGGCTCCTGTGGTAAATAAATGCAGAGCCTCTACAAGCGATAAGCTGCATTAGAGTTGAGGAGTCTGCTAATCTGCTAACGTGATTCTCCATACCAGTTTACACAACATGTGTCTGGATTAAAAAACATTCCATTACAGCGAGGTGGCTTTGAAATAAGCCGCGAGGACAGCGACGCGGAGATGTTCTTCAGCCGTGTTATGCGTATATCCGCACAAAAAGTATTTGCAGTCGGACCCCGAAAAGAGAAAGAGAAAAGTGCAGAGATATGTTTCAAATTCAATTTCAAAGTTAATAATTGTCAAATGAAGAGCCGGTAGAATAAATCATTTGGAACACAAAGCATTGTTTTATTTGATGTTTTTTTTAATACCCCCACTCTATGGTTCCATCCTTAGCTCTTTCATCATCAGCAAAGCCGTAGCTCAGAACACGTGTCATAGCTTATTATCAGCGGGGATTTCCGGCCTTTAACTTCAGCCTGCGGATAACATCCTTCTTCCGCCGGCTGGTGTGGTAGCAGCGCTAAAGAACAATGGCAGATTTGTGAGGTAACAAAAAACAACATGTGGGATTCCAGCTGAGCTTTAAGTAATGCCGGTACCGTTATTACATGTCCTGTGTCTAACATCCTCCATCCCAGCAAAGACAAGACAAAAAAAATAACGAAGGAATTATTATAATCAGACCCGTTTCAAATAATCATTTTAAAATGTTTCATGGCCATTCAAATACATATTTCTGTTATTTAGGTATGTAGTAAATATGTACAAATAAAATGATTCTTTTATTTATTTTTGAAATACTTGCATATCAATAACATTTTATAAGGTCATAAGTTTAACTCCAGTAGGTTTACTCATCACTGACCATGTGTGCCCTTGTAAATGACATTGGCAATGGTATGAATTTCACTAAGATTTTGATATTTGTACCCCAACCTTGGGATGGGGACGGGGACTGGTATTTAGAAATAGGTTAAGTCTCAATGCGTGTCTAACTACAAAGATGAAGAATTAACTACAGCTTTATAAGGTTACATTCAGCAATGCTGTCTGAACTCACCTCTCAACTCTTCATTCCAGATGCTTTCCTCAGGTCTTCAGAGTTTTGACTAACATCTGTGCTCATACCTATGGCAACTACCATCTGAATTCAGAGACAGAGGTGATGCAATTACTAGAGGGGGTCACTGTTATTTATTGACCTTGAATGTGTTTGAGTGGCTTTATAGAGGGGGAAAAAAAGAAAAAAACTTGACTTGTTTCAACCATAGTATTTTTCTGAATTCCTTGTGTATCTGTTAGATTCATAGCCATGCTATTTTATTGAAGTTAACCAGCGTAGGTATAACCGCAGGGTCGCTGCACACTGCCATTAATCTCTTTTAGCATCTCATTGCTGTATCATGATTTTGCACATTTTGTGCTATGCAAAATTATGGCAGACAAATACCCAAATACCCATCACAAAATGCATCTTTCCAATAACACCACTCCCCCTGTGCATTCAAGCAGGCCCGTTTATGTCGCTGTACTAATTGCCTGATTAATCTCAGGTGTGGTCAATTACCAGGCACACTTACAGAGGGTGGGGCCCACAGAGTTGCAGATTCTCAAGAGTGGGGGTTGGTGTCAGACGACCTATTTATTTATTCTTTGTAATACCAGGGGCCCTGTTTCACAAAACAGAGTTAAGGAGTTAACTGGATAACTGCACTGAGTAAAACCCAGAATCCTCCCAAATCTGGAATCTGGAAGTAAAAAGAGCTGTTCTGGGTTTTACTCAGTGTAATTCTCCAGCTAACTCAGTAATCCTGTTTAGAGAAACAGGCCTCTGGAGAGTTCCATTGAGATTAATACAATACTCATTTACAAGGGTGCCCTGGCCAAGCAGCAGCAAACAATGCAATAATAGTGGCAATACAAGACAATTCAAACAATGCAAAAAAAATAAAATAATAAAAATACAAATAGCAAATGGGGGAGTCAATGGCTTGCTTGGAGACACTCTTATTTCATTAAACATATTAAAAATCTCATATGCAATATTTCAAAAAGTATTTTACATAATAATACAAAACAAATTGATATTTTAATTTTGTACTTGAAATACTGTTTGAGTCAATCATTTGAGTAATTTCCTTTATTTCAAACGAAAGTATTTATTCTGAATTATTTGCAAATACCTCACATAAAAGGAATAGGTCTTTCCCGGTTTATTTGCAACAATAAATTAAAAGAGAACTTTTTGATAAGTATCTGTGTTTTTCCTAGGTTTGAGAACAATACAGTATTTTACACGCATTCAGTTAAACAAATGTCAGCACACCAAAATCTATGTTAATTACAAATATAGATTTATGTAAATAGTCCACATAAGGACTTCAGGATGTACTGCTACGTAACCGTTTGTGTTCTTCTTTATCCATGATACTTGTGACTTGTATTGTACTGTACCATTATGGTTTGTTGTGCATTTGTCTGCTGCCATTATTTGTGTCAGCAGGGCATCATAAAAGTCACCAAATTTCACTCATCTTTTTAAATCCCACTACGAAGCTAACAGAAGGAGGGATTTTTAGAATGGAAAGGGCTCTGAGGTATGATGCCTACTGCTGTGAGCGGTGTGTCCTGTACATTTGGCTATTCTTCAGCCTGCACTCTTCTACACTCTGAACATTACCTTGCTATTATTTGCAGTGCCTTTTCTTCACTTTCTGAAGTAAAAGGGCTTTTTTTACCTGAATAACTTCAATTTCCCAGAAAAGGTTTTTCTCTCAAGCAGCCACTGCCTGAGTCTTTAGTAGGCTGACAAAATGGAACACTGCAAGACAGTAAAGTTTCGACTCCACCAGTCTTTTTGTCTCCCAACTAAGGCAGAAAGATCAGAAAAAAATAACTATATCTAAAAGAAAGTTGGAAGCAGGATTCAGTGCTCAGAATACAGGGGATGCAGTTTGCTTAGTTTTGGATTGTGTGACCTAGTGTAGGAATGCAATCTGTTTGATTATCTTCCAGATGTTGGCATCTTTGAGACCTAACTGGGATTACTCTCAGATAATTGGCTGTCTTAATTAAGCTCTCTGTGAATGTCTTGGAGGCAGAAATTGTCTTCACATAATAAGCTCAGCGCGCAGCTAATTATAATGAATATCCCTCGCAACCAAGATGCTTGCACTAGAGGGTTTAAATAAAAGCAATAACACACTAAAGTTATGACGGGCTGAACGCAATAAAATCTGGGTTTTAATATTTTATAACTTTGCATTATTTATTAGTGTGTTTTTTTTATCCTTAAAGGTTTGGTTACTTGTGCTGTATCATTACAGTGCGGAAAGTGAAGCTAGCCCAAACCCTGCAATAAGCATAATTAATACAGATAAGTCACATCTGTGATGTTGCTTCTTCTTGTTTACCTTTCTAATCTGGCCAATCACGTACCAGCAGGAGGGGAGCTCTGGAGAAAGCCAACGTAGAAGGCCTCTGCAGCGACGTATTGTTTCATTTAAATTCCACAGACCATGCATAATTTAGCACGGCTCATAAAACTACATTGACATTTCACAGAGGTTAATATTTTTGTAGCACAAAAAGAAATGAAACCCCTGCTCAGATTCAAGAAATGTCCCAACTCCACGACGGCAGTGATCAACTTACGAGACGTCCGATTAAACGTGGCCCGAAAAGCCTTACGACATCCTGAGGACCTTTTTTTTTCTGCCTCTGTACAGCGATGATCTTTTTTCTTCTGACAGGTGTGTCATACCTCGTTGTCACAGTTAATGTCCTCAAAGCCTATTCCCAATGCTCAGGTATTATACAAAGGAAGGGAAAGCTGCCTTGCGCGCACGTCCGGGCTTAGCAGAGTGACCTATGGTGAACTTAATTTGCATTTGGCCAAGCTCCCATAATAAATGAAACTGAAGATATACAGTAATTAATATGCTTGAAGCAACAATATGAATATGAAATTGAATAGTGACAAAATAGTTTATTTGCATAATGAGGCTAAACCTTCAAACCTTTGTCTCCATGGCTTTTGGTTTAATATTTCATTGTTTTGTCAAGTTGCATTATAAATTATGAATCCCTTCACTGCACTGACATTATAGTACTTAAATATTCCATAGGCTATATATATATATATATATGTGTGTGTGTTCATAGACACTGGGTTATTGATTGTGGAATTATATTTTTGCATTTATTCTACTGTGTTTATTTTATATCAGACAGAAAAAAGCAGACTGTTAGACACACTTCTTTTGTAGACAGGTCACACTCCTTGAGTAGCCAGTACTAGGCTATATTTATCTGTGAATATAATGGTAAGTCTGGCACTTAATTCAAGGGAAATCAAGCATTGTCCTGGACTGAATGTGTCACATTGGACTGGAATAACTGCTGTTGCTCTCCTGGCCTTCTGTCATCACAATGTGACGGTAGTGGGAGCAGCATTAAGCCCCTGTGTATGCGTGTGCATGCGTGTGTGTGTCTGTTTGTGTGTGTGTGTGTGTGTGTGTGTGTGTCTGTTTGTCTATGTGTATGTTTCTGTGTATTTGTGTGTCTGTCTGTCTGTGTGTGTGTCTGTCCGAATGTATGTTTGCGTGTGTGTTTGTGTGTATTTGTGTGTGTGTGTCTGCCTGTTTGTGTGTGTGGGTCTGTCTGTCTGTCTGCTTATGTGTGTGTGTTTGTGTGTGTGTTAGACTGTTTGTGTGTGCGTGTCTGTGTTAGTGTTCTAGCCTGGTTTCCCTCCGCATTTGTCCTTTACTTTGACTAAAATGTCTAAAGCAAATGTGCACACACCGGTGAATTCCTTTTTATTCCTTATTCTTCAGACATATTTGTTAAAACATAGAGTTGGCAAACCAAGTGACCGTGTTTTGCCCGTGGGCTACGTCGGTTCATTTTGATTTAAGGAGCCTACTGAAAATGTGCCAGTGAGCTAATTGAAACTCTCAGGTAGGTTTGCGTTTGAGTAATGACTGTTTGTCTGTGTCCTTTGATATACACCGAAGAAGGCTGTACTCCACTTCATTCCCAACGTTTTTAATCATTAAAATAAAAATAAACACTATAGCATTAAGCAATTATCTGAATGTGAACCATCTACTTAATTTGACTAAAGTAAATGCAAGTGCTTTTATTGTTTTTTTTTTTTTTGTTTGTTTTTTTTCCTTAAACAAAACAGGTCAACACATTCATTTTGGTGATTACTTTATATAACTTTGATTTATCTATATGACATTGTAAGGACACTTTTTGAATCCATGCCCTTGTTTATATGAAAGGAGGATACTAATATTTTCTTTTTTTTGCCAGACAAAATGTAGCTTTAGAATATAAGATAGGGCCATTTCCCCCTCCTTTTTCTGGCAGTTTGTAATGCCCGGTTGTTTTCATCACACGCTCATCGCCACATCCGCTGCTGTCAATTCAGCAGAGTGCAGACGACACAAGTAGCCCCCGCCGAAGTCCATGATAACAGGCTGCCGGTTCCTTTCGCGCTGCAGCCTACTGACTCAATGCACGCCTTCCCCGACTCGCTGCGCACGCTTGAGCTGGAAGAGGACACTTCACGCCCAACCTTTGGAAGGTGGACTGTTGGCAGCCGCCTGACCGGCGGAGGTTGCCGGTGAGCGATGAGATCCAGTCATCCTGGACGGCCTGATCCCTCCCTCCTTTGGGTGACACTACGGCTAATTACAGGTTGCTCTGCGGGGCTGGCGGCCGCAGTCGGCACTGTCACAGTAACAGTAATTTACCCGGATGAGCCGCCAAGCGGCCCTGATAAGGACTAATGCTGAATGAATCTGGGCCTGACTGTTCACACCGGGAGTCTTTCAGACCTGATTTCTATCAACACTTTGTCCTTAACGTGGAGTTAAAAATCAATGCTAGTGCGGCTTCCTAGTTCTCCATCACACAGACAGATTAGCTGGTATAGCAACCCACAATCTCAATTTGCCAGATTGTGCTTGTAAAATTAGCATTAATAAATCCAATTTACAGGCAAATACTGACTGGCAGAGGCTGGAGGTCTTTCAATCCCTGAGCCTCACGGAAAAGCCTATATCCTCAGAACCTTAATATTTAAAGAAAGAACCTCAATACCAGGGCACATTCTATTGGCTACATCTGTAATCTGCCAGGGTGTTACGTAAAATGTTCAGGTCTTTGTTCCGTTAATTGCTCTGTCTCCACAGTAGTGAACAATGGTACCCAGTGGTGCATAAAAGTACAGTTATTTTCAGAATATGGATGATAATGCACAAACAATGTCCAAGTTAATATTCTGGGGGCAAGGTACACTGCCAAATACTGAAGTGGGTGGATTGTTGTTTGTTTTTACCTGGGTGCATCTGTGCCAAGCACAGAGCCACAATTTCACCGACTGCAATGCTGAAAAATGTCACCATTACGATCTGAAAAGTTCAGCTTGTTGACATCCAGCTCTAAGTTCTCGTGTGGTCAGGCCGCTCAACTTGGCCATTCCAAACGTCACTCAGTCTCCTGTGTGTTGCCCTTGCAGCTGGGGTCAACAATGTCCCACTCATTGTGCTGGAGTTTCTGGGAAGCTCAACATTTCTTGTGCTGAGTGCTTTTGTGTTTATCTGAGTGTTTCTGTTTAAGCTGCACAATCACTGCATGCTTTCTGGACTTTCAAAAAAATAAAATAAATGCAATGGTTATTTCTTTATTCACAAATGCAGTTTGTTAATGCATTTTTTCAAGTTGGCAATTGCCACCAATTACTTTTTGTTGTATTGGTTCGTAGAGTACTCAGAAATCTAAGCAATTTCATATTTTACCGACAATTTGTCCCAGGTTTGGTTCATGTGTGTATGTGTGTGTGTGTGCATGTGTGTGTCTGAGTGTGTGTTTGTGTGTACATCTGTGTGTGTGTGCATGAGTGTGTGCATCAGCATGTTTGTCTGTAAGCATCCCATTTAAAATTTTAAAGCTCTTTACTTTTATTAGAAGTCTCTCACCCCAAACAGCTGCCAGTGTATGCGTTTGTAAAAGAGGCATGCACTCACCCCATATTATGACAGATAATTGGACAGAAATTGTGATTCATTAAATATTTTGCTTTCAGGAGAACAAAAAAAAAACATAAGGTATTCAGAGTCAACAGACATCACTTTGAAAAGGTCGGACACATTTTTGCTCTAACAGTAAACAACACATTTACACAGCATAGATCGATAAATCTCTCTGAGTGATAATTCTCAAAGTGATGATGATAATAATGAAATCCAAGTGAGCATGCTCACATATGAGCAGTTTTGGCATGAGCCTCCATGCTACAGAAGAGCGCATAACAGACCGAGAGCAAGCTGCTGTGTGCGAATGAGAATTACCTTCTGTGACCGAAATCAGAGGAGGAATAGACAAAAACAAGCCCATATATAACTTAATCTGAACCAAAAAGGGTACGTTTTAAAAAATGAGTGGCCACATTGGTATCTGTTCCCCTAGCTTTTAATCGAAATATGCAATCTCATCCAGTGACTATGAAGCTCAGTGTTGTGAAGCTACAACAACAGCAACAAGTCATATTATATTTATTTTCTCAGTATATAGTGTCTCCTTTTATCTTAAAGAGGACATAATGGTTACTGCACATTTTGGGATATGGGGCACCCTGTTTTTGTTTTTTGTTATTTTTTCTCAGATTAAATCATTTGTAGCATCTGACAAGCTGTTAATTGAACTCTCTGGTAGTCTGTAGTCTGTAAAATTCATGAATGGTTTACAAAATAATTCACTGACAGAACGAGAGGCACTGCAATGAAAAGTTCAGACACCCAGTTACTGAACCCTCTGCCTGCCTTAGGAAATGCTAAATATAATCAAATGGCAACTGTTAGCTGAACCTACATTCCCAGTCAATCACGTAATGAAATCACAGCCTTGCCGAGATGTTATCAGTTACCTTAACTGGTGATGGGATTGGCTATAGAGAAAAAATGGACTCATGGTGTCCTCATTGCATTTCAGAAGCCCCGAATGACACTTATAGAAAACTACAGATTTTAATAGTAATTTAACAGCAGTGCTTTTCCTTGTGTGTGTTTTTTTTTTTTTTCTGAAGGCCTTTGGGAAAAAAAAAAGATGCTAGTTACCTAACAACATACTCTGTAGGACTCCTGTAGGAAGTCCTTTGCCAGGCAGATAGAATAGTTCTTTATATAATGAAGCATTTCCCTCTCCGAGTTGGAGAATATCCTGTATTTGTATAGCATTTTCCCTGTTTATAGCCTCAGGTAATACTCCAGAATGTCTAAGCGGTATTTGTCCTTCTCTGCTGGCTGACAGTTTGTCAGTATTGTCATCCAAGAAGCCTTGGCTCCTAGAAATGTCATGATGCCAAAGGATTTAACAAATGGTTCTACTTGAAGGCTGGCTACTCAGTTGCAGTCTCAGAGGGCAACGATACAGCAGGGTTTACCCCCCTTCCCTGAAACCTTCATTCTCTGTCACGGCTGGGGAAAGAAGGTCAATCTCCTTCAATCAAGATAATCACCAGCCTCATGTGGTTTGGTTTCTGTCTGCAGTAAAAGGCTGTAGGCACTGCAGCCATCCAGAACCAGGGTAAAGCAGCGCTACGGGTACTGTGGAGTAGACCTACAGGCACTGTGGCCCTCCGTGATCAGAGTTCAGTAGCCCAACAGGTATTGTTGGCCTCCAGGATCACTGTGGCACGACGGCTCTATAACACCAGGGTTGAGCTGCACTGTTTCAGGGCATGGATCTTCAATGGAAAAGAGAGAAGATGAGCATCTGCTCAGAGCAGCTGCACAGACAATGATGATTATGATAATCCATAGCTTGTGTAAATACCAAATGTAGGCAGAAGATGATGGGATACGCTTTTACACAGTCTTTTAGTCATTTCTTATCAGTTATTCTGCCATGCCAATGGGTTTTGTTTTTCTTTTCTACAGAGATAAAATGCATTTGCAGCTTTGTAGAGCTGCTGCTACTGCTCTTGCCACAGAACTTTTAACCAGTATTGTTTGCTTGCTCTCACATTACTTGGACATTTCCAAGCCACCAGGGAAAGAAACCCTCAGCAGCCTTTGTTTCTGGTATGGGAAACAAAAGTAACTGTCAACGCTATCATAAATGGATTGTCTCGGATAAGATTTGGCGTGGGAGGCATGCGAGGGTAACAGACAGGCTACGGAGATGTTTCTATCAGACACAGCCTGTTTCACGCTGAGGAAACCATTGACATCCATGAGGGTTGCATCAAAACCCTCACAGAATGGCTTTAAAGATGAAGCACCCAGCTCACATAAATTTAAAGTTTTCTTTTTTACTTTGAATTCTTCCCTCCAAAGTTTCAGGGAGACATCATCATGAGGACAAACCCTGCAAGGAGATATCGGCAGTAATTGGCAGCTTAAACCAAGTTTTAGGTTCATTGTGTTCAAAGCAATGTCCTAGGCTGCATCTTTGTGCTGTTAACACCTTTTCTTCTATCTGCACCTTGTGCACTATAGATGATCTGTTCCCTTTCTTTTGTAAGTGAGTCATATTCATTAAATCAAAGGGTCAGGCACTGTAGCAGATTTTCTCCTTTGTGGGGCATACCCTGTATAATAGGATATTACAAACACAAGCACTTTTTGCACTCTTTATTTTACAGCATCCCAGTACCATCTGGTTGTTCTACTACTGACATATTGTGTGTGTGTGTGTATGTGTGTGTTTGTGCATGATCCCGTATTTACATGTTTATATTTGCACATGCAAATTAAGTACATCATAAACAAATTGTGTATAAATGTACTGCTCATATATATATATATATATATATATATATATAGAGAGAGAGAGAGAGAGAGAGAGCATCCGTGCTCGGCGAACCTACCCTGGGTAAATAAAGGTTAAATAAAAATAATGAGTAAGGAACAGGTCTTGTAACCTAAAGGTTCGATTCCCAGGTAATCATGTAACGAGATCAGTATGGAACAACTGGAAGAACTTGACTGGCCTGCACAGTTCCCGGACCTCAACCCCTTTGGGATCAATTAGAAAGCCAACTGCGAGCCAGGCCCAAACGTCCAATCAGTACCCAACCTCACTAATGGTCTTCTGGCTGAATGGAAGCAAATCTCTGCAGAAATGCTCCAACATCTGGTATAAAGCCTTCCCAGAAGAGTGGAGGTTGTAATAGGAACAAAGGGTGGACCAACTCCATATTAATGCCATCATTTTGAATGAGATGTTGAGTGTCAGGTGTGCACATACTTCTGGCCATGCACACACACACACACACATACACACTGACATAATATTTCAAGATTATATGCGATCTTTTCTAGGGCATCATTTTAATCAGACAGTACTCCTGCAGTGGACTGGCAGAATTACTGTACAATCAGCCTATATCACTACCTCAGTTTCATCAAGTTTCAAGAGCACAATGATAACAATGTCATTAGACTGGCATGCTGAAAGAAGAAGTACCAGCACTGCATGTCCAAGGAAGGCAAGAATTAATAGTGTGCTACTGCTGGGGCTGTGGGTTGTGTAAAATCACTTTTCTTAAAGAACATGGCTATGTATATATGTATATACATACATATGTGCTTCTCTTTCATTTACTGGCTCTCTTTCAGGGAGACAGAAGACATACAGAATATATTGGAGTTGGAATATGGTGGACAGGCATTTCTGAACATGGGGTCGCTACCTGTAGTTAGAAAATGGAACATGACATTACATACCACTACATCAGTGCCAGTAATAATTCTGCTTAAATCATGGGGTATAAAAGTTATTCTCTCGTCCAAGGGTGGTGATATAGGCAATGCGTTACTCAGGAGGGAAGTGTTGTGGATGTATATGTTGGACACAGAAGAACCCAGTGGTCTGCACACCACGGTTTTAGATTTGCAATGAAAATATTCACGTCCTTAAAGTGTAACATTCTCAGCTTTTATATAAGGTTTTTATATACTTTGGTTTCACAAAGTAGAAATTACAGCACTTTTATACACAGCCCCCCATTAGAGGGCACCATAATGTTTGAGACATATTAATGTTATGTAAATGGAAGTAGTCATGTTTAGTACTTTGTCACATATCCTTTGCACATGACGGCTTGAAGTCTGTTACCCATAGATATCACTGGGTGCTAAGTATCTTCTCGGGTGATACTCTCTCTGTACTGCACCCATATTCAGCTCCTGCTTGTTTTGGGGGCTAGTTCAGCAAATTAAATGCATGTTCAGTTGGATTCAGATCAGGTGAATGACCTGGTCAGTCAATCATTTTCTTGTTTTAGGCTTTGAAAAAATGTTGCTTTAGCAGTATGTTTCTGAAGGATGAAGCACTGTCCAATGAGTTTGGAGGCATGTGCTTTTCAGTAAGCCTCAGGTTTGGCCTATGTCTCGGACTGTTTTCTTCTTATTTCTCAGCCTCATAATGGCTTCCTTGACTTTTATTGTCACAGCTCTGGTCATCGATGTTGTCAGATTCCAATACCGACTCCAAAGGCAATCAAAAGCCTGGAATCAAGATTAGATACTGAAAGACCTCTTATGCAGAACCTACATTAAGGAAGAAACTGAACACACCTGACTAATCAGAAACACCTGGGAAGCCATTTGTCCCTTACATCATAGTACCCTGTAATAGGCAACTGTGTATAAAAAATTCTGTAATTTCTACATAGTGAAAACAAAATGTATAAAAATACCCTTAAATAAAATCTGAGAATGTGCACTTTAACCACATGTCCTTCTTTACAAATATGAAATTGTGGAGTACAGAGCAAGATCAAGAAACAAAGTCTTTGTCCCAAACATTATGGAGCTTATATATAAGTCCCTGTTTCCATCTGTTTCCCATCCTGCAGTTTCTGCATATTGCGTAATCAGTACTGTGAAGCATAACTGCACATATGTAGATGTACTTGTTAAGTTTGTGTTTTTGTAAATAATTTTGCTGTCAATCAAGGATGAACCGGAGGGCATATACGCCTTGACAGTGAAGAAGATGCTTGTTACATCAATACGTCAGTATGATTAAATTGTCCCTCTTTCAGAGAAGTGGCCTTCTCACCATTCAGAGAAGTAGCCTGACTTTCTACATGTATTTCAGTTTTTATTTATTTATTTAATTTGTCATAGTGCTCTGATCAGTCTTTTATTTATTTACTGTTGCAACAGCACAGAACCTTTTAGGTTTATTCCCTACCCAGTTAATTGCTGGTTAAGAGTTCAGATCTGGCCTCTCTTGGTAGAGCACCCATCAAAAAGACAGTAAGCATAGTCTGCAAACTTTTCTCACATATTCATCTGATAAATGTGGAATGTTATGGGGATTGATGGATACAGTACTGCATACTGCACACAACATCTGTTTTTAACTTTGACGTTGATTTATTTTTATGTCATTTGGCAGACACTTACACAGAGCAAATCACGAAAGTGCTTATTTGCCCTGCACTATACGCTTCGTATTCATATATTTAGCAAGTCTGCACAAATTGTGCAAAGTAAGTAGGACAAGGATAGTATTTGGAAAGGTTTTAATGTGAGTGTAAGTGCAGAACCATCCATGTTCTGGTGGGCTTCGAGTAGTTGGTCCACCAGTTAGGCTCCTATTGCTGTTGTTGTTTTTTTTGTTTTTGTTTATTTATCTAACTAAATCTTTTAAAAATGCATTTTTAAAGAAACCAAAAAAAAAAAAATCATAATTCTATTTTTTAAAATTGTTTGTCAGAGTTCAGGTGACATGCTGATTGAATTCCTGCCCTCGTCCTGCCATACGGATAAAAAACTGTAGTGAAAAGAGTGAGGCAGGATAATCAAGTGGGGCAGTGCTGTTAGTCCAGAGCTCTTTCCATTGAAAAATACCTGTCCTATCATAACAATGATTCTTCACCCAATATAGAAAATAAATAATAGAAATGTTGAAATAACTTATTAAAAGCTATTTTATCAGAAACAATAGTAACAATAAAAAGTATACATAGTTGTGTGCATCACTCCATGATGAGATATTATACATTTTTATTTTAATTTATTTACAGATTGTATTGTGATGAATTAGGTTGTACATAGCGACATACCTCAGGAGGTAAGTGCGGTTGTCTAGCAGTCGAACCGGCAGCCTTCTAGGAGGGTTGCCGGTTCGATCCCCCACCCTGGGCGTGTCGAAGTGTCCCTGAGCAAGACACCTAACCCCTAATTGCTCCCAATGAGCTGATTGGTACCTTGCATAGCATGCCAGCCTTTCAGCGTTGGCCTGTGAGTGTGTGTGTGTGTGTGTGTGTGTGTGTGTGAATGGGTGAATGAGTGGCATCAATTGTAAAGCGCTTTGGATAAAAGCGCTATATAAATGCAGTCCATTTACAATTTACTGTGTGTGTGTGTGTGTGCGTGTGTGTGTTTGTTCTTGCTCAAGTTTTGGCTGCTCTATGCCAAACTTAGTGGCCTTCAGTGACATTTTCTTTACCCTTTCAAAATGAGCAAATGTGTGATTGGTGGTATCCCAGAACAAACACAGCTATTGTGAAACAAATGGCACAACCCTCCAAAATAATTGCCTTCCAAGAGGCATTAAAATCAGCCATAATTTATGTGATTAATTAGTAAAGAATGTACCTTATAATTATAAATTGCTTTTTACCAACCAGTAATGGAAATTTTATGCAAACCCATTTGCCTTGATTTTAATTTTGCTAAATGCCACAGAGGCTATGGTGCCCTTTGTGTACAACCATTTCAATATAAAGTACAAAGGCAACATTTGCAGTGTTAGTGAAAATTAGACCTGAAATCACTTTTACAAGTTCCACTGTCTATGACCTGAAAGTCTTTTTTTTATTATATATAATTTTTACGAGATAGTAACTTGTATGTACAAGACAAACTTAATTATCGGCTGACTTTTGATGGGCATGCTTTTATTTATTAATTATTTTTTGCCTTTCAGAACCACCGCCGGTTAAAGGAGAATTCCACCACAAAATAACATTAAATGTCCAGGCAACTGGATTCAAATTGTGGTTATATTTCTCAGAAGTGACAAATGAATGTTTTCTTAATATTTATTTCAAGTTTTTAACCCAATTATAACCATTAAATTGTAATAAACACTATTAGATTATTGTGATCTGTTCTGCCGAGAAGAACAGGGTAGGCGCATATTCTGCACTCAAAAACATTCATATCTCTAAGACATGTCATATGCAAACCATTCCTCATCACTAGCTAGTTTAGAGCCGGTTAGAGTAGTAACCTTACACAACTATGGCATGACGAAATAAAGCAACATAAGCAAGGCTTTAGTGTGAGAGTACCTATTATCAACCCGATAGACAGTAAAAAGTAAACATTTTTACAACCATATATAAAATCAGTAACATCAGTATAAATCTGTACATAGTTATGAAGGGAAAAAAATAGTCGTTATCCTCTGGAGTTTATTTTTTATGTACAATTACGGGTTTTTCTGGCAAAATGTGTCAGAAGTTGCCCAGCGCTAGAATTAGCCGCTAAGGGTACGTGTATCAACCACCCATAGAGATTAATGGAACTTGTCTTTACTTGAGTTTATATCAGCATTTCTATCAAGCTGTACATACTCTCAGTTGTAACCCATGTTGCTGGAAGCAAAATAGCCATTAGGGAAGCAGTCTATAAACCGTAAAACGATGTCTGCGCCATTGAACTTAATGGTCGTGATTAAAGAAATCCAAGTGTGTTCCTAGTCTAACAGTTGAAATTGTAAAAGAGGCCACATTAATATAACAAAAGTATAAGTATGATGCAGTTTCTTTCTTCTTTTTTTGTTCATTTAGCCAATTTATTATGTGTATTTTACTGGAATTGCATTTTAATAGGCTAGGTAATGCTGTCCAATTTGGTAGAGGTAGACCTAGACTGCATTGACAGAACTTAGTTGGTTAACATTAGCTTACTGCTAGTTACGTTTTTTTTTTTTTCCTGCAGCAATATACTATGACCTAAGTACCGCCAACAAATGTCTATTATTGTTAACAGTATTTTGTAAATACTCACCGAGACCTTGGAAGCCTACAGGCTAGGGAAATATGGTTCTATAGGGGACAGCACAGAATAAAATTTCAGAAATAAAATTTCCATCGGTAAGTTACATAACCACCAATGTCTATGATAAACACTGGGGTATTTATTTGCTTTGCTCTGATGGCTACTCAAGCATCAGAAGCATGTCTTTTACAAAGAACAACACAAAGACACTAACAGATGTTTAACTGAGAACATTTAAGCGCATGTTTGCGGTAGATTGGCAGTGTTGTTTTAATTGACGCAAACGTTGAAGACAGTGTAACTAAAACGTGACTAAAAAACTGACATTGAAAACATTTCATTTTTCACTGGCAGTAGAACTGGTAATTGATGTGCTTACTTCTGTCTTTAATCCACTAACATGGCAAGTCAAGCGATTTTTGTGTGTTCCACTGCTGATGTGTCTCTCATCCAGTAAAAAAAAAAACAGCAATGAATTAACAAAAGACAAACATGATATTTTTGTAAGGTAATTTATTGAAATGTATTCCTTTAGTTGTGGAGACTATCTGCATCAACTATCCTATGAGAGAATGTCAAAATGGCAGCCATACATTTCACCTTCATCTCCTCTCCACCACCACTGGTATTCTATAAAATGTTGGTTCTTGCCGGATTTGTTATGACAACCAAATGTCACACAAGTCTCAACGATGTCTGTCATAGCTTGCTATGGGTCGACAGCATAAATAAATCACAGCTATAAAGATTGAAGTTACATTAAACCCTTGGAATTTTCCTCTCCACAGTGAAGCAGCATTTTCTTTTCAGTAGAATTTAAGCAGTAAACTGAACTGAGCACCATAAACGTTATCTCTTTAGTGGCACACTTGCTAGCTAACATTAGCTTCTTTTGAAGCTTCCAGGCCAGATGGTAATGCCCAACCCCTATATTTGTATTCAGTAGAGCCCCGTTCACATAACAGCTAAATGTATTTCCTTCTTACTTTAATGCTTAATACGGCCAAGTTCGCACTTGCTATGGCTATGAACAAGAATGACAACTAGATTTTGTAGATTGCGCTAAAGGCAAAGGTTTACACCCGTGTCATATTTGAAATGTGAGATTTATGATTAGAGCGAATATCACGCTATTGCAAACTTACCGACAGTGCTGTAAATACAGCACTGTTACTAATTAATTACTTATTCATACATGTAAGCATTGTCAATCAGAACATGAACGACTCCAGTTAACAACTTCAGTTGTCGAGCCCCAAAATGCAAGTATGATCGGAGCCTAGTAGTGGCAACCTGTGACTGCCGTTGTAAACTGTGCAGTAAGTGTCAGCTCGTTGTAGTCCATAATAAAGCAGGTACCTGGAGCATGTGCAGGAGTTTGGGGCTATATCTCTGCACTCACTACAGGAACAGAGGAAGAGAGTTGGCGGAGAGCTCATTGAAATCAAGAAGGTAGCTACTCTTCTACAAATAAAATAACAATCCAGGGTAGAATTCCCCTGGAAGTCATACATGCAATTTTGCATGAGCTTTGGGGCAGTATTTCGATACGCTAAGACAAATTCATGAAAATAACCCTGCTTCATAAAGAACACTTAATTAGTCTATGCCTATCAGGGGATCTAATTATTGTGAGAATAAGAATGGTATGGAGTGCATGACACAATGGCCATCAAAGCTTTGACTAAAATCTAAGACTGGAATAAACACACACACACACACACGCGCGCACACACACACACACAGTATTTTAAGTTATCTTTTAATTTCTAAATTTTCAATCAAAAAGATTTAATTTCAAGATTGTTTGGCCAGTAATTGCTCTTATTCATAAAAATTCCATTTACAGTAGCCAAAACATTAACATAAACTAATTTAAAAAAACATTTCTTTTTGGTATTTATGCAGTGCTTAATGAACTAGGCTGTTTATGATTGTCATTTGGATTTTCGGGAAAGGGGACAGAATGTATCCCCTTGAGAAAAGTACTTAACCAGAATTGCTTCAGTAAACTATCCAACTGTACAAAGAGATAGCATGTAAAATTGTGAGTTATCTATTTCTTTCCAGATAAGGACATTTGCCAAGCAAGGCTCATCAACAGTCTTGCTGTACCACCTTAAAGCCTCCTCCCTCTCAGGCTGTAGCTGAGTGCAGCCAAGCTTGTTTAGCACTTGGATGGCAGACCTCCTTGGAAAAGCTGGCTGGCATGTCTGAGCCAGTAGGGGGCACACATTGCCAACAGCCGCCACATGCTCCTGTCTGAAACAGCTAAAGAGGATTTCTCTACAGGTGTGAAGAATACCACATGCCCCTGATGTCCAGGTGTTTTCAGAATCCCTCCACTCCTCCAAGCCCAGTTAGTTTTACAGAATTTCACTGAAAAAAAATCCCCTTTAAATGCATAGGTTTTCCTTTTTTAGATCTGCCTTGCACTTGTGCTCAGCAGAATGGCCAGTGTAAAAGTGGCTCTGATAGAGCATATGAGACTGATAGACACTGATGGAGTACTTTTTAACCAGCGTGGACTCACATAAAATCTTTTGGAGATTTTACTGTGAACTCAGGAGGCTGTATGCTCCAGATAACCCCCACCCCCCACTCCTCTCTCACGCAGACACACATACCTATTCTCTATCTGTCTCTCTCTCACACACACTTACAGACACATATACGCATTCTCTTTATATTTATCACAGACAGGCATACACACATTCTCCCTCTCTCTGTCTCTCACTCTCTCTTTCTCATTGTGAACTATGAAGGTTGCCATCACTCCCCCCCTTCATCTTTCCTCTCTAGAGTTTCAAAGGATGAGTTGCTCCGTGTTCTTCCAGCTTAGTATCATATTCCACAAGTCTGATTAGGTCTGCCTGCTCACCGTCACAATTGTGACCAAGTCTTTTTCAAATAATTTCCCTTCTCCCATAATTCTTGAAGAATCTAAGCATGACTCATGCATAATTGGGCTGACTCATTAAAGGTGTCAGTTTAGCTTTTTTTTTTTTTTTTTGAAGTGAAAATGGTCTCGTATTCTGGAAGGTACAAGTTCAAATCCCAGGTGGGATTCCTGCCATTGAGTCATCCAAAAGAAAGTGCCAGAACCTGAGTGCTTCTGTACACCCATCTGTGTCCGACAGATAACATGTCACATGTTAGCTATGTTCCTGTAAGTCACCCAGGATGGCCACACCTGCTGAATGCATGCAGCATAATGTGTTTTCCTGCCTATAAGTCCTGCCTTCAATTGTCTGTGTGATTATGATCTCTGCCTCCAAGCCTATACATCTCCTAACCTGTCTTTGTGACCGGGTACCGGCACTGCTTCCCTTTTCCAAACCATTTAACCTAATCTCATTCCATTATGTCTGGCTGCTGATCTACCAAACACAGTACTGCTTTGTCCAAACTGGACTTGTCCTTGTTACCCACTCCCTACACCGCAAGTCTTTTTCCTAACCATATCGTCTGATTTCAAGTCTGTGATTAGGTCTCTTAACAAACAAAAACAAATTATAACCTCTCTGTGAGTCATGTCTTGGTTTTTCCATTTGGATTTCATAACCAACATGAACTCATTCCTGATTTTATCTTTCAGATCTACCAATACCAAAATTTGTTCCACTTAACATGTACCCACCTTTAATGTTTAACAAAGGAGATTATTTTGAGGTTATATCATGCCTTTGTCAGACCACACTCAGAATATTGGATGCAGTTCGGGGCACTGTACCACAAGAAAGCTAAACAGAAGTAGTACAAGAAGGACGACTATAATTAATTATTCCTGATATGAAATGTAAAAGTTACAAAGAGAGTTGCACTGTTTAATCAATTCAGGCTTTGCGACAGGATTCTAAGGGGGTGGGGGGTGAAGGAGAATGATTTGAGTTATTAACTTTATTAAAGGGATTTACAAAGAGAACTACAGAACATTTTTCAAATTGTGGTTCATCAGTACAACAACAGGCCACGGGTACAGATTAGCCGGGGGTGAATTTCTCCACAGATAACAATTTTTTTTGGGTTCTCAATGCATGTGCCAGAAAATGCAATCCACCCAGGAGCAGAGCCTTTATCCTTCACAGTGCTCCTGTATAATGAAATGGTTTGCAGCAGTGGTAATAGGCTAATAAAACATGAAATAGATTAAAACATATGAACTGAAATTAAATGACAACGAAAGGCTTAAACTTTGTGACTGTTAATTAAATTATGGTCCAGATTTTAACTATATCTTTTTTTCCTCTTTCTTTTGTCATTTGCCATGATGCTCACTGTAAAGCATCTTTCTGTATTGGCTGAGTTGGCTAGAATGGAGAACTATTGTTCTGTTTTCTGCACAATATTTTGGGAAATGGTCTTGCCCAGAGTTGGTTTGAGGCACAGGCGACATTCGTTGGGTGGGGAGCGGGCACCAAATGAAGGGGAGGAAAAAAAAAATGTGTTGCATTCATGATAGGTGGTTTGCAATCGTTACTAAACTCTCACCCGGCAGGCAATCACTACCTACCCTGACCCACCCACCTCACTCCCCTTGTCCATGATCAATACCCCCCCCCCCTCCAGGTCTGTGATCGCAACCTTCACCCACCCTCCCTCTTTTGCGGTTTCACCTCAGGTGGAAGAAAGGCTTTCTTGTCTCCACTTTCTTTGCTTTCCAGCAGCGCCATTACAGTGCTGCATTCTTGCAGAAATAATTTGTAACCGACGAGTTTGGAATACCAGGTCTTGTGAAATCCTGGAATCGATTCAAAAGTTGGTTTTGTTGGTTTTACCAACTTGCTTGGGCTTAAAAACCATAGCAGCAACAAGGAACCTTTGTAAGAACTCCTGCAAGATGCCTGTGCCATCTGTTGACAGAAAATTCCGTCAGCTGACTTGAACCAGTTCCTTTACAGTGTTGTTATATGTAGCAGCCTGCAGCACGGACGTCTGCCTCAGCTGTTTTGCAGAGGGGTTTGTTTGAGATTGTTAACATGCTTTTTGACAAATGCACATGATTTGGTGTTTCCCAGTTATTCTAATGGAATGTCAGAAATGCATCAGTCAAATCACGGATGACACTTTCCCGCTGGGCAAAGCTCTCTCGTGCCCTGCTGACAGATGAATCCCACTTGTTGATTCTTTCTGTAGAACAAGACATATTTGTTCTTGATTTGGCTCTGTACTCTGCAATTTTAGATTTATAATCAAACAATTCACACAATTGAAGTGTGCGTTCCCATCTTTTATTAGAGGGTATACATTTTAACATCACTGTGTAGAAATTACAGAATGTTTATACATAGTGCACCCATTTCAGGGTAGCGTAATGTTTTAGGCAAATGGCTTCAGAGGTGGCTTCTGATTAGTCGAGTGTGTTCAGGTGTTATATGTGTATATATCTATAGTAAATGTTGATCCATTGTTTTGGTAAATGGACTGCATTTATATAGCGCTTTTATCCAAAGCGCTTTACAATTGATGCATTCATCAGAGCAATTAGGGGTTAAGTGTCTTGCTCAGGGACACTTCGACATGCCCAGGGTGGGGATAGAACCGGCAACCCTCCGACTGCCAGACAACCGCTCTTACCTCCTGAGCTATGTCGCCCCATCATTTTCCACATGTCCTAGTGGTCACCCCTATGTTTTGCCTGCAGTCTGTATGCAGTGGTCATCCATGTTAACTTTCCTTCCTGTCCACATGTTAGGAAAGTGAAAGGTCACAATTAACCACAAACTGAATGATTAGTCAGATGATTGTGCTAACTCAGTTCCCATGGAGACTCTGCGGTGATATTGATTGTAATGCAAGGTTTAATCCATCTGAATTGAATGCTTTAGAAAAATGGTCTCCATAATTATTATTGAATTGTAGATGTTAGCATGGAGCTGACTCAATCACTTGCCACATGATCATGATCGAAAACAGCACAGGTACTGCTACAGTAGTATATATATATATATATATATATATATATATATTATGAATCTCTCAAGAGGTAAGCACTTCCTCAGACAGACTTTTAAAATTAAAATAAATTAATTAATGATTTCACCATATCTTCAATACTCCATGGTTTGTTGGTTTTGTTCCAGATATATTGGAGATCAATAGTCACACAAGTGCAATAAAACAAATGAATAATATGATATCAGAGTAAAAGTGTAGATATAAAATAGATGGGATGTTTAAAATGGGATGTGCACTGCATAACAATATCCCCAATTACTGGCATTACTGTATTTAATGTGTTCCAACAGTTTGCATGTGAAGTCAGTTCATTTTTTTGCTTTTTAGTCGTTTACACCAGTGGCTCTCATGTTCGTTCCTGGGGGACCCTTGTATATGATAGTTTTAGTTTCAGCCTTAAATTGTTGACAAAATGCAAGTTTGGCTTGTTATCATTTGCTTTGTCTTTGAACTCTTCATTATCATGTGTTTGCACTTTTAAAAAATTAGAAACCTAGTGATTCACCTCTTTAATTTTATCAGTTAATATTTTTTTTTTTTTTTTACCCCTTTATGTGATCGTTTGCAATATAGCAAAATATGAATATTTAACTTATTCTCCATGTTATGCATAGTTATTGCTGACATAATGTGAGTTAAGAGGCTAAATAATCCCTCAAAATAGGAAAAGTATTTTTAAGAAAAATTACGGCTAAAATTCTTGAATTTCTGTTGTGTTTAGAATGAAAACCAGCATACACTGTGGTCCCCCAGGACCGAACTTGAGAGCCACCTGATAGATTATACCTTTGGTAATATCAGTAACAGTATATTAGTTATATTTTTCACTTATATCATTGTGATTACTCTTGCCAATTTAATAATAATATAGGTAGTAATAATAATCATATAGGTAGTTCCCTTTACTGCAGTAACCATGAATTCATAATTGAATGACTTTCAAGGGGAAAAATATGTCTTCCAGCTTTAATTTGTTTAATACAATGCATTCACTCATATATATAAACATTACATACTGTTTTTTTTCTTCAGTAAATTTAATTTTTGAAATGCATACATATTTGTTACGAGTTGTTTAAACTTAATCTATATCACATAAAATGCAAATGCATGTAACTGCCTAAAGCAATGTTCAGATGAACAATGGATGCTTTTTTCCCCTCTACATTTTAATGAAAATCTTCACCACTGGTCCTGAAAGCATTGTGTGTCTCGTAGGAAATGTATTGCACTGATCCGTCCCTGACAAGTCGATTTTAAATGTGTATTGGACTGGCTTCATCTTGCATTCATACTGAGAAGCTAAGTTGATTAATTTAACACGTGGCACATTCTAGCTTAAAATCAATTCATTAAACTAACAAGAACTGCAAAATGTATCAAATGTCACAGGCTTATTTCTGTTAGGAAGCATTATGCAGATGTTACTATTTTGTAGATGTTATTGGAGAAACTAGGCTTACCTCGAGGACATTTAAGCTAACCAGAGTGCGAGGTAGCGTTAGTTGCAGGAGGCTTACAGGCAAGTAAATTGGAGCAGGCCAAAGCTAACATGGGATCCCTGGACGCCACGAAGGAGAAGGCTCCCTTCTCACTTGGGCCAAACTCCCTTAATTAAAGCCTTGGAACAGCGTGGATAGTTTGACAGTGGCTGGCACACAGTAGTCTTCAGAATTTCAAGGTTGGGTGGGCCTTAGCTCTGCTGAAATACCTTCTGCTTAGCAAAGGCCGCCAACCCCCCCCCCCCCCTCCACTCCCCACACGCACATACACACGCTCTGGCAGGCCTGCTGGTGTGCAGGGGCTTAAGGTGGAGCAATTAGCAGATGTCTCCACAGCCCACGATACAGAGGACGTGTGCACTCTAGCGCTAACTCTGCGGACTGATGCGTGGGGGTTGGTTTGGGAATGAACAATTATGCTTAAAACTGCATACGGGAAAAAAAAATATTAACCACAGTCCATAACGAGACAGTTTGTCAGTTGGTAGGCGACGCCTCCCAGGGCAGGACAGACTCTCCGAGCTCAAGACCTGGCATGCGCATTTTACATTATGCAGCAGGCAAGCCTTTAAATATTTCCTTTTCCCAGTCCATGATACCTGCTCCGAGCCCTTCCCTCATCCCTTGATTGATTTGTCGGACGGGTCGAGTGGCCCCACTAGCCGGCCAACATCACGCACAATGCATGCAGGCATGGGCGAAACTGCTTGCCACTCTGCCAGAACCCATGGCGATCGCTGTCATCGCGCATCATCCCAAGTCATCTCTGCCCCAAGGCTGCGTCATAGGGACGACAGGTAAAATATTCACAAGCTCATGCAGACTTTGCTAAATAATGGTGACTTCTTCAAAGTAACCCAGACAAGCCCCAAGGATGGATTGTTACATAATAAGTTGTATTTTTCACTCAGGGTCTCTGTTGTGAAATACCACTGTGATGTAGGCTCGGACTATGGACAGCTCTGTAGTTGGAACTAACAGCTCTGTAGTTGCAACTGTTGATCAATGAGCAGCTCATGGAGTGTACAGCAGCCTGCACATAACAGCATTAATGTACTTTAATGTTAATTAGATGAATATTACAAAACTGGTTGTTTTCATTAAACCATGGTGCTGACAGAAGATTTATTGAAGCTGAATGCCTCATATTGTTCTTTATCATCAAACTAAATATGCTCATTTACCATTTTATACTGTTCCAGTACTACTAACTAGAGGACTGCATTGGGCGGGTAGACCCACAGGTCCCCCACAGTGGACCCCCTTTTGATAGCTGCGGACAGGCATGTTTGAACCTGCGGGCATGATGTATGAACAGTTTTTAAATTAGTCTAGGAAACATCATTTGTTTGTTATTATATTATCACTAAGGCTGGGTGTTTTCATTTAAAATATTGGCTAGTCATGGAGCAGTCATGGCAAAGTACTGAAATCACAGAAACCTGAAAAAAGAGACACAAACTACTTGGGGTTTTTAAAACACTTCTTATTCATCAAATGGATTGACATATCTCATGTGCATCCATGGGAAATGATTGAGATAACACGCATAAATGCAAGAGTAACAGTGACCATTGTTGCTAGGAACAAGTACAAATACATTGCATTAATAGACTGGTGCATTTAAATGCTTTGGCCAATCACAGAGAGAAAGATCATGCAAGGCAGCATGGCTTAATCAAAATAAGAAAAAAATAGGTTACCGTATGTCCATTTTTGTTTCTTTAAAATGTGTTTTGGTACAACATGTTTCAGGCTATATTGTGAGGTTTCAGTCTTTCATGGAGCATCTGTTGTCACTGACAACACAATATTATATTAGGGCTTTATTGATCAAAGGTTGATTTATTTTCTGTGCAAATTGTAAAGGCTGCTTGTGGTATAGTGCACTATTTGATCATTGTAGCAATTCGGCAGATATAAAGTTGTATAGAGTATGCTAACAACTTATGTCAACTGTCTGGCTTACGAAAAGATCCCCTAGCTTAATACGACAAATTTACTGTCATGCAACACTGAGGAATTAAGTACTAAATGCTGTCCATTTAAGCTGATTACTTATCAAAGTGTATCAAATGCATCCCATAATTCAGAAACGATATCTTATGAGCCTAACAATGACATATTAAACATCATGTTTTTTTTTTTTTTCTTTCCTGATTTTTTCTAATCCAGAACCAATTTATTTAAAATCCTTGAGTAATAGCTTGATTTATGACGGTCTCATATGACGTTAAGACCAGACAAATAAATAAATAAATGGCTTTTTAGTTCATAGCTGGTTGAAAGCTGTAAGAGTCGGTTCTGATCTAAAATTGCCCTGTCATTCATTATCCTTCTGTTCTTGCTCCTTGAGTGAACCCACTGCTTTTAAATTAGAGAACTATAACTCCAAATCAGTGAGAGGATGCCCCAGATAGACCTCCCCAAATGAGAAATTACTAGTAACTTAAACATTAAATAGTAATTATCCTTTGATTTAGTTTTCTCTCATATTTCAACCCTCTTCTTCTTCATATTCTACTAAATTCTTCTTCACTAAGGGAATATAACCCTGGTGTGATCATTGGATTGCTTGCCCAGGCCTTGGATTTAATGAAAGTAATCGAAGGCCAAGCTAATTCAACAGAATGCATCCATTTAATGGTCTCCCCAGAGTAATTATAACAATTCAAAAAGACAAGCTTCAAATCAGTAAATAAGTATAAGAAATGGCTTTGCTGATTGTTAATTTTTTAACCAAATACCAAAACATTGTGTTTTAATATGTATTAACTGTGTTTAGCCAAATTCAATTTAAGGAAGTCAATTTTGCACTGCAATTCACTTCAAAGAATACCATCCATCCTATGCCTTGTGGTATATTCAATGTCCTCTTCTTCCTGTATATTTCTTCTTTTATGGGACCAAAAATAACCATCCAGGCAGGATTTCTACATTCCTAACAATGTCTTACATCAGTGCTTTTTCGGATTTGAATTTGTACTGCATGAACCACATTTTGATGCTGCACCTGCATTTAGTTTAAATGTATCAGTCGCATGGTGGTGATTTCCACTCAACTCAAACATTATGGGCTCTTTTTGTGACAAATGTAGCACAATCACACCAGGGTGCCAGTAGAATTCCTTATTCAGTCCTTTGCAAATTAATTTTTCTTCTTTTTTTTGCCCCACCACAGTCTGTAATAAATTTGTTTCTATCAATGTAGTATGGATGGCATTTTAGAGGGTGTTTCATGCCATGTAGGATTTATTAGTAAGTGGACAGTTTTAACATAACAGCAAATATGCCCAAAAGAAATCTGCTCAACTGAAAAACAAATAATAATAAAACAAAAATAAATAATAATAATAATAATAACAATAATAATAATAATAAGTAAAGCCACAAGCTGCATTGGGAGGGGTCCAAGCATTGGCACTATTGTGCCCCCTATGAAGCGATTTTAAAATGGTTTTGTCCTCATGATCATATACTTTCACCCAACATATCTACTGAATATCATGATGATTGTATAAAATATTGATGACTTATGGGCAATTTTGTGCTAAGAGACGGGCTTCGTCGAAGTTCGAGAAGTTTGCCGGTTGACAGCGGCCATACCGTTTATCCGATTGGGCCTATTTATATTGTGTTTATGTTGGTTGTTTCCCTGTATCCAATTGAGGCTCTATCCGATTTGGTGCTGATTGGGCCAAAATTTAAAAAGACCCCGTTTTTCAAACTAGACCCGACGGTGTCGGATTACTTAGTTGCGTCGCCATTGATGTCTCCTAGCCGCTTGCCGTGAAGGCCTTTACTATGTCGTAACACTTAGATGGCCCGGCGCGTATGTAGAGCTGCAGCGCTTCCGTGCCACGACTAAAAAAGGCGTCAGACACATATTCCAATCCATTGCTCAGCTTAGCAGAGAATGCACATTGCCTCAGAGGCAGATAGAATAATAATACATATTTCAAATAATACATACGACATTGAAAAAAAAACAAAACAAAAAACGAAATATCAACTCGTCATCCCTGCTACCTGCGTGCTGCCAATTTATTTAGACATTGGCAGACTACAGCATAAATTGCGTTTTTTGTTTATATTCAATATTAGTAATTGCAGTGAGTGAAACTGCAGCTGTAGACAAGATTTTTTTTTAATTTATATTGTGGTAGCAACGGAACGAAGCGGACTCTATATATATATATATATATATATATATTATATATATAATATATATATATATATATATATATATATGTACCGCCATTGTTTTATTATACCAGCGTGTTTTTTTGTGTTTGCAGATAAACTCAGATACTATCAATAAAAATGGTTTAGCTATTTCTCAGCATAATGACAGCTTCAAAGACTAAACAAACTCACCCGATATTGTCTTCAAATGGATCCATGCCAAAGAAAAGTAATTATTCACCCTCTCAAAAAATCTTCACTAACAAACTTTTAGTAGCATGGCCTCTGGCACTGTCCATTGCTTCCCCTATGCGAATATTTGGGCGTGTTTTGTTGTTTTGTTGTAGTTAAAGCACCATAGATTCACCTGAATGACTAAAGATACATGCCACTCAAAGTTCAGACTCTCCCCTCACTGATAAAAACTAGGCCAGACGGTGTCGGATTACTTAGTTGCGTCGCCATGGATGTCTCCTAGCCGCTTTCCGTAAAGGCCTTTACTATGTCGTAACAGTTAGATGGCATGTCATAACACTTAGAAAAAGTCAAACTGGCGGGCAAACATTACATTACATTACATTATAGGCATTTAGCAGACGCTCTTATCCAGAGCGACTTACACAACTTTTACTTAGCACTTTACATTGTATCCATTTATACAGCTGGATATATACTGAAGCAATGCAGGTTAAGTACCTTGCTCAAGGGTACAACGGCAGTGTCCTTACCCGGGATTCGAACCTACGACCTTTCGGTTACAAGCGCAGTTCCTTACCCACTGCGCCAAACAATATGGCGGACATAGGTGGTCCCAATAGCAAAGTTGTACAGCACATTCAGATGTATAGGTTGATTAGGTTTTGTGTTGATCGCTACTTGGACCCCTAATAAGTAACAAGTTTCAGTATTTCATAAGGCAAAGAGGCTATTCATCCTTGCTGTAAATTCCTGTTGCTGAAGAACTGCAATGGTCAAACCCGTGCTTATTAGCATCTGGATGAATGAATTAAAAACCGACACACTGCGCTGCTGTGGAATTGTACAAGTGGCAGCACAGCGTGTGCATTTCTCATTAATTCTCACATCTGTCTCAACCGAAGCACCTAGCATTGGATAGCACAGTGATTATTAGTTGTTGAAGTTAATGACTAAAGGCACACTGTGTGGGATTTTGCAGCCCTTCTAGACTCTGTGTTTGGAATTAAAGAAGTCTCCTCCTCCATCCTCAACCCCACCCACACATCTGTTGAGGACACAGCCTCAAGGGCTATAAGCAGAGATGTGAGATGATCAGATATTAAAAATAGCAGTTTTAGCAACATGAATGATGCTTTAAAGATGGTAATGAAATTTGAACATTTAGAAACCATGACTGGGGGCACTGGCCCCCAGTACCACCAATCCAGCATGAATCCTGCTTCTTTTTTACCTTTTACCTTTTAAGGGTTACCTTGGCCTGGAGTGCCACGCTTTTTGTTGGTTTTTGTTTTCACCTAAAAAAATAAAACGGCCATTTCAGGCCTAAGAATTTAGGTGAGGTGAGCTAACTGTGTAATCAAGTGCTTGGTCGATTAAGTGCAGTGCAATGATGGAAACCAGGAGAAGCTGTGACACTGGGGAGCCATGAAGTAGCAGAAATGCCGTTTAAAGTTTTATAAAATTCTTGCTTTTTCCATTCAACCTTACTTGGAGTAAGCCGTGTATACATGAAAGAGTAGGTAGTGTTTATTTAAAAACAATTAAAAATGCATAAAGTTGATGAAATTATTCATTCTGAAGGTGAGACAATTTTCTTGTTTATTATTGGTTGTAGTTTGCATTTTGAGCTATTGACATGTATAAGATTCAAATCTGTGTATTCACTGACAGTTGATGGAGACAGTTATTTGCAAGAATGGAGGCAGTGTCCTGGGGGAAGTAGTTTTTCCAAAGAGGCAGCAGTTTCCCTGGATGGAGGCAATTTACCTTTCATTCATTTCAAATTCACTGGGGAATGTGACACAGAGTGTGAAGATTCCCACCCCAGATCATTGATCTCTGAGATTGCATTGGTGCACTTAGTGTCAGTTAGTGTATCTACTGTATGGGTACATTTTGAACATTTGATTGGAATGCAGCATGGCCAAAGTAGACTGTATGATGTTTCTAGCTTTCTTCCATGAATGGATAATAAACTCACTGATATATATTTTCTTCTTTTTTTCATGGTAAATCAGTAAATGTGATGCTCCTGTGCACACATGTGTTGAATGTTCTGTTTGTCTTAACCCTTTGATATCACAAGTCTGGGGCCAGATGCCATATTCAGATGACATACTCAGTGTCTAGAGTAGGGTCATCTGCAACACATTGTGCCAAATTAAGCATGGACATCTCTTCCAGAATAGTGACATATCTGCATAAGGCATTCTTGAACACCAGCCATTCACCTTTGTTTGATCAATGTACTATAGTCATCCAGTTGTTTGCTCACAAAATTCCTGCTGATGCACAAGGGATATATTGTCATAAGCGGAAATTGGTAAATGGTAAATGGACTGCATTTATATAGCGCTTTTATCCAAAGCGCTTTACAATTGATACCTCGCATTCACCAGAGCAATTAGGGGTTAGGTGTCTTGCTCAGGGACACTTCGACACGCCCAGGGCGGGGATCAAACCGACAACCCTCCGACTGCTAGACAACCGCTCTTACCTCCTGAGCTATATTATTTTTATGTCCACAGAGTTTAATATCTTTGAAATGACATCACCACATCGAAAGCAGGCTGTTGTCCATGAAATGACCCAAGACAATGTAAGAATTTGGGATGATACTCTTTTACTTGGCACTAGAACATGAAATGATATTAATATGAGAATACATTTTGCTGCATGTTGTTGCTATACAAAACAGTAAGAATAATTTTTTAAAAACATGTTAAAACTAAGCAGTGCTGTTGTAGCAGATATGATTATTCTAAAAGCTTGATGTCTTAAAGCTAGACTTTTTTCAGATAGAACTAATTGATTCTGAGACGTGTATTATGTTTGCTATGGGTAATGAACACACATTCAGTATTTATTTATTGAGGTCATAATTAGTACAGCCAGTTTGTGCAAAGCAATTAAACACACACACACACAAGATCAATAGTAACCGTATCTGATACTGTTCTCATCAGATATTCATATTATGATATATAAACAATAGCTTGCAGGGTTCTGACCAACATAGTAAGTGGCTTCAAGTTACACACAAATGAGAGATCATAGACCTTATCTTGTTGACAGATCTGTGTATGTACACACCATGGGTTAGTAGCCGAGACTACAATGATTGCTTCCTTTCACAGTAACTCTAAAAAGAATAACACAACATAAAGAAAGCACAAATAAATTCTAAAACCAAAACATTATTATACGACCATTACAGACAGTATTACAGAATTAAAATACATCAACATCAGGATAAGAGACAACTTGGCAATTTTTTTAATTTTATTTTTGGCTCGAGTAAACCTCCTGGTTGTGAAACAAATTACCATTAATATTCTGCTGTACTTTATGTTTCAAATTTGTATTCCATGCTTCCACCCCCCAGTTGCTAATATTTTCTACAAAATAAATTACCTGCTGATTATTCAGTAATAAGCAAATTCTCCATTTTCTTTCATATGCAGCAGGTAGCTTCTGACACTAAGCTCATTTTGAAAAGGGGATAATTCCTTTTGTCACTAATGTGTGAACTCATTACCTTCCAATAAGCAGATAGCTGAAAACCTAAAAGCTTATGTGGCATTATTTTTAATGTTTGCTCTTTTTTTGGTGAGAGTTCCAACATTTTCAAAGCATTTTGTTGTCTGCTGAGGACAAAACTCATAGTTAGGTCAAGTTTCCTGTTTTTTAAACTGTAAATTGTTTTGTAGTGTATTGTTATGTATTGTGAGTCTTATTGTGAGTATGAATGTTACGGATGTGTATTGATGTATTTTTCTGTATTGAAGTATTGTAAAAGATTTATGGGGACCCCAGGAATAGTAGCTACTGTTTCAATACAGTAGCTAATGGGGATCTAAATAAACAAACAAACAAACAAACTCGCATTAAAGGTCTGCCTCTAAGAAACAAAAACAGAATGAGTTGGTATGATTGCATCAGAGATGGGGAATAATTGTACCAGTAAATGCAAACACCCAATAATGTGCATACACAGGGTTTTTTTTCTTTTTTTTTTTCCTGCACATACATACATAATGTTAATCAAGGAAACACATTTCCAATAGTAAAGTGAGATCAGCCACACTCCCAGGTTATGAAGCATGGGGCTTTATTCATGAAACAGACTGTACATAAACACAGACACACAAGCAACTAGTTAAATTACTGAGTTGCGGTAATAGTAAGTTGTAAATAGATAAACTGCTTTTGTTTGTTTCGTAACACCCAGGTAAGCTTTTGCAAGCAAATAGCCAACCATACCGACCAATCAGCTGTGTGATTATTATAAACGCCTGAGACCTGGTAGCTGTTACTTTGTCATAAGCATCCAGCAAATGAGGCTATGTCAACACAGCTAACAAATTAGCTGAACACATTCAACATTATACATTGAACTAACTTAAAAGGTCAAGCATGTTGATGAATAAAATTAATTTTTTTAAATAAATATTAAACGCCTTAAGCATTTTACATGGGTGTTTAATTTTTTATTAAATAAATGAATTATCCTCTCCACAAAAAACACTACATGGTTGTCAACACTATATAGACTAGTGCCCCTAATTTGAAGCCCTCTCCATGACCTCCCTGGGTACCAATCCTCTCGTTTTCTCATATAACAGCAAACTTGTTGTTGTTTGTTATAGCAATTCAGAGGTGGCATGTGCTACTGTGACAGCTGTTCCATTTATACAGACATGGACATGTTTTCCTGTTGCCTAGCATCCCATTTCCACTAGAACACACTCTGAAAATTGACAGATACCTTTTTAAATGATTTATGATTTGATTTATTGCAAATAAATATGAAGACTTATATCTGATAATTACTTCCACAACAGTTATTTTACTCAGCTTGCTCAAAAACAGTTTTATAAATATTTTATTAAATATTTCCCTGAAATGTTATCACATTGCTTCGTTACTTTTGGAGGCGGTAGAGGACTAAATTACACATGCACAAACCTGAAATGGCTATGGTAGCCAGATTGTACAAGTGGTTGCGCGGCTCTCCCAATCATTGTTACTGTATAAAATAACAATGAAAGATGCCATACACCACTACAAACCATATACTGCCCTGTTCTGGAGAGAAGAGTTATCAATCAAACCAGAAGAAACAAATTTACAAGCGGGGTTTTGTGCATGACCAATGTAAATGACTACCCTGCTATCTATTTCATGTTTATTTCTCAAACGGATTATTCAAGAAAATAAATGATTACTAAATCTTGATAGGGTCATCTTAATATGTAAAACCAATGATAACCAATTGTAAATTCCAAATTCTGTTGCAGATATTGATAGTAGAATTACTTGGAATAATTACACAAGAATTAATCTTCGTGTGAGTTTTCATAGCTGTATTGCCATAACTTGGGGATATTGTTGACTTAATCTTGTTGCTATGACATAATACTGATTTTGGTGGTGAAAGGATATATTTTATGAACTCTGAGATAGATGCTATTGTCCAATGCACTTAATGCAAAATAAAAATGTACAGCAGGTCCAGGTCTGGCCCACATACTACATGACGGTTGGCCAAATCGCCACTTATGGGTCCTGATACATAGACGGCATAGATGTGAGTCGATGTACTGTATGAAACTACATTAAATTAATTATAATTAAATACTATGACATACTTCTAGTTCAGTGCCAGCAGTTTAATGGATAAAAACTCAAACATATATATTATAAAATCTTTATTTATATAATCCTGTTCTTGTAAAATCTACTGAATAACATCCAACGGTATTTTGTCAACACTATTTCTTGGTGATGGTTTTACTAAGTCTAACATGAGTAAAGCACTTTGTAGTTTTGGCTTTTTGTGCTATGAAAGCACATTTTAAGGCATAAAACTCTTCTGTTTTGAGCTGACTGCTATCTGGATAAAGGAGAGGGCTTTTTTTTTTCAGTCTTTATCATACATTTAAGTGTTCATGAAAATAATTGAAAATACAAGTAAAAAAAAAAAATATTCTCCCCACTGTCATTTTAAGATGGGCCATCGGTAAAAGTGGGTGGGCCCAGGCTTATTAGGCCCACCCACAGCACACACCTGACTTGTATGCATATGCAATACACTAAAAGTTTGCCTAGACTTGAATTCTTGGCGCAATCTAGGACTGCTGGATGTGCTCCACCGTAACTGATTCAATGTTTATGTGACAACTAAATATAAAAAAGGTAACAAAACAGTTTGCTGAATAAATTTAATTTTGCATATTCATATTTTAAAATTGCATCAGCTACCAAGCTTATTTAAATTATTCGTTTTTTTCAACCTTAATGTCTCACCATTGGTTATGCAAGTATTTTCTGCTCCACCTGACTTGAGTAAAATTAGAGATTAAAATTGTCTGGTAAAAATAATGTTGCCTTGATTTTTTTATCTTACTTTCTTGGGCTACAGATATTAAAATACTGATAGTTGTTAAACATAGGTGTTAAATTGTTTCCAAAATGGAGTATACTTAATGTTTTCTTAATTACAGTACTTCAGTACTGTCGCATATCCTTTACATGCAATGACTGCTTGAAGTCTGTGACCCATACAATGGCAGATGCAAAGCAGCCTAAATATAGCGAAGCAAAAAGACAAGGGGACAGAGCTTGTTCAAAAACTAGAGTCAACCTTGGAATTACTTCTGTTTAGTGGCATCAGTTGATGTTCGCCAAGGGGATGAAAAGCGACATGGAGTTGGCTTATTTTCTGTAGGACCTGTAGGTAACATTACTTTTAGCTAGTTACTGTACCTTATGCAGCAAGATGCCCAAGGATGGGCAGCTTTTTCATACAATTCTGTACTTTTATCAAGATGTCTTCCCCCCATGGGAACTGCTGTTACTGTTTATAGTTGTAACTTAGCTAACTCAGTTGCTAAAAATGCTATTTTTAATATATGTGAATACCTCATCTCTTTGCTTGAAATTTTGCTTGTAGCACTTGAGGGTGTGTCCTCAACAGAGTTGTGGGTGGGGTTTAGAACTAAAGAGGTGTGAGTGGGGTTTGCAAACACATCCACAAGGCCCTCAAAACCCTACATAGTATACCTTTTAGTTTTCTCTTCATTTTTTATTATGTTTTACTGAAGTATGTTGATGCTTTGCTTCTCTCTCCCTCTTATATTCTTAGTCATTTATTGGTTTCTGCGAATGCTGATGTTTGAACTTTATCCTCTGTATTGGCTTTGGGAATTGGAAAGGCACTATATAGATTACATGCTCTTCTCATAATCTTGGATTTCTTCACTGGGGAGTCACCATGTATGCTTTTGCCCTGGAGAAATTTGTGATGCGCTGCTTTAAAAATAGCAGATTTTTGCTGTTGCATTATGTAATTAGGTCATTTGCTCAAGTTAAATCAGTAGTGACATCACAGCAGAGGGATGGTAGACTTGATTGTCAGGCATTTCAGCAGTAATTAACTTTAGATTTATTTGTTTTGTTTTTTCAATTATGGTTTCCAGCATATTCATGTCAGATTGACTTGCCAAAATCCTGATTGTTAAATTTTTTATGTCAAACTGATTTGTTATTAAATATAATTCACAATAAATAAATAAATTATCCATCGCTGCAGTATCAATAACTTCAAAATGGGGGTGAGAAATTACTTATAATTGAACAAATATTAAGATTGAAGTGTTCATTTATTAAATTTTGGAAAAAAAAAAATAATGAAAACCATCATTCTGTTTTATAACACTGCAATTAAAATATAAATTGATTATACACCAAGTGCCACATATTATCAGCATTAAGGTCTCGGAAAATGAATTAGACAGAGGCCAGCTCTTCTAAGGCCATTTATGTGACAAATGTGATGAGACAGCTAGTAAACAGTTAATTCATGTGACAGCTGTGTCGCCTATAAGCTGTGTGTCATGGCTTCAGCGTATAATGATGGCGTAGTCACATGGAAGATTGCCATTGTTTCCTTTAGCCGGACACCTGTTTTGCATTACTACAGGAAGTGTGCAGCTGTGCTGTAGAGATGGACGCTATATAAAATGTACATGTGTACATTTAAGGAAAGGGGCTGATGCTGTTCAGACAGTAAAAAAAAAAAATTAACAATTGTAAATTGGTGAACTTCTGAAATGACTGATTGTTGAGTGCTATATTTGGCAGTTGGTTGTTGGTGAATTTATTAGTATCTCTTCTTGATATTTGTTGTCTTGGGTGGGCAAACGTGGGACAGGAAGTTGTGCATGTACGACATGTACACACATGGTTCAAATTGTCGTTGAACATTGTGGTAGAGAGCTCCCCCTTGTTAATTCTGTACAACAAAATGCAAAGTGATGGGTTATGCTGCGTTTCCCATTAATTAACTAAACCGTGGTTGCCCGCCACTACTTAATTTGTCCTGCCATAGTCAGAATGAAACCAAAAGATTTATTTGCTCATAACAAACATAAAAGATCGCTTTGTGCTTTTTACACAAAGCAAAGCACCTCTCACTTGGTCCCCCCCCCCCCCCCATTGTCAAATTGTTTGTCCCATTGTCAAAACAGCTTTTTTGTGAGTTCTCTTGCTATGATTTTTGGAGGAATTGCTCAGTTCAATCTAGTAGCTGTTTTGACAATGGGACATTCCTAAGCCCTCATGAACTTGAATGTGCCTTAGAGTCCATAAGTCCGCAAGTCCATTGGGTGTTTGGGATTGGGTCACTGTAGTCTCTTTAGAATGCTTGAATCCTGCATCTCAACTTCCATAAACCATCAGTTGCGAACACATTCTGAGGAGATGACATTGAATTCATTTGGATATTTTCACTGGGATATGAATTATTACTGGCTGGCCAAGTTCATTACAGTAGTCTATTATCTGAGATAACTCTTGCTACATTTACATCGATGTGAACAAAGCCGTTTCAATGGTCTATTAAGTTAAAACAACAACCGTTAGCTTCACGCTTATATTGTACTAATGGGCTACATGATTTTCAGCTTCACGTTGACAAAGCTGTATCCCGACTGTGATACGTAATGTTATGTTGATTATATAAATGTATTCAATACTGTTAAATGTAAATGAAGTTCAACTACTGTTTTAAGTTGAATATTTGCACCAGATGTTCATGTAGTTGAAATATCTCCCTTCTAGAGAATCATGAAACCCATTGATTAAAGGTTTTAGCTATTTGAAGCTGTCTACACCTTTTTTTGGTGTAGAATTGTTGTCCTTGATGTTAACTTTTATTCCCCATCAAGATTTCAGTTGAATGTGAGCTCTAAATCTGCATGCGCTGCCAAATGTCTACCACAGCATCAGAGTGCGATTCCAAACGCTTTAAATAAACTAGTACAACAATGTGACAGCTTTTACTTAATTTCCTTGATCGCTCAAGTGTAGGCTCAAGCATCTTAAAAGGTGATACAACAGAATGGGTTCATGATTGGACTGTTTAACAACTCATTTCGGCGTTCTGTGAGTGTTTCAATACATTCAGTGCGTTTTGTACAAGTCATACTTTTTTGGGTTTTGTACCGATTGAGTCTATCAGCACATTCAGTGAATTTCATATGAGTCGTTCCCTTCGACCTTTTAGTAGATGAACGAATTGAACGAAAGACCAGTCTGATGTGCTCCAGCACAGTCAGCAGCATACACGAGCAATTTTGTGTCATTGATTTAATGACATAAACAGTATTTGCAATGTCTACAGCGCAGATATGAAAAAAATCCTGTTTATATAGTGATTGCAAGCATGCCTGATGCTTACCCTTTGATAATTTAGTGAAATGTCTTGTCATTATGTTTCTATTAGTAATTTAGCATTCTGGGAGTTTAGGGGAGATGTAAACTACCAGGGCATGATGATGAGGGGGAGGAAGTTCAGCTCATCGGGCAAACTGAATCAGTCCAGGAGATATTTGCACTTTGGTATGTACTGAGTTTAAAAAGGAATCATTCAAAAAGATTTGATCGTAAAATTTGAAACTAACACGCACACACACACAGTCAATAAGTCGATCAATGTAATCCTGGAAATTTTTAATAATTATTGTTGTTTTTTTGTGTGTAGAATCATGATTCATTGCTCTCCTGTCTTCTCCTTTTAGGCACATTAGTTGTGCTGAAGTAAGCTAAGAAAGTCAGTATGACTCTGCCCTTAAATTAAACCTTTGTTTCATTTCCCATTCTCCCATGATGATAGAAAAAAAAATTGCATTACCTGATATCTTTTCTAAAGACTTATTGCGGGTTTAATTGCTCACAAGTACTGCCAGCATGGATGCTGAGCTATTTAAAAACTCATTCTGGCAAGGAGGATTGAGGAGAGATGACAAGAAATATGTGGTTAACTATGAATAAATGAATACATATTTGAAAAGCATTTTAACCAGCACGGATACCATTTAGAAGGAAGTCCCTGAAGGTGTAGCAAACTCCTACATGTCCTCAGAAATTATTAATGGGACAGAATTCAGTCCGCCTTTATTGGTCAAAAAAATGTACATGCGAAAATATGGATGAACATCTGTGAATAGGCCCTGCAGTGTGCCTTTCACAACCATTTTGAAATGAGATGTATAGCAAAACATTTTTTAAGCGGAATAGTGAAATTGCATTAATTTCCTCACCACCTACTCAACCCAGCTGTTAGTCCAGGCACTGGTCATCTCCAGTCTGGACTACTGCAACTCCCTCCTTTTTGACCTCCCTGCCCCCCCTATCAGACCTCTGTCCTTCATGCAGTCTGCTGTTGCTCATCTCTTCTAAAATCTTCTTGGACGCAGTGATGTCACTCACTTTCTCATCTCCCTCCTCTGGCCACCTACATCAGCTTACATCAAATTCAAAACCTTGGGGCTAGCCTACTGGGCGGTTAAAGGGAGAGCTCCATTGTACACTACCCTACACACCTATCAGAGACCTCTGGGCTTCTGGCCCCTCCCTCCCTCTGGTGGTGAAATTATCTTCCCTGCAGTCAGATCTCCTGCCACAGTCTGAAGACTCAGCTTTTCTGATGGACCTGATCCCCTTTAGATATTCTTTCTTTCTTTGAATTTCCTTTTGGATGTTCTTCATGGGTATAGTAGTGTAAAGACATCTGTCTAGTGGTACTTTCTTTTGTTACAATACACATCGCTGTTGTTATACATTGCTGTGTACTTATTGATTATAATTTGGCCTCTGTCCCTTCTTAATGATAGCACATTTTGCATTCCAGAGTAATACAGATGTTCTCCACTTCTGTGTGTCACTCAGGATAAGAGCATCTCAAGTGATTGTAAGGCAATGTAAATGCACTGTACTCATTTCCTGATCTCAGTAACTACATTATCCATGGTTCATATACTACGTAGACTCACATGCACACATACTGTATACACATATACACATGTTCGTACAAACATGTGTAACATACAGTCCTTAGATTCTTTTCTCAAGAATTTCTCAGCATTCTTATCCTCTGCCTTTTTACTCTTCACCAAAGAAAAATGGTCGCGCCCACCAGCAGAAGTGAACTAGCCCCCACCTGAGACCTGAGACACAGACTACCCTGTGTGACAGCAGAGCTGGTAAACAGCTCTGGTTGTGTGATGGACTTCCCGTTGACTTTGAGCCAACACTGACAAATCTCCGGTGTGGTTTTTGGTCATAACTGGTGATTGTGATGTGTGCAACTCCTTTACAATCTATGGACAATTACAAATGAGACTCAGGTCAAAACATTTCTTTCAGAGAGAAATCTATACCAGCTGCCATTTCCTGGGAAGATGGGCCATAGTTCCCTCAGCATCAGCACACAGCCAAAAGAAACCATTTGGCCAGGCATAGGACAGAGGTAGTTTCCCGCTGAATTATTACAAATGGATGTTAATTCATTACCTGGTGTCCCATTACTGGAATAAATCCTTGATCCACCTATGAGGTAAGTAACACAGAATGGTGGAGCAATAAAAAAAACAGCCAAATCTTCACATCCAGACACTTGCAAACACGTATGTTCAAAAGATTAACATATGTTCATTATATTTCCAGGTGCAAGCACACACAAGTTATGCATAGACCCCTGCATATTCAGATTGCAAAAAGCAATTCATGCATGCATGCACACATAAACATCAGGGCAGCAGTGTAGCATTATGCTTAGGGAACTGAGCTTGCAGCTCCATGGTTATAAGATTGATTTCCAGGTGGAGCACTGCTGCTGTACCCTTGAGCAAGGTACTTAACCTGAATTGCTTCAGTAAATATCCAGTTGTATAAATGGGTTGTATGCAAAAAGAATGAAATGCAAGCTGTGAGTCACTCTGGGTAAGGGCATCTGATAAATGCCTAAAATGTAAACACACACACACACACACACACACGTACACACTCACACACACACACACACACACACACGCATGCATATTAATAGCACTGCCAGTATAGCCGCTGCACTGCCTGCACTGCGGTAATTTTCTATGTAAAATAATGAGTTTAGGTTAAAATAAAAACCACCGCCTGCTTCTTACCACTGAATATGCTGACATATATGGAAATATACTGCAGTGTGTGAGAGTGTGTCCTTTTATGAACTTTGCATTTTGGTCACATGCAATAACTGCTTAAAGGCAAAACCAGAAGACAACGCATGTCTTGTAAAGCACCGTCAGTGTTTTTCTGTATCAGTGACATTTGCTTATGCTTGCCTGTGCCTGTATACAATCTCTTAAATCAATGTGTGTGTGTGTGTGTGGGTCGGTGATCATTGTCTGAACAACTTGAAATGGTGATGTTTCTTCAGAGATTCAAGGAGGATACTAAGGCACTGGAAGCATCCAAAAATCCAACCCTACACCTCGAATGCCACCTGCAACTGTCCTCCAGCTGACATTCTGCTTTTGCATCCCAAGCTGAAAAGTCTGAAGCTGCTTTCAGATCAACATGAAGTGGGAACAACTCACAATGAAATGCAACTTCTTGTTAAAGGTAAGCTTCGACTAACTTTCTGTTTGGTTGGTTTAATTCTGCATTTTGAGCTAAGGTCTGGATGTAAATACATTTATTGCAGTAGTTAGTTTTTATTCAGTAGCTTACTGTATTAAAATTAAATTGAGGTAGAATTAGAAGAACATTAGGATTGTTGCCTTTTATCGGCTGTTTTGTGGCTTGTTGTCATCTTTGTCTTTATAATTTCAAAATTAAAAAAAAAAAAACGAAATTTAAAAAAAAAAATTTAAAAAATAATGAAATGCATTTGTGAAGTCAATAAAGTTTCAGAGGCCTAATCTTTCTCTGTATATCTTTCTGGACTTAAAACACAATCGTGGATCTCAGCCACTCGAAATCACCTCAAACAGCAGAGGGATTATCTGATGTCCATGAATCCACCACTAAGGTTGGATTGGGGGGATGTATCAAATTCAAGCCATCGAAGGAGGACAATCTCGACAATCTCAACTGGTGGAAGGACCATTCAATAATATTTCTGAATCTGGCACATATTGCTCCTTCAATTTACTCAATTCCAGCGCCATCGCAAGTGAAAGAGATTTTTCCACAGCTGGACTCATGATCCAAGAGAGAAGAAGCCAACTGAAACCCGTGACAGTGGATGCCGTCCTTGTCTGCATAGTAATCTAAAGAAACACTAAATGGTGAGTTTGACTTGGCATGAGCCAGCCTTGGCTGTAAAGATACCAGTCTGTTAAAACATGTAATTAACTTTTGGTCTGTTTTGGCATCAGCCAGCCTGACCTTTCACATGCTTACGCACATTATAAGGCATTTTCATTTACTGTTACAATTGTTCCGCACCTCTGATACAATCATACCGACTAGGTGATATGAATGTAACATTGGACTGTGTGTACACCCTAAAATACATATGCATTAACCCAAACACACAAATTTTAGGAATGCCATTTTTCTCTCATTTTACCAGCACAAACCTCCAGTACAGCACCATAGTAAATATGGGAAAAAAAACAGCTAAAGCAACATGTTTTTTAAAGCCAAAAACTGGAACATTATGGACTGGCCAGTTCATTCACCCAATATGAATGCAGTTGGACATGTGTTTCATATGCTGAAGAGAAAACTTAAAGCAGCTAGCCCCCAAAACTAGCAGGAGCTGAAAATGTGTGCAGTATAGGCCCGACAGAGCATCAAGAGAGGATATACTCAGCACCTGGTGACGTCTATGAGTCACAGCTTTCAAACCCTCTTTGACTCCAAAGGATATGCGACAGTCCATGACAAAACATGACTACTCTGATAACATTAATATGTCCCGAATATTATGGTGCCCTTAAGTGTATAGTGTGGTAATTGAGACATGGTGAAACCAAAGTGTATAAAAATACACTTTAATAAAAGCTGGGAATGTGGACTTTTAAACCCTGTGAATTGTTTGATTACAAATCAGATTATTGGGACAAAACAAGAAAAAAAAAAAAAAGTCTTTGTCCCAACCATTATGAAGCTCATTGTGTGTATGCACACATGGAAGGGTTACATGTAATGAAATTGTGTATCTGTATGTAAAATGCAGAACAAATGTTGGGAAGAATCTTTCAGCAACAGTGCACCTTTGTATGATCTTTTGTGTGGGACTATTTTTAAAATGCAAATAAAACAGGAAGGCGAATCTGTTTTATTTGAGTTTGTTTTGCGATGCCAGTGCCTGAGGTATGGCTCATAACAGAACCGAAACATTACAAGGCAGAACAGCCTTCGACTGACAGGCTTTGAACAAGCTTTTTTGTTTAAATGTTTTAAATGTTCGTGAATTTAGAGCCTTGGGATTTTTTTCCGTTTTAGAAAAAGAATGATTTGGTGCAAAGTCATTCAACATAGCAGTCCTAATAAATGTAAATTGCAAAACTTTTCCTGGAAACATATAATTATTTCTCCGGGTGAAGAAAAATGATCCACGTGAGTCATAAAGCAAATGCTGAATTTCTATCCGTGGGTCTAGGGTCTGCAGAAATACACCTGTCTCTAGCTAAACAGAATGTGTAATTATGCAACATGACTCACTGTTGGAAGATTCAAGTTACACTTTGAACTCATCAATCCCAATTTGAATTTTGTCTACAGCAAACTAAAATCAATAGAAATCTGGTCCTGAAGCATTAGGGTTCACCTACAATCTGTTCTTTAACGTAGAAGGAATATTGGGCATCAACAAAGGAACTAGCACTCTTTCATTCAAGCAAGAAAAAAAAACACAAAATAATAATAATAATAAAAAACAAATAGTAGTGAGTCTAATTGTGCTACCAGTTGCCCCCTGGCTCACCCATCGGTCCCTCAGGCTGGCTATCTAGTGGATCTTCAGTGCACTGTGTGTGTATGGAAGATTTTGTCTGTCTACTGCGCTGGCCAGTGAAGCACACTCATGCAGTACACAAGCCTGATTTACATCTGTGCCGCCATTTAGTTACTCATTGGAGTAACAAAATATTCATCTTTTCTCATGTTATCCTTCAAACATGTTTGCAAGATATAACTGAGTTTCCAAACGAACAACAGAACAAACAAACATTTATATTAAATCAAGCTAATATTGTTAATATTCAACTGAACAATACAATTCAGGCTTTCTAGCAACAGATGCCTCATTTGATAACTAAGCAAGTTTCCTAACTTGACTGGCTACCTAGTCAGTGAAGGCAAACAAAAGTGGCTTGCTACAAAACCAGCTACCTTGCCTAGATAAATAATAAATGAAGTGATAGTCTTTCAACGCAATATGGGAGAATGAGAATCAGTACTGTTGGTGATAGTAGCCAATTGTCAGTTTGCATTACTCAGTACAGTCACAGCTGAGTAGGGCAATGGATTACTGCCACTGTGATTTTTTTTTCTCTCTCTCATTCGGTATCTTGTAACAAGAAAATTCACATACCAAGATCCTATTCTCATTGTAATGACATAATCTTGTTAAAAGAAAAAAAAGGCTTTCGTTATAACAAAAAACTTTTCTAGTTATAATCAGATTCTATTCTCATTATAACGACATACCAATGTATCTCGTTATAACGAAAACATTTTATTGGGGAAAAAAAATACTGGGCTGAAAAAAAAAGAAATTCTCACTGTGGCAACGATGTGCTGCCTTAGTTGAGGTTATCACAGGAAGAACTTCCCCCTGCAGAGCTCCTGTGTACGGTACACCAGAGAGAGATCATTAACTCAGAATTGAGAGGAGCTTTTCCACCGTATGAATGCTGATGATTGAATGATGGTGCTGTTGCAGGTCATTCAGTTTGTTTTTATCCAGTAGGAGAATACTTTCTTCATTCAAATTTGTATTCTTTGATGTATCTGACATTTCCTGCTTGCCTGCTTCTTATAGTCATGTCAGTGCTCTCTTTCCAAAGATAAAGAACAAATCAGTTATTCTGTCACGTACATCAGAGATTGAACTGACACGGGCTAACCTACAGCAAAAGTTTGAGCACAAGAAATAAATAAAAAAATCCCAAACGCACAGATGGTTAACCACAGCCCCGGTCGTGAGTCAGCAAATGTTACAGTGTTGATACGTGAACCAGGCCAAAACAACTGAAGAGTAACTTTTTCATTTTGCTTTAGAGCAAGTCACCTCACTTCTTCAAAGGAAAAGTTCCTTGCCTTACAAAGCAACACTGAAGTAAACAAAAAAAAGAAATTCATAATGCAATAATCACAGTCAGCTTTAAAATGAAAATTTATGCACTCATTGTACAAAGATAAATTTGAGCACTGACTTACAACCCTGCCCTAAATTACAGGTTGTTAGCTTCAAGTACAAAGTTAGTAGTTAATGGCCAGCACACTTACAAAAGATACCCTTTATTCAGATATGATGAGAATTTCGGACTGCTCTCTGTAGTAATAACTTTGAGTCCTCACTTCAGTCTTTGGCTCTCTTTTTTAAATCGATAAAAAAAACTGAAATGTACAAGAACAGCGTATTTTCCGGAACAAAATTAATTCCATAGTACCTTATTTTTTTTCTAAATAAATTCATCTATGCATTCATCTATACTGAGAGAGAGAGAGAGAGAGAGAGAGAGAGAGAGAAAATATAACAAACAACCAAGATGGAAGGATGCTGTAATTACCAGGAGTGCTGAGAATTTTCCTGAATCTTGCCCTCAGAAATGCTACGCAAACTTGACCACATGTTGTTCAAATATGTTAAATAAAATGTATCGATGCATCAGTTTACACATAACACGTTCTTTCTTTCCAAGAGAGATGATAGGTGAAGAAGGGCTAAAAAAACCCCACTATTTTGCTTTAGTTTCTTTTTGTAATACTTTGTTGTTGTAGCTTATTGATTTATAGCTGAGACCATGAAGGAGAATGGCAAAGCATTCTTTTATTTCCCTTCGTAGCCTCCTTGTGTAGCCTATACAGATAAATACACTTGTCGGAACTGGATAACTGTATCTCCCTGTGTCTGACCATTATGTCCCTCCCAGGGGTGTCATGTGATATGACAGCCCATATTTCAGTTTCATATTGGAACCATTAAAGACATGCAAACATCCAAACAGGGAAGGGTTAACTCTACAGTCCAGTTCTCTTGTAAAGGTAAAAGGGATAAAAGTAAAAATAAAAAAATAAAAAACTATTGTGTTGCATGATTGGTTTGAATTATGATGATTCTTACACATTATGGAACAGCTGGGGGATGTTATTTTAGAACTGTCTCCTTGGTAACGGAAATCAATCAACAACAACTCCAAAATCCACCAGGGAAATTTTTAGGCAGCATCATATTCAGAGAAGTACATTTTTTGGACTATAAACCTGCATCATATTCATTTTTTGGGTTTCAATGGTACAGTACATACAGTTTTTCTCAGTATTAATAAAAACAAAATTGACTTACATACAAAGAAAGTTATAGTTCTGACCAAAGTTTATTGAAAATGCTACACCCCCCCCCCCCCCCCTATTTTTAAGGTACAGTGTAGCAAGATTAAAACTGTATTTGTCTGCCCACATTGCGCTGATACATCACACTTAATATTAGATTTGTCACAAGGCCTGTGAGGGTTCTGAAATTTGCAGAGGACTGATGTTTTACCACTGCCCCCTGAGGATAGTTATGAGAGCACAGAGTGGAAAATGCAGAGGTGAATGTGCCACATAGAGGAAACTTAGCAGCTTTTGTCAGCAGAAGTGTCAGGAGAATGCAGCATTAGAATGCATTTTTTACTTCTTTTTTATATCTTGAAAAGCGATTAAAATTTAGACAGGCAGATGTATTCTTAGGTATATTTTAATTTCTGCAGTGAACCTCTCTAAGTATAGGTCATTATCTCCTTGTATACAAATATGTAAGTGCAATATAAGACAGAGATCTGGAAGACAAATTTTAACTGAAGATAAAAGTTTCAGTGAAGGCATACAATGTTTTTTTTTTTTTTCTATTCAAATTATACAGGTGATTGCTTTAATTACTCCACTTAAAACATGTCCTACCCCCAACCCGCATGCATTTGATCTGTTTTTAATTAGTTACATGAACATACATACATGGCATCCGAAATGCATTGATGCTACTACCAGCTGTTTACTGATTTTTCAGACATGCCTATGCCTGTACACACCAGCCTATTAAATATTTATGTGTTACTTTTTTTTTTCAAACACACTGATTTCTAACTCATTGAACAATTTTACTTGAGTTTGTGCTAGAAACACATCTGGATAGGGCTGGCAACTCAATTGCTATTCTCAGCATTACCCAACACAAACAGTAGTTTCTGAGGAAACTGAGATGTAAAGGTCTGTTCAGGTCAAAAAGTTATCACATGGCAAGATTGTTTCATAACATTTCAGAAGAAATTGTGTGCAAATTACCAAAGTGAACATCTGGTTGTGGTAAATCTTCAGCCCATAGTTAAAGAAAAAGAAGATGGATTAGCTCAGAACTCATTATGGAAACAGTCATTTAATGTGTTAAGCATCATTAGGATGTGGACTGTTTAGGCTTTAATTCTATGTTCCCAAGTTATATAGATTTTATCTTCTGCCATTCTTGTCTCTTTCTGATCTGAGGCTGGGACGTATAGTCAAGGGTTTGAGCCCCAGCCTGATCTACTGTCCTGTTCATAATAAAAGTCTGCAGTGGTGATCCAACCTCGGGCATCTAGCTGCGTAAAGTAACTTGCTAAAAGTAATGATACTAACAGGTCCAACAGAAAACAGGTGGACTGCGCATTGCTTTTCATCCCCTTGGTGAACTTCAGCTGACACCACTGAAGTAAAGTAATTCCAAGGTGGACTCTTGTTTTTGAATGATCCCTGTCAGCTGGTCTTTTTTGCTTCACTGTGTCTAGGCTCCTTAGCATCTGCCATTGCAGCAGCTGACTCGTAAAAAAAAAACACTTTGCTGGAATTTGATCCCAAGCCACAGGCTCTGTAGCCACATCCACCCCTCTCCACACAGAAAAGCATGCCATGCCCAGAAACGTCCTGAACACATTTTAGAATAACAAATACAGGCGCACAAATTTGGCTAAAGTGTGTAAAGACAGATTGCCAGTACATCATAGATCCTTAGCATTGATATTTTATAATATTTTCATAGTATTTCAAGTCTTTGGCCAGTAATTGTCTTGTTTTCTCCCCTAGCCCAAATGGAGGTTTTCTGATTTTGATAATTAGCCTTTGGATATATTCTGATTGGTGTATTTTAGATTTGTAATGTGTTATAGAAATTTTAAGCTGATATATCTCTTCTATGTATTCCACTGGTATGTAATCTTTGATTTGCAGTGGTAACAGAGCATGAAGAAACATAGGCTATTAACATAACATTATTTAAAGGTAGTATAAAGTAACTGAAACATATATCTGTAACCATCTATTGCAGTTTGGAAGTTGTAGGACTTCACAAAGAAATAAATAAATTGATAATGCACAGCCTAATTTGAAGGCAAGCCTTTGGTTACTATTTAAAGCTTGAAATAAAAATGATGCACTTCTTAAAAATCAAGTCAAGTACTACTGAGAGTTTAATAATGTATGTAATCTACTTTCTGGAACACCACCTTAAAAACCAACTTAAAAGTGACGTTCTCCAAATGGTGATTCAAATTGACGGCACCACAGGTTTGAAAATAACATCTGAAAGCGGGCAACATGAATCCCCTTTTGGCCTGATTATACCACATCTCATTATGTTGGGCACATGTTGACTTAATTTTGTTTCTTACTCCAAAGAAGAAAAAAGGACAACAAAAAGATAAACAGATCAAAATGATATAATATATATAACTTTACAGTCTACAGCTGTGCAATAGGTGTTAAGTGTAAACCACAACATAATTTATATTTTTCATAAAAGATACCCAGTCTGACATATACTCTAGCAGTTTAATTTTACACTGTATCAGTTGATTTTTTCCTGTGTGTTTAGCCAGCTGGTGGCCATTTTCAGAGTCGTTATGCTTGAATATGACATTATCTCATTTTTTCTTTTACAAATGTATTACCCAGCAGGCATCAGATGGTCTATTAATGCTGGTTTATAAGAACCATAAAAGTGATGAAGAAAAAAGGCAATTTAGCATTGTACCTGCAGACGAGGATGCATCCAGCACCATCTCAGTCCTGCTGTTTCATACATCCCACTTACTACTGGCCTTTAAGTTGAAATAAATCTTTTGGAAACTGCCTAACACATAAATATAATTACTTGAAAAAGCACATAAAACATTGCTCCTATGAAACTGCGATTGAGTTTGACATTTTTTGTGATGTATTATTTGCTTTGTTTTCACCTTGGTACACCTCTCTCTCTCTCTCATTGACTCTTTAGTGGGACAGCTGATGTGTGATGCTCACACAAATGCACTATAAAAAAAAATATGAAATCAACTCATATTTCAGCATATAATTGCTTAATCCAATACATTTACACAGCTATTACTCACCTGGACTTTTTTAAATTGAGTACATTTTAATAAATTATCCATAAGTTTTAATCATTGTCATAGGATTGTAAATGTATTCAATAATATTGTATGTCACTTTGTTTCCACATTTTTATTATTTCTAATCTACTCAATATCTATATAGAATAGTATGGATAGACAATTAGAAGGTGTCTAATCCTCACATATAGGCACTAAGGAATGCAGGGGCTATAAATATATAATACTGCATGCAGTTATCAAATGGTGCATAATAATTAAATCATGATTATGTTTCAGCACTAAATATTAAAATAATAACCAGTAACATAACATAACATATGTACATTCTTTGAGGTGGTAGGCTCAAACTCATATCCAAATAATCAGACCAATGATGAGGTTTAGTGAAATATAATTTTTTAAACAAACAAACTAACATGGCCAATTTAAATGTCTATCCCCACACTTTCCGTGTAAAACTAATGATAAGATTGTATATTTTGTTTCCATATTTGGTTGCAGTTATTGATAGTAGAATGGCGAGGTATAATTCCACAAGAATTTGTAGTTGCAGATGAGACTGCAGGGTGTGTGTTAAATGGATGAACTGCATGACAATGGTGGCACTTAGAAACTCTGTATGTCGTGTAGTTGTTGTGTATCATCTACTAATAAATCTATAACACAGCATTTGTTGTTTCCATTCATAGCTTGGTTGCCGGAGCACTGAATGTCTAAGTTGAGCAATCTCAGGATGCTGGTGTCTTGGCCACTAGGGGGCTTGTGCGAACAAGATCAATACAAAGCCGGCCAGTTGAAATCTGAGGTGAAAGAGGGTATGTATGTCACAACAGACCCCGTTTTCCCCTGTGTTCACTAATGTCACAATACATAACTGCTAGATATACAGCCTTACCATAGATTGTTCACCAGCCACATTAAAAACTGATTTTACCCTGAATATTAAATCATAAAACAGGTAAGTTAATGTTACAACTACAGCTAGTTCCAAAAGGAGAACTGATCTTCAGCTTCATTTCATGTAGATGTAGATGTGTACGATGATTAAAACCAAAGACTTCCCAATGAGTAATATCCATTAATATTCTGTCTCTTTGATTTCACTCATAAAGTACAATTCAATTATAATAAACATGTTATGGTTGGATTTATTCAACCAAAATCACTAAAATTCAATTTAAAATTAATGAATTCAAATATATTGAATTTAATTTCATATTAGGCCAAATTACTTGCATTCATATTTATTACTTATATGTTGCTTTTTGTTTTTTAATTTAATATTAATTCCCCCGATCTTACTTTTTACAGTGTGGTCCAAATATCACCTTTTACCAGGCACACGCCTTGTTCCAATGATTTTTCTCTCCCTGCTGTTGATGTTAAAATGCTTGTTTGAGTTCCACTGTGCAGCTCCACACAAATGCTGAGGGGCATTGTGCTGTATGCAACCTTTTCTGTTTTTCAGTCAATGACAACATGAATGTTATCCGTTTAACAAGGTAAACATGCCCTTCAGATCAATTTTTGTATTTCCTCTCACCATTAGACATTCCTCAGCACGAAGTGACTCCACATGACACCGTTCTAATAGGTCAAGCTCTCTCCGCAAGAATTCCTGTCCTCAGCCCTCAGAACCCTAGGACCCTTGGCCGAGTCACAATTACATTTTCCAAGTTAAGGAACAAAGCCTGATAGTGAAATGGTTAAGACATGCTATCTCCTGTCTGTTTCATTCATTGGAGCTGCAACTAGACACTGCAGTACATTCTGATTCACTTCTTTACACACATTTATGTACTTATCAATATATAATAATAATAATAATAATAATAATAATAATGAATAGTGTAGTGTGTCATTGTATTATGTGTAGTAATAGTCATTTGGTTAGTATCTAAAACTAATAATAACAGTACTTATAATAATGTAAAATTATGTTGTCTGAAGGTTCTTTTCTGCAGTGTATGATTCCTTTGAATAATATGATCGATGTAGTACACTTCCGCAAATAGTATGTTGTAACTCTCAGAATTCATGACCCATGCCATTACACAAGGGCATCTCAGACCATGAAAAATAATGTTTAATTCACAGAATAGTCACAAATAGACACATGACCACGAGACATATTTTCTGAATAATATCTAGCCATCAATAATTTGAAAAGTCAGCTGGCCGTGATAAGCTCACCACAAGTATCTTCAGAGTATCTCCAAGTAGAGGCAACCAGCACATTGTGTTTCTTCCCTGTCCTGCTTTCTTCACTTCTCCACTCACTTCACTTAGTCAGACTTGGATGGAACATTATTTATTTGACACACACAGTGCGCAATGTTCAACCTTGTGGGGAGGATCCCCAACTGTCACTTCAGAAAGCTGAGGTCATGTGATTGGGATTCTGGTCCCATGGACCCAAAAGCTGAATGCCTGAACATACTGACTCAATATCTTGCAGAAGAAGACTCATGGTGGAGTACATGTGGCATTTCACATATATATTGACATATATGTTTTAAAATAAAATAACCATGTGGGTTTATGATAAATTATTATTAATCATTCCCTGTTGATGCAAATATCAAATAGCAAATATATATATATATATATATATAGCCTAGCCCAAACCATGAAAAATAGCCCCAGACCATTATTCTTCCTCCACAAAACATTACAGTTGGCACTATGAATTTGGGCAGGTAGCGTTCTCCTTGCATTTGCCAAACACCGTCAGATAATGAAGCGAGATTCATCACTCCAGAGAACACGTTTCCACTGCTCCTGAGTCTGATGGCGGTGTGCTTTACACTACTGAACATTTGCCATTGAGCATGGTGATCTTAGGCTTGTCTGCGGCTTTTCGGCCATGGAAACCACTTTCATGAAGTTCCCGACGAACAGTTCTTGTGCTGACGTTGCCTCCAGAGGCAGTGAGTGTTGTAACCGAGGACAGTCGACTCTTACATGATACGCGTGTAAGCACTTGGCGGTCCCATTCTGTGAGCTTGTGTGGCCTACAGCTTCGCGGCTGAGCTGCTGTTGCTCCTTGACATTTTCACTTCACAAAAACACCACTTACAGTTGATTGGAACAGCTCTAGCAGAAATAATAAACACAATGTACTGCTATGACCTGGATATGGCCCTGATATGCAGGCTAACAAATTAGTACTAAATATAATAAAATTGTGGGAAATGTGGTGACTATATTTTCAGTCAAAGCTTGGTTTTATTTTCTAAAAAAAAAAAAAAAAGTCAGTAGACAATAAGAACAACAAAATGATATCTTGTTATAAAAACCCCAAAATGTGCAGCATTCTGTAATGCCGAGCAGTGTTGGAAGTGTGTTTGGTATGCTCGGTTCATTCTTTTACACTGTCAGTTAAGCCTGGTTTGAAGCTATCTGACAGCTCCTGCACACAAGTGCCTGCATGTGTCCATTCAAATTAGTTGTGTTAGGTCAGGGTCAAAAGTTCTGTGATATTTATAAAGTACATCAAGTAGGTAGCAGGTCCCATGGCACCATTGCACATTTCAGATTCAGAATTCCAAAACCCTTATTAACCCACAAGTGCTGTTCATCTGGAGCCCATTTATCCCCTTAGCGCACAAGCCAAATCTTGCCAATCCTTGCCCATTTAGGGGGTACCCTATTTAAAGCCTTATAACTCCAGAGAGACTTGAAAAATGGCTTAAATAAAGCAAGACATTTGTACAATTTACAATACTAACGCAGATTAGTTTATATTCATAATTTTGGAAGAAATAAAGTGCCACAATTGCAATTGTTTTGACAAAAAATCAAAAATGAATTTGCACTTTTTAAGTTTGCAATGAAATACTGAGAGGTTGCATATATACAGCAGGTTAAATAATGAGAAAGATATTTTTAACCTTCTCCCTTCTCTCACCCTAGCCAAGATTCCAACTTCTCGTCCAAAAATTTGCGTGATGGTGTGTATTCACATCACACAGATGTCCTAAAATGACCACTAGCACCACACAGCTGAAATAAAAATAAAATAAATACATAAACAAACAAAATAAAACAAACCTCTTCCACAGTATAATCTGAGTCACAGCATGCAAGGAAACAGCAAAGATGTTAGTCCACCCTCCCTGATTCTTCTGAAAGCTGCCATTAGCTGCTGTATATTTTGTTTTGTAGTTCTGTATGACACAGCATACTAAATAATTTTATTTCCAGAACTATCCCATTCTAAACTGTTCTAAATTCAACTAATGTATTGATGATGTACATTCAGTAACACAGCTTTGTTAAAAAGAAGTATAAAGCAGCTAAATTATTCACACAGTGCCAGTAAGTAAAAAACAACAAGTTGACCAAGCATGGCTCCTGTATCTTAACACTTTAGGAGGAAATACAATTGATGTGAGAGAGAACAGATATGACTTGTAACATATGCATGATAAAACATGATTATATTCCTGCAATGCTTCCCAAAAAGTGTCTCAAGAAACCATAGTTTTGTTGTCACTTCCATAGTGCTGTGAGTAACTACTGTGAGTATTGGATTCTTTCCACACTATGGAGAGAAAAGCTATTAATGCATTAATTTTATTAAGCCTGCTGAACCTTTGACTCAGGTGAGTAAGTAAATCTAATTTAAATTCTATGTGTAGACAAAGCACCATGGTAAGTTGACTGAATGCCTCCTGCATATTAGGGAGATTTCATTGACCTCTGTGAAACTGCCCATTAGCCACTGGGGCAGTTTTAAGGCCACATACTTTCCTTGTTTGTGTGTATTTCCTTTGAGTTATTCAGACTTCTACACAAAAGTACATCAGAACACAGATAAAAGGGAAAAATGCAGTAGTCTTCTGGTAGAACTACTGGCACTAGCATAACATCGCTGTAAAACAGTATTAAAATCATGTTGAACAAAAAATCTGAAAATTATTGAAAAGCACCTCCCCCCATGTTCTTATAATAAAAAGAGTTAATATATGTATTGGATATAGCTTTGTAAGACTTCAAAGATTAAAGAGCACGTTGGAGTATAGGACGGGAAAGTGAGGTGCACTGATCCTGACCTCAGTCTGAATAAGTTCTGCATGGGCTCTTTATTCAGTACTCAGTACTCAGTACTCTACCTTTGGAGATCTTTTAGCATGGAAGAGAGTGTTTCTCATGACTCAGCATTGATTTTAACAACAGTGTTTTTCATTTTATATTTCTGATATAATGCACAGGGAACATTTTTTTATTTTTTATCACAGTCTCAATTTCTAAAAGCAAATCAATCCCTTTTATAGTATTGATCTTAGGAGTGGAAATGGGATTCTGTTTAGTTCTCTCTCCTGGAGCTAGCCATCATCCAGGAGGTCATAATCACTCCAGCACTGCACTTTCATCGGAGCCAATCAATAGCGACCTTTAGTTCTTCAACCTGAAGAATGCTCTAAAATTGTCTTCTCCACTAAACCACCTACTGCGGTGGTGCCATTTCAGAATGTTAACATGAGTACCAGTCACAAAATGTCTTCGCATCCATGAAAAGTGTGTCAAACAAACAAGTAAAACAATCCAAATCACATTGTTAGAAGAGCTCCATTACTTAAGTTATTAGTCACTTTCTAGACATGCAGCGGAATATTTCAGTCACACTCTTGTTTTAATGGTAGAAAAAAGCTTTTCCTTTTGACATTGTTCCCTGGCACAGTTCATTACAGTGCAATGTGCTCACTCACCCTCTCAGCACCCAAAGTTCAGCTTGGGGTCTTTTTTATTTTCCTTAGGTAATAACAAATTGATGAATGCTGAAAATGTCACTTTCCGAGTAACTCATTTGGGAAATGGAACTCCATGCTCTAAATGTGAATTCAGATCAGATATTTGATCAATTACTGTCTATAAAAGATTTTCTCACCAGCTAACACTTTCACATCTTCTGGGAATGCACTGTGATGTAACCTATTACACTATATCTCTGACAGTCAGCTGCGTTTGGATGCACAGCCTAGCCTGAATCATCTTCATTTGGGGATGGCAAGGTACCTGCATTTAATGGAAGCATTATAGTCTGTCCTGTGTGTGTGTGTGTGTGTGTGTGTGTGTGTGTTTGTGCCTGTGCCTGTGCATGTGCATGTGTGTGTGCATGTCTGTATGTCTGTCTGTGTGTGTGTGTGTGTGTGTGTGGAAACACATCAGTGGCTCATGTAAATACACTGGGGAAGTGAAAACACTTGAGCCACAGCTGTACTTTCACAGTGTGGGCGAATTACTATATGAGTGATCTGAGAGGTATAATTACAGAATCCATCTTTGAGGAAAAAAGTGGAAACATATTTAACCATACAATACCTCTGGGGTTACTGACCCTGGTCCTGGAGTGTCTCAGGGTTCTCTGGTTTCTGTTGTCCCTCAGAATATAATTGGTCACCACCTAAGGCAGACTATTACACAAAGAACTTGCCTTGACCATTTTCTGTTTTCCTTGGTATGAATTGATTGCAGATTTTAAGGTAAGAACAAAAACCAGCAGACCCTGCGGCTCTCTCGGTTTTTGTCCAAACCGTACAATCGACCCCATGGTATGTCACTTAGCTAATTGTGGGCCTGGGGAATCTGTCTGTTTGTGGGAGGAGATCTTCAACTCTCAGTCTGCAGCTTTGAAGCACTCCTCCAACTCAAGGTTACACTCAAGATCTAGGTCAGTCATTTCCTAGCTGAAAAGACAGTTAGTGCTGATGTCCTGTACTTACACTACCTCCATTTTCAATTGTTCATCAGAGATGATCTTAAAACATAAAGTACAGTTACAGCCAGCAGAATTTTCATTTTCATATGCAGCACTTGCCTTTAAGATGATTTTTTTTTTTTTCATATCAAGGGTAATTGTTAAATTCCCTGTGGATAATATATCCCCACAAATGCACAATATTCCTGACCCTGCGGCTGATTTGCAAAGTGTTCTGCATTGCCACACCTCATAATTATTACTGCTGAAATGGCTGGAGTCTAGAAAGGACTGTTCCCAGACACCCCCAGACTGGATTAATTAGGCTTACAAGTGTGCCATCTAAGGACTCAGAATGCAAATGCAAAGGTAAAAGGAATCTTTAGGGCTAAAGTGATCTGAGAGATCAAATTTAATTCATATTCAGCATTCAAATTAACTTTAGTGTGTATTCCTTAGGTACTGTGTGTGTGTGTGCATGCATGTGTGTGTAACCTATACATCTTATCTGTCTTAGAAGGAGCCTTTTAAATAGGAAAATAATAATAATGGCAACAGAGGGTTTGTATAAAATTGTGAACGTATTACACCTGGCTTTACCTAACAGTGGTCTTTAATATAATCCAAGTTTTGTTTGTTGTTTTTTTTTTTCTCAACACAAAGATTCAACAGTGCATTAAGAGTGAATGACATCCAATCAGTTCAAGAGTTAGTTCTGAACACATGGATACATACACAAAGAAACCCCAACTTCTTATACTTTACACTTATGGCTGTAACAGTGTACCTACAGCTCAAATTACTCTGTAACTACAGTTTTAGGTACACTGTAATTACTACATACAGTATGTACATGTTACAACATTTTACTTATGCCTGTAAAATCAATGAGCTAACTTAAACTCCTACTTCATGATGTCCACTACAGATATTCAAAGTTCAGCATTAAAATGTGAACCTTTTTTTAACAACAACCTACTTCTGTGATTAGTGTTATTGCACAGTTATTAGGGTCCCTTAAAATGCAGCAGAACCTTCTTCTCTAATCAATTGCCAAACCATGTGTCATTAAGGTTAGTTATGTGACAAAAGCTTTAAAAAAATAAAATAATTTAATAGCTTCTGCTTTTATAGTTGTGACCTTTCCAATCAAACTTATAATAACTTGAGACAAAGCAGGATTTAGTACTGAGAAAAAAATGGTGAAAAAGAGAAATATGTCATTTTAAGAAAGTTTAGATATGAGTCTGCCCAGAGATGGTTTGATGTTGTTGGAACACATTTTCATCTCAACTCGTCAAATATTGCAGCTTGGGCAAGGGCTCTTCCCGTCATTATTCGACGCGTTGTATAGACTTGGGAGTCCTCGGCTGACGAGTTCGGTAGCCCATTGACTACTAGGCTACTGAAATAAACTACGTCACCCAGCATGCATTAGCCTAGGTTTATGTTGATGTTTTTAAAATAATTTTTCGTGTAGCCTATAGTATTAAAATTACATAATTGCTGGTATATTTCGGTATATGTGTATGTGATTTTAAGTAATTAAATTCAAATAGGTCACAATAGTATTGATTATCTACAAATACGAGCGCCAAATTTGCGCTGAGGATCAGGCTACTGTCTGTCCATAGCGTCAAAATCCGCCAAAGTGGTAATTAAATTCAATGGGCTACCTCACTCATCAACCAAAGACGCCCAAGTCTATCCAACGCATCGAATAGTGACGAGAAGAACCCTTGCCCAAGTTTCAATATTTGACGAGTTGGGATGAGAACGTGTTGGTTGTTCACATCATTATAGAGAACGAATGGTTTCAGTTTATTTTGTACTGTTTGCTGGGCGTTCATTTTGTTAATGCAATGGGAGGGCTTACACAAATCGATCAATAACAATTTAATTCAGACAAACAGCCATGTAAGCCGTTTCCGTGGTCCTCTGGTATTGTGTAATATACCTTAATGGATAATGATGTGTAAACATTACTTATTTCTTTGTAAGATGACTGCCAATTAGATAAATGCTTACAACATTTCACTTTTAATCTCTCCCCCACACCAAAACAAAAAGACAAAGAAAAACCTAAACCAGTGGAAGACTAAGCAGGGCTGTTTTCTGTTTGTTGCTTGTTGGTTTTGGTCTTTTTAATTTTACAGGTACAACAATGCAGTTGACTGAAGAAGCAGCCTTAGAGGTTTTATACAGCTTTGTCCAGTTGTTGCAATGCCATGTACATTCCCATTTTTACAGAAAATGTTCTTACTTCTGACAATTGCTGACATGCTGATGAGCCCTTCATCTTTCACTGTACGTTTCTGAGTGCACATCCTCCCAATGTTACCGAAGGGTGTGATTGAACAATTACTATAATTAAACAATTATTATAATTTTAAGTGACAATGCAATTTGGCTGAGGAAATGGAACACTGGCTGCGTTGAATTACCAATAACCAATTGTGAAGGCATAAGCATGCAGTGGTGGTGTACCACCCTTTGTCAAACTCATCAGGAGATTGGCTGTAATTAGTGTGCTGTCATTAGTCTGTACCTGGGTTATGGTATCGGGGGAGTAAAGGTTTGAAATCCAGTATGTGAGTCCACAATTAGAATTAGTTGAAGATTATCAAAGTATATATATGTATATATTTAATATTGGCTTTTATGTCATTTTTCAGACTTTTGTACCCAGTGTAATTTACTCCAGAGGAGAAATAATTGTTTGTCATACTGGCTTTATTCTGAGCAGAAAAATTTACCTGTCCATTTCTGTGATAGAGAGCTCAGTCACCTGTGACATTGCGTTCCTCGACTCTTCTGTATCCCTGACCTCATTACCACTGGGGAGAGGGGAGCAGAGACTCACTTTCAGGGCTGTGCACAAATTTAGTGTTGAGCTGTATCGGCTTCTAGTTGTAAAAGAAGAACGAAATTAATAGAAGGGTTTGAAAATCCCCCATACAAATCGACCCCCATCACTGCAGTGACATTTAGACAGCTGATATATGAGTTCGAATAGAGCCTTGACGTCTGCCCATGATAGACGTTTTGCCAACTCAAAAAAACCTTGCCAAATTTCTCCTTCACAAAATCAAACATTCTAAATGCTGGCAGGTACCCAGTCTGAAAATTCCTTGTTCCACTAAGACCCTTTTTTTCCCAACGTTTCATTCTTCCTCTGTCTTTTTTGTGGGGTGGGTATGTGGGTATCTTCCTTTGACAGGATGGAACATCAATTCAATAGACAGGTATAGATAACAAAAATGGCACCTAGGGAACAGCAGTAAAACATGACAGGCAGTGTGCGAGAGTATATCCTAAAGGCTGTAAAGTTAAACACAAAATCTTACAAAAAAAGTATAAAAATCTGTGACATGACTGGAAATGGTTAAACTGTTTCCATATTAAAATAAATAAATAAAAAGAACAACACCAACAGAAAATGTATCATGAAGATGGTTGGCAAAAGGCAAATAGTCGCAAAAAAAGGTCTGATGAAGAGCAGGTAATTAAAGATGTTTTGACATTTGATCTTTTGAGAGCAGTAATCTGTCAATGAGAGAGGGCGTTAGTGAAACCAATAGCAGCTGTAGACAGGGGAATTGCTTTAATTAAGAAGTGAGGTGCAGTTAAGAATAGCTTCTTCATTATACTTCGGATCATTCTAGATTTCGATCCTAGGCAAATTGGTTGAACCCTACCTTCTTTACCGCAATTAGAGGGAAGGATTTTCCTCATTTGTACCATGTGTGTGGAAAAAAAAAGCAATCAGGTGACAGATATAGAATGGAATGGAAACCTACAATCATACAAATCAGCCCTGAAATTGGCTTCGAGCTGTCTGTCCTTGAGAAATTGGTGTGGACTGTGTCAAACACCATTGCCAATTATTGTGAAAAGCTCTTGACACAATGACAGTCCACAGGTAGAAATGGTTCACCTCTACATTTTCAATGACATTTTCCCATAAAAGATAAATCTCTTCTCCCACTGTGATATATAATATGTGTGTGACAAAGGGCTTTCATTCACAAATACATGAGAAGCTAAACCGTATGTTTATCCCTTCAAATAAGCAAATGCATGACAGTCTCCATGCATTGCTAGCCAGAAAAAAATAATAATATGGTGGTGCAACTAAAGGATGAAATCATCCAGAAACACAGCAGAAAAGAAGGGAACCACACTTACACTTTTATGTTAGTAGTTCATGTTTTTAATTTTTTTCCTGTAGCGATAACACCCTTATGCTATTGTAGGTTATTATATTGGAATGAGGTTGGGACTGAACATGGGAAGGTGGGACTGTGGTGTATAGTTTCAAGGTTGCTAGGTGCCTTGCTACATAAGTACGCAAACGCTTGAAGCTATGCAAAGTCAGTTTCACACATCGTTGCGTTCTAAAATGGGTCACCTGAAATTCTCAATGCAACCCAAGAGCGAGCTGCAGTATCAAGCGCATCAGCGAGGGGCGCTATAGCAGGCAACAACAGGATGAAGCAGTCTTCTTTGCTTTGTGCTGTCTTCCGCTTAGTTTATTCACAACTGGATCACCTCCTTGAGGACTTGAATGTGGTACCTCCACAGGACATACAGTAAGGAGGCACACTGAGTATGTACAATCGGGCTGTGCTTTTGCAGTGCGTTGGCCTGGCATTGTCATTTGTGTTCGCGTACTTGCATAGGGTATGTTTCCGGCCTTTGGCTTACCTGGTTTAACTCATTAATATTAGTATTATACTTAGTATTAGTAGGATTATTTTAGTACAGGCATGGTATATTTGGGGTAGCACAGTTGTGTAGTGAATAGCTCTGTCACCTCATAGCAAAAAGGTACCAAGTTCAAATCCTGGCCCAGGTCCATTGTGTCTGGAGTTTGCATGTTCTCACCGTGTCTACCGGGGCTTCTTGTGGGTACATCCTTTACCTCCCCCAGTCCACAGACATACAAGTTAGGCTAATTGGAGATTCTAAATTGCCCATAGCTAAGAATGTGTGAGTGAATGTGATGGATTTGCAACCTGTCCAGGGTGCATTCCTTTCTGTCACCCACTGCACGAGTTAGCAGTTTAGAAAATGGATGGACGGACGGATGTTGTAGTGCTATCACTGTACATTTTTATCAACTTTAATTTGAGCTGTGGGCTTAACCAAAGTGAGCTTCCTTGCAGAAATAAATATACATATATTTTTTATTTTGTTTTTTTGTTTTTTTTCGATAGGGATAGACAATGCACTTGCCTTCATTCAATCAGCATTTGCCCCTAACCTTGACAAACATGTGCAAGTATTGCATTTTTCAATGTAAAGGATTTTGTTATTACTTTTGGTGATTGATGAATTTGTCAAACAGTTGCCTTTAATTGTAAGATTGAGATTCAAAGATGAAGCCAAAAAATACTTGTTCATCATGGCAACCACTTTTGAATTATAAAGTATTTGATTTGGAGTTCAGTTGTCAACATCTTTGTACACTGAAACCTGAAGCTGAATATGTTGTTTTCTAACATATTTAAACAATTGTACCCTCCCACCCCCCGCAAAAAAAAAATAAAATCTATGAAGCTTGTTAAATATGATGTTAATGCCAAGCTAAGACCACAACTGTGATAATTGTCTTGTCTGCCACCCACAAATGCTTATCAAGTGGATCATTTTATTCCCTCTGGATAAAAAGCACTGTCCAATAATATGTTCCAATTTCTTGTACAATTTAAAATAACAATGTTTTATTGATTGATGACTGAAAAAAGTATATATATATATATATATATATAGTCGGAGGTTTGCTGGTTTGATCCCTCGCCCTCTCACTACAGAGTTCCAAACTACCTCTGTAAACAACGTCAGCACAAAAAGCTTCATGAAATTGGTTTCCATGGCGGCACACAAGCCTGAGATTACCATCCACAATGGCAAGCATCGGCTGATGTGGTGTAAAGCACACCGCCATTGCACTCTGGAGCAGTGGAAAGGTGTTCTCTGGAGTGATGAATCACGTTTCACTAATTGGCAGTCTGACAGATGAATCTGGGTTTGGTGCAATGCACAGTGCCAACTAATTGCCCGAATAGTGCCAACTGTAAAGTTTGGTGGAGGAGGAGTAATCACCTGGGGCTGTTTGACTCACAGCAAGAAGGTCCTGGGTTTGAATACCGGCCTGGGCCTTTCTGTACAGAGTTTGCATGTTCTCCCCATGTCTGCGTGTCAACTGGAAAGCCTTCCAAGATGAATGAAGACTGTTACAGCAGCAGTGTCTTCTAGTTTTCTACAGAAAAATCCACTTTGAGTCTTCTTTTGAAAGATCTCGAGCCAGTATGTTTAGGCATTCAGCTTTTAATTTGTTTTACTTTCTATAATTTTGACGATTGGCTTATCAAGCAGATTAAATGTGTGTGTGAGTTTGTGTGTGTGTGTGTGTGTGAGTTTTTGTGTGTGTGTGTGTGTGTGTGTGTGTGTGTGTGTGTGTGTATATTGTTGTGTGTGTGTGTGTGTGTGTGTGTGTGTGTGTGTGGTGTGTGTGTGTGTGTGTGTGTGTTGTGTGTGTGTGTGTGTGTGTGTGTGTGAGTGTGTGTGTGTGTGGGTGGTGTGTGTGTGTGTGTGGTGGTGTGTGTTGTGTGTGTGTGTGTGTGTGTGTGTGTGTGTGTGTGTGTGTGTGTGTGTGTGTGTGTGTGTGTGTGTGTGTGTGTGTGTGTGTGTGTGTGTGTGTGTGTGTGTGTGTGTGTGTGTGTGTGTGTGTTTATGTGATTCTCTCTTTATTGTCTGGGTTCATTTTATCCAGTGGTGTGAGACACAATTAAGGAGGCTCAGCCTAATTTATACCCAGTGGTGACATACAGGCACTGAGTCAGAAAAATAGATAATTACCATTCAAAGAGATGGCAAAACTAGTTTAACTGACATTAATTAGTCAAACATTGTAAAACTTTGCTTGAGAATCCCTCATCCACAAAAACTGAAATACTACTGTGCTAATTGGCTCCATTTTTTGCTGTTGTATTTCAATGACACCACTTAGCTCCCCTATCAATGGACAAGACCTTGGTAGAAGGTCTTCATTGTCCAACGTAAAAAAGGTAGAGATGAGGGTAAAATGAACTGTGTTTGGTATCTTATTTGGAATTTGTGGACACCATATCTGCAATAGTTACCTGTACTTGTGCTTATTGGGGAAAGTGAGGGTGGGTGTCATATGGTAAAATGATTAGGGAACCATTCAAAAGTTGTAAGTTTGATTCCCAAGACGGATCAACTGTTGTAGTACACCCAAGTAAGGTATTTAACATAAAGTGCTTTAGTAAATAAGCAACTCTATGCATGAATTACATAAAAAGTTATCTGTATAAGTTACTCTGGCTAACAGAATCTGCTGAATATAATTGTGTTCACTTTTCTAGTTAAGAAAAAAATGTGGTTTGCCTCTTAGAAATAGAGACTATAGGAATATTTAATCAAGCATGTTCTGACAAAATAGTGTTCTTAATGGGGGAAATTAATATAATAATAAGATATGAAACGGATATACTAAGGATGGGAAATTAGTCAACGGTAGCCACAAATATATTTAAACATTGATGATAGATATAAGCTTGCCTAGGCAATAAATGTCTGGGGATCTGTAATAATAATAATAATACTAATAATAATGTGATTATTGAAGTGTATAGTTTGTCATAAACAGACCTGTTGTAGGATTGACTGCTTGTTTTCTGTCTTTGCGATGTTTCAGCCAGGTTCTGACATGTTATTCCACAAATTAAGGCCATTCTACATTCAAAGCTTCCATCACATCTACACATACATAAATTGTTGTTGATTGAGGTAATTTTGTTTAGCTCATCTTGCCTTCCATTACATCTCCTTTTGCTTTTTTGGCTTACTGCCTGTTCGTTTTTAATGTCTGATTCCTATAACGGAGCCACAGAAAGAGACCTCATTTCAGAATTACACAAGATCAATTCCAGCAACTCTCTGATGGAGATACATTCAGCATTCATACTGTCAACTGTGAAGACAAGGGTACCCACTCGCTTGAAGGAAATGTAATGGCTGTGATAGATATGCAGGGACAGTGCTATTTATTACATTAACAAGATGTTCATAATTTATTTAGATAATTATTGGTAATGATTTATTGCAAGCATGCCTTAAGAAGAATGAATCACCTCCTGGAAAATTCAACGGACCTCTTGTGTCCTCTGCCAGCAAATCACCATCACAAAGGTTATAGTGGTCGTTACTCAAATTTCCCTTTCTCTACCCTGGGAAAGTGCATTTATTGATGAATTCCAACTCATGGATGATGGAAAAAAAAGAAAGAAAAAAGATTGGCACATTGCACACAAAATATCTATTAAAGAGCTGAGGACTAATTTTGAGGAAGGTTCAAGTTGCTGTACATCTGAAATGCTTTTATCGGTGTATTATGGTGTGTTGTCATGTGACCCCTTTAGGCACTCTTAAATTCATTTTAAATTCCCTGACAGCAATGTTAATGCTGCCAAGGCATATGGGGCTCGCCAGAGCTTTCACAATAAGCACAGTATCAGGTTTCATTTCTATTTGCCCTTTCCACCGCCTTCAACCCTAGGCACTTCATAAGTTGTGATGAGAAAAAAAAGAGAGAAACAAATCAGGAGAAACAAATCAAGAACAAACCATATAAAACCTTAGAATCAGAGTCCTTAGGGCAGCATAAGTTTACTTAGTTCAAATGAAAAAAAAAACTGCTCTACTTTCCAGCCAGCTGACTCTGTTGCCATGGTAGCACCATACAAAGAAATCTCATCAGAACATAGGGTACAGTGCATGTCTCACTTGAACATGAAACACTTGCAGTTACTGTACAGGGTGTGACACCTTCCACTGTTCATAAAGTTGACCTTCCACTGATTTTGTCTGCTTTTTGTGTTTCAGACACATGTAAACCCTTGGTAACAATAGGTTAATAAGCATAATCTTCAGACAAGGATTCCATCAGTTCATCAAACAATATGCAAAGAGGCTGCTGTTTTCCTTATTCAGTCACAACCAAATTGACATGCAAATGGATGCTTCAATTTTACAATGATTATTAAGACTACAGACTTCACTTTTTCCCCATCTGTGTTTCAGCTGCTAAATCTGAAGAGGCTGGCTGTGTCACCATAATTAGCCTATGATTAAGAACTCGCTACTCTCTTGTTCTCTAATTTTCAACAATTGTGCTGTGAAGCAACATTATGAAACCTGGCTGCAATTCTGCTCTTCAAATATATTTCAAGATTTGTGTACATACAACATAACAAAGGATACAAAGTTGACTTATACTGTTCATGGATGGATTCAAGGGTTGTTTTGGACCATTTGACATGATTGACACGGGTGGCAGTTTAAATGCATTTATGCAAATATAATGTAAATATGATCAGAAGCTTCTTGATTACTGTAATTAAAATCGTAGTCACACAATTGTGCAATTTTGCCATGCAATATATAATCACCCCCACCCCCCATTCTTTAAATTTGTGAGCAAAAAAACATTTAAAATTTTTTTTTTTAATAATTAACAGGGCTGCACCAAACAATATGATCTGGGGCATTTGGTATTTAGCCCATATTACTGTTTCTAGTTTGTGGATACACATACATGAGGAAACTGTATACCACATGTAAACCATGTATACCACAATTTCCTTTGGCTATTTATACCACTACTCGCATTGTAAGAAGTTACACTGCAGTGAAAAATCAGCGTTTTGGCCAGCTGCCATGCACAGTCAGAATGAAAATTGAATAGGCTTTGCTATTGAATGTGAATGTGGTTGTTTGCTAATGTTTTCTATTGATCGCTCTGTAGTAGGTTCGCCAGTGTCCTGGCAGATATCCCAATGCTGGCTCTCTCAGACTGCCCGTAATAGCCTCCCAGCTTAACTGGGTTAGTAACCGCTCCCTTTTCCACCTCATCTCCGCTGCTGGTGCGTATTCAGTGTTCTGGCAGAGCAAGGCTGATGTGCATCACCCAGATGGAGTAGACGCTACAAGTGAATTAAAAAACAGTGATGTTGGGGGAAAAAAAATAAAATAAAAAAAATAACCCCTCTGGCCATGAAGCAGAATACATGTTCATGGGGAATGTGGCACTTTGTGAAGTCACAGCCATTTTGTGGAGTCAAGCTGAATTCTAAAGGGAAAAGTCCTGTGTACTATCTGTTATTGGTTTAAATGTGTAATTATGTATAATCCATGCTGTCTGTGAAGGAAACGGAATATATGGAATAACATATACGGCCAATGTACTGCCACATTGAACAAGATTTGGGGAATATACAAATTATTGCCACATGTATGCATTACTAAATTGTTTTTAAGTATAATTTAGTCAGAACCCTGATAGGAAAAATATTTAGTTGTATTTTTCAAAAAGTTGTATGTATATATAATATATTGCAGCATATTCAATTTATGGTAACTTCATAAATTCCTCAATCGACCAAAACAGCATGCAGTTTTGCTAAACAGAAAGCAGTTTATGATTGCTTTCATAAAATGCAAATGCTGAGCACTTTTTTGCAAAACAGTGAAGTGAACTCTGTACACTTGACATAATAATCAACCGGATGAGTCTTGTCAAACAAAATGGGTTCATTTCTTCACAGCATTTAACAATTACACACGGGTGAATCCCTACTTAACATGTGCTTATTGCTCACTTGTTCAATCATAAAAATACAGCTTGCAATCACATATAAATGAGGTTGCCAGTGAGTTGGTATTTTCATGAGAAATGTGTCGAGACAGAGGTCACAGAAAAAGAGAGGAAGAGGGACGGAAAAGGGGTCAGTATACACCAGCGTAACGCAGCGTAAACATCAAAAGATGGAGCGGATGTTTACAATGATGCACACCGGTGTCATCAACCTTGAGATAAAATAATCAGTTTTCAGTTTGGAAGGTCTGGGGAAAAGGTAAAGATCAATCGAAGGTGCAGTGTGTAAGTTTGGAGAAAAGAGCAAGAGAGAGCTGGATTTTGAAAAACATTCCGCCACCTCCCCCTCCCTCCAAACACATACACATGTGCTGTCTGACAAAACTGGTAAACAGTGTTTCCTGAATGACAATCAGGTTGGATTATTTAGTCATAAAGTGCCAAGTTATGAGGTTTGGGGAGCTTATTTTTTGAAATGCTTTCATATTCTTAAAGTCTTTTTGAACTAATCGCCTCCCTTTCACTGGGTTAAAGGGAAACAAAGTAGATTTATGACATTTTTTTTCCCTAGTAACAATTATGTACATGCTAATAAAAACAATATGGAGACAGCCAAAAGGAACTCAGAGGATACTATTTTGTTCTTTTAATACATTTAGCAAAGTTTACATGCTGTAAAGATATTGGTTCTGACAATTAAATTATGTCCATAAAGGGTTCTGCTTAAGGATTATCTTTTTTACAAGATAGTGCTGATAAAGCATCAAATTTGCATATTATGCATGTGCAGCCAGTTGAAAATGATTACTGGTATCCTACATTCAAAATGCAATTTCCACTCATCTCAGGCAGAATCCTCAAGTTGTCAATCATGTCGGTGAAGAAAATGGAAAAACCAATTAGGTTAACAAAAACTTAAGATAACATGGAAAACAGAAATTGCACAGCATCCCAAAAGTCCAAAATTACTGTTGGCTGTGAAAAAGAGCTGCACCAATCTGAGAAATTGTCTGTTATAGCTAGCTAGCTAGGGTACCAAAGTATCCTTTAGGTAAATAATATATGTGGCAATAAAACAATCGCAACTATAACAAAATCTATGAGCATGCAGTAAAGTTAGTCTAGCGTTATTTTACAGTCACTCTTGCAATCAATCTTTAGAAAGGTGTTGACTATTGCCAGTATTTTGTGATCATGTAGCTAACTAAAAGCTTATGAGTTATTGCACTTTTAGAGGGTAGTACAGTAACAGTAGTAAGAAATCCCAGGCAAGACATAAAATACTGCTGGCTGACTGCAGAAGGCCGAAAGGAAGCCTTGTGGTAATGCACATTCCCATGTTGATTAACGGCCTTATTGGCTCTGATAGTCAAGATTTATTTGGCTGGTGCAGTCTTGACCAAGATAAAGAAGTTACCCAAAACTCGTTAGCTGACACCAAATTGCAACAACGGCGATACCCACAAACTTTCAGCTTCATGCGTCATCACACATTAGCCATAGAAACTCTATGTGTGATGTCATCGTATATTACTCCTAATTTTTTTTTTTTTACCTCCTTGGTCAAGAAGTATTTTAACTTGAGTCGCCACTACACTACCACTCACGAAGCAATGATAAAATAAGTACAGTGGAGCAGCTAGAGCCGCTATTGCCGTTGAATTGAAAGTAAAAAAAAAAGAAAGAGTGTGAGGTAGGATATTATAATGAAGTCAGTTCCTTATTTTCACTAGAGCTGTTAACAAGGAGCTGTTGAAAATGGTTCCCTAGCATGGCACCACAAAGGAAGAGGATATTTTCCACACAGTCACACGAGTTGTAAATGAACCCAGGGGCTTTGCTAAACTGTCAGCTCTACCGATTAAGCACCCGCAATGACTGTCCACTGGATTCGCTGGGCTTCTGCAGTGGAGTGGTGTTGAATGCCCAATGCTGCACTGTGTCATACATCAGGCAAGTAACATAGCTATTTATTTATTTAATCATTTAATGGCAAGTGACGGTGATCTCTGCTTATGGAGATTTATGATGCACACAGAAGTCAGATGGATGAGCGGTGGGAAATGTTTGGAGAAGTTTTTGTTGCTCTGTGCACTGAAATCCCTCTTCTTGAAGGACAGTATCAGATGCGATACATGTGCTTACTGCAATAAAAACCCAGGAATACAGAATTTTCTCTGTGACATGGCCTTCCTGACAGATATTACTCCGCACCTGAACCGCCAACCACAAGGTGGTATGCAGTTGCAAGGACAATATCAAACAATGTCAGGCCTCTATACGCACATGAAAGCCTTTCGTGATAAACTTGCTCTTTTCAAGGACTGATTTTCATCCAAACCTCTGAATTTGATGCACTTTCCTGCCTGTGAAGAGACGTGCAAAAATGTCCCCGAATGTGAGAAAATATTTATGAAGTACAGAGTAGAAATTGTACAGAAGCAATTCGAAGAGCGCTTCCAGGAGTCCTGTGCATTGCGGCCTTGCATGGCACTATTCACTGACCCCCTTACCACTGCTGTCAGCGAGCCGACTCCCAGAGCTCCAGCTCGAACTTCGTGAACTTCTATCCGACCCCTTCTTTCAGACAGTGCAATGGAAGGAGAATTGCATTTAGGAAACCGCTGCCTGAGTGCCGTTTTACCCTCCTCACAGGTTTTGCACTGTCATTGGCCAGCGTGTTTGACACCACTTACATTTGTGAGAACAACTTCTCAGCAATGAAGCACGTCAACTCAAAAGAGAGAAACGGACTGACAGATGAAACTCTGTTACAGCTCATGCAGGTTGTTTGTACAAATACTGAGACTGACATTGAGTCTATTGTGTGGGTGCAGGAGAGGCCACACATTTATCATTAAGACATAAAGTAACTTTTACTGAGTCACCTTTATGTGAGTCTAAAGGGTGAGGAGATTTGTTTTAAAGAATCAATTCCGAAGCTCAGGTAATAGAGATTTTGAACAGCACTAGCAAAGAAATACTGTATGGCACAGTGCTGGTGTACACGCTACTTCAGTGCCATTTATTGTAGAATTTAATCATCTTCATTGAATGATCATTTTGAGTTTTCTGCATACAGTATGAGTGATGAACAGAGAAATAAATATCTATTTATATCTATAATGGGCAAATAGATTAAGGGGTTTTCTCATTTGCAATCTGGTCTTTTTGTAGTGAATACAATAATTTACTGGCCCTCGCCACCTTCAAAGTTGCCCATACCTGTTTTAGAGTTCTCTCTAAATGTTCTAAAAAGTGACATTTGAAACTTTTTGAAGCTTATTTTTTTAAACATAGTGATTCTAAATGTGCACAAATTGAGCAAGGCTACATAATTGGAAACATTTGGAACCTCATAAGTGTCCCCCACTCACTGATTCTATTGTTTTCCATGAATAATTCAAAACCTATAGTAACTTATCTTAAAGTAAGCTCTTACACCAGCACTAAGTATATCTTTGAGAATTGTACACGTGTGCGTCCGTGTGTGTGTGTGTGGGTGTGTAACACATGTGTCTATGCGAGTGTATATACAGCTGGAGCTTGGCTGTGTTTACATATGGCATCTCCACCTTAATATCCCATCCACCCTGCCCCCAACCTCGCCCGTCTACTGCTCTTTGAACCCATACAGACCTCATTTCTCTCCTTATCGGAGGTGTGGACATTCCCCCTCTCACTCCATTTCCCTTCCTTTTCCACCAGTAACAAAGTAGCAGATATTAGGCCTCACATGCCTTGGCTGTCCATCTCAGGGTCATATTCGCCACAATCTGTTAATCCTCCTAAAGCTCTCATTCGGAGGGTTACACAAAAATGACCTCAGTTTACTTTTTTCTATCCATGTGTACTGAGGAATAAGTTCATGGTATTTTTTTTTTATCCCTACATAACATATCAACAAGCCCCCAGGTGAAATTGCCAACTCTGATTTGCTTTATCATACATGAGTGTGAGATTCCATACAAAGTCTTCACAGTAATGTGCACTGCCGACAAACATAAGCTGTTTACAATCTAGGACTGTTCTGGATTTTGTTTTTGAGGTCATTGAACAAGCTGTGCGTATTGCACGCAGTGTTTTGAAAACAGAAGCTCTCAGGTTTACAAGGACAAGGAGAGTTTCAGGCAGAGATAATAGTTGAAATGCAGGGTGTTGTAATGTTAGCAGGGTTACAGAACTCTAATGAGAAAAGAACATGCTGGGTGCCTGAAGCCAGGATGGAGAGCTAGCTCATACACAGATAAAAAGAAAGCACATTGTTCTTACTTGCCTGAACAGAGTACAAAATAGAACAGATGTCCATGACAACCACGCTGTAGAATAAAACCCATCATGGCTAACTGATAGCATTTTAGATTTGATTCACATGATAAAATAAGCTCCTCTCATTTTTCTTCTCTACTGTCAGTTATTTTCCTCCCAGATATGTTGAGTGTAAGTACAGTCCTAATTTCAAATTTAAAAGTTGTCAGTGTTTCTTCCCTGTTTTAATACTGTGGCCTTGGATTCACCAATCACAGTTCTTAAATAACCACAGCCAAGAATGGCTATTTATTTCCTCTCGGAGAAGCATTTGCCTTTATATTTAACATGGCATAAAACTACAGCCCACCTATCATAAGCTAATTCATATGAAACTGTAGCCTGCCTAATATCATGTCAGATGTGTTGAATCAGAACAAACTTCTGAGAAACGGACAGAATGTAACTACAGTATTTTTCTTTGAATTTAACATACACATGATGAACTTAAGTTAATTAATCCTATTTCATTCTCTGTCTTAGATATTATTATTTTTGTCAGTTTCAATGAGCGTAGAAATCAATGCATTTTAAGACACAGAGTCTTCTTGTGTTGGTAAAAAGCATATTAAACTGTACTAATTATTGGCCTTAAATCCAGAGTACCATATTGTGTTTGTATAAACTCAACTTTACAAGCTCATTGATGTTTATGATTTGCAGTCTATAATTGCCTCAAACCTAAACAGTGTGTTGATAGTTCCCTTTAAATCACATGCCGTCTTTATTACAATGCATAATGGTCCAAATGGTACAATGCATAATGCAAAGGAAAACTCTAGATCTTGATTGTTTAAAGCACTGCTTTCAATTCAGTTTCCATTGTTCTGCCATTGCCATAATACATATAAAACCTTGGTTGCATAAATGTCAATTGCTGGTGTTAGCGAGTGGCCATGCTCGTTTCCATAGAAACAGGCAGTGATGAAACCTCACAATGAACTGTGGAAGCAGCAGCCCTCATATCACAGAGACTGCAGATTTCACTTTGTGGAAAATGGCAAAGCAAAGATCAAACAAATGAAGATACAAAAATGAAAAACAAGAGGATTTGGATTCATTTTGGTTCTTTCCTCCAGTAAATGCAGATGCCACACCTATAATCAACTCTATACCTTTTCTGAGATTTCTTGTCCATGAACTAATGATGTGACACCATACAGCTGGCCAATTGTCCAATTACTATGTGTCTCCTAAAATGGGGAAACTATTTATAAAAAAGGTCTGTAATTCCTCCATGGATCACCTGGTATGGATGTACATAACATTAAATTAAATCTGATAGTCTGCATTTTATCTAGTGTCCATTGTTCCATTTCAAATCCAATGGGCTTGAGGGGAGATCCAAAAAAAACACCAATACTTCTTTTTCTATTTTTAACATAACCTTCTGATGGGGGTCCTCTAAGTGAGCCCCTATTGAAAACCCAGGTTCAACATTATACTAAAGTTAATCAAATATAAGCATATAGGAAATATAAAAGATTATATAATATATAAGAAATAATGCAAAACCTGTAGGTCAAGGGACAATTCTCTACCTGTCTGAAATGACAACGTGTGAGTGTTGTTCAAGAAGTCTGCCTTGCAGCCTGAGTGTTAGGGCCTTTGTGTGGATTCATTGGTCTTTCAGGTTAGGTGGACTGAGTGAGTGGTTGATTGGGGACTGTTGAATCTGGACAGCGGGAGTTTCCACAAACACCATTGAAGCTGCAGTCAGTGGAAAAACAAATAACTTAAACCTGAGCAAACTGAAATAATATGAGCACCAAAATAAATAAAATATGCCAGTGTTAGAGTTAAAGCAGGGTCTGAGTTGGTTAAAATGCGAAAGCATTTTTCAACACCAAACCTGCACAGCACCCAGTGCTTTTATTTACAGACTCCCTATTGCACGGTCCAACTCATGTTGGAGCAAACAGGTTTACCACAAGACTACCAAACCTGGTGAAGCTGAACAGTTATTCATTTGCACAGGATGAAATGAACAGTTCCTCTTGAGCCAAGATACCAACCGTTGTCACCAAAATATAGCCTCAGGAATGGAGTTAGCGAGAGGTAAACCTTATTGACACAATTATCATATTTTGTGAGAAACATTTTTGTAGGGGAAGTACCCTGTAATTCTGCCCAACATTTAATATAAATTATGAAACAAACACCAAATAATGCCTTTCTCATGTTGTAACTAACATGCAGAACTAAAAATGTAGTGAGATAAAACAGTGGAGTTTGTGAGGAGCAGTATCATTACTGATACACATTAAATTTTTGTGCATGATGGATATATTAAATATATATGAGAAACTGCCATGTGATTGGTTGACTGCTGAGCTGGGTTCACAGTTCTAGGACTTGCAGATCATTAAAGTGAGGCCACTTACAATGCCATGAAAAATATATTTGCCCCCTTCCCCTATTATTGCAAATTTTTTCATACTGAATGGTTTCAGATCTTTAGACAAAATGTAATCTTAGATAAAGGGAACCCGAGTAAACACAAAACACATTTTAAAAAATTATTTCATTTATTTAATACGCATATCACCCATGTGAATTTTTCACAGCACTGTACTTGCACCAAACCAGTATTTTCTTATTTACAATGGAAGCATTATTTTTCAAATAAGCACAAACCATATTTGAAAAACTTCACTTGCATGATTTTTAATAAGATCTTTTGTTTTTTAATTTTTTTATGGTAAGAGGAAAAAGTATATTTCTCTTTTATGAGCATGTGACACGTTTCCTGTACTAGCAATAGTCTTGAGTTGCGTACATGCAAGGACTTAAAAACTCCAGGATGTTGGACACCTTTCTCTTTGGGGCCTAGAGCTTTTTCTCCCAGTTTGGAATGCCCAGTTGTATTCGCCAGCTGTTCCCATTCCTGCAAAATCCTTTATCAGCTTCAGAGAGTGCACACACAGAGTGCATCGTCTCCTCTGAAACAATGATATCACACCACTGCTTCTTTCCATATTGTAGACCACATTCTGAGCTTGCACCGACCTGAGCTGGACCTTGTGTAGCTTTAGGCAATCAGATTGTGGGTGCTGGATTGACCAGAGGGGTCGCTGTTGAACTATGAGGCACGCTCATCCCAGCCAGCTGAATCCCTCCCTCTCAGGGTGATGCTACGGCCGATCATGCTCCGGCCTCTAGGGATGCCAGCCACAGTTGGCAATGGCTAGCAATTTATGCCAGACCGCGAGACACACACATACACACACATACACAGGTGAGTTAACTGTGAAATCAATTAAATGCTGAGAAACAACAAAGGGAGTAAACCATGAAGTCCTCAGGGGTCCAGTCCTGCTGATCACTGCTCCAAGCCAAGGGCACTCAGAAAACCAGGGTCAGGACATGACGAGACTGGAATAAATACATGAATAAGAAATGGCGCAGGATTCAAAACGTATGTTCTCTGCAGGCTGGGACACGAAGGAGTATCAGGACATGATAGGCTTAAAATTTCCATTCCCACTCAAAAGTCTAATTATTTAGGCACTGCAAGCCCAGCACTTCTGGAGTCAGGAGTCTGCCACAAAGAGCTGCAGAGATCTACTTCCAGAAAAGAGACTCATTCTCCAAAAAGTCGGGGCAAGCTGGCGACCATGATGAGGGCAGGTTAAGCACAGTCAAGGCGTATGACTCTAGCCAGTCAACGACTTGAGCACTGAATCACACCGGAAACTTGCACTGAGACTGTGGTCCTCTGGGACTATAGTTTGAAATGTCTGCTAGCCACTTTTAGCAACCTGCAAATGGGCATACCGCAGGGATTTTGTCTTACCTGAGTAATCTCTTCACAAGGCTATATCTGAAAGCCTAGATGATGTATTTGGGAAGGAAATGACATCACACATTATCACATTTATTACAAAATAAAGAAAAAAATAAACAAACTTGTGCTTAGTAGGTATGGCAATCATTTAACATTGTTGTCTACTTCAGTAATGAATGAAACATGCACATAAACATGGAGCTTGTTTAATCAAAAAAAGCCTCAGTTTAAAGAGCAACAGCACATTTTGTTCCTTGAAGAGAGAAAAAACGTATTTGAATGTCTGATTGGCATTTGATAGCATGACTCAATGCAGAATTAGAGTCTCAGTTAGAGAAAGTGACCTCAGAAATGTGTAACATTTGAATCCAGGATGAGTTTGTTATTGTGTCCTTAATAATTCATAAGTGTTTATTCAATTCTAAAGCCAGCACTCCGTACACACATGAGCAAAATGTACACATGGGTACACACACACATGCACGCTCATGCACATACACATTCAAGAAGGACAATTGTTCTGCTAAACGTCTACTTTAGACGAGAAAGAAGCAACATAAGAGCAGTTTGAATGGGATTTTACCTGTCTGGCCTGATATTGCTTGCTTTTATCTTTGGGGCGGTATGGATCAGATTCTAAGCAATTATGCCAGATAACATTTATAAAACGGTGCTGCTAGTTTTCATTTAACTAAGACTGAACTGACCCCTCATTTACTGCACCAGAATGTTTCAAGCAGAGTAATTCCTTTTTGAACAGAAAGACATTTGAAAATGAAAAAGGAGAGTGATATGGATACATCTTGAGTTTACCTCATTTCAAATGAGGAGAGAGAGAGTGGGGGGGGATTCTGGAACATTCCCAGATGGCAGTATTTTACCTACTTTGAGAAGTTCAGGGACAGTGAGAAGCTAGTCCCAACCTTGTTCCAAAGTGGACCTATTCAGAGATACTATACATCCAAGCTGCCATGATAAGACAAACTGTGAGCCAACAGGGACATCCAATTGCCTCATCCCAGCCCTGCTATCTAGCATTAGCCTTTCAATGCTAGACAGCAATCTGACACCTCCAAAGTGATAGCATTTCCTCTGAGCCAAATGATAGCATTTTTCTAAATATGTGTTCCACAGTTCAATAAAAGTGTTGCAATGTGTATTTTTTCATATGCTACATTGGATTGGGATGGCAGGTATGTAATGGCCAAATAATGGCTTGGTGGGGCAGCATGCCCCATACCTATAGAGCACCGAGAGTTTGGCATTTTCAGGGTTCCCTACAGAAATAACCACAATGACCACAGACTCTCAGCCATTAAAAAAAAACATACATTTCTGTACCTTCTGACCCCATTTCAACAGACATAATTCACAAACAACTTCACACGTCCGTACAATAAAGCATTGGAAATTGTTTTTGAGGGGTTTTGCGTTTTTTTCTTTTTTTTCTTGCCTAATTACATCATCTCAAATGTTCCAGTTCCACAAAGAATATGTCTTCATGTCCATCAGCTAATAAAATCATGCAGACACAAGATGGACATATATACAAGTGCACATGTTTAAAACAGCAAACCTTTTGCAGCCCCAATGTCTATTTCTCTTGTCGCTCACTGGGTAGCGCGTTTGACATTGGAATGTTTTGGATGAGTGACAGACCTGGGTTCAAATCCCCCCTCGGACTAAAGCAAACCTTTAATTCATTACACTGGCTTGCTGGCTAACTAAAAAAAAAAAAAACTACTTATTTTGCATCTGTAGAATGTATGCAGGAAACTAATTTATATTTCTAAAATCAAAATAAAATACACCCACATTATAGACAGTTCCGCTTTTGGCATTTTCATCCGAGTTTAATGTTAGCTACCTTGCTAACGAGACAACAGTCTGAGTGTATAATATTAGCACAGATACAGACACTTTCGAAATTAAGCTCCAACGTCTGCATTGCGATTTGGACCGGTGGGTAATGTTACAGGTCATATAGAAACTGGCGCAAGACATTTAAATGAATGTATAAAACTGCTGGTGAATACCTCCAGAAAGCATATTCCCCAGGAAGGATATGTTTATACTTGGTTGTCAAATTTATTTTACAAAATGTACAAGTTCTTGTATTTTTCTAACTTAAAATAAATACTGATTGTAAAATAAATACTGTACATTCACACACACACATATATAGAATACTTCATTATCCCCATGGGGACGTTTCCCTAGCAGTATGTAACATACACATTTACAAACAGACATTTATTCCAAGAAACACGCTACAGAAAGGCCAGGTGGATAAATACATAAATACAGATAAAAATTAGACACATCAAGGCCTATTTAATCAATCTTGACTTTTTCAAACCTTCCACACATATGTTTGCGCCATTAATGTACTGTATGCTTGTGCACACAGGGTAAGTAACAATTTAGGAAACATTGGGAAGCATTGTTTTGGAATGCAGTTTGTTTAATTAGTGTGAGGTAAGATAGCCAATATTGTGTCTTGTACAGTAACCTGGTGTAATTTTGATATTAATACTTTTAATGGCAGGCCTAGATTATGCCAGTTTGAATGCATGACTTATAGACATTGAGCTTTGTCTGAGTAGTTTGGCATTTCTGTACATTAAAAAAAAAAATGTTTTTCATCTGATTTACTTAAATGTAAGGTAGATGCTACACAACACTGTTTGCTCGGTATGCACACAGTGCTGAGCAAATGTAGCTAATATAGTTTCTGTAGCTTGCAGATTGGAACAAACAGTAACAAACCACTATGCATCTGAAGTGATGCTCTGCATTGTCAAATGGAGGTAAACCTTTATGTCAACACTTTCTAATCAGATAATAAAACTGCAGATTATAAATTCCCAGAGTCACTGTAAATAAAGTCATTTAGAGGTGAAATATTAACTGCCAGCCAGCTGGACATTTCTTAAATATAATCCACTTTACTTGTTTCTAATGTATTTTGATATTGTCTAAATAAACTAAACGTATTAATAATTAATAGTGTATTCATAATGTGAATAGTTATTCTGATATGGTGGTACAAAATTGCCTTTTCATTCATGTTAAACATCAAGCTTAGTTTTTGTTAAAAACCTGCTCTCCAGAGCACGTTTAAAATTTATGCCAAACTGCACATTTATCTTTTATTTATATTCTTTCTGCTGCCTGTCTGCAGTGTGGGTGGGGTTGTACTGAATTCAACCTTCCATACTTCAACAGCTTGCAAACCTCTTTCTCATTAGATAAACCAAAAGGCAGCATTCCACAAATCGGAGTTCTCTGAGTCCATGGCAGAGTGCTTGAATCTCGACGGAATCGCAAATTCCAACAGCCTCAATACTCGAAACAACTCTGCTGTATGAAGGGGTATTTATAATATTGACCATCACACTGGATTGTACCGTGTTTGTGTGTGAGAGTGAGTGAGAGAGAGAGAGAGAGAGAGAGAGAGAGAGCGAGAGGGGTATACAATGAGAAAGCAAAGCAAATCATCACAAAAAAAAGGATTTTCATAGTGTTCATAATGATTTTCAATTTCTGTGACTTATTTTAGCCTTTTGCAAGTAATTATATTTTTGCATTCTCATCCATTAGGCATTCTGACAAGGTTGATTTCACCTTAAGGACCAGTACTGAGCAGATCAAGTCTTTGTCCACTTCATCTGTGTTACTGACAGCACAACCTGAAACTCTATAGCCAAGGCAGTCATGTAAAAAAACATGTAACTAATATACAAAACAAACAGAAACAGTAGTTGTACTCATAATGTCATATATATATATATATATATATATATATATATATATATATATATATATCTGTGTGTGTGTGTTATGCTGAAGGTTTTTTCTGATCTATTTCAGATATATTTCATTTTGTAACTAGAGGCCTTTTGCAGGGGGCATGCCCCATTCCTACGCATGTGTAGGGGGTCAAAGGAGGCTCAGCAATGGATTTAAAACTACATAAGAAACAGTAAAACTATCTGGCTTGTTTACTACAAACTATATTTCACTGTATACTGCATACTTTGATCTATACTGGGTATTTGTATTTTGTTTGATATTTACTCATTCATTATTCATTGACGCATTAGAACTAGAACTGCACAGTGACGGTCCATAAAGCAGAATAGAAAATCAGAGGACAAACAATATTAATCTCCCGGAGGAGAAATTTGTTTGTCAGCTGAAATACAGAAAACAGTGGTCATAACACATAATACATCAATCATTTTCACAAGCACACACAAACACATGCACATACACACACACACACACACACACAGATTTTATTTTTCAAAACTGCATTTGCTGGGTACCCGGGTGGCTCATCCTTTTAAAGCCGCTGAGTTCTAGCGTGTGGATGTGTCCCACGGTGTTGCTGAATTCAAACTGTGCCAGGGTCAGTGGCCAGCAGCATCGATGGGCTGTGAATGTGTGGCCATAGTGTCACCCAGGGAAGGAGAGTTCACACACCAGCTGTGGATAATGTGCACGCATTGCTGAGCTCAGTTTGTACACCGCGAATGAACTTTGGTGGAGGTAGATGCTTGTATGCAACTTCCTGAACTGCATTTTTCTGAAAATTCCACATTTAGAAAAAAAAAAACAACTCTCTCAAACCAAGGAAGCAACAGCACTAAAGCAGCAGTGTGACTTTATAGTGTTAACCAAGAACTGAAATAAAAATGAATTTCCCTGAATTGAACAAAAGGGGACTGTGACATTTATTTCTTTTTTGCCATTTACAAATCATTCAAGACATAATTTAGGTGCCACTGACACCCGAGTTTGGCCATTAGCTCAAAAATATGAATGTTATCTCAAAATTCAAATTCAAGTCCATGTTTGCTTTTGAACTTGCCATTACATAGCTTCTGTTTGTCTTGTTTTTGACCAATTACGATTTAAAATAAGCCCTATACTGTCAGCCAGACAAAAAAAAAAAAAAAAGCAAAGTTATGAGTGTACCCTTTTTATGTAGATGTACTGGCATTTTAATTAGAGGAGGCTGATACAGCAGAGGTGAATTTTGTGGTCTGATGGAAAGGTAACTGCTAACTGAGAGTGGGGGGGACAATGTGTATGTGAAAAATCTCTTTTTTTCCCTAGGTTTTATTTATTTATTTTTAATTGATCCCAGATTATTTATATATATATATATATATATATATATATACAATCCAATCAGTATTATAATCATAATATTGATATTATATATTTGTCTCATCGGTCCATAAGACCTGTTTCCAAAACTCATCAGGCTCATCTCTGTTTATTTTTTGCAATCTCCAATCACCTTCTGTCTTTGGTGCTGTTGAGAGGTTTGCATCTGGAAATCTATCCTAAACAATTTTCTTCTCTCACTGTTCTGCACAGTGTCCTGCAATACTTCCACCCTCGTCTATGGAGAAATTAGTAATTACTTGAGCTGACAATTTTTTTCACAGCTCTTATAATCATTTTGTCATCACTTTCTGATGTCTTCCATAGACGGCCTGATTGCTGGTGAATCCTTCAGTAGTTTGTTTCCTCTTTAGGCCATTTCATGCTGTTGACTTTGGAATGGACAAACATTCTGCAATACTTCTGACTGATTTTATTTTCTTTTCTTTTGCCCTCGCAATATCTTTTTTATTGTCAAGATTGTCAGTTCTTTGGCCCTCATCTGCATTTGTATTGCCTTGTATCTTTGAGCTAAAGGAAATACTGCATGACCCATAACACTCACATCACCTTCAATTCATAAATAATTACATTAATATGGTAAACCTGTGGAATTAGAAACAGCTGATGGCCATTAGTCCTAGTACTCATGCTGACTTGGAAAAGGGGACTCATTAAATGATGGTGTTCAAAAAGAAAAGAAGTCATGCAGACAATGAATAAATGTAGAAATGATTTTGCTTCATAGTCATTGTTTGATTTTGATTTGAAAATACAAATTTTATCAGTACAGAGGGAAAATGTACTATAAAATCTTTATTTATTTTTTCACACCATGGTTTGGATAGATACTCAACAACTTTCAAACTATCGGATATAACAGGTGATAACAGGCGATTCACAACACCAATAGCTAAGATAAAATATGCAGATAAGAATGTTTTTTTTTATTCAGCGAATATTTTAATTGCAACACATTACATGTTGCTGACCATATCTGTGGTCAGGGGTGCAGTATTTATTAAGTTTGGAAATATTAATGTAGCATAGTTATGTGGATTAGAGTAGTGTGAACTTCTGTTCTGTTTAAGAAGTTTTCTGCTGACAGTTGGCACTGACACATCCAGACCTGCCTCCTGAAGGGTGTTTCTGATCTGTGGGACAGGTGTTTGGGGGATTTTCTTCATTATGTTGAGGATTTTTCAGTCATCAACTGTAGAGGCCTTCCTAGGCCTACCAGGCCCTTTGCGATTATTGAGCTTACCAGCGCTCTCTTTCTTTTTAATGATATTCCAAACATTTGATTATGGGGTAAGCCTATGGTTTCGCCTATGTCTCCGACTCTTTTCTTCTTATTTCTCAGCCTCATAATGGCTTCCTTGTCGTTCACTGGCACAACTCCAGTCCTCATGTTGACAAATGCCAATAACAGACAAAATCAAAAGCCTAGAATCAAGACTAGATACTAAAAGCTCTCTTAAACCTGCACTAAGGAAGCAATTGAGCACTCCTGACTAATCAGAAACACCTATGAAGCCATTTGTCCCAAACATTGCGGTGACCTGAAATGGGGGGGACTATGTACAAAAAGGACTGTAATTTATACATAGTGAAACCAAAATGTATAAAAATACCCTTTAACATAATCTACACATTAATAAAAACAAAGCATCTGCATATAATCCATGTGTGAATTGTTTGATTACAAATGCAAAATTGTGGTGTACAGAGATAAACCAAGAAAAAAAAGTATATTTGTCCCAAAAATTATGGATATATATATATATATGTGTGTGTGTGTGTGTGTTTGTGTTTGTGTGCGTGTGTGTGTGTGTGTGTGTGTGTCTGGAAATGGCTACAGGAGTTGGAGAGAAATGGAACATAGCATACATTGTTCTTGTCTGTAGGTTGGGAGCTCAGCTTTCTAAAAACAGTTAAAATTTTCCCCCACTCATTGATTGCTGTTACTGCACAGCTTATGCTAACTAATGTTGCTCTGTTTTGAAAAAACTATTGGCCCAGCTTTTTATAACAATGGGAATATACAGCTGTGGCTAATAACAGATATTTTTATTTACCTGTTAATCATGGGATGAAAGGGTACTTCAAATTGAATTTTCATGGTTTTTATGAATTACTCTGATAGCATCTGAGGTATGCGTTCCGCACCTCAGTCCCATGGCATTGTATATGGAGCATTTGAAGGGAAACAACAATGGCGCTGCCAACCACCATTTGAATCGCCCAAAAAGGAAATAATTAAACCATACATCTCCTTGCTCCTTGCAGTCTCTCAAGGCAACGCTCACCATTTCACAAAGTCGGCAAAAGTCCTTCTCCTTTTTCATTTCTGACCCCTGTCATGCTACAGTGCATCGCGCTATCCAGAAAGTCCTGTCACGCTGAATTTAGTCTTGCTTTGGTAAACAGATTTTTCATTCTTGCTTACTAGGAATTACCTTTATGTTGGTGGATCGGATCTGTGCTCTTCGTCTGAACCTGTTCTGACTTTCCGAAGAAAGTTGGTATAACTACCTACTCCAGATCAGCTGCGTCCTCTGTGGGGCTTTTTTCAAACTGGAAATATTTTCCATCATCTGTCCAGTTTCAGCCCAGCATAAAAGCTCCAGCTAAAGCTGTGAAATCAATCATTTAAAATAGAAAAGATTAAGGAATAAAATAAAGTCTCTGGTAGATGCAGCTGCATCTGCACAACAGATTGGCCAGGCACAGATGAATACGAAGTAATATTCAGTTAAGCAAAAAAAAACAAAAAAAAAAACATACAAATTAATTTGCATGTACAATATTTCTACAAAAAAAACTCCCACATAAACAACCTCAGTGGGAACAAAGGGTTCCTGAAAAGTTGGATAAATTGATAAAATGAATACCATGGCAACTGATGCAATTTCAAAATGTGAAAAAAAGCAAAAATTAATTAATTCAACAAATGAACGTTTTCTTGCTCTCACAGTGTGGAGAGCATAGACAATCAATCACATACAGTATATTAAAATATGTCCCCATTTAAACTAATGACAAAAAAGCCAAAATCCATAGCATGCATTGTTATTGCATAACAGGACCAGGTGGTAAAATGTTTTCATTTCACCAGGGTAAATTTTGATTATTATTTTGTTTATTTTTTTAATGTATTCATTGGCTCAGTCTCCTTGCTGCTTGAATTCAGTTGGACTGACCTACAGTACCTTCCCTCTGCAAGAGTGTGTAATCACAATCACTATGGATTGATGCAGAGTGAATCTTCTATTGCCTTCCACTACTGAGTGGATACAACTGGAGTTACTGTATCAGTACACCAGAGAGGAAGTAGACAAGCCATATAAACAAGCGGAACTACTTAATTCAGGTGTGGCACAGATCGGTCTGTCCAAACCCTGTTTTATGAGCTTTGGCAAGCATCAGTCACTGCTTGCATTTTCCCTCCGCCTGTCCGAGGTCTTCGACTCCATTAACTGTGACTCCCCACTGAGAATTTGTGCTTCAGGATTTGCTCAGTGTGGAAGAGATCATCCACAGCAACAATGGTCAGCAAATTCATCCACAATAAATTACCCTATCAGCCATATTCATAAGGTTGACTGCTATAGGAAATTGTACTTGTTTGCAGTGGGAAAATAAGTTTGCGGTAGAAATAAACATAAAACATATTGATTTATGTTAAAGTATCTTCCATGTGGCTGCTGGCCAATATTGAACGATTTACAGCCACACATCACAACTGTGATCCTGAAAGTACCATGTTTTGCTGTGTAAGCTGTTTTTTTTTCTTTATTCTAACTATTTTTAATTAATTAGAGGTGATTGAACTGTTAACATGATACTGGCCTGTATATAACATAATCTGACTGTTAATCTGATGTGCATCTTTTCTGAAATAAATAAATAAATAAATAAATAAATAGTTTCAAGTGCATGCAAAGGGTGTGTCAATAAGTATTCATGGAAATTAGCATTATCTACTCTGCAATGGTACCTGTATGTAGGCATACTCCCAGATAGAGACTATTGTCCAGTGTGTATTGCTTGGGGGGGGGGGGGGGGGTGTAATTGTTGCAGATGAGACTACAGGGAGGTGGTCTTGTCAAATGGATGACCTACCTAACAATGGTGGTACTTAGAACTCCTTATTTTGCATAGTTGTTGAGTATTGGCTAGTAATAAAGCTAGAAAATTGAGTTTGTTGTTTGTTGTTTAGTTCGGTTGCAGGAGCACTGAATGTCTGACTTGAGCAATTTCAGGACGCCGGTGTCCTAGACAGTTTTTTTGGGGGAAGCCTAATATCTTTTTTTTCTTTACTCTTATTTATCTGCCTCAAACTGAGTTCCTAGACTTTTATTGGCACAGATCTGGTCTTCATGTTAACACATACCAATGACAGACTCCAAAGGCAATCAAAAGCCTAGAATCAAGACTAGAGTAATTTTTATATATAGTCACCATGACATTTGTGACAAATGGCTTCACACGTTTCCCTTGTGACAACTACTGAAAGTACCTGTATGATTTAAAGTCATGCTACCTTACTTCAGTAAAAGTAAAAGTAGTGGTTAATGAAACTACTCAAGTAAGAGTAAATTATTTCTTCATTTTAAAGTTACTTAACGGCAAACAATGCAGGAATTTTCAGCCCTGCCATGGTCCTGTGTTTACAATCAAATAAGTCTTCTCTTCTGTCTTCAACCCTGCCCACTTGCCCCTTGTAGGCTACCTAACATATAGCTTGAGGTAAAATTATTTACAGGTCTGACAGAAAACACACCAACTCTGGGTTACTTTTCATTCACTTTGTGAACTTTAGCTGTCACCATCGAGGAAAAGCCATTCCAAGGTTGACTGGTTTTTGAACGAGCCTGGTCGGCTTGTCGTTTCGCTTCGCTGTACTTGTGCTTGTTCACCTCCACCATTTCAGTTGCTAGCTTGTTTGCAATAAACACTCCCCTGAAATCAGATCCCAAACCACAGGCTGTCTGGCCACATTCACCCCTCCCCACACAGAAAAGAGTCCCACACCCAGAAACAGCCTAACACACATTTTAGAATAGCAAATACAGGTAAAGGTGCACACATTTGGCTAAAGACATTTCAAAGTGCACCATATATATACCTTAGCATGATGAGAATATTTTCAGGGTACAGATTCTGCATAGTATGCCATTAAGTGTTTGAATAAAAATTACTTTCATAGTATGAAGGAAAATACTAAAAAAAGAGAGAAAGCTTTTTGTATAAACACTTCAATTTAAAGTCAATTGCCTGTTATGTCCACTAACCATAATGAGTCACGTCAGTTGAATATCTGGTGTGGTTTTTGTAACACTATCACGCTCACTGATTTGTACCTACCACAGAAAAAAAAATCGCAAACATATAGCAATAGATCGGGGGTCCAGCATTGTTCTCCACTGCTATTTGAGAGATTTGTCAGTGGTAGCAAACGCTGAGTAATACCGCCACAAGCTGACATGTGAATAATGCGTGACAGTAATTCGATTTTAAAGAGAACTGTTCCTTTATATATTTCTCCTTTGTGTACTTTTTGCTGTACCATGAAAGTAACATTTACTGAAATACTTAAGTAACTTTTAAATGAGCAACTTATTTAGCCTTACTCTTTTTCTTTTTTATGGCTGCAAATTGGGCGAAGGGTCAAAGGTAGAGCATGGGATATGTGGTAGAAGCAAAATGATTTTGGCGACTCAGAAAGGGTGCACTGACAGACTGCATTTTGTGATAGACGCACATCATAAGCAGCACCCTCTTGTCTTCTATGTTGTGCTCGTTGTGTGCTAGACAAATACTCTCTGGGGCAATACGTTGTATTAGTTCATGCATTAGCTAGTTCGTATTATTGCAAATTGGGAGCGAATGAGTTCATTGACTTAATGTTTTTCGATATAAAAGCAGCAAAGTAAAATACTTTATCAGAAATGTAATTCAGCAAATGTAAACGTAGAAGGATTTTATATATACCGAAAAATGCACCATTACTGGAAAACTCATTTAATGAATGGGACAAGTGTTTTTACAATGTGCATTTGGCCTTGATGCCCTCTTTCCAAACTAGATTTTGGTTTGGTTTGGTAGTATGGATCTCACCAAGCTGCAGTTGTGCTGTTGTATGTGTAGATGTAGCCAAGATGCAGTTGTAGTCTTGTGAGTGTAGATCAGGAATTTGGAACAAATTACTGGAATGCTGGAACAGAAATGTTATTTTTGTTTAATTTTGAACAAAAAAAAAAACATTTCTGTTCCAGCATTCAGCACACATAAATCAAATACAGCCAAGTTGCAGTTGTGCTCCTGTGTGCATAGATGTAGTTTGTCTGTGCTCTTGTGTGACAAGGGAGAATGAGGACACAGTGCCACAGGCATTACAGCTGGGTCACCAGAAAATGTCCCAAAAAACTGCCATTTACTCTATCCCGCCTTTCTGTGTCTAACAAGAAATGAACTCTAATCCCAGAAGGTGAAGGTTGAAATATGTAATGCATTCAGTCATGCTGTGTGTGTGTGTGTGTGTGTGTGTGTTTGTGTCACTGAAGAAAATTTGGAATATCAGAACATCATGTCCCATATATTTCAACTCAAAAAAAAAAAAAAAATGCCTGCGTGTGTGGTTGTAGCATCTAACATTATCTGCCACTGACCCTCCTTTTAATTATGAAAAGTGTGAATTATTCCTCAAAATTCATTGCCACAATCTCTCATAATAATTCTCCAATAATCCTATAGAGCAGCAAAATCATATCACAGAAACAGCATGGTGCCAATTAATGCAACAAGACAAAGTAAAATACTTTAGAATTTGTTTATCTGAGAAAAGCTATAATTACATCATAACTCACAAGTGATATTGATTGTATAATTATAATTATAATTATCAATTCATAAGTGGTGGTATAGGCAATATAATATATTTAATTTCCCCATAATGTCTAATGAGACCAGGGAACCAATGCTGTCCATATAATAAAATGTGAAAATGTATCTCGAGCAAGCACATCTCTTGTGTATCTCTTGATGAATATCTTGGTTAATCCTATTATGTTTTACATATTAATTGTGGATGCAATATGAATATTGATTGCTGACCAGAGTTTTGCTTATCCATGTGCACAGGACACTATACTTTGTCTGTTTGGAACATTCTGAAATGCAGAACAGACGGCGCTTGTCCATTCCAATAACCAGTGACTCCAAAAAAACTTGTTTAAACAGAATGTGTTCATTTACTTTCATGAAACATATTAGCAAATTAGTTTTCACCATAAACAGAATAGGGAAGAAACAGAACTCTGACAAATGACTTGATTAATTTTATTTAACATATATGTTTGCATGTCCAATGGATCTTCCACCCCTTTTTACAAATCCATAAATGCAATGCTCTGGTGAGACACTGGTACTATGTTGTTTTTATACTTTCAGTGTACTTTAGTTGTACAATACTTGCATATGAGAATAAAACATGCAAGTAGTTTTCATAGATAAATATACATATGTTCATGACAGACATGATTTACTTGCAAAAATAAAAATAAATAATAAAAAATAAAGAACTAAACTTTCAACACATTCCGTACTATAATTCATGTTAGCTGGCAATTTGTGGTTATTGGCTGGTAAAACTGGTCCATGAAATGTAAAGCCTCAATTCTGAATACTCTGGCCAGCTAAAAATATATAAACTAAATAAATATATCAAGAAATATGAACCTTAACAATGGTTCCGACAATTTCAAATATGCAATTTTTCAAAAGCAACAATATGAATAATTATAAAAATTACATTTTTTGTTTAACAAAATAGATGATCTTGATATGAGCTGTATATCAGCTGCAAATTTTAAAGCCCTCTGATGAGTAAATATCTAAGTGTTTTATTGTTTCTATGCATCAGCATTGGCCAGAACCTGTACCATAAAGGGAGCTTTTAATAGGAATTGGTCTCTCTGATTTGACTGCTTCCATTATATTAATGAGGATACAGTCCAGAGTACATATGAAGTATAAAGTGGAAGACAGAAGATTTGGCGGAGATCCAGGGCCAGGCAGCTGACTAATGGATTTTACCAGAGGTGTCACACACAGATTTATGTTCTCAAGCCCAGTGTTTGGTTCTGCTTGGGTTATCTAACGCATGGGTTGTTCTGACCGCGTTCTGCCATTGAACGCACCATCACCAAGTTTATTTTATTTACTCACATTCCAGACTTCCACCCCCCCCCCCCCCCATCCCCTCCCATCCCCAACCACTGGTGAATGGACATGGCCCAACATAAGAGAAAGCACTACTTTTGAAGAAATATGCCATGCAAACCAATGCCCAGAACCTGGCTTCTGAAAGTAGCAGTTTAATTGGATTAATTTTAAAGTGCCAGACTTAATTACACAACCCTGGAGGTCACCCTTGATCCATGACAGATCAGAGAAGAAAGCAGTGTCTTTCAAATATGTATGAATAACAAGCTCTATTTTCCTTTCTTTTATATAGAGACATCCCTCACTCTTTTGATATTTTAAAGGGTGAACTGATGCCAATTAAAGTGCAGGGCACATAAAACTGATAAAAGATTTGTTTAAAAATTATATTTGAGAGGTGTGCATGTGTGAGTGTGTGTGTGTCAGTATGTGTGTGTGTGAGAGAGGGAGAGAGAGGCGTAAGAATGTGAAAGCGAAGCCAGTTATGCATCACAAAAAGTCAAATTTCATTAGTGATTTTTGTGTGTGCGTGCATGCTTGTGAGCAATAGATAGACAGACATACAGAATGACTTTGGGTTTAAGGTGGCAAGATATTTCTTATGCAAAATAGACTCTATTTAAAAAATGTATTAATGTCTAGACTCTGCACAGAATGAAATAATGGTATACCATTTGCTTGTCTGACTTTAGTGAACGAGTGAGTAAGATCATTTTTCTTCATGACACACACCCAGACAGATAGATAGTTAAAATCTGTAATAACAGAAGGTTGCTCCTACGTCAGCAGCTTAACTTCAGCTACTGTTCAATCAGGGAGAGATCAGGGAGCAGTCTGCTTCAAAATCCTACTATTGATGTACCAGCCTAGCTAACCAAATGATCGTTTCTGTTAGTCTTTACTGCAACTTACGTGGCAAAGGAAATTATTTGTCTTATCACTCTAAATTACCTTTTGTGTTCCGAAAACTGACATTTCCTATTCCACTGAACAAATCAAAATGTCTTCTTTTAGTTTGGTATCACAGGCAATTCCAGCCTTTGATCTTGATGCGATATTTCACATTGCTATTTGAAAATATATAAAAAATATATTTCTCAGACAACTGAAAACTCTTATCTCCCTATGCTGTTTATATATGTATATTACTGAGATAGAAGGCAGGAGAGACGCTCCTTGATGGTGGCACTGATTTTACTGTATCTTTGCCTATCTCTGATTTGATTGTAATTATGCTGACCATTTGCATGCACAAAGTCACTCTGGATGAGAGTGTCTACTGAAAGTCAGTAAAGTAAGGATGTTAAATACATTTGGAGGTCACTTTGGCTATCTGCCAAATTACTAAATTGTAAATTCATTGAAAATGCCATTGAAATTCATTGTTTTACTGAAGTAAACAATTTGAACGTCCTCAGATAATCTTTATTACGACTGGTCTAGTTAAACCAAAAATCACCCTTAACCCAGCTCTCTGGCAGACAGCATTTTAAATCATCCCTCTGTGGTGGTACAAATACAGCAGGCTGAAATGCTCAAATGTTGAAATGCAGTAGCAGACGGCGACTGCTTAGAGGGAAACATCTGCCTCACAGCCTCGCACACACTCACATCCTGTTCCCTTTCTTTATCAATTGCTCGCTTGTTTTGAATTTTTAAAGGTGTATCGCTCACTTTTGCATTTTAATTCCGAAAGTAGATTCAAGCTAACGGCAGGTTCCTTTTCCCTTAAAGGCTAGTAAACGTGCACAGGGTTTGAGAGTATCTAGACGTTACACCTGATTAAGCCAGCCGCAGTTCATTAGCCAAATGGTACTAAAACCTGAGTGATTTATGTTCCACGTGGTAGTCTCGTCCAAAACGGCACAGCATCCCAAGAAAAGTGACAGATTAGCTTTTTTTTCTTCTCTTTTTTGCTGTAATGAACAAGTGCTGGAAGAACTGGATGATCTATTATGTTTGATTTCAGCTGCAGGAGTTTGGCAGACAATTAGTGAGAGCCTGCATCCATTTGATCTAAATGGTTCCCCAGATAGCAAATTTTAAGGTTTTTATGTTTTTTCATTGTTGAGAATGGCGTGGCACAAACATAAATTTAACACGAGACACATTTGTTACTGTTATAGCCTACAACTTCTATACACAGACTTTTTTTATATAATGCAGACTGCAACATATAGAAACAGTGGTGTAAGAACAGCTCAGCATGAAAAATAAATGAATAGAAATGTGGAATACCACAAAGGCATAGTGAATGGAACGAGATATTAATTTGAGTTGCAAAGGATCTGCCAGCTCTGGCAACTGCCCTTGTCCATTGGCTGGTTGGTTATTATTAATAGAAATTACAATGGGAGCTTGGGGAGAGAGAAGGACATTCCATTCTATTTCAGGGCATTACATTATCCTCCATTCCAGTCCATTACATTACATTACAATTATTTAGCAGACACTCATATCCAGAATGACTTCCAAGAGTGGAGACCATCAGTTACTATCAGGAATGCAAAAGCGTGATTACCAAGGAGGCACATAAGGCCCATTTATAATCAATATGTGAGTGAATAAATCAACACTTAGTATTAATGCCATTATACAGTTAGTTAAACCTACCCTTACACTACACCTACCCTTACTATCACAAAAGGAAGGACAAACAGATTCCATCTCAGCATTTATGACTAAAAAGAAATATTGATGTCGGAAGATCTCGACATGAGTATTTGAATGTATACATATATAGCATAATTATCTAGGATTATAGCTCCTATCATGCTGTTTATACAGTTGCTTTGACTCATAAACTAGGTAGGTGGGCCTTACTCTGTGTCAGTGTTTTAAGTATATTCTAAGTCTGTGTATTTTCCCCCACTGGATATTTTCACAATTTTCAATTTTGTATAAAAAGTAATATTCTTTTCTTTCTTTTTTCGATCTCTGCCAGTCTCCCGGTGCTTTTTTAATCTATTGATAATCAATTTCCACTCTATTTTGTTTTGTTTTTCCATCGACTGTAAACATTTTTGTTTTGAATGAAGACATTGCAATGCCTATCCACCATACCTTTTAAAGTGTATAGTGTGATTGCCTCTGTCCTCCCGAGGCATTTGTGAATGTTCTTAAAATGGCCCCCGGTTCTGAAATGCACACAGACGTAAACGTACATGTTGTAATGTGCGTTCGCCTTCGGGGCTACGCAGTTCCACACAAAGCACATCACTGTCGACGCTGTGCAGCATGAAATCCACTAATGTTTCAAAACAGACTCCTGTCCAGAAGAAGGTATTGTTGTCTGAGATGCATGAAAGCTTGTTCGTTCCCAGCGCTTTCCAACATCTCAACAAAGCCGCCTTACATTTAGCTTTGCACTTCTGCCTATTGTTTATGCTGAACTGTTGTGACATACCGATACTTCTTTGAAGAGCAATAACCTCGCTGTCTTGAATTTTGAGTCTTTCCGCATTTTCTCTGCCCTTAGAAAAATGTAATATACTTCAAAGCAATATACATTCGGGAAGTTTTTAAAATATTAAAAATACATTTCTTTAAAAAAACAAAACATATTGCAATATCTGAAAAAAAATCTATAATGGCAAGTTTTTTTAAAATATATGTATAATGCATTATTTTTTCTGACTTCCATTTCGGAAAAGTGGATGGATGCAGATTAGATGCTTGAATGTCGTTGCTCCTGCAACGTGCCTTCATGTACACGTTTGTTTCAGTAGCAGGATCCATTCCATCAGTCCAGACGACTAGTTATTCCAACTGTATTATCACACCTGTGTCAAATCTTCATTGTGCTCCACAACACTCAAGTGAGGTGAGGTACATGTAGCCAATTAATTTGATGGACAGGTTTATTAGACAATGATTAGATGGACAGGTTTTCATTTGTTCAGAGCTCTAGCAAATGCTCAGATTTGTATAGTAAAGGTTGCAATAGTCTTAATGATTACAGTGATTCAAGACTTCAACCTTGTTCCTACATTGTAGTATCCCCTCTGCAAGGAGGCATTATTTTTTTTACTTAGTCCAAAGGGAATATTTCCCCTACCGGTCTAACAGCACCACTTAATACAGAAATATACTCCCATCCAAGTAAAACCAAAAAAAGCTGTTCTTAGCCTTAGTTGTAAGTCAGGAGAAGTGAGGTATTTATTGGTGATATTCCCAGAGCAGCTCGTATGCCTGGAATCATGACCACCTCTACGATAGCCACAATCTCTCAGAGGGGTGACCTTCTGCAGTGTTCACCCAACGGAGACATGACTCACACTGTCACTCTGGCCAGCTGCACAACTATCACCAGACTTTGAAGCAAAGAAGCTAAAATAGAAAAAGTTTAGAAAAAAAAAAAAGGAACTTGAGATTTTTTCACAGGTCAGAGAAACCCAGTTCCTTCTTTCTGTTGTGACATGTTACAGTACTGCTGCTTTCACACTTTGTTTCAGGCTGTACGTTTCAAAATGTGTAGTGCGTTTGCATGAGACATATATGAATTATGCAGCCTACAATAATGAGTAAAAAAATGTAAAAAAATCAATCAGACACTACGGAATTGTAAGTGTAATTCCTTATAAACGACTCAAAATAATCATTTCTGATGATTGCGAATAATAAATAGATTTGCCTTTCTAAAAAAAGTAGTAAGGTGGCTGTGCATCAATTAGCATTGCAATTGTTTAGACAATTCATGCTTGATTCCCAGCAGTCACAACTAACCAAATAATATTGATATCTGGCACATAATCCAATAGGTGTTGAGTGTTGGACTGTTTGGTTCCTGTGGGAAAAGTGAAATGCCTTTTATTTACAAACGATCTGCACCACCGTGCCTCAGCTCAGTGGACAACACAAGAAACACGTACTCCCAGATAGGGACCGGAAACATTTCACTTACAATGGAAACTTCAAAAGGCTCAGACTGTATCAATGCTACCTGCCAATGTCTTAGCAACATTGAAAACACTGCCTGCTTCTCTCCCTCCTGTTCCATGAAATGTATGTTGTATACACAGAAAGTGGTTTCCGTGAAATCAGCTCTGATTCAGTTCATTGTTAGTTTGTGGACTCCAAGACTTTGTTTTATTAACCCTGAGCATTTTACAGTTTACCATATGGTCCTGAGTCTTCCAAAGCATTGACCTAATCCAGAATAAGGCAATTTTTTTCTCTTCATGTAAAATTATACTTTGACAAGACACTTCTGTGGAGAAAATTTTAAATGGGCAGTGATGAGCCAGAGCAGGCATTGAACATGAATGGAGATGATTCATAGAGCTGTCATCTTCAACCTCTTCATCTCTCTCGGGTTCTGACCAGTGGGGGCAGGGGACATAGTAGCAGACTGCAGGGCCAACCCAGGCAGGTGGGGGTGGTTCCCTTAAGAATATTCTCTATTTTGTTTCCATAAACAACATATTTCAGGGACACATGGTAAGTGTTGTCCCATTTCAGGCACACTGCCATTTATTTATGCCTTCAAAAACCAATACATTGTGGCACGTAGTGTGTATGATAAAAGGCAACCATTATATTGAGGGCTATAGCCTAGTGGGTGATAACTGTAGGGGAGCGGGCTTTAACGCTGGAAACCCCTGTTCGGTGGTAAACATGGAGGCAGCTGAGGGAGGTGTGTGGAGGGTGGGTTGGGGGTTGGGGGGTGGGGAGGAGGCACAATGCAGAATCTGAGAGCTGATTTGCTGTATCAGCCATTCTTCTAAGACTGTCCAGCTACATATCTCTCTGCCTCATCACACACAGCCCCTTCTGCGGCATGTGGAGGGCATAGAGGAATGGCTGGAGGATTGTGTGGCTGCAGTGTTTAGGCCACTTTCACGGCCTTGCTTTCCCTGGGGAGGTAGAAAGGGACGGGTGAGGGGGGGGGGGGGAGGAGAGAGAGGGGGAGAGGTAGGGAGAGACAGGCAAGGGAGGGGGTGAAGGGAGAGAAGATAGTGGGGGGGGTTAAGGGGAGAGGGTAGAGAGGTTGGGGAAGGGAGGCGGAGAGGGGGGAGATGGGAAGAGGGAGGGAGATGTTAGGGAGGAGCAAGGGGAGGAAGAGGGAGTGGAGAGACAAACAACCTTCTTTTTCTGTCCAGCCTGCTGTTAAGCCCTCTGTACATGATGTGACTCATGGATATTTGCTCTTGAGGTGAAGTCACACATTATGACTGGACTACCAATGAATCTGGGTGGGTGGGGGGCTCCAAAACACCACATGGGCAGTAGGGTGCTACTCAGTAATCACTGACTCGCTCTCAGAAACATAAGGCCATAGCAGGCTTGGCAATTCAGTATTAATGTTTAAACATGGATACATGCAGTCTCCACAAAGCTGGACCTACCCAGCAGTAAAAATAAAATGGCCAATGAAAAATACAATTTAAACAGCAACCAGGCTTCCCAACGGCCCTGTTGCTCATTCTGATAGGATGGTCTGAAAGCAAAACATTCCATTTTAGAATCTTCGGGGTCCCCTTCAGTGTGTCTCTTCTGGCATGACGCACTTGGCTCCTGTTCAAACGCTGTACCAGGAGTGAGGAGGGAGCCCTCTGAGCAGTTTTTCAAAGTCTCCCACTACAGAGGTTCAGTTCCTGTTTTCTTGCTTCTGACATTACATCAGTTTCCAGTTTGTAGCTCTGTGATGTACACAATTTACAAATACTACAGACATTTAATAAACATGAGAATAAAAAAATAATAATAAAAGAAAAACTTTTATTCGCAAATTGTTGTCAGGCAAATAAATCAAGACAAATGTCAGCATATGAAAAGAAAAATAAATTCCATGAAACAGCCAATAAAAATGCACACAGACATCAAATCTAACCCGGCCTTTACAAAGCACTCTCCTGCATGGATTATTTACTTAGTTCTATAAGAACTGTCATTGCCTTTGCTCCAGAAAGCCATTTTAAAAGCAATATGACTAGAAACCTAAACAAATACTGTGAATGTGAAATTTCCTCAAATATCTTCATTAACCCAAATGAATATCCCTATATGCAAGGCTTGTCCTTTGACATTTCAAATGCTGTCTAATTGCTGTCTGGGATTACGATGAGAAGATCCTGCAGCCTATATACAGTGCAGAGGATTGGGCTCCTAATCTCAGATTCCAATTGATCATTATTGTGTGCTGCCTCTGATCCATCCTTTTGGACTCAATACTTCAAATGGAATCAGTTCCTGACCAAGAAGAAACATTGATAGAGACGAGGAGGTGGTGAGGAGTAATACGAAAATATAATAAATAACATCCTCCCCTACATTCAGGCATCCATTGCTAAAAAGGAGGAGGATTATTGACTCGCTATGTGTAACTGTGGAGATGGTATTTATATTATTTCTCCAATATTTATTGTTCTGCAGTAACCATTATGGAGAGACATACTTGGTTTAGAAAGTCAGGTTAGGCACCTTGCTCAAGGGTAGTGTTCCACCTGGGATTTGACCCTGAAACCTCTGAGTTATACTTTAATACTACTAACCGACTTCCTGTAATACATGAGTCATGGGGGAAATACGATTAATAAATGTATGCCAGGATTGTTCAATGTGGAATGTATTTTCTGTATTTATTATTATATATCTGGGCATGACATATGTTCATGTCTCCATGGATAAAACTGTTTTTTCTTACATATCACACCACGGTCATCGAATGTGTGTGTGTGTGTGTGTGTGTATATATATATATATATATATATACACACACACTTTTTCAAAACATCCCAATATTGTCATTTTCTCAATACATCCTGTTAATTATTTTTTATACATCAGCCAATAATTGGTATATTTACTATATATTTCAATTTATTATTAAATACATTTACAATAAGAATTACAACATTATACATTTCTGGGACAGTTTAGCATTTTTCCAACAAGTCAGTGTTATCTCTTGATATCACTGGTTATTGGCTGAGTAAGGATTCAGTTTGGATAATAGACACTGACAAGTATGTATGTGTGTGCGTGTGTGTGTCCCTTGGAAGGTTGCAGGTCAAACAGTAATAGCTCAAGGCACACTTGATTACAAATTGGAGATAAAGAAAAATAAAGTTTTTCTTTCGTGCTTTTTAAATGTTTATCCTCAGGTAGCAAGGGTGTAGCAGATGTGTATACATTATCCAACTGTGCCAACTGTGTCTGACTACAGTTAAAAGCTTAATTCCCTCTTTTCTTGAATGTACATTCCTGATGGTCAGGTAGATATTTGCATCACAAAACTTTACACAGCACAGTGTCGGGTGAACAGTGGTCTATTGAGTCGTGACTGCTGGGAATCAAGCATGATTTCAAACATTGTTTCCAGCATTGCATACTCATACTCTCACAGTACTCTCCATGGAGTGTTGTATCTTTGTGATCTATTAACTGTATCTTGGAAATTTTCATGCTTCCCTTCAGCCTCTAATAGCAGTTGTTCTTGTCCTTCCAACCTTCATCGAGTTCACCACCACAGGGAGATTACCAGCTTATGTAAACTGCTAATTACGAAGAATAAAAAGAGGTGAGCTTTGTGCTTACTTGCCATGCAAAATGTATAGCTTTTGTTAGTCGACTGATAAACATGTGACGATAAGTCATGCCACATCTTTGAACCACAAAATGTAGACGTTTGTATAGTATGCATGTGTATGCATATGTATGTAGCAGTGAAGTAACTTGCTTTTCAGTTTGGGAAATACTCATTGTTTCCAGAATAAAAGTACAGCTTGTGAGCTGTGAGAATTAAATAAGCATGGCCTTTGCAAGGAAATAGTGATTGAAAAGAACCACAAGATTATGTACTTTGCAAAATGAACAACATAGCTGCTTTCAGAGAAATTGTATTAAATTAATGTTACAAAGCATCATGTCATTAATGAGTGAGACTTGTTATGACTCAGCTTCAATTTCAATCAGCTGTCTTTTCATGAACATATTGTTTTAAGGCACATTTGGACAAATGTATGTGTTTTCATTTTTAATCAAATTAAAATTTAATGGAAGGCTATCATTTTTTCAACTAACTTCTGTAAGCTATTCACTCATTAAAGCTGGACACTGCAATGCTACCAGGGGAAACTGACTGAAAGCTATTGTACATGACATTAACCAATGTCATTAGCTAACAAATGGTTGCTATTTCACTGTTTGAATAGTTCCTACTAGTTTGAGTCCATGGTTGCTTTGAATAATTTGAAATGAATTATTTTATATTTTTAAGAGAGAATGGTTAGTTGAATGCATGCCAATGTGTTTTCCCCCAAATCCTTTAATTAATCGGCCACATAAATCTGGCTTAATGCAGAGCAAAACTGTGAGGGAGGGGAAGTGTGAAGACCAGACGCGACCAAACAGGGGATCTATAAGTTACCAAAGGGGCACTCCAGTAACCACTGAGTCTCGTGAGAGACGAAATGAGAAGGGGGTGCTATACTCCTAAGGGACGTATCCCAAAAAATGAATAAACCCCTAAACGGGTAACTGAGGAAGAAGGAGTATATAAAGAAAATAAAGGAACAGGGAAAAGAAAAGAAAAACGACTTCGACCCGAAGCAGAGAAAAAGAAAATGTCTTTTCAAAAAACAAACAGAAGTTCTGAGGCCAACTAAAACCAGGGGGGAAACTAGTTAGTAAGGAGCAGAAAGGTTTGCGCCCCAACGGTGACACAATAACCCCTTAAAACCGCCAGCCTCAGAATCTGGACATATACCGTCCTAATACCTTTTTCTCAAAAGAAAAAACAAACAAACTGAAGTCAGAATTCTTTTTAAATTTCTTTGTTCTTAAATTCCTTACACCTTGCTCAGAAATACAACAGGGAACTGGCTAGAGCAAAACACGTTACACTCAAGCACCGTTCCACTCCCTACTGACGCTTTAAATACCCAGCCACAGGTGTGGCTGGTAATCAGCGGAAGATGTGAGCAACCCACAGGTGAAACCGATCAGAGGTAACCCTGCAGGAATGCATGGAATGTTCAAGCAGGAACAATCCTCCCACAGGAACCAAAAATAACGATTAGCCGAGTGGCTAATCTGCAAGCTCGAACTAATCGTCCCCACACCCCAAAATAACGATTAGCCGAGTGGCTAATCGGAATGCTAACCACTGAGCCGGTGCAGGCACAGAAAAATGATCTACCTGCACAGAAACCGTGACAAAAACCTTTACCCATATATGGATTTTTGGATCAAAGCATAATTTATCTATGGAGAAAATGAATGGGAGTTTCACATAACCATTAATGTCACAGTCTGTGGTTTAAACTGGCATTTAAAACTTTGTTTTATCCTGACACATTTCTCTCTTAAACTGCACTGGATACACTGAATTCCGGTTCAGCTTTCCAACCGATGTAATTATTTTGCAAACAGCAACTGGTGGCTTTTCAAGCTTGTCAAAGCTACCGTTAGCCAGCAAAGAAATTTAAACATAGTATCCTAATAACGTAACAAAATTACTAACACGAACAGCAACAATAACAAGGGTATTTTGTCATGGTTTTGGCTGATGCCACCATTTCTTTTTCTTCCTGCGCCTTTTCTTCAGTTATTACGGCCATTGGTTTTTTCATGCACCTTTTCTTCAGTTATTACGGCCATTTGAGTTGATTGAATTATACACGTGCAAATTTCCTTTTACTATTTGCACCTGTTGGTGTTCTATTTAAACCCTGAGCAAGCCGATAAGCTTTGCTTCAGTGTCACTTATGTTGCACGAGAGCCGGTATTCTGTCAAGCGAGGTAAAAGGTAAAAGGTAAAAGGTAAAAGGTAAAAGGTAAAAGGTAAAAGGTAAAAGGTAAAAGGTAAAAGGTAAAAGGTAAAAGGTAAAAGGTAAAAGGTAAAAGGTAAAAGGTAAAAGGTAAAAGGTAAAGAGCTGCGATAGTGGATTGTTGTGGCTATAAAATTAGCACAATAGTCTTTAGCTTTTTTAGATTGTTGGCAACAAGTTAGTGCCACAATCTAAGCTCAGTATTCTTTCTTTAGGGTTTTACTTTTTCAGCCTCGGTTCGAGGTCTGTTTTCTTTGAGTTGCCCCGTTTTCTGCTCCGGCAGTTTTGTTTTATTTTCATACTCCTTAAGCCTTAGTTCTTTTTTACCCAGTACGTGGGTTGTGTAGAGCTTTTCTTTGGGATACTCTCCCTAAGGAGTATTGTTTTCCTTTCCCTTGTCTCTTGAGACTTTGTGGCTATTTTACCTCTGGTTAATAGCTTAAAGAACCCCTTGTTCAGTTGCGGTTGGTCTCCCAAAACTCCAACTCCCTCACAATTTAATATATAAGCCTACAATATATAACTGAACAAAGCAAAAATAAATGTATAATTTAATATACTAATGGGTAACAGCAAACTGCTTAGTCTTGCCTTTTTGGTTTCATCTCTTTCTCTAACAATGATAATAATAATAATAATAATAATAATAAATGAATAAATACATTTCAGGTTGTTGCTTGTCCTTTTCCGCTGTCACCAGGTTGCTTCTGCAGTAGTAAACTGCAATATTACATCCTGCTCTGCTGTAGTCCTGCTGTTCACTGATCTTCAGGAAAGAGCAGGTGCTCTGCTGTACACACAGCTTTCTATCACTGTCACATAATGTTAGTATGGACAGTGTCTGATCCAGGATCACAGATTGTGATTTGTCTCCATGCTGGATGAATGTTGACGTTGTCTTCCTGATATGTCAGGACACGGCAGGTGCTCTGCTGTATACATAGTTTTCTATCACTGTCTTAATGTTAGTATGGACAGTGTCTGACCCAGGACCACAGTTTGTGCTCCATCTCTGGGCTGGAGGGATCTCACAATGGTTCCCTGATCTTTCAGGAAACCGCAGATTCTCTGCTGTACACATAGCTTAGGGTTTGGTCTTAGATGACACAGGTACATGCACAGAAGTACCTATAGCAGATCCATTCACCACCAAATCAAAATAATTGAATTGCCTATTCATTGATTTATTTCAATACGTGAGTTGGCTGACTGAAATCAATTTCTTTTTTTAATTCAGGACCTGTATCAAACTCTGCCAGACTGTGACTCTATAGCTGTTTAGTGTAAGGCTGTTCACTCATGTACAAGGCTGATGCACTGACACCAAGCAAGAAAAAGATATTGAGTGCACAACTGCTTGTTTGATACTAATCAAGACTAGACAAATGACACACTTCACAGACAATTTTCCGGCACTTACAACAAAATGCAAAATTACATAGATACACACAGGAAGAGTGCCACGCGTATAGCTGTGAGATCTAAGAGCATCGTGACTCAGAATAATTAGAGATCTGGGAAGTTAAGAAACTTCACATCAGCTCTCCAATGAAGGTGAAATTATTTTCCAGTTGATTGTGTAACTCCCATTACACACCCACTGACAAAACAGCAAACGGGCTAACCGGTTTCTGCCACAAATCGACAGTCAATTAGCTTCATAGCGATTTGAAAATGAAAATGTTGTCGTCATAAACCTTGCAAGATGTGTTTGAATTGGTGCATCCTTTTTTAATTGTATCCTTGTTTGCTGGTTTGTTGTTTTTTTTCCTGGGAACCTGTAAAACCATGTCCAAGTTCAGTTTTGATCTGAAATGTGCAATAACAGCTGGGTTAATGTGTGTCTACAGCACAGTTTCCTTTCTAATTAATGACTCAAATAATTAAGATTGTTGGCAGAATGGAAGTCAGGAACTCCATCCCCAAATATTCCTCCTGGTCTCAGACTGGTACAAATCTGTGGTAGTGAGGAGGAATGCTAGCCTGTTGTCAGGTTTCAAAAGCTTATGTTCCGACATAATAGTAAATAGAAGTGAATTTAAAACACATATATTTACGTGTGACCTCAGCAGAATGTTAAGGCTTTAAAACAGTTGTGCAACTGTCCATTTCTCTACATTGTCTACACGTTTTAGAACTGTCTAATTTTAAACTACATTTTGGTCATTTCACTTTATTGTTAATGACCCTCAGGTTCCATAGGATGAAAGCTAAATGATACAATAAATACAATTTGTTGTTTAACGTTCACTGGTAGGCTGCTGGGTGGTTCATCATGTTAAGGCACTGTTCTAGTGCATGGATGAGCTCCTTTGTCTGGTATCATGTCAGGAACATTCTAGTATTGACTATGGGAAATTGCAGATTGCTGAACAACAATGCACTAAGATCACCCAGGGAAGGTGGGGGCCTAGCCAGGACAACAGGGCCTCATCACTCACTTGTGACTTCTACTGGTCCACTGGGCACCCATGGTTTGCCTGTTGACCTGCACATGAAGTGCCTTACTCCAACTCATATGCTCTTTCCTGAGCCTGACTTGTGTTGTGGTGTGATAACAAAAGGTGGCATCACATGGTTTGGATGGGACCACATGCCTCATAGTGGAGCTTCAACCAATGAGCACTACAGGAGGCGAAGATAAAGGGGAAAAACAGCTTTTAAAACATTTCACAAGAATCACACAGAACGGTAACCTTGAATCCATTTGTAATTTGTTAGGAGTCTTGAAGCAAGAAAGTGGACATGTAGAGAACTGTGCACTCTGCTCTTCTTTCTTCCTTAATTTGTATGCTTTCTTGTCTTCCTCTTCCCCAATGTTGTCAACGTGTCTTGTTTTCCATTCTATTTAAAATAATGAATCACATGTTAACAATAATTACATGTCTAAATCTGCATTAGTAAAACAGCCGTACACATAATTGAAGTTGTTCTGTAGGTAGGCACATGAAGGATCCAATCATTGCCATTGTAAGAACAAGTAAATAAATAAATGGAGTTATAGACAGTCATGTAGGTATAATGACTTAATTTTTTTTTTTTTTTTTTTCAGCACGCAGAGCTATGCATGGGGCAGTTCTATCAATATCTCATGACATGAAATAAATAAATTGTCTACTGCAGCTGAAAAGTCAATTTGGATTAACAAGCAACCCTTCTCTTGCCTTCACAATTACCTCAGCCAACGATTCCAGTACTTACCTCTGAGTCACTGTCTCTGGACAGAATTTGATCTTATAGAATTTGTTCTCTGAAAAACAGTGTACAGAAGGCAAATGTAAGACTTGGAAAAAGGTGCGTGGACTCAAGCCAAGCTGGTGACTGGGAATCAATGGCCATACATTGAAAGTATGGGTGTATTCATAAGAGCAGAAACATACAGATAACCAGCAGACACTGCAGTTATCCATGTTCATGCTGGACTTGGAACCCCTGGGCTGGATGGGGATTGGTGGAATTTTCATGCTTGGTGATTCCATCCTCGCCTAAAAGTGAAATACATGTACCTGCAAAGGAGTGACGAATGACATTTACAGAAATCGTCAGTAAAAAGTGCATAGCTTGGAAAGCCAGGAGAACTTAGGTGCTTACCTCAGTTTCAGAAAAAAATAATGGCTTTTATTTTCACCATTAATCTTTGTTTTTTTTTTATTTATTTTTTTTTAATTTTATTTATTGCCATGAATTTCTCATTATGTTAAATAGCCCCATACATGCACACATAAAAGAAGTATCAATTGTCTGTAATGGAAGTTAAGATAATTCAGTAATTTCAGTGCTCTGTAAAATTGACCTCATACATGGATCACATAGAGAGTGGTGACAAATTAAAGGAAAAACCAACATAAAGTGACTTAGTAAGGTGTTGGGCCATCACGAGCTGCCAGAACAGCATGAATGTGCTGTGGCATGGATTCTACCATTTCTGGAACTCTACTGCAGGGGTCTTACCTTACAAAAGATATTCCCTCACTTGGTGTTTTGATGATGGTGGTGGAGAGCGCTGTCTAACACGTCCGCCCAAAATCTCCCATTTGTGTTCAAATGGGTTGAGATCTGGTGACTGGGAATGCCATCGCGTATGATTCACATTATTTTCATACTCATAAAACCAATCAGTGACCCCTCCTGCCCTGGAAGTGACCACTCCCATCAGGATATAAATGTTTCATCATAGGATAAAGGTGATCACTCAGAATAACTTTGCATTTATTTGCAGTGACCCTGCCCTCTAAGAGGACTAGTGGACTCAAACCATTCCAGGAAAATACCCCCGACAGCATAACAGATCCACTGGACATTGTCACTGTACGGGTTAAGCATTCAGGCCTGTACCATTCTCTTGGTGTACGCCGCACATGCACTTGCCCACTTGTCGAGAATATGGTGAAGAATGATCTCATCTGACCATATCACTTTTTTTTTTTTTTTTACACATCTCTGTAGACCAGTGCCTATGGTTTTTGCACCACTGAACTTTGAAATGTACATTGTAATTGTCTTTGTAATGAGGGATTTGTCATGGTTCTGTATTTTTGTTTCTGTTTTTCCTTTTTTGGGCCGCCAGATGGCGGTAGTTTTGTTCCTTTTCCCTGTTTAATTGTTTTATTGGTTCCAATTATTCTATTGTTTTTCAGTTGTGTCTAGTTATCCCTTCCCTCTGTGGTCTGATTGCGCATTGTGCCCTCCTGTGTCTCGTTAGGGTCTTGTCTATTTAAGTCTTCTTCTTCCCTGACTCGGGTGCTGGTTCCTTGTGTTTTCGCTTGTGTTTCCGTGTGTGTTCCTGTCTCCGTGTTGCCTGAGAGTTTGCCCGTGCCTATTTTTGTCCTCCTGTTTCTGCCCTGCCTGTTTGGCTTTTTTGTGATTTTTGGATTTTCTGTTTTCTGTTTTTGGGATTTGCCCTGCGAGGCATTTTTTGGTTATCTGCGTTTGTTCTTCAGTTTTTGTTATTAAAGTCTGAATTTCCCTTTTGGAGTTCTTGGGTTTTTCTTTAACTCTGCATTTGGGTCCATTCCCTCGCCAATCCGTGACAGGGTTTATGCACTGCAATCCTACTACAATATCCCTCTCTGTGTAGTTTGTGTAGTTGTCGACCGACTGTTCTTGCTGATGTTCCGCATTGACATTCTTAGTCACCTGAGGAAGAGTTTCTCTTCTGTTTTTCCTTACATATCGCACTAATGCACAGGCATCACGAATATCATCGTATATGTGTGGATCCCTGCCTATTGAAATCTGTATCGTAGCCATCACTTGCTTCAATGAAATTCTTCTTTGTTGTTTATGGCCTGCTGCAGCAAATCTAACTCTCAGCACTCAGGATATACCCTCAAGCCCTTAAGAATACTCTTTGGTTCTCCAAGTACTTTCTTTTGTTTAATGATGCATCTTAAAATGTAATAGCCTTTTTGAATTACTTTGTTACTGAATTTATAAAGTGGCATAGATAAGTGGCAAATTTGCATTATTTACAGTTGTAGTGAGGTTATGTCAGGTTTGAACAATTGAGTTTGACAACCAGTCAGAATTCTGTATGTGTGTAGAGCCCAAGTTAGTGAAATAACACAGACATAACAATGGTTTGGAAATAAAGGATATGTATATATATTTATCAGTTATGGTAATGAATATGTGAATAGGCTGATTGAAAACAATAATTAGCATAATATGTGCAATGATATACAATTCTTAATCAGATTAAATGATAATTATGTGATGGCTAAACATCAGAGCTGCCATTTAACAAATGTAAATTTGCGTTATGGGTTAGTGACCCTCTAATCTATATATTCCATGGTTAGTTCATTTAATCAGTCTCCTCAAATTACGTTTTAACAATGTAAAACAAGGTCAGGGAATTTGTTATTCCAGACCAACATATGCACAGCAAAACAAACACAATAACAAACAGCAGTAAAATTACCTAATCAAGTATTACGTTTAATTAAGTTTTACACTATCCTACGGTTTGCCGAAACACACCTGAACAAGCCAAAACTGGTGAAGCACATCGTATTTATGTTTACAGAAAAAAGTGAAGCCTTACAAGAAAAGAACACTGTCCCTACAGTCAAACTGGAGAAGGTTCAGTGATGTGTTAGGGTTACTTTGCTGCTTCTGGCACTGAGTGCCTTGAAATTTGCACATGGCATCATGAAATCAGAAGATTATGATGGCATTTTGGAGTGCAATGTTCAACCCCATGTAAGAAAGCTGGTTTTCCATTGAAGATGATAGGTCTTTCAGCAGGACAATTACCTGCAACACACTAGAAAAAGCACCCAGGAATGGTTCAAGACAAAATGCTGGAGGGTTTTGAAGTGGTCAGCAATGTCCGGATCTAAATCCCCTTTAACACCTGTGGAGAGATGAAAACAGCAGTTGGGAGAAGGTGCCCTTCAAATTTGGAAGAACTGGAGAAATTTGCAGAAGAACAGTGGTCCAAACTACCAGTAGAGAGGTGTAGGAAGCTCATTCATGGCTATAGGAAGTACTTGATTGCAGTTTTGAAGGCTGTGCTACCAAATATTGAATCTAGGGTGTCAATAATTTTGCAAATATAATTTTTTCCCTGATTTGAAAGGATTTATTACATTTTAAGTGGGAAAACAGTTCTGTAATATTAATAGTGAAATAAAGAATTGTGGAGATCAAGCACTGCTGTCAATTTAAACTTATTTCAGAGAAAATCTACTTATTTTAGAGTAATTTGAGTTATTTGTTATGAATGATTGAATGTGCAAATGTGCCAATATTGTAGGCCATGACTGTATATAAAACGACCAGGTATACTTGTCAGCTAAAATTTAACCGTGCTGATCACAATAGTAAGGAGACTACCTAAAAAAAAAAAAAATAAATGAAATAATTTTTAAAAAATGAATAAAGTTAAATGTCAAAGATTACAAACATGTCGACCATCCCCTAAATTCAAATCGCCAAAAATAAATAAATAAATAAATAAAATACACCAAAGTAAATGCAAATTGAAGATGCAAAGAGAAATGCAATGAGAGAGAATTTCTAAGTGATATGCAAAGAAAGTATCCTCATATGAGCTTATATTAAATTGCCACTCTGTACCACCTCACCTGAGGAAATGAATTGTGTGCGTGGAATGCAGTCGCATATGAAATTATTACTTTGGCCGAAATAAGATTATCGACATGGGGTGGGATGAAAAAGGCACAGGAAAGACGTGATTCAAAGCTGGAACCCTGCGCCAATATCACAAAGGGGTGGGACATCACCTGGGGGGCACTCACTGTAGGAGCAGGAGGCACATCAGTAGCTTCAGACAGAGCAGGTGATGGGAGAGGATTGCATAGAAATAACCCAAGCCTGAAAAGTACAACAACAAAGTGTAAAAGTGAAATTTGCCTCCGATATATCCTCTTTTGGTGTGATTTCTTTGTCTTGCATCCATTTGAGATCTTGCGGTCAGAGGCAATGCTTTGCATGAAATTAGCATCACATAGGCTGTTAACATAGCGCTGAATTGCTATGGGTTTGATTTGAACCCCATCATCTCTGAGCATTATGCAACTGATGTAGATGTTTGTGAATTAGATGGTAATTTGCAATGATTACCTTAGATTTACATTTCAATTTCACCCTTGTTTTTGCTAGAACGTCCTAGAAATCTGCACATATAACTTGAAAGGTACATGTGTAAACAGTGATTGCTTGACATTTCCCTGCTGAGTAGTAATCTGAACTATCTGTTGTCCATCTATCCATCCATCTATACCCGCTTATCCTGGGTAGGGTCGCTTATCCTGGGTAGGGTCCAGGACACAGGGAGAACATGCAAACTTTGCCCAGAAAGGCCCAGGCCGGATTCAAACCCAGAACCTTCTTGATGTGAGGCGACAGTGTTTTATATGTCTTATGTGTTTTTTACTTGTCTTAAAATGGCAAAGGTAGCACAACATTTTAATGAATTGTTCCCTAAATTTTACATCATGCAGGAGAGTTCCACTCCTTTTCTTTGGTTGCTGTCAGAACTTCCTGATGTCTACCAAAGTCTGGGATTCATTCAAGACCATGGACAGCAGCAGGCTTACCTGAAGGCACGGAGTTGAAGGCAGCTGCAGTTGATTGGTAATCAGTCAAAGTGTTTCTTATTGCTTTCTGCAAGCCCTATATGCTGAGGGTGCGTCCCAATACTCAAAAAATGTATCCTCCTTTCCTTCACTACCTGCTCTCCTGTGTGCCCCATAAACATAATCCTCCTTCCCTCCAGAGTGCCAATATTGGTGGAGACGAGCGAAGCGGCTTACAACTCAGCTCCACGCCCCATCCGGCAAAGGATACATCGATGTATGCTACCACAGAAGTCTTTTCACATTTCTAGATGACATCATCATGCTTGGTCTTTCAATCCATGTGGGGTCTTTCAGTCCAACAGGGATTGAAAGACCATCCCACAGATTCTGACACAAACTAAACTTTATAAACTTTAGATAGCATTTCCACCAATTATGCAAGATATTTAGCCAAATTTGAGTGTGGTTCAGTAGGTTATCACACATACCTGAAAGGTAGACTGGCTACAATAGATACAAATGTCAGTTTGTTTTTGTGGCTCTTGTCCTACAGACAAATTTAGTAATTTAAGACGGACAAGCAGGTTTATTTATCCGCTTGTACAGTACATGCATGTTTAGATAAACAAGTATAACTATAAACATAAATAAGCAAGAGAGCTACTATTATTTTAGTGTGTGAATATGCATGAATGAATTTATGCAACCCACTGTTTACAATGGACATATTTATGACCAACAGATTTGATTTCCGATGTTACAGTGGGAAATAATTGTTTTTCAGTGTGAACACAACATTGGGAAGCATAATATGAAGCAAAATGAATCATTCTATGTGAGATGGAACGAACTGGCAATGTAGGCTGTCACAGTACAGCTAAGTAGATTAGTGCTCTGTATGTTCAGACATTGGGCACATTGTGATTCTGGAATGACAGTAAATTGTTATGTTTGTATACTATGAGATGTTTACTTTGATCTAATGTTGCCGACTGCATATTAATTATACGACAATGTTTTTAGGCTACTTTAGCAGTTACTTATGCTTGAAACTTACAAGCTATTTTGTAGCTTTAAATGGGCTGATCATGTCTAAGACCTGTGATTGGCTATGGGATTATTTGTGGGATCAGAAAAATATAACATTTATAACAACATATTGTTATATTTTTCATTAATAGTAATAATCATATTTGAATATGAAGAAGTAGATAAGCAGTCCCACTTTTCTTCATGCCTCCTCATTCTTTCTTTTCCTCAGTTCCCCTCCTCCCCTCCTTGCCTCCACATACTTCTGAGTAAGAGTCAAGTGGTAGTGGGGGAGTGGAGACAAGGATGTGAGAAGGTAAAAGTATTGGGATGCACCCTAACACAACCGGCAAAGCTTCAGGAAAGACAACCACAGAAACATGCAGTGGCGGATATAGTTTCTATGTTTCTTCTGAGTTTTTGATTTATGTGGTTCACATTTTCGTATAGGTTTATTTGTTTTTACTGATTATTGTGTTCTTTGTAATACGTTAAAAGCTAAATGGAATGCAGTGACCTTTTGCATAAGGTGTGGTTATAAAATGTATAAGAACAATCCAATCGTGCCTTTTTAAATTAGACTAATAAACCAAATGTTACTGGGGTTTTAATTTTTTTGTAAACAGCAGCTTTGGTTTATATGGGTAATTTGTGCAAATATAAAGTGGTTTGATTGGATCTAATAATTTCCAGTGCTGCAAAAGATATTACTTATTACTTCTGCAGCTACCGCAACACAGTAGTTTCCATCTCCTTCATAATCAGAGGTTTAATTTCCTGCTTCTTCATTAGCTGGGAAGCATCTTTAATGGATTATAATGGGATATTTTGCAGAACAGAAATAAATAAACAGATGGTTGAACAATTGTGGGTCTAAAACATAGGATCACTGCCACTAACTATGGTTTCAGGGCCAGATTTTTTTTTTCAACTTGATTAAATTCTTTATGAAAAGATGTTGCAATTAATTTTTGTCAGCATATCACAATTCATTGCATAAATTGTGTATTCTAAAAAATGAGTTTCTGCCTTTTAGTGCTATGAAACTAAACAATGTGAGAATCCTTTCATTGGACTGTAAGAAACGTCTCCAGCCAAAGAATTATATTTTAATTGTGAATAATCATAAAACATTGTGCAATCATTTTCATGAATTGGTATTCATTGCCTGGCTTGCGATTTTGTCCCCAAATTGCTCTTCTCCTAAATGCACAGTACATTATCCGCACAAGTATTATTTTAGTAAGTACAGGCAGTCATCAACTACTCGCATTTTCTTTTTCAAACCACTCTTAACCACAGTTGATTTGCTTCTTATGATTCTCAGAGGAAAGCACTTTGCACAAAAGCAACTTACACTGGAAAAAAAAAAAATCTATTTTTCTCAGGCTAAAAAAGACACTCCTAATGAAGCAACTGAGCATTCTTGTAGGACAAGTTGTACATATTGTGTCCATTACCTCCTAGTAGATAATGAGCCAGATACGCTGTGAGTAGGTTTTTGGTTCATTTCTGACAGTAGAGGCTGGATAAATCATAACTTACCTTACCTTTGGCTCATGATTAAGTCTTATGTTTAATCACTGCATTTAACTCACCACACTGTTAAAGACAGAGGTTTTATTATTATTTATTTATTTTTTTTAAATAGCTCTTTATAAACATGAAATAATATCAATGTAATACCTATATGAAACATATAAGCTATGGAAGCAGATTTTCTGCTAAATGAAAAATAAATAAATACATTTGGGAGTAATTAATTTTATTGAGGGATTCATGTGAAGGGTTCATTGTTTGATATCACAATCCTTGTTATGATCTCTCTTTGTCTGTATATGTGTATGTGTGCACGTGTGTATATGAGTGTATCTGACAAATAAATTCAGTTTTAGTTGTGCTGCACACCACATCTTTTCTGTAGTGCTGTAATACCATGTGACACTCCTCTGAGCATGCCTCCTTCCCAAGCCACTCTGTCTCATCTCTTCCCAAGCTTCTATATGCATGCTTGTCTCATAATATTAGCGGTGCCGATTGTAGTACCATTGACATTGAACTGAGAATGGTCTGAGCCATGTTATTCACTAACTATGATTAGAGAAAATAACACAATATTATTATTTGATTAGAATGTATATCAACCGAATACAATATTGAATACCATAATCTACAGCTGTAGATCATAGTGCTAGTTTTTCTGCTGGCTTTTGGTATGATTCTTAACATGCTTAATGTAAGCCACCACAACCTGTTTTCAGGGGCTAAACTTCCATCTTATGGAAGGCAAGGACAAAAATCAACCTTCCATGAGGTGAGTTCTGAAAACATAATATACGTATGAAGCCATTTTTAGGCTTTGTACGCTCTGTGAATCTGGTATTGGATCATCTTAATAATCCTCACATTCTTAGTTCAAGTCAATACCTCTTACAAAGAGCGAATGAGTACTATATTCATCCTTTTCCCAAGGCTTACTTTTCTCATGGAACAGTTGCACGAGCCTCTTTGAATGAACTCACTGTCAATTACATAATCAACATTGCAGGGTCCAGTTTAAATGTGAGTGTTAACTGAGTGCTTGGTTAATGAGCTGTGAACAGTTTCAGATAAAAGTAATTGTTTAAAAAGCCCGTGGGTAGCAGACAGACCTGTGGCAGGTGAGAACAGGTGTGATTGAGCTGGAGTGAGTGGTACAACTGTGTTGTTGGCCTCTCTGCCTCATTAGTACTGGCATTGGTCCTCTCCAACTGAATACTGCTCAGGCCGCTATTGTGTTTTAAAATAGCATTTTCTCTGTCCTTACATTCAGTGCTCAGTATTTTTAAACCACTTGTAAGTGGATTAGCTTTCTCATTTGAAACAGCTCCAGAACAGTCTTCCGGTGACTGGTGTGATCTGGCTGACTGCGAGTTAGCTATTCTGCAGTCTGACAGTCACTGATAAAGAGGGAGAAAGATCCACTGGGCAGTCTGCGTGCGATGCACTTCTGAGATGCTACTGTTTCCTTTTGCCCTTGTGGTCTGGGGTCCGAGGGTTGAACTAAATTTGTGGGTGCCACTCTAAAGATGGCCCCCTTAAGCTCTCATCTTTGGATTTGGAAAATCACCTGCACCACCGTTAAGAAGCTTCTTCGATCTTAAGTTATTGAGGTGAGAGGTAGCCAAAAACCTGCCCCGAAGTAAGACTTTGATGAAGAGAAGTGAGCAACTTTGGGGAAGGAGGGGTGGGAGGGGCTGTAGTTAGCATGGAATAACATTCCAAAAACCACCACAGACTTATTTCCACATGACACCTGAGACTGTAAGCATGTGTCTAATGCCTGTCTGCTGTGTGTAAATAATATTACTCAGTAACCTAAAGATTACATATCAGTGTTTGGATTTTCTTCCTCCAGAATTTAGGAACACTAAGTCATCTATAATCTGCTCAGCAGAGCCATACACATACACAGCAAGCCTGCAAGGCAATGTCACATTTAATCAAGACTCTACCTACTACAACATGAACAGCTTTTTTCACATTACACCCCTCACAGTATACAATGGGACAGATAGGATGGGCAGTGCATCTCACTGATAACACCTAGTGATTCAAAGGTGCCTAGCATGTTGCTAGGAAACAGTAGAACCAAGGTATCCTAGCCAATCAAAGGTAGGAGCCCAGTGATATGAGATCATGGTTGGTCAAACGTAGTGCAGCACAATCTCAACGCATTCATTGCAAGCACAGTTTGTTTGTTAAGTGAGCATTTCTAAGGCTCCCTATACATTTCCTCACTCACAAAATGTAACTGTCTATATGTAGTCAAGTAAAATGAGTCATTTCCTGTATAGTCCAAACGAAGCTGAGCTACAGCAGTGAGTCTCTTAGATTTGTGTAGCAATGCTTGGAATAAGACCATTCTTCATTTAAAAATGTTACCTTTGTTACAATTTTGCTTGTAGAAAGCTGTTTACAGTACATATGCAACAAATGGGGTGCTTAGTGAAGGAAATTACACCCACATGTTGACCATAATTGAATTTATAATCCATTCCTTTGCCTTTTTTATGGAGCTGTGATTGTGTTTTGTGGTATGTTTAGCTCATAGCACATGTATATTTTATTTCATTTTTTTGTTGTTGTTTTGTTTTCCAATATAAGATTTAATAAAGTCTCTTTCTCCCTCTCAATCTCCTGCCATTCTACTGGCGACGGTTCTGAATGTCCTCCTGACTTTTGGAGACTGAGGAAAGCATCGACAGCTGCCAGGGAAAGGGAGCAACTATAGAATGAGATTCTATGGAATTATATTGATCTTTACTCATATCATGGCACAAAAATCTCTCTGATTATTCTGTCTTTGCTGCAATAACCCTGTCTTCATTTGTCTGTCGTCTTGCAGCTGCTTTTCTGTGGGGGGTGGGGGATATGAATGGCTAGGGTCTGGAAGTGTATGACAATTTAATGTGTCTACAATGGTTCCTTCATGATCAAAGATCTGGACTTCAGTGTTTCATCTATATGCTGTGAATGCTGTCTCGATATATGGGAATAATTATTCAGAAGAGCTCCAGGCTAAGCTGCAAAAGAGATTCCCCCATGTGATTTTATACTAATGTTAGCTAAGTTTGCTTTTCCCTGTTAATGGGCAGATAGTACCAGAGTTTGGCACTTATGGGGATTATTTATGGACCATGACATAAAACTCCTGAATTAGTGGGTAAGTATCATGCCAAACTGTGACACAGTCCTTTTTTGGTCTAGTCAGAAAAGTGTGTAAATTTATGATATTGGCTTCCATGTATGTTTGTCATTATTAGATGTTTTGCTACAATCAAAGTGTCTGCATCAGTTTCCTATGGTGAAATGTACCATTTATACTTTCATTGACTTTTGAATTGCTTGCAGTGAAATTGTTGATATATTAAAATAAAATAAAAACACCCCAGGAATATTTGCAGTGGAATATAGCAGAGTTGTGCTATTGCCTCCAAAACTCAAAGTCCTGCTGATGTTTTTTTTTTTTTTTTTTTTTCTTTTGGTGCTTTGTTATTGCTATAATATTTGCATTTATATTTATTAGTTCATCAAATGCATTCATTCAGATCATACAGTCTTCACCTCCTGCAGACATACTGCCAATTAATTGATAAAACCAAAATTTTATAAGAGTAATTGAGAGAGAATGCACTGCTCAAGGGTAGAGCGGCAGTGTTCCTGATCACTAGCTTTCATGCCCATCCAGTGGGGCTGCACAACACTGGAAAGATGTCTGTGGGCATTTCCATTTCAACTGTTCACTTCCCTTGCACTGTGCTGCGCTTTTAGGTCCTGAGAGTTTTGTTAACAGGAAGTGGAGGAGCAAACAAAAGAATGGGGATCATTGTGAGGATTCCAGAGGATGGGGGTATTGTAAATTCATGTGCCATGAAGACTGAAATAAAAGAATGCTTTCTGTGTTATTAAATCTCAAAAGCGGAAAGTATTCACTTACGGTTGTTTCAAAACATTACCCGGGAGCTCAAATTTATGTAGTAAAAAACATGACTGGATGTAATGCAAAAGTTAATCTTCTGTTGAAACTGTAAGATATAAATTCAATCAATTGTATCTATTTTCACTTTTTTTGTATTGCACATTGGCAGGGTAAAAATAAATAGTTAAAATGATGTCAGTATCTTATTTTGGGATGGCAGCCTTTAAACAATCATACACACATAATTGTGTCTGTTGATTATAGATGAATTTGTGCACTAACATGGATACGCACACACATGCACACACACACACACACACACAGACACACACCATAAAGTGCATACACATTCATTAATGTTTTTTTTCATTAATGTTTTCCTTTAAGTCATGAAATCCAGGCTTCTATTAAAATATTTACTTCCTGATCTCTCCTCAGACAACCTTTGTGAGAAGGGCACCATACACTTCAGGTGCAATGCAATCCATTATACACAAAGAACATTTACATTTTAGCCATTTAGAAAATGCTCTTATCCAGAGTGACTTACACAGTTTGCATTATTCAGATACAATCCATTTATATAGCTGATATTTACTGAAGCAATTCAAGCTAAGTACATTGCTCAGTGGTACAATGGAAGTTTTTTTTTTTGTGACTTCAAAAAAATTGTATTTAGAGAATTTAATACTGAAATCAACTACTTTTTCACTAGGAATTAAAGAAAGAAATGCATGTTTCTTTTTTTTTTCTAACTGTCTTATATCATGTTTTATTTTCATCTAACCAGTTTTAAAAAATGAATTATTGTCATGGCTGATGCACTTGCTAGCAGAACATACAATATATTTGAATTTGGCTGTGCAAAGATTTCCAATGTGGATTAAGACAAGACATTGTATTTTCGTATGTTCATGCAGTAAAATTCACGAGATTCAAATTTTTATTTTTTAAATTTCTACATCTGCATTTTATTTAATACCTTTTTTTTCATGGAAATTAGTAGAACTACATTACAAAATACATATTAACAAATATAAGGCATGTTTGTATCCAGACACAGCTCTTAAATTCAGCTACATGAGACACTAAGTGTACGTACATTAGTTGGACACACATGTGCATTTTACATACATGAGAACAATGGTAAAAATATGCCTTCTCTCTAATACATGCATACATGTGTGTGAGCAGGAACCCCTCAAGTCGAATGGTCAGTGATGAAGGAGGAAACAGGAATGCCAAATACTTCAGAAAGTTCAGTGATTTCTCTTATATTTTTCCCTGTATCATTTCTATTCATCTAAAGGTCAAATCCATAAAGCACAGAGAACATCCTTCCATTCCAGGTGATATGAAAGTAATGCCTAATTCTGTGTGTCAGTCTGACATGTAGGGTGTACCAAAGGAACAGGGAGAGCAGAGCATAAGAGCGATTTACAGTCAGGGTACACTGGGCCTAGAATCAAAAGTTTGGGCATATCGGTTTCAGTTGTCCTGACCAGGGAGATGCCTGAACTAAATGCATCAAGTAAGATTATGGAAGAAAAAAAAAAAAAAAAAATATATATATATATATATATATTCTTCATAGTCCATTGATGCCATGCAATATATGTAGAGTCATTTATAATACCAACCAACTAATCTCATGATCTTGACATATATTACAAAAACATTGGATTGACACCCAGTTTAAACAGCACTGATGGAAGAGAGTGCTTGGAAATTCATAAATTTGTGGAGTCTGAGCTGCCAATTTACAGGTAAAGGCAATTTTAAATTAAGAAATATCTAAAAAGAAATCCACTTGTTACAATTACAGTACAAAGCCATTTATAAGGCTCCGGGTCTCCACCGAACCACGATGCGAGGTATAATCTCCAAATGGAGTAGGAACACTAGGAACAGTGGTGAATCTTCCCAGGGGCAGTTTAAGTCCTGACTTTAACCCAATAGAGGCACTGTGGCAGGACAAGAGATGAGCAGTTCATGCTTGAAAACCTACCAAAACCTGTCTAAATTAAAGCAGTTCTGCAAAGAAGAGTGGGCTAAAATTTTTCCACAGCGATGTGTTGGTTGCAGTTATTGCTGCTAAAGGTAGTGCAACCAGCACACATATGCAATAATAGAAGAATTCAGGAATGAGGCAAAAGCTTTTTCACAGCACTGTACATCCATGTTTGGTGACCTGTGTACGATTAATTAAAAAGGCTGCAATTCTCACAAGGATCACCAGATATTGATGTAAATGCCCTCAATTTCAATTGCAACTGTCACCACAAATACAAGGACATTAGGACAAAGTTGGTGGTAATAACATAGACCTAATGTTATTCTCCCCTGTTATAAATAGGCCACTCTTTCAAAACTTGAATATGCCTAAAGATGAGCTTGATATGAGCAAAAAATGGTTGTTTTAATTGTTGTCTTGTTGTTAATTGTTTTATTCTGCACTGCAGGGTATAGCTAATTGATGTATCTTCTAAAAAGGTCTATTCTTCATGGCAAAAAGTGGAAATTGCATTTATTCGCCTTCAGTATTTTTTGAAATCTTTACACAGAAAGAAATGTTTCCTATTTATTCAGAAGATTATTTATTTTGCCAACTCAAACATGAATATCATGCTGTATGGAGCAGGGGTTCTGCAACAGCCTTTATGATAACGTATGTAAATCAGGGCTGGACTTAGTTCCAGTTTAGCTGAAATTCAATCACAAATTGGCTGTAATTTTATGTGAGGATTTAATAACTGATGAATGAAATTGCAGTTACTGATTGAATTGAAAAGGAATTGATCCAAGACACTGACAATTCTCCCAGATGTCCAGGCAAAGCACTAATCCTCAGCACTCTTTGCAACACAGTCCCGAGCCAGTGGTGGCTGCGGCAGTACGGTGATGTGTAATCGGCCATAACATTGCCCAAAATGACCAATCCGACGCTTGCAGTCTCACTGTGCACGAAGTGTACTCTTCTGACACATTGATTGTGCAGCACGGCTGGTGGACTGACGAGTGCAAATTGTGGGATCATTAAGTGCTTTGGAAGACGTTGTGCGGTACTAAAGGAATGCTGTTCTCGCAGGTCCTTCTGAAGAATGGCACTGTGCAATTAATGGCCAAGAAGGTCTTGCCCCCAGCATGTACCCACCGATTGTTTATCGATGAACCAGGTTCCCACAGGCACTTTTAGAAGGGGTGGTGGGATGGTGTTCATACCAGCCAACTGCGCTAGAGAAATCAGGGAACAATTAGTCAATGTAACACCAGGGACTGGAGTTATACACAGGTGTGAATTAAACAGTAGATTTCTAAGGCTGGATTGGCCATTATAGATTTTCAAACTACAGATCGAGCAAGTCCTGAAAACCTTATTGGATGTCCAGAGGCAGCCGTCCTTCAATCGGAGATGTATCAACAGAAAACATTCCGGCGGTTCACAGGTGTTAAGTCCGACAGCTCAGGAGGTGGGAATGCAGGTACAAACACCACTGGGTTCATGACAGAGACATGACACATCAAATGTGTCTGTGTCCTTTCCAGCCTGACTCTGAAGCCTCGCCCACTGGTAACTGCTCAAACGATGCCGCTAACGTCCATATAATACAGCACACATAGTTGTCATTTCCTCTGGACAATAACATCTAGACAGGGGAACTCTAAGCAGGACTAGGACAAATACTTTATGCAAACACAAACTATAATATAGTTCTGGATGAGTGGGACAGAGAATCAGTGAATCAGCCATACCGTAATTTCCTTACTCCACTGATAAATTGCTTTGTAAGCTGAGAAAAGCAGTGTCTACACATTTTTAAAAAGCAGCATACTGTTTTTAAAACCAGATTTTAAAAACAGCATGACATGAAAATATAAGTTGATCATAGTAGTAATGGTACACGGTATTAGTTAATACTAAATGTATTCCTTATTCCCCAGCCCACGGGTTCCAAGTAAAAATAAAAAGGAACATACGAAAGACAAAACACAATGAAAGCTTTTCAGCCACGTTGCTGTGACTTTGTTTTCGCTATCTAATCTCTATTAGGTTACATCTGGTGTTAATTGGTGTTGTAAACAGCATGTACACTTCCTTGGCACTCATCTTGTTTGGTCTGACGCGACATACTATTGTGCAGCTTTCACAGTGCGTAGGCTACTCTAAATTGTCTGAGCCTCCATCTGAGGCATGAGCTTATATACCATTTTAGCCGACACTGAAATAATAAGACCGCCTTACTATTAGTTTCAATTGTTAGAAACGTAATAATTTAAATATCACAATCATTGTCTCAATGCTTGAATGTGCCCATTATGCAAATGCAGGCAATGCAGCTTCTGGTAGAGGCAGCAGTTCACACTTGGGTGCCAGTATACAATAGTGTTGATTTCGGCGACTGGGGGGGTGTTGAGTTATAAAAACAAAAAACAAGAATAACTAATCTATCTGGTTTCCTGAATGTGCTCTTATAATTATAACAACGTAGGCATTTGCAGTACTGCTATGTTGAAAAAGTCAAGGCAGCTCATAAACTTTGCACATACCCACTGATTAAATAATTAACAATTTAAATTCACAAGGCATGTCGACATGGACATTGGCAGTTCTAGTGTTAACCAGTAGGTGTGCCCCTCAGATTACCTTTCTCTCAGACTGAGCCCTGCCACAATGTCATTATTACATTACAGTCGCATAAAATGTTCATCATGCTTTCCCACTGAGCACAAGCCTGAATGTAGATGGGGGTGGAAATCTAGGCTGAAAGATGTTTTGACATACATGGACTAGGCTAGCTCAGGTAAGCGCCAGTTTAACTCAGATTTTATCCAGATATAGCCTGGCTATGTCTTAGTCTGCTAGAAAAATTTCACTTTTCAACCAAATATAGGTGGGGTTCCACTGAACGTCCAGATACACCAAAAACTGGCTAACCTAGTCAGTTTGTGAAAACATCTCCCAACCTAGATTTCCGGCCGCTCTGGACGTCTAGATTCCATCTAGATTTGGGCTTGGGCTCACTGGGTTATTACAGAGAATATTTTGAATAACAAGTGGTAAACTTCAGATGGATTGTGCTGTGTGGAGGCTTTCCATGTGAATTAAATACGATTCTACTTCCAATATACCCACTGAAAAATATAAATAAATAAAAAATAAAATAAATAAATAAATAAATAAAGCTAGGTAGCAGCAGGTTTAATTTTGTGTGTAGCCACCACACATTTAATAATAAAAGAGAGAAAAATCCACTCTGAAAAGGTCATAAATCCAGTATTGACAGTGATCATTAGTAGCTGTCTGGATTCATGGCAGCAAAATTCGCCAACTTTGCAAATATCTTACTGCTGGTGGGCCAGGTGTCAGGCTGGATTCTTATGGAGATAGAAACCAGGCTTGCTTCTGATTAAAAAATGCTGCACTTTTTGTTGTTTTTTTTTAATGCCTGGACTGAATTTGAGTGCAAGATCCGCATGAGACTCGCTCATTCCTCTGCACACATCAGCTGCAGCACTATTACCCGGCTGGTGGGATTGTGTTCATCAAAGCATAGCTTTGAGGAGATTAATTGCAGCGATCATGCTCTGGATAAAGCGGCTTTTTTATTTATTTTTATTTTTTTGGCTGATTGGGGGAGTGGCTTGGGACTGCTCAAGCTTAGAGGTTTTATTTAGAGAAATGTTCAGTCCATGATTTATGGTCTATTAACACATTCCGAACACTTGAGAAATGGAATAGCAATGAGGGCTAGAGCATAGGGACTAGGAACAATTATGCTATAATACTAACTGATTTTTGCACACAACAAAAGAGATGCACACAACATGAAAATAAAGCAGTCGAATGAACTTTTATTTAAATTTTCAATGTCTTTTCTCCCTAATTTGGAATGCTCGATCGTGTCCACGCAGCAATGCTCATCAAAACCTATTTTGGTCATTCAGAAGAATGCCGACAAGCATGTTCTCTCTTTGTGTGAGGTCACCACTGCTTCTTTGCACAAGACAGCTGGGGTCAGAGGATGAAGCTTCATGTACAGCTCAGCAGGTGAACTGCAAGTGTCTGAATGATCAGCATGAGCTCGCCGGTGCACAGCCAGACATTGTCATGTTAGCCGGCTGAAACCCTTCATCCTTGGAACTGTGAGCACCAATCATACATCACCCTATGGGCCTGCCAGCCTTAGTCAACACTGGCATGGTCTGGATTCGAAACCACTATGGAGCCTACCCATGCACTTGAACAGTCCCTTAACAGGATGCCTTAACAGCAATGCCTTAATTTGACTTTTGAACAGTTTGGAAAAGAGGTCATGCATTCTCCGTAAGGAGGAATCTTTCATGTGTTTCATATATTAAAAAGTAAATAAATAAAAAATGAATAAAGTGGGTCCTAATGTTTTTTGTAGGTCAAATATAAGACTGAGGAGGAAGAACTGTGTAATCGCATGGGTGGTCACTTTAACAGTGTTGAAGTTCTGGACGTTCACGGCTCTCACTCTTACTTAATTAAAGGAGATGCACTCACTTTGATGCTAAGGCCATGGCACTAGCGGATAAAAAGCACTTAATATGTGCCGCTGCTTCACTCATCATCACAAACCCAGCCCTCCACTGGCTGCAGATGAAAGGATCCTTCCTCCAGAAGAAGTATCGCATCAGATTCTACGACGGACTGACAGTCGGATTTCCCCAGAACGCTGGGCAGCCCTAGAGAGACTTTATAAATGGGTTTAAAAAATAAAATGAAATCCCAGGCATCATTTTTGGTGAACCTTTAGCAACCCTAGAACAGAGCAGACATGCACCACACAGGAAAATGAGTTTTGGATGGATGGGTGTTCCCCTGGAGAGGAATAAAATGACTGAATATGGAAAAATGCAGAATAACATAAACATAAAGCACATGACACCACAGACTATAACTTACCCAGACTTGGAGCTCAACCCATGCAGTGACCCACATTAGCATCCATAATGTCTCTTGATGGCAGTCAAGTGAATATAACGTTTCTAGCCTCATTTTCATCCTTTTGCAGCTCTTTTTGCCCGCTGTATCTCAGGTCCTGCTTTTTTAAACGCAGCCATACAGAATATGGCTCCTCTTTTGCATGTAAATTCAAAAGAGGAAACTGAATTTCCTCTGCCACTGGAAATGTGAAGAAATGAGAAACATGGCAAATGAATATACGCAAAATCATAACCAGAACATTGCAAGAATGACATGACAATTAATGCAGTGATGTAACATGCTGTAATCTAGTACACTGAGATGTTAATCCTCAAATTCCCAATAGCTGTACACGATCAAAGAATAAGCATAGTTATGCATGGATTATACTATAGACGCTATAGGCGTGGTCTGTTTTCTACTGAGACCAACACTCCAGGGTTTAGTGCCGGATGACTAGAGTAATGCTGCATGTCAACATGCATGTGTCTCAAGTTTAGCACCTATATTTAATTAATTTATCAATTAATTTTATTATTTTTTTGTGACTTAATGTAATTACCATTCATTTAATGTGCCGGTCATATGCCATGCCATGCATACACAACAGCCCAGTGATTCTTACACAACAGCTCTGTGAATCTTACACAACAGCACAGCGAATCTTACACAAGTGATTTTTACACAACAGCTCAGTGATTGTTACACAAGAGTTCAGTGATTCTTACACAACAGCCCAGTGATTCTTATAGAAGAGTTTAGTGATTCTTACACAACAGCTCAGTGATTCTTACACAACAGCTCAGTGAATCTTACACAACAGCTCAGTGATTCTTCCCTCCTCCAAAGAACCCACATGGGGGTAAAACCCCAAGGCAGGACCCATGAGTGACTGCTGGCTCGCTGGTGAGTGATTACTGTGCAGGGAATGACCCCAGAGATCGGTCGTTAAACCACGCTCTGCGGCTCCGCCTCTGATCCTCCAGCAGAACGGGGTCGCCCTCAGAGACCTGGCTTCATGCCATGCCCGCTGGTACCCCCAGAGGGCACTTTGGGGACTGGAACAGGCTAAATAACTATGTGAAATACCCATTTGAAGTCAACGTCTTGCAGGTTACTGATGATAACAAAAAAAAAAATATATATATAATAAAAATAACGTGCATTCAGGCCTTTAGTCGAGCCTCTAATCTAGAGCGACTTGCATAAGTGCATAAAAATATTTAGGCTGATACCAAATCATTTGAGTCACAATGAATCGTAGTTGTTAGAACAAAACCTAAAAGTAATAATGAATATACCCACACCATAAAGTGGAAGCATCAATTTTTGCCAACATACAGGACACTTCTATATTATTTCTTATAGTTTGTTTAGTATCCTTTTTACCAGAATGTTCTCAGGGATCTGATACTGGCAGATGGGCGATTGCTGTACAGGCCTGATGGGGCGTACCTCATAATCTCAGTGTGGCGCTCACACCATAGCACTCTCTTTCACAACAGGGGCCCTACAAAACCTATGGGACACAAGGAATCGATAGTGGAAACTGTGAAAACAGTATCAGCCACAAATGAAAACACAAGCCGACCTGGGTCACATATTTATTTGAATCACATTAACTCTTTCAGATGCTTCTAAAACCCTAGCAGATAACAGTGAATGTTCTGTGAAATGCACATTAACAAAAGTAAACAATCATACAAAGGTTTATAATACAAATTGTTGGTTTGTTTTTCTAACCTTACACTTTATTAAATGTGAGCCTTCTCTGCCTTTTGTACTGTATTTCCAAAAATAATACTGATGTTCACCAATTTGGTAAATTCATTTAGCAGACATCCTGGATAAGAGTCTTTGCTCGGTGAATGCACACAATAACATTGTTCTGACTATTAGGAAAAATACTGGTTTCAAATAATAATACGGCCGACATCTGAAACTACTGCAACCAGTCAAAGAAGGATGAACATGTCCGGCATAAAACGGTTTGGGGACAAAAAAAAAGAAGAAATACATTCAGAAATAAGCTGATTACACTGGGGTCTGCAAGGGAGAATCACAGTCAGTGGTAGGGTGGGTTTGATTTGGCCATGGTTTCTCACAGTTATTATAGCGTTGCTTCTTCACAAAAATAATTGTCAGGTGCTCACAGGGTACCAGTTTCAATCAGTGAGAGAGAAACCCTCTCCCGCTGCCCATGCTAGCCTTGTGCCCTGGCGCTTTGTAGCCCGCAGTGGGTAAAACAGCCACTGTTTCAGAGTGCACACACTTCAGCTCCAAGGCTCCTGACGTGCGAGACCACGAGACACTGAGAAACTGAGCACAATCAGTGGTTCCAAACTGGGAAAGGGAAGAGGTTTAGAAACCACTATCTACACATCTGACAGGAAATTTCTAGCATTGTATTTTTAATGAATGAAATACCAAGACGAAAGGCAGAGGCTTGGTTTGAATGGCATTGAAAACACTGCATTCAGCCAACGTCGACAGGCGCATGAACGCCGATCCACACACTGCTCTGTGAGCCGCACAACTTCACCGACAATACCCTTCAGCCCAGTGCTCGATTTTGATCAGCAGCACACATTGTTTAGATTCTTTGGCAGCATCCCAGCCAAACTTCAATATTCTAATCTCTCGTCTTCTGAGGGCTGCGCAGAATCTTTTCCATTTCTATGTCTGAGATGAACGACTCCATCATACTTTCCTCATAAAAAGTTTTTGTTTAGTTGCTTTTTTTATATGACTGGCTGAGGTAGTTACAGGCAAGCAGGGCCTTGTGTGCATAGTTGCATTACACTTGTGATGTATCAATGAAAGCAGCCGTGTGTCACAGCTTTCAAAACTTCCCCTTAATACATGCACTGATGCCATGACATAGTCATTATGCACATTTAGAACTTTTTTTTTTTTTGGTGGATTGTAGTACATTATTTGACTGCTGGGTGACACATCCTATTAAGATACTTCACAGTGTGTTTGGTCCCATCGTCCCTGGTCAATCAGATGCCTACAGTCTGCTTGCTCAAGCTGCACTTGAAGAGTTTTCTTCTGACTCATGTCGGTGTGAGGTGAGCTAAGTGGTGTGAAAAGTACCACCAGCTTCACTTCACATATTTTGGAGGGGAGTGTTTTGCCCCTCTGCCCTAAAACAAAAGCCAGTGTTATAGGAATTATAAGCTGGTGAATACAATTGGACATTCCAAATTGTGAGGAAAGGGGGTAAAAAAGCAAATATAACAAATGTGATCAGTACTTAGCATGAACTGGAACTTAAGTGTTCATTTCACATTATTAGTTCCATAATGAACAGCTTAATTAAAGTTTTGCCATAATAATTAGAGAGGCTTTCATATTTAATTTCAGTAATACAATGCTCACAAAATATTGTTTCATTTTGCTTTGTTTTACTTTTGTTATGTCATGAACCTGCTATGGCTTATCTTTTTAGTTTTCATAATCACACTTCACACTGTGGTATAATGCCAAAAAAAAAAAAGAAAGAAAGAATGGAGCGCTAAGAAATTGGATTCAGCTGCCTATACATCCCTATGATGAGAAATGGCTACCTCGTGCTCTGCTTTCCATATCTATTTCCATTTCCTCTGAGGCGCAAAGACTCTCCCTCAGAAATAATGAGGTGCCTCTCCGTATTCCCTTACAAAAGAAGTGTGGGTCAAGAAAGCTCTTCTCCTGAGTGATGTGCAGTAGGGTTCAGTGCAGCCAGTGGGTTTCTAATTGTCTGAAGGACTGTGATTTTTTATAACAGCTTGAACTTCTCCATTTGTAGCACTGGTGTTTGTTTCTATTTGTTTCCAAGTAAATATTCTATATTTCCTCATAATTAAATTTAAAAAATATATATTTATATTATATCAACATTAGAAATATTGTGTTATACATATTTCTTTCTGTATCTCGCTGTCTTTCTTGGAGATGCAATTTGAATTCTGCTTCTTCAGGTTTTTGGGTTTAAAGTTGGCCACTCGCCAGCCTTTTTGCTGAAGCTGTTCTTTTTTCAACAGGCGGTAACAGTTTTATGTTACCTCTTCAAAGCATTTAACCCTGGAATGCAGTTTAGCCACAATCATATTCAAATGGAAACTTATGTTTATGAATTTTTGCTGAGATACAAAATTCGGGACTTTTTGGACTTATTTTGGGTGACCTTACAATGACATGTTGTTCATATGTTCATGTGCTCTCTATATTATGGCCAAAACAAACTGAGGGAGATTGTGTGTTGTTCTACGGCAAATGCATTTCAGAATGACCAAACACATGAGTGGTAATGTGTACTCATGTGCATGTATCCAAGATTAATTAAATGAATTCAATGTTAAATTCCAGACAAAAAAGCCAGATTTATAAAAAGAAAATCTTAATACATCCATTGTGGGGAATAGATACGTTTGTCAGGGCACTAGAATATTGTTGCACAATTGAGAGCACAAAATCAAAAGAAAAAGGTCATCCAACTCAAGTGGGACAAGTGGGACAAAATTGTAAAGCAAAAGGCTGATGAGCTCACGCCAGCCCCTAATAGGCCATCAGACACATTCACCCATTTATACCCTTTAAGCAAGGTCTAAAGAAGGCCACCACTGGCATCTCTCAACAGCACTCATTTTTACAAATGAGGTTTGCATTTTGTACACCATTAGAGCCATGGATTTTGCAGCAGTACATTTGGTACAACAGCCATACAACACCCAGCAACCAACCTCTATGACCAGTTCAGCATTCTCAGTTTCACCACCTTGTCTCCTCCATGCCCTGGAAAACTGATCTTTGTGTTCTCCTTCCCTCCAATATTGGAGGAGATGAGTGAAGTGGCTTCAAACTTGGCTCTTTGTCTCCTCCTGGCAAAGGTTACATTGGATACAAGCAGGTTTATTTGCTTGTACATGGATGTTGCTAAAACAAACATGACTTTAAACATAAATAAGCATGAACGCTGCCATTATTTTAGTATGTAATATGCATGAATGATTCCATTCAACCAACTGTTTCCAAAGGGCATGTTTATTACTAACAAATTTGACTTCAGAAGTTACTGTGGGAAATAATTGTTTTTCAATGTGAACACTGAACATTGGGGAACAATAACTCAGATAATGTGAAGTGGCATGTCTGTTTCACAATTCTATGGAAATTTTTCTGAATTAGCCTGTGAGATGGAATGAACTGGCAGTAGAATGTCGGCTGTCAAGTATAGCTACAGTATATGAGGTGAATTAGTGCTCTGTATGGCCAGACAGTGTGCACATCAGGATTCTGCAATTATAGTAAATTGTTATGTTTGTTTACTGTGAGATGTTTTTCTTTGAACTAATGTTGCTGATTACATACATATCGTGGCATTCGGTCCAGTGGAGAAGCGGATTGGTCTTGGTCACGCTGGCTGGTGGAGAGAGCACACGCACCTGGGTTGCGTTTACTAATCAGCCCAGGTGCTTAAAGGTGTGTTTCTCTTCACAGTTCGGGACTGAGATTGGGAGCTCGCACCGAAAGTGTGTTTCTTTATTTCGAGTTTTGTTTCATTTTGGTTTTGTTTCTTTAAACATGATGGGGAAATTAAACCTCCACTGAAAAGTAGGAGGAGCGGGTCTGCTGGAAAACGGGCCTGCTACAAGCGGTGAACTGAAATTGTTGTCACTGTTTTACTTTCTTTTGTCTTCGTTATTTAAATTTTTTGGTTCAGTTAATTGTTTTTGCCCCTAACTCGTGAGGGTGTCCGTTTATTTAATTTGATGTTTTATATGGGTGTGCTCTCTCTCTAATTGATCCATGTGGGCAGGGCTTCAATACCCATCCTGCACTTTCTCAGTTGTTGTCCATTCTGCTACCTGTCTAAATAAAGCACACAAAAAAGTACAAAAGGAGGGTGGACTGCCTTGCTCTAGTTTTGAAATAAATAAATAAATAAATGTTTTGAGGCTCAAACATCTCATGAATAATGTTTGACCTTGCACTGTTGTTGGCTGTTTTTCATCTCAGATTTGGATGAAACCGGATTCATAGTTTGACCCGTGATTCTGGGAACTGTAAAAGCTGTGAAGCTCTGGAAGTGTGCATACATGCATTGAATTGACACGTGACCTCTTGAGAATGTGGGTGTCAGCCTGAGGGGGCCTACAGTTTATGGTAAATGGTAATGGTTAATGGTAAAGAACATGCTTATGGTTCTTATGTAATGGCTTTGGAAAACCACTAGCCAGAGTGGCTGGTAAGCCCAAAAGTTCATGTCAAGCCCTGATAGCAACACAGCTAAACCAGCCACTGTAGCCAGTCCAAGCATGTTTCCTCTTCTCCTTATTCTATTGGTCACATGCTTTTCAGCTACAGCCCACAAAGAAAAAAAAGATCATGCCCCGAAATGTCACAAACAGAAAAAAATGTATGGATTTAATTGTGTAATTAGTCCTGTTTAAGATATTACCTCCATTCTACACCATTTATATTCTTGACATTAATACTGATTATTACTTCTTTTTTTTGCTATCATTATGAATAAATCTCAAGGAATTATATATTATAACTATGGATTATTAAAGCTGCAAATAATCAGCACTCAAAGAACTCACGATGGATCAAAATAACAACTAACACTCGTCTACTGCACAGTGCACCTCTATTTTTAGGACTGTGCTTGTCCAGGGGCCTGGTGGTTGGTTAATATGGCCATGCTTTAAGGACTGAAATGCAGGTTAAATTTATTTGTGTAATTGTTCCTGTTTGACATATTACCTCCATCCTACTGTCTTTATATCCCTGACTATATTGCTGCAATCTGTGACTATCATTATGAATACATCAAAGGAAATTATACTGTAATCATAAAATGGCTGCAAACAATAAGGAAAAACATTTTTAAAAAACTCAAAATCCTGGATGATGGATCAAAATCACAGCTAACAGTCATCCTTGCTGCTCAGTGCACCCGTGTTTTTCTATGAAAACCCAAATTTGTAGGAAACTGCACATTTACCAACATCACAGAGCACATTCTGAAAATGACATGTATTTCAAGTTCAGAAGCCTGTGCTAAATGTGTGGTGCTATTAACTCACAAAAAATAGGAGCTGAAAGTATTGATGGGAGAGTGAGGTTTTATGAACTGGATAAATGTGTGCAGCTACAATGGACCTGCCAATCACTGAACTGTGTGAACTAGTATTAATATCTTGAGTTCCACAGCACAATTTTGTTTCGTCCCACCCACTAGGGAAACTATTTCCTCGGAAAGTGACACAGACAGTGTAAACTGCTAAACTACACACCGAAACACGCCACGGCCAATCCAGACAATAAGAATTGACTTTGTTCTCAAGCTTTTCACATCACAAGTCCCTGCAGATGGAGTAAAATAAATAACGGATTGATTATTGGATTGACTGCTGCTCTTTTAGAGTTTACGAAATGGATTCATCTTGGCAATTACTCCCTCAGATAATTTGAAAAGTCATTCAGCAACCTTGAATCTCTTTGGAAAGATTGAGTCTGTCTTTGTAATGAGATGAATTCCACAAGGCCTAATTTGTCAGAAAGCTTCATCACCCATGCAGCTAAAACTGAAGGGAAATCCAGTTTGACAGGAGCTCAGGTAGGAACATATGGCCTGCCTGCCATGAAGTCATATCACAGAATAGCCAGAATAGCTGCGTCCCACTGTGGAATAAGCCAAACATTGGTGGAGGCAGGGTCCAACTTTTGGCACAATTGTTGGCATACGCCCACTAAGCCAGAAGCTGCACACAAAAGCTCGGGTAAGTTATTATGTTTAGATTAGGTGCCCATTATTGCCCTGGAAGGAGGTCATTCTGTCCACAGCTGATACAGATTACAGATAACAGGTTACAGATTAATCAAACCCCAGCTTGTGTCCAAGTAGCATTTGTGGTCACTGAGTCACTTCTCTTTATCCACACCTTGAGTCCCTCTCGGCAGCCTCTGTGATGGCTTTCCACTAGTGGAAAAGGGTAAATAGAGGCTTGACACTTTGTATGGAAGATACATCTCTAGTTTGTCCTAAGTATTTGTGCTTGTGGATGCCAGGGACGCACACTATAGGCTTTACAGAGGGACTAGTGTGTGAACCCTCTGCAGAAAATTAGGTGATGATATATTGATGCAGTGCTTTAGCATGTTGAAGAACATGTGCAGTCCAGTGTGGGGCAGCGATAGGACAAAAAGTAAAAAAATAAACCGCATTGTACCTGCTTTCCCCCCCTCGCTTCTGCTTCCTGGTTCGCCCACCTGTCCAACTTCCTACTCCTTTGTCTACCCTGTGATTGCTATAGTGCTCCTGAACCCATTGTATCGCCCTCCTGGCTGAGGTAAACCAGCCGATTTTGTGTTTAGGTGGATACAGTATCTGTAGGCCGGCGCATGGGATGCATTGGGCCAATGTTTTAACCTTCCCATTGACACGGCCCATTGTTCTGGATTAGCTGAGGTGCTGCTTCCCCACTGACTGCTGTTTTGCTGTAGCTTGCTGCTTTGCCTGTAGACAATTGATTCCTGTTTTACTGCAGGACCGTAGCTTCTTATATTTGCCCTCCTTCACGGTGCAGTGACTCAGGTTTGTGTTGGATTGCTCAGGTCGCTATGAACTCACTTCTGGTGTGACCTAGCTCCGTACCGTCTTTCCCCCCAATCAACTGGCTCACTCTTACTTTATGTGCTCCAGTTTGGCATTTTAGAGCAGGGTTGCTATTTCTACGTAATAAAGAGTTTGTTCTGTTAAAGCCCATTATAGTATCCTCATAAGTAGTGGGACGAGAGTTGTCTGTTGTTGTGGGAGGTTAGGTCACTTATGTGTGGTAATATGTGGATCACTTATCCTTTTCACTGTTTGCTGTATTCCACAGTGATGTGACACTGTGTGGTGAGTAGTGTGCATGCATTGGGTGCTTCTGGGTTTTAGATGTGCACCCACAATCACAACTGGACAAACTGGTAAGGAGTCACATTGTCACATTGAATCTCCAACAAGAGACACCTGGCTCAAGCCTCCAGTTGGCAGTTTCTGTTGTGGCAAATGTTATCACTGTGGAAATATATTGAAAACATTTTTGTTTCTTCAAAAATAACGTTCATTCATCAATTTCATTAAATGTAATTCCACAAATAGTGTATATAAACTACAGTGTCCTTGTGGTTGCTTCAATATGTTACTACTTCACTTCAAGCAGGCAAAACACATGGATGAAAGAACGTTCATAGTATCTGGAATCCAAGTAATGATATCTCATGTGAGGGGTGGTGATGTGGTTTTTATATGAATGTATTTTTTCTTTAAAAGCTATTTCTTATCCAGGCCTGAGATAGAACAAGGAGAGAGATTTCTTTCTTTTTGTAAAATTGAATGAGAAATACCTGCTATTGTCCTTTCGATATGGAAGCAGCCATGAGCTCTTGTCCTGTGTCATTTTGATTTTGGGAGTCATATTGGGATTGCTATTTAAGTTCCAGATGTGTCAATTGCGGTCTACAATTGTGGTGGAACTATCTTATTAGTGTGAGAATTTACTAACACATCCTAATTAGTCGCATGTGTGTTGGTTCACCTTAATTGTCTGCTTTTCCCATTTCAGATTTGGTTTTTATACCGTGTTACTTTTTTGTGGATCTATGCAATTATTTTTTGGTTCTTATGACACATCTGAATCACTTGAATTATTGAATTAGTTTTGCTTCAGCTCATACTCCAACATTCCAAAAAATTGGATCATAGCAGAGTCTTAAAATAAAATAATAAAAAAAAATCTATGGTGTTAATATAATAAAGAGTGACATCAACATGACTGGTATGCTTCAAGCCAATTAGATCTAGATGAATATGAAGCAGCTTACAATATACAGTTTTTAGCAAGAGAATGACTTTTGTTTACAATTGTGGTGTGGAATGTAATCCCATACACACCTCAACACTTAAATTAAACATCTAAATCTTTTTTTTTCATACGAATAATTTTTCATACTCAAAACAATGGAATAGACCACCCTGTTAAGCGTATGGACTCTAAAACGAACATCACTAATTAGCCGAGCCGTCAGCTGATTCAGTTGGAGCCGAGTTTGTGTTCTGCCTGAACTATGCAATGCTCCATTCAAAAAAAAGGGAAACTCTTTCTGAAACTCTGCTACTTATTTTGATTTTATTTCAAATGTTAAGCCAATAACACTGTATGCACAAGACTGACAACCAGAAATTGAAAGATTATAAATTATGCCAAATTTATTGTGTCATCAGGTGGCTGTTCCTTCCCAGAGTGTTATACCTGCAGCACTCCACTGAACTCTGAGGGATGGTGAATTTAATACTTTATGACACAACAGAGAGTTTATTATTAATCTGTCTGTTTTTGATACTGTGCTGCATTTTAAATTCTTTAACACTTCCATTGTAAAAATCTCTTTTTCTTTACATTTTCTATGTAGGTCAATTGAGAAAAAGATAAGGTCTGGATTCAATACCAGACCCTGGGTCATAGTAAAACAGGGCTTTTACAAGATGAGCAAACTTGTGAAAAAGATGAGTGTAGACACTGAACGTGCTTGAGGGACTTAAAACTACATTCCTTCAGGGTAGATTGGAAGGTGCTTGTTTTCTCTTCCACAAATTGTGGTAGAAAGCATTAAACATGAAAGTTGGTCTCTTTTACTCTTTTACTGTTGGAGCACACTTTGCAGGAGAGAATGGACAACAACTATCTGTTAAACTATTAGTTAAATGTAAATGTCTGTGCACAGTATTTGAAACTGCCATCTTGATTATGTGTGATTGCATTGTTTGTTTATCTGTACTAATGGGATTTTACATTTTGAGTGCCTTTTGAGTGCATTATTTTAGTGCATAATTTGAGCTCATATAAGGTTTGATCATTGCATTCTTTTCCCATTTCTTAATTAAAAAGTGCATTGCTGTGCCAGGCCCTGGAATTTAATTGTCTCATTAGCTAAGTAGAAGCTTGTAAGAAGTGTCAGTGTTAACTGCTATTGGAGGAATACATAAATAAATAAATAAATAAGGGACGAACAGTATGTATTATGTATTTGACGTACTGTGCAATTGTGGAAGCTTCTTTTTAAAGGCTTCTGAACTTTACACCAAAAAAAAAAAAAACATTCTTTAGACTAGTTATTCTTAACAATCTTTGCAAATTATAACTAATTATGTGTATAATTGCCTGCCAAAATAATTCACAAATTATTCACTTGATAAAGATGAGTAAAGTTTATAAAGCAATGAAAAATACACATAATGAGCTATATTATTTGTTTAAAAAGGGTACATTATATTAATTTATCCTAATGCGATTGCTCAGGGAGTAATGATTTAACTCACAATATTGTTTCCCCAAAAAGATATGCATCTTATAATTATTTTTTTACAACCAAAAAATAATAATAATTACAAGTGCCACTTTTTCATGTTTATCACAGTCTCTGTTATGGCCTCCCATGCCTTCCTGTTTTACTGGGGTATTAAAATGAGATAATACACAAGCAAAATCCACGTGGCATCCATCATCAAGAAAGAGTAAAACAATTGGCTGTCGACTTTCACAGGGCATGTGGTGGTTACACACAAACAAATAAACTAGATACCACTTTCCACTACTTTCCAGTAGATCAATAATAAACAAGTTTAAAACCACTGGAACAGTAGTACAACTGCCTGTTTGAGGACGCAAATGCATCTTGCTCCCACGCAGTGCAGGAGAGATTGTTTGGAATGCAAAGTAGGCCACAGCTGGAGATCTGCAAAACTTGGTTGCATCGCAAAATCAACTTAAATATATGATCAGATGTCATTCACATGCCAATAGTTTTTTATTTTTCTTTTTGGAAGGGCTGCCAGAAAAAAAGCCTCTTGAAGGTGATGAACAAATAAAGCATCTGAGGTTAAGAAAACAGCATTGAAACTTCAACTGGAACGCGCTAATATGTTCCGGTGAGGCAATAATTGAGCTTTTTTGGCCACCAGCTGAAACTTTGGTGTTGGAAGCAAGATGCTCATATCTACAATGGAATATGGTGGTGTATTGTATGGGGTTTTGCATCTCCTTTTCTGGGAGTTCATGCTCTGGTGAATGAAATCATGAACTCCAACAAGTACTAATGAATTTTGGCCACACCTAGATCCCTCTGCCAGGAATCTTAAGCTTAGCTGGAAATGGATCTTTCAGCAAGACAATTATCCCATGCATATCTTAAAATCAACCAAGAAATGGTTAACCGACAACAAAATTACTGAACTGCAATGGCCATCTCACTTTCCACACTTGACCCCAATCAAACATATGCAGTTTGTATTACAGAGAGCAGTCCTCGTTGCTTCTGCAACCAAATTATGAGTGGAAACAACAAATATTATTTAAAAAATAGCATTTATCTGGGAGTTCACAGAAATATTCTTTCACCACCAAAAATTTGTATTCAGTCATTGCAACAAGTTGAAGCCAACAATGGACCGGAAGTATGCCAATGCAATGCTTGTACATGCTTTACAATCACACTTGTGGTCAAGCTTTCTGATCCAGAAAACGCATGGTTTTACCAGCTAAAATTTGTGATCCTCGGTATTTAATTACAAAATAATGGAGAATAACTTCATACTTGCATTTTTGTGTAGATTATTTGTATTTGTGAGGCTATATGTAAACTAATATTGTAAATGGTACAAGGGACTTGCTTCATTTAAGCCATTTTCCAAGTCTCTGTGATTCTCACATCCAGATTTATAGCGCCTTAAATTAGAGCCACCACCTAAATAGGTGAGGATTGGCCAGATTTGACATCTGCACAAAGGGGTCAAGGCATTTGATAGTTTATGAAGGAATGGTCAAAGCTGTGCAGCAATCTAAAAAAAAAAAAAAGAATTATAGGAGATGACTTTATTGTTGTCCTTGTCAGGGTGTGCTGAGTACTGAAAACAAGGGCTCAGATATCTGTAATTTACTGAATTAATTGTTTTAGTAATTTAATTATTATTACTATTTTTGACAGTTCCATTTGAGACCATTTCTGTGAACAAATACAAATGATCTGTATCTTAATTGCACACATACCCATGACTATGAGCTGCCAAGCAGACATTCACATAATAGACCTGCTGCGTTAGGTGGTTCCCAAAGCATTCAATGGATACTTCATTTTAAATGCAGTAATCATAGAAAATCAAACAGGAATTTATCCTTCAATCACAAGCCGTGCTGTGAAGGGCATGGTTTATTTCGAGGAGGAATGGAAGACTATCTGCTTGAACTGTCTTTTTAAACATACCCATCACATAGCACCTATTACTGTGAGTTTCAGAAATCTGCCCATCAGCCCAGTGTGTACAGCTGAATTTTTGAATGCAAATAATACTGAAAAACCGTGTCTATTTTCATGTCATATCCAGAACTTGCGTGGTGTGCGAATCTTCACAAGCATTCTGACCTCTGTGAACAAACTGGACACAAGACTTTTTTTCATGTGAGACAATTGAAAATGTGGATCTGGCTACCCTAAGAGGGAGTAAGGTAATTGAATAAGTGAAATAACTAATTGACCACAGTTTGAAAATTTCAATTTACAATGTCAAAGTAAAAAGAAATGAAAGGTCAAAATATTTTTTTTTTGCAAAATAAAATTGCATTTTGCCATTTTTTGTTGAGATCTTGGCTTTAGTTGCCTGAATCAGAGTGATGGGGATTGCATTGTTTATGAAGCCTTGGCTTCAGGTTACCTGAATCATACAGGCACCAATTATATTACTGTTTGTTTGCTCTGCAGTTTGAGAAAAATAAAGAAGCAGTCAACTTTCTTTCACCGACCCTGTACTTTTCCCAGTGTTATCAAATTATTGTTCATATCTCATTGTTCCTCATAAATTGAATGCTATGAACACATTACAATGGAAGAACTGAGTCACATTATTTCAATTCTGTAAAGTTTTATCTTTTAGTTATAAAGAACAGAAACTACAGCAGCCTTTTTATTTATATAGCTTTTTTATTATCATTTTTGCATTTTTCCAATCATATCAAAATTATTTTTTTCCGCACAGAAAGCCCTCTATTTATTTGATCCAAGGGCACATGCCTTGAGCTTAATACAGGAAACTGTATCTTGACTTTTCGTTCTCCCTTTATTCAGTCTGTCTCTAATTAAGTTCTCATGGCCGTCATTTTTATTTTAATGTATAACCCTTTCTTCTTGTATGCATACTGACTTGAGATTTTCCAGAGGCGAACACCCACAGCAAGCATGACCTCCCTTGCAGGAAATGAATGCGGAAGATTCAATGCAAGGTATTTGTTTTATTTTCCTGCATTTCAGGCTGAGTGTTACTAAAATGACTTCAGTACCACAAAGGCTGTACATGGATCCCTGCTGGAAGCACCATTCATAATTTAGCTTTCTGATGTCACCGGGCCAGTTCATAACAGTTTAATAATTTAGTGTAGCATAATGAAAAGTCAAAGTTTCAGACAAAGCTGGGGTAATGATAGGATTAAAAAAAGTGTAATATATTTCCAATTTTCCCTGTTCGCCTCTGAATATGCACCAAAAAACCCTGCTCCTTTCTGAAACTGATGGTACGCACATGACATAACATTTCATTGCCGCCTGTTTGATTTCTAATGCTAATGGAACCATTAATTAATCCCTGTCAAACGATTTTGTAAATCCAGATTTTACTTTATTATATTATCTTTCTCTGTCTAAACTGCCTTGAGAAGAGCAGCAAAGTTTCAGAAATTACAGAATTAATTCAATTTCTTGATAGAATATACAACCCAATGAGTCTTACACAATACTCATTTCTTGCCATGCGTTACATGTAGGACAACATGCATTACTCCAGTGTAGTTATGGGGTGGGGGAAGGGGGGGGGTTGGGTTATTTGCTCCAGGCTCCCTGGCCTAGAGGGCCTGTTGGAAGGGAAGAGTTCTACTGTATTTTTCAAATATGTATACTTGCACTTTTAATGCTTTGTTACTATTATCTCCCGTTCATTCAAATGCATTTCCTTTGCCAAAATGGATTTTATTCAACCGGGGGAAGGGGTATTCTCGTCCCCCCAATCATGACACTCCTCTTCACCGCAATGCATTTATCTAATAATGCACTTATCTTTGGCATCATGACCTCCCTTTTGGTCCAATTAAAAGCCCTGTGTGAGCATGCATGACCATGAGTTTGTGCATGAAAACACATGCACATGTTAATGATCCCCCTTTCTTTCTCTATCACACACACAGAAACACACGAACACAAACACACACACAGGCACACACACAAACACATGCACATACACACACACACACACACACACACACAAACACAAACATACACACACACACACACATGCACACACACACACCCACACCATAGGGAAAAGGACAGCAGGATGTAATACAACAAGGGCCTCACCAAGTCCTTAAAATAAGTACTTGGGTATATCTATTATTCATGGTATAATTCTGGAACCAGTACTCTCTGAAGGGAAAATCATAGCATTGTCACCTGCATTATTTTTAAACAGCAAAGGAATTAAAACCATTTCACAAGCTTTTTGACTTAACTTTTGATTGATCATGCCACCCCCTCAGAAATGTAGTAGAGCTTAGCCTAGCATGCAGTGGGCAAAAGGTGGGAATACACCATGGACAGGTCGACAATCCACCACATGGCCCATTCATACCTATGGGCAATTTAGAGTCAGTTTGCCTATTGCATGTCTTTGGACTGTGGGAGGGAACTGGAATACCCAGTGAAAATCCACACAGACACAGGGAGAATATGCAAACTCGAGATTCCAACTCGGTTTCTTCTTGCTCTGAGGTGACTGTGGTATTCAGTGGACCACCATGACGACCATTAACTAGTTAATTTAAAATATATATATATATTAATTGCTCCAAGTATTTTGTCCTTATTAAATATCCAGAAAATTGTATTGTGAAAACAGAGATTTTACTCTAAATGAACAAACTTGTTTGAACAAAATCAACAGGCAGAACTCTCCCCGATGCATTAATTATGAATCCTCAAGCAGATCTCCGTTAGACCCGGGCAGTTTGTCGATGTGGTTTGCGTTGCACATTTGGCATGACGTGAAAGCCAGGCTGTGAGAGCCAGCCACAGCCAGAGCTGCTGGGGATTGGTGAGAAGGATGAATGGGAGCAGGGAGCCTCATTTTTTTCCAGCCACTTTAGCTTCCAGAAACACATTCATTTCTGCAGGAGGAAAACGCTAAATATACAGCCTGACTACTATGCTGCATCCCAGGGGTTTGAATAAAATTTGTGCAGCTTTTTAGGCAATTTTTACTAACAAACTGCAGACACTACACAATTTCTACATTGTTCCAGAAGGGTACTAGTACACCTACTTGTAATACTACTACTACTACCACTACTAATACTACTATTATTATTATTATTATCATTATTATTATTATTGTCTGAATATAGATAATAATATAAAATGGTGGAGGAGAGGTATTCTGTGAGCAGAGCCAGTGGTGATATATGCAGAATTTAAGATATTTTGCTTAGATTCATGCTGAACACTGCATTCACTCAAAACACTTTGCAATGTTCTGCCAAAAGTTATGATGAGATGCATGCCATACACAATTGCCCTATCAGCAACTACAGTAACAGCACTCTGCAATGGATGTTCAATATGGCACCAAAAAAACTGGCTTAGTTAAACTCACCCCACGCTTGCCAGGAAGAAGCCAATTGTGTGCCATTGCTGTGGAGTCCAATTCGTAGTGGGCTAATGACACAGCCCACAATCAAACCAAGGCTAATGAGCCAGGCTTGTGCTTACATTGAACATGTTTATCATCACCAATTAACCCACTTGGAACCCCAGTGTGTTCAAATGTGTCACGTGCCTTAAGTTTCAAACGGACTGCTTAGCGCTTAAATTTAAGAGACTCTTGGCCTTCCTTTCAGACTGAAATGTAAGTATTTTTGTTTAGCTTACACTATTGAGTTTTGCTACCCATCATATGTCATATAGATTTTGTTGGGTACACGATTATTACACATGCAGGTACGGTCTGAAACAGAAACCTTGGCTAATGAGCTCAAAGGTTTGTGAGTACTTGCTCATGGAGTGCTTTCAGATTCCTTATAATTTTCTGACCAAACTTTAAATGCTGTCTTAAGAAAATTATATTTTTAAAAGCATGCACGTTTTCCTGATTTATACAATGAAGAGTAAAACAGCAGAACCAGTGGGGAAAACTGAAAACCCATCTTGCTTACTCACATATTAAAAAATAAATAAACAGAAATACAGATCTGGGTACTTTTTGAGTTTTTAGTGAGAGGAGTGTAACTTTGTTTTTGGTCTAAAATATGTATTTGCTGTATATTAACATATGAATGACTTAAAATGAAAAACAAACAAAAACAAAAACATTAAAATGCTGCATACACTGAATAAGTAAATTTATTAATAAATAAAAATACAAATTTCAAAAAACTGCATTTCAGTCATTCTGGCTCTCAGTGAACCCTATCTCCTCATTACAAGGACCTAGTTCGGGAACAAATTTGTGAGGATATAATATTCACCAGACAACTGTGGTGTATATGGCATGTGTTTAGATGAGACCAATTCAGTTCTTTCTCCCCGCCCCTCATGTGATAATATTGATTTATTTTGCCACAATGTTTCTATTCTATTTTTATTTATTTATTTTAATTTTCTTTTTTTACACAATGCATACACAAAATGTATTTTTATTACTTTTGGAGAACGGTCTTCATTTTTGAACCCAAAGAATCTATAAAAATTCGATTTTTTAAGTGTGATAAATCATCATTTCATAAAATGCCATAATGAATGAGTAACAATGTTTTGTTCCTTGGCAATGCTTTTTAATATGTATCTTAGCATAAAATTGTAATGATTTATTTTTTCTCCTTCCCCTCCCCCCCGCAAGACATAGTTGTTTCGAAATTACATAATAATAAAAAAAACACAATGCGTTCTGTGCTTTTGGGAAAGACTACAGAGATGGATATTTGTTTTTATTGCCAAACAATTAGAATAGTGATGCCCATGGGCAAAGCATTTCTGGCTTATGATAGTGAAGCACAACGTAAAGAACGTACAATGCAAGCAGGACATGGAAAAATGTTTGATGCCTGTGTGAACCTTAATTGAAGCAGTTACAAGTACAGGGTCATGGGAATATTTAAAGGTACATTGGATATTAGAATCCACATTCTTTTAAATTTATTTAATGCAAAGTTTTTCAGCAACACTTGCTATTCGTTGCAATGTGATTCATGAACAATTTCCTGTTCTATTTATCCTCCACACACAAAAACAGGAAATGTGCGAATTCAATAAACTGATGATGAAAAGGCTGTGAACTCATTAGCACATAGCGATGAATGTATCAGGATGAACGTATCATTACATCTCAAAACAGTATAAATGAAGTAACTTCAGTTTCAGACCTACCCTGTCTTCAGGCAGCATATGTGAATATACAGCAAAATCAATGAGTTCCCTTTGATCAGTTTAAAGCCAACTTCTTTTCTCTTCTTTTTAAAAATATGTTCCTTTCCAGAATCACTTCTTTTCCACTCACTTGCATGTTCTCAAACTTTTCACAAGCTATTGTAACCTTCATAACAAGACGTGTGGCTGAATGACAGCTTTGATATTTACAATGTAAATTGTAATTGAAAAGTTTTTTGGCAAGAATTCATCGTTACCTATCTCAAGGAAAGTGTTAAACGTTCAGGAAGGCAACAGTAACCTGATTCACAAAGCAGTCATATTCAAAATAAAGAAAAAAGCCAATGGTCTGTCAATTCTTTTTTTTTCTTTGCTTTGTTGCCTGCTCACAACAATGCTGAAATCGAAAGTGATGCTTGAAGAGGGCTCATTACATTTGAAATGGAAATCCAACTGATATTTCAAAATGCCCACCCTGTCAATGCATCCTAGAACCACGCCTGGTCTCAGTATTTATTGAGATGCATAACATGCTCTCAGCTTGTCTGTTTGAACAGAACTGGAAGCTTATTCACCCAAATTCATCAGCTCTGAGAATTTTTCTTTCCCTCGTGACTCTGATTTCAGTTTGTTTTGACATGTCTTCCCCAATAATTTATCTGCACTTAAGTGGCTGTGGTTTCACTGCACCTCCCTGAAGGCTATGGTTGACATTCTTCCGTGTTATGTAATCGAACACTGACCCAGACTCTTCCATTTCTTCTAGAATCACTTCTGGGAATCTTTACAGCTTATTATCTGTGTGTCCAAAAAATGTATGCAGATCATTCTTAGGGCTGCATTATTTAGTCCAAATTTAGCCAGGGAGATTTGTCATTTCAACTAAGACTGGCTGTATACAGATTTTTTGGTTTCAGTGTTCCATCTTTTGCTGAAATGCCACAGAACTTGGGTACAATATATACAGTCATGTAAAAATTTATCAGGAACAAGTCAACGCATACAGCGTGCTGCAGAAATAGAACTTGGAGCAACTATTTTACAAAATAGGATGATACCTTCCCCCTATGACATCCAAGTGTCTTTTAGAATCAGGAACATGCAGATCTAGGGCTGACATAAATTATGTTGTGTATGAGTGAATATCACTAAAAGAACTGACACAATACATCCAACAAACTGAACCACTAGCCCTTTTACCAGCAATGAAGCATTTGCAAACAAGGCACATCCTTGTACCCCATGATGACATCAATGTGTCAAACAAGGACAGCGCCTTCACTTTATGATGGTGAATTTGTTTACATTGCCCATAAAAGAGCAAGATTAAGAGCATTACTGTTTCCAGCCCCTATTGAGTTCCATATGTTTCTTCATGACAAGTGCAATAGCTTGTGCTGTCTCAACAGCAAGGAAAATTGAAATTTTATCTGAACCCTGTGATACAGGAAAAGGAAATAGTAACCAAATCTCTTGACAAAAGGAGCCTCGCCACTAAACAACCTTTTCACAAGACTAGCACCTCTACTGCACAAAGGGTTCAAAAGAGCACAACCCCACTATATCACCTGTCCACAAGAGCAGAACCTCTACCACACATCCAATTCACAGCACCTGCACGTCCACTTAAACATCCTGTTCATAGGGCTGCTGGGTAGCTCATCTTGCTGAGACACTCTGGGTGTGTCCTAATACTCAAAAGAATATATCCTTCTTTCACTCGCTACCACCTCATCTGTGCCCCGTGCCTCTGTGCCCTGGAAACATGTGTTGTGTTGGAGACTATTGAAGCAGCTTCAAACTGGTCTCCTCATCTCATCCTGGCAAAGGATGCATCACTTGTTTGCCTCCGTGGAAGTCTTTTCACATTTATATGTGTCATCACCGTTCTCACGCCCACTGAAAGCCTGAATCTGACACCACCCTAACTTTTGGAAGGGAAAATGGTGGAGAACTTGAATTTCCCCAATTACGTAAAATTTAATCAAATTTGTTTGTGGTTCAGTAGGGCACTATCACACATAGTATCTTATCCGGAGGCTAGATTGTCTACGACAAATAACAAAATGTCAGTCAGCTTTGTGGCTCTAATCAAACTGACAAATTCTGCTATTTAAGATGGGGAAGCAGACTTTTTATTTGTTTGCATGCATATTGTTTAAATTAACATGACTAAATAGAATTAAGCATGGCAGCGCCTATTTCAGTATGTGAATACTATGCACAAATACATTTATTCAACTGTTTACAAAAGACATATTTATTACCAGATTTCAGATATTACAGTGGGAAATAATTGTTTTTTTTATCTGAACACTAAACATGAAACTACTTCTACTTGAAACTTACAAGCTTTAAAATGGTGTAAAGGTATAAGATGTAAGATCTGTGATTGGCTATCGGACTGTTTGTGGGCTCTGAAAATGTATAATGCTTATGATAGGGCTATTTCATAAATAGTCAGCATCGGCTTTGATGACAGAGAAGCAGATAAATTGTCCCGATTTTCTTTATGCCACCCTATTCTCTTGTTTCCTCTACTTGCCTCTTTCCCTCCTTTCATGCACATACTTTAAGGTAGGAGACGAGTGGTAGTGGGGGAGTGTAGGAAAGGAAGTGAGGAGTAAAACGTAATGGGACGCACCCTCTTTTTAAATGTGTCCAGAGGATATGTGTGGAATACAGACAGCCAGTGCTGGCAGGAATCATCAAAAGCCAGCACATGATTGGCTATAGCATTGCTCACTGGGGGATATTTTCAGTCCACAACATTGTTCATTTCTAACTAGACTCCGCTGCCCTCTTTTGATTGATTGGGCACGTGCAGTCCACATGGGCCAGCTGCACAGCTGGGGCTCTCCTCTGACGCAATGGCTATGTGGCTGTGCCCTATCCTGATTGGACAGTGAATGTGAGCGATGTGACCAGTGAAGTACTGCAGTTGGACATTCCAGATTGCTCTCGCTAAGCATGTGTCTCCACTGATCACTCTGGAATTGCAGATCAGCATCCATGACCGTAACCTGACTTTGCCCTTCACCCTGATCTGAGCTGTAGAGAATTTGCCTGACAATTTACCTGTGCTGAGCCTTACTGATGTGCTGTCCTTCCTTCTGATTTTGCATAATTCAGTAGGCACTTCAGAGAGTACATACATAAAAAAATAAAAAATAAATAAATAAATATAATGGCTGGCTTCAGCTTTTCTTATGTTTTGAAATAACAGATGTATATGTTGGTTTTATAGTGCATTTAAAAAAAAAAGATATTAACTCCAGTTCCTAAATTAGTTATTGTCTCATCAGAAAATTGTTTTTGACAATAATGCACTGGCAATAATTATTCATTATGTAATAAAATATCTATCAAAAAAGCTGAGTAATTCACTATTTCTTTCAGCCTAGATACTCATAAAGCTGCCTTGCGCTTGATTATAGTGATAATTTATTTTACCCAGGAGCGCTCTTTTCTTTTTTAATATCTTACCTTTGCTTATCAACCAATAAGTTTTTTTTCTGTTCTTTTTTTTGCCACCTGTGACTTTAAATTTACATTGATCTTGTTTTTGGCTAGGCTATACTTATGATTACCCATATAAACTAAGGGATGTACTCAAACATGAGAGTCTCTTGGACCATTCAGGAAAGGCTGTTTGAAAGTTTTGGAAGTTAGCCTGTTATTCAAATTTACAGTCTGCATTGCTGTAGGCACTAAGCCCACCCCTTATGTTCAATGGTATCCTTACCCTGATGTGTGAATGTCTCACTTTTTCCCTTGGAGACATGGAACCTGAATGTATGGATCAAAACAGTGCGTGCGTGCGTGTGTGTGTCTCACTCAGCCCTTTTGCTGAACACACAGTGCAAACTTAAAGTAAGAATCAGGGTCATTGGTATGATTAATGGAGGCTTACCACAACAATCTGATCCAATTAAGACTTGTGCCAGCAGAAGCCTCTGCTTATTGTAAGAATAGAGAGGGGGAACAATTTCCCCAAAGAATTTCAATTAGGTTTTTTTCTTCTTCAGAAACTCACCAAGGAGCATTTTAAATACTTCAATGATGGAAGGAACAATAGTTATTGAAGTTAAATTTTAATAACTTTTGTATACATAAAAATTAACTTTCTCAAAATGATTTCACTGCATACCAAACACTCTAAGAACCTCTAGTTCTTTGATAGATGGGGGACGTGGAAATCTGCTTCACAATCTGTTCCACAAGTTCCAATAAAGGTTCAGTAATGTTATCATTGCTTAGGGGTCATTGCTTCAGGGTGCATGTATTTGTGCATTAGCCTTGGACACACGCACTTTCCAAATATGGCCCTGATAAATACCAACCATGTGAAGCTAAGGGCATTTTTTTAGTTTTAGACTGGGTTCCAAAGTTGTGACCTGGTCTTAACATTTGAGTCAGCTTTGACTTGCAGCCACTGTTCTCTTTGCCACATTAATTATTATTATTATTATTATTTTTTTCCAATATGGGAGCAGAGTTTTTGTCCTCTGACAAACTCTCTAAGTTGCTTTGTGTTGCTTTGGAAACTCCCATATCAATTTTAAGAATTTAATCTACTCAACAGGTATTGTACTGGAACCAAAATAAAAAAATGCACCCAAGTCAGAGCTAAAAGGGCAATGAAGTTGTCCAAACACTTTTTGATTCATCCTTTGTGCCGGCATACTCATTAAAAAGAGGTTAACGTATACATTTAAGCTAGATAGATGGATAGATAGATAAAAAATATATTAGGTAAAGTGAAACTTCTGGGTGGCCTCAAACCCAATATTCATTTTCCATGATTAATTTCTGAAGCAAATTGATCGGATTCAAACACTGCATGTATAAGAGAACAGTGACATTTGCTCATACCCTGTCTCCTTTAATATAGCTGCGACCACTGACAGTGGTTCACAAACACCACTCTTGTGGACTCGCTAGGTATGCTGGCTTTCATTCCAGCTGCAATTGCATCCTGTAGCTAGCAAGCAAGCCACAAATGGTTCTTAATTAGACATTTTACATGCCAGTTGGCCATGTTATGTTACAAATATCTAAGCACACTTGGAAGAATAAAGGTTTCACATTCATATCTTAGGACATTCAGCCAGACCAACTAAAGCTTCCATTCTCTGTAATGTGCTTCAGGGAAATGCTTCCAGGACAATACAAGTTACATTTTGAATAGAATTGATTGTAGGCTGACGGGTGAAATCCATCGAGGTCCTAATTGCTGAAAGCAACACCTGCTCATTGAAACTAAACCATTTGTTGAAAATGAAGAGTTCAAAGACTAAGCAAATGACAAGTCAAAACTGCATTGTGTTGAACTGAGTTAAAAGAAAAATTACCATAGAAGTTAAGCACATGATTTTAGCAAGCTAATGTGAAAAAAAAAAAAAAAAAAACATGATCATAGGATTAGAATGCACATTTCACATACATTTAGGACACACAAAGCCACGTTTGCAAAGCAGGCTTTTCAGCAGTCAATTAAATAAAATTACACTGGTACAAATGAATATCCAAGAGTATTTCCATTTCTCAGATGTGCAAGCTGTGGACAGCAGACCCACCGAGCAGAGGAATATTGGCTGTAGCTTCATCAAGGATGGAGGTATAGAGCTGGAGGAATTGTCCTGCTCTCATTATACACCAGCAACCCCTCGGTTCAGTCAGGCACCGCCACCAGCCATGCATGCGCTGTACTGCCCCAATGCAATGACAGCAATGACGGCTTTGATCCTCTGTTGAGTGAAAAAAGTACATGCTTCAGAGTAGAAGACTGTGGTGTCTATAAAACAGTGTGTGTGTGTGTGTGTGTGTGTGTGCACATTTGAATTACTCAACTTTTGTTCAGCCTTGACTTGGGTCTTTTGAGCTCTGGAGCTGATCTCACCCGTGCCAAGGAAGGTATTGACCCTTGCTCAGAAAGAACAGGGTGTTTCCCCCCCCATTTCCTGTACAAGAAATGAAGCAGCTGCTTAAAGCTTTTTAGTGTGGTGACATGGTTAAAATGTCTGGCACATCCGATACATTTTTTTTAAACAACCCTAATACTTTAATCAACAAATCGCCGGAGGAAAGAAGCCAGAATTAATACTGGAGGATCTGTAAGATGTGAGCACGGCAACAGCTCAGTGATTTCAATCAATCTCCTCACAGCTTTGAAAATGAATACCTGCCGTTTCTATTGAGTCACGCTTTCAGAACTCCATGGTCCCAGGGTTAGTATCCAGCCTTCTTCTGTGGGTAGTGTATGCGCTCTCCATATGTCTGTGTGGGTTTGATCATGGCTGACACTTCCTCCCACACTGCAAACACACACAAAAAAGAATATATATATATATATATATGCATGCACTTTCCCTGTCTCTCATTCTCTCACACACATCTTCATACGCACCCACACACACGCACAATTATATATATTATATATTATATATATAGTGGGTGTGGGTGCGTATGAAGATGTGTGTGAGAAAGTGAAAGTGTGAGACAGGCAAAGCACATTTGTATTAGTCTTTCATTATTTATGTTTATTGTCTTTATTATAAGGTCATCATATAAAAAATAAATTGTATCTCTAACATTTTGTTAATCTACATTTCTGTAATGTCTGCCCTTTGAACAAATTCTCAGTTAAGCTTAATTTCTTATTCAGTGGGCTCAATTAATTTGTTTTGGCCTCACTGAACACCTAATTGCTCTTAAAGTTGAATACCTGTCTGCATTACTAATTATTTATGGGGTTAAAAAAGAAAAGGGCTAGTTTGTTAGTACTTTTACTTTAATTCTTCTTTTAGATTTAAATTCATCTGGTAATCTATCTCTGAGACAAATAACCGAGAACTGATAGTTTCACTGGTTTCATGTCAAGATAAGTACCGTGTTAATTAGACATAATTTTCTGACATTTCAGTTGGAATGATAAACCACCATTCCCAGCAGTCCCGAGAGGTGTTAAACACATTCATCTAGTCTAACTAGAGATTGTAGAGGTGGTAGTTTGCAGACATAGTTGAATTTGGAAGTGGTCTTTGTCATTAATAATTTATAATATATAAGCTGAGAAAGTCCCTGAGCTGTGACAATTTAGGTTTGTGGTAACACTACTTGTCGATGCATGCCTGTCTTGACAGTCCTGGAGGGTTGCAGTGTCTGTAGGAATCTTTGGTTTCTGTGGAATCAACAGCCAATGCTAAATGTCATCAGCACATGAACTAATATATCAGGTGCAAGGATAAGTTTAAAATTAATTATCTTATATGAATCATACTATACTAAACCATGTGCTGTAACTGTTTATCTGCAGATAGGCATATTTTATGCATAGATAGTGTCCCAAAACAGTGCTTTAAAAAAAAGAAAGAAAAAAAAAATATATATATATATATATATATAACAGCTGAACAAAGAAATTAATGTTTTCATTGGAACATTAAAAATATTTAAAATAAATTATTTATCCAATATTTATGGCTTTTATTTTTGGTATATGTTCTTACTCAACCACCTCTTCACCTCACACTGAACCCAGTTTATGACATCCAAAATAGTAAATTTAAAATTAAGAGATGTATTAAGTTACAACAAGTATACAATGTCTAGTCTAAATATGAATGTTTACTACCTTAAAAAACACCTAATGTTACAGACAAGTTAATGAAAGAAAAAAAAGAAGAAAAAAAAAAACAGCTTGTTTCTCCCTAAATAGTCACCAAAAAACTAAATGCAAAGTTCAAAAGCAAAACAAGATTCCAAATATTCAAAACAGCCATGAATGGAGATGTAAAACATCCAATGGGACAGACCCAACACCAAGCAACACCAGGCCCAGCTGCAATGTTCAGATTCCTCCGATTGCAACAGCAGATACCAACCCCCTGTATTTCCACCACAACAAATGTTAACTGGTTTAAATTCTCTTAAAACTTCCCAATGACTTACTGACCAGCTGTTGAAGTATAAAAAAGTCTGCATTTCAAAATACTAGTTATCTGACAATAGATAACACACATGCATTTATCTCTTACATATTGATTATTATTATTATTATTATTGTTATTATTATTATTTCTTGTAGTAATACTAGTAGCAGTAGTAGTAGTGGTGGTGGTAGTAGGTATAGTATTTGCATGAGTTGAATGGCCCTGTCCATCACCACCTTTAACGTCTTCCCATTTGATGTTGTGGTAGTAGTCACAGATGTAATAGTAACAGCAGAATTAGTTGATTATAGCATATAATAGCATCTGTCCATTTTAATGCTATGAGATTTCATGCAGAGCCCTCACACACAAGGGGATAATCTGCTAAATGCTGGCTACAGAATGCATAGCTGGAACTAAAAACACAAGAAGTGCAGCATTCAATTAATTAATGCTGTAAACAGCATTGCCCGTGAGAGTAGTGAAGTGTCAGACATAAAATAAATAACCAGATAAATATGACCATAACATAAGATAATAACTATATGAAATATGGTGGAAGTGCGTTGTTAAAATAATTAATATTTTGTCACAGCTTTAAATAAGCCATTTTGGAAAATATGAGCTGCTAATCATACCGTTTTTTGCTGTGGCGTCAGTGTGAGGGCAGCTCTGGTGAGCTGGGAGGCATATGGCAGGGTTCTATCCTGTGGGTCGGGCAGGGTGATCCATCAATAGATGTCTCGTGCACAGCCTCAAAAAGTGCTTTTCTGAATTCCAGCTTCACTACATTTTATGTGTTTTTGGAATAATTATTTATTCATTAATTCAATAATTCCCTCTGTAATTTTTTTTATTGTATGTGCCAACCTGTTTATCTTATTAATGCATATGACAAAAATATCTATTTCTGTACTTTGCCTTGATAATCATAACATTCATTATACCTGTGACAGAGATGGCACTAGTCGTAGTGTATAAGCAGACATTTTGACATACAGTAAGTAAATAAATAAATAATAATAATAATAATATAATCAGTGTTTTTAACAGTTGACAAGTCAACTTAGTAAAGCTTGGGAACAAGAAGTACAGATTGCACCCAGGGCCACAGGAGTGGAAACCCACCACTGCTGCAGAAATGGCAGCAGTCAAGGCTGGTGTGACATAACTCTGCTTGTCATTCTGTGTCTCCTGTCAGCACTGTCAATTTGTTTATGATATGTACGTGTATAAAATTGCAAATATACTGTACAGTGTATATACCCACCAGCCACTTTATTAGGTACATCTATCAAATACCGGGTCAGGCCCCCTTTTGCCTCCAGAACATCCTGAATTCTTTGTGGCATGGATTCAACAAGATGTATGAAACATTTTGGTCCATGCTGACTTGACAGCATTTTTCATTTGCGCTAATTTTTCAGACATGCATAACTGCGAAACCCCCATGCCACCTCGTCTCAACAGTGCTTGTTTGGAATGAGATCTGGGGACTGTGCAGGCCATTGGAGTAACCTGAATTCATGTAATGTGCATGGAACCAGCCTGAGATGATGCATGCTTTGTTACATGTTGTACTATCCTACTGGAAGTATCCATCTTAAAATGGGTAGACTCTGGCCATAAAGGGGTGCACATGGTTAACAACACTGCTTAGATTTGATGTGACATTCAAATGATGCTCACCTGGTATTTATGGGGCAGTTCACCCAAAAATAAAATAATGCTATATTTCCACTTACCTGGAGTGCTATCTATCCATCCACATAGTTTCGCTGAGATCCACTGCAGCTCTAATTCAACAGACTTCAATTGGGCTGATTTTTGTGGCACTAGAAGCACAACGTAGTAGAAAAACCCCACTTCTGCTAAAGGGTGTTTTAATACATTTAGGTTTTATCATCACTCTGTTATTGGTGTTTGTCAGCATAAAAACCAGAGTCGTGTCAGTGAAAGACAGAGAAGCCATTATAAGGCTGAGCATAATAATAATAATAATAATATATATATGTATATATATATATATATATATATATATATATACAGTCAGAACCTTATGCTTCCCGACATCAACTGTTTTGAACATCATTAAGGTGAAGGAAAGCACTGGTGAGCTCAGTAATTGCTAAGGGCCTGGTAGGCCAAGGAAGACCTCTAACAGACTGCAAAGGCAATCAAAAGCCTAGAATAAAAAAGCCCCCTGAAATGGGGGGCTTTGTGTAAAATTGCAGTAATCTCTACATGGTGAAACCAAAATGTATATTAAAAAATGTATAAAATAAAAAAAAACCCTGAGAATCTGCACTTTAACCACGTGTCAATTGTTTGATTGCAAGTGAAGTGGAAGAAAGGAAAGTGAGGAGTGAAGAGGAATGGGATGCACCCCAGGAAGAAGATAACTACGAAACAACATGGCTTTGAAGAAGGTTAATGTATGATGTTTCTATCTGAATACAGACATCATCATGTAATACAAATGGTTGTTAGTAACAAAAACGAAAGCACAAATATGTCCTTCCCTGCGGAACAGTTCGAACGTGCTCAGGCTAACCAGTTACATTTTTGGCTGGACTGCAACAATGGGGCCAGCCATACAAACGCGAATGTCTGTGACTGAGTCACTGAGTGAGGAAGTTACACCATTGGTTGGCCGGATGAAATGTTTTAGGTCCAGCTATATACTAGTTTTGACCTGGTATTGTTGTGAATCTTGGGATCCCAAAACTACATTCATTTGTGTAGTGTGAGCAGCACTACGTCAACCAGACAACAGATTACAAGAAAGCATGTCATGTAATGTGAGCGGTACAGTGATTATGGGATTTTGAAAGTTGTGTAGTGTGTGCCCGGCATAAGTTTGATCACCACTGCAGTGAAGTTAAAACAGTCAACAAACTACGATTTCTGTAAGAAATGTATTGTCGCGCTAATGTCCTCATGCTGCTGCTTACTTTCAAAAGCTCCATTTTTCCCTCCCTACCTAAAGTGTGTAGCCTACGGTGACCAGTGGGTGACTGGGTTCAGTGTTCGTTTAAATAATGAATACATTATCTTGCATTTCACAAAAGCATCTGGCACACTTACACACAAACTCATTTACTTGGAAATGGCCTGTGCAGCCTATCGAACAGTGATCACAATTATATTTTTAACTGTACAAATAGGCTATTAAAGCTGTGGATAAGAAACCAGCCTCACGTGAAACATTGAATATTATATTGCCAACATAGTTAAATAATCAAAACATGATTTAACTTTTCTATTTTGAGCTAACCGATGTAACCATAGCATCATGCTGAAACACCACCTCCTTGGCTTCAAGCAGTTAGTGCCAGCAAAAAAAAGTTAATATTATGACGCCAAATTGCCCCAAAAATAGTAACAAAATTCAGATGTGGGCAGAAACTTGGCAGATGAAATTCAATATAGGCAAATGTAAAGTTATACCTGTGGGAAATAAAAATATGAGGTATGATTACTTCATGGGAGGAATCAAATTGAAATGTTCTCAATTTGAAAAATACTCGGAAGTCATTTTTTTATCAAAGCCTTTCAGGTACAAGGTACTGAGCTGTGGCAGTAAAAAAAACGTCAACATAATGCTGGAATATATAGCCAAAAATATTTAATATAAATCCAAGGAAGTTATACTTATCTAATACAATACATTTGTTAAACCACACTTGAAATATTGTATGCAGTTTTACTCTAAGAATATATAGGCTCTATAAAAGGTTCAATGAAGGGCAACCAAACCGATTCCTGGTATGAAAGATTAAGCTATGAGGAAAGGCAGAATATGCTTAATCACTTCAAGTTTAGTAAAAAAAGAGCCTCAGGCGTAATTTATTAGGCTTTTAAATCCATAAAAAAGGACTAACAAAGTTAACTACAGCAGATTCTTCAGGTTGAGTTACGTTAGTAGAATGAGGGGACACAAATGGACATTAGCAATAGGTAAATTCCGCACAGACATTAGGGAAGCATTTTTTCACACAGAGAGTAATCCTTGTGGAATATCCTGCCAGGTCATGTAGTAGAGGCATAAACTCTCAAGACCAGGCTTGATATGAGGTTAGATACTATCTAGCAGTAGGCAAACAGAGCAGTAGGTACAATTTTGTTAGCAAAATGGTCAGCATTGTTGGGCTGTTCTCTTTGTTATGTCATGTTATGTTATATTTTAATTTGGCAAAAGAAATGTGCCTCTGCCTCGTCATGGATTATTTTGGTGTGTGTGTGTGTGTGTGTGTGCATGTTTCATCCACTTAATTTGGTTCATGGGAATATGTCATGCTGTTTTGAATGAAATTGCATGCCAGTACTGGATTATGATCCACTATGTCCAGATGTTTGTAATTTGTCAACATTATTCAGCACCTGTGGTGTTGATATTAGTTTCTTGCATGGCCATCTGTGCCTGCCCTTTATTAATGCAAACAGCCCATATGCTGAAGCAAGTAAAGGTGTGTTACACACTGTGCGATTATTGTGCATTTTGGCTCATTCACTGTGCCAGTGAGCTCTTAACAAAAACACAAAATAACAAATTCACCAGAGTCACATTTGCTGGAAGGTTCTGTCCAGATTTTTCATTACTTTAATCTGAAACTACTTTCACAGCATTTTTCAGATACTACCTCAGTATATTCTGTGTTGTGAGCAATGTGTTCAAGTTTATGGTGTGTTCCTGGTATCATGGTTGATTAATGATGGCTTTAACTAAAGCTTTCCTTGATGAATAAACTGTGTGTGTATGTGTGTGTGTGTGTGTGTGCGCGTTGAGCATGACTTTAAACACTCTTATCTGTTCCAACGTGTGTGTTTGTGTGTGTTAGGCATGCCTTTACACACTCTTATCTGTTCCATTTAATTTGTTTATAAATGTCAAACTCCCTTTGCTCAGAATTTCATCTGTGTGAACCAGAAAACAGAAAACTCCTTGATCGTAGTCCGGTTTTACTAGTAAGCTTTCAAAAGATTCAGTTTGACCTGAATATAGTGAAGCATTTTATCTCATGGGAAGCAGCAATGAAATATGATCTGAGTAATGTTTTCATTAACAAATATCACAGCCGATCTGCCTTTGGGAGTACGTACACAATATAAAATGATCAATTACTTGCTTGTATACATTGTAATTGAGAGATTTTAATTGCAGAGATACTTCCGTGTGTATTCGCATTATATAAAAATGTAATCATTATTTGGTCGTTTCCACAAGTACTGCACACCCGTCTTCTTATTGCTCAGTAGGTTGAAATATCCATGCTGGCCTTGTAAGTGTCTCTGCATTGTCGGCAGGTATATAAAGGAAACAGCAGATAATAATAAAAGAAGACGTGTGGAATCACAGGCAAAAGCCAATCAATATGAGTTATATCCATTTCTTCTCAAATGGATTTCACGGGCACAGAGGATGCGCTAAAACATGGTGACCATAGGGGACCAATAGAGTAGATTGTAATAAGAAGTAATGAGGGAGAAAAGCCAGATTTTCCCAGCGTTTGTGGAAAGCCATTTCACCCTCTCCCAAGCAGTGCATTTGTAAAGGCCTCAGCATATTTTTAGAGGGGTAAATGGTGTTGATGAATTGCTTCCTATGTATGCCTGTTCTGCTGTATATACAAGCAACTTGTGCTGAAAATGACCCCAGGAGATGGTGGTGTCTGGTTTTGCCTAAATTGGCTTCCTGCACTCATTTGTATCATGCTCGCCTCTCGGCTTATCCGTAGACCTTTGGTGATGTCAACTAAGAGATACAGATGGATAAGGAATGCACACAACACAAGATACAGTCAAGGGAAAATGTGCTTTGGTTTTAGAACCCATGTTTACATCATAGTTTATCGTAGCCTAATTTGTTAGGCTACACATTCCCTCAAGCTACAAATATTGATCTGTTTATATGGTTATTGAAGTCCAGCCTGCAGATGTGTGCGCATATGGAGCACATAGAGTTTCTTCATTTTTTTTTCCCAAAAGATTATGAGGTTTCCTTGGGTTAAAATGTAATGAAAGCTAGGTAACCTTTGTTATGCACCGAAAACGTACAGTATATTTCCCTAAAATAGTACTTTGGAAAACATAGTTACATTGCATTTTGTGATTATAGTCATTTGAAGTTTGGATTATAGTTACAAAATGAAAAGCACAAGGTAGCATTCATGCACAGATGGAGGATATTCTAATCCACCACTGTAATCACAATACTTTACAGTACAAATGCTTTAAAGACTTACATTTTAGGCATTTAGCAGATACTTTTATCCCCAGCTACTTATATTTTTTTAAACATGCAATCCATTATACAGATAGATATTTACTGAAGCAATTCCGGTTCAAAGTACCTTGCTCAAGGGTACAACGGCAGTACCTCACCTGGGAATCTAATCTACAACATCAAGAGTTACAAGCCCATTTCCCCTAACCATTATGGCACACTGCTGTTAAATATTGAACAAGCATTGCATAGGAACGACCCCAAATGTGGACCACGTCGTACATTCTAAATGTGTAGAGTTCATGCGTATACCAGCAAAAGGCATGGAAATGGCTGCACTTACATACAAATGCTATTACAGTCCATTTACGTACAATGAAGATAAATCAAACCTGTTTTATACAGTGAGCCAGAAGGGACAGCTAAATACCTAAGAAAATATATGTCTGCACTTCTACACATCATGTGTTTACTCTGAAAAATTGATTTCAAGGTTTTGTCTTCAGGTTGCATTATGTTTATCTACAACTAGTACAACCATGAATTTATTCTTAACGTAATACCATATATAAACATCACTGTGAATGAAGAAACTATCGATCCAGACATGTCACAGCACTTGTACCATTTGCTTGTTACATTACATTACATTACATTACAGGCATTCTTTTTTTTAAGAATTTTGGAGGGGGGGAGAAATGTAATGTATAATGACTCTAAATATGACATGAATGTTATGTAGGCATGATTGATATAGCTGTTATAATAATTACAGAAACACACCTTGTTTTAATCTGTTGCTGATTGTCTTTTAAGGTGTGAGGGAAATCACTGTCATATAGCAGATTTACCACGTGTGGGACTACAGATTATATCTTAATATGATGCTCTTACTTAGACACAATGTGTGGAAATTCTTATTAGTGTGCACTGGCCTTGTCAAAACAAGTGGAATAAAATAAATAAAATGGTGTTTATGGTCAAGCTACTTTGCAGTCTTGAGTTGTCTTGCCTCCTTAGTAAAAGACACGGACATTATTGATTCAATATTCTCATTTTCCACTGGGGATTACAGGGTTAGACTGTCCATGAGATATTTTGCACTTTAAAATGGGAAAAGCACACACAGTCATGCTCCAATTGGTACCTTTGCTGGTGTGTCTAAGAGTGCAGTCACGGTGGTGTCCTATCTGTTTCTTAAGGACGGTGTTCTTCAAGGGCAAGTACTGCAGGAAAATACACATTTATTATTCCAGTATAAGTCATTGTACTCCTCTCAGTGGTGGTGCAGCACTTCTTTGAACCGTGACCGTTATACACTGTGTTTCAACTGATTAAATGTTTGCACAATGGCGCATTGACACGGTGGGTAGAAAAGCATTAGAATGATACTGCTGATTTAGCCGTGGTGGAGCAGACAGAGGAAGCAATGCCAAGTGAATCTTTTTTTAAACAGATCAAGTCATCCGCGATTTGGGAAATTTCAGTTTGCCACGGTCTTTACGGAGTGTTACATGTAGTGTTAAAATGTAATTTAAAAAGTAGTGTGTTCTTTTTACCTTATGACCAGCATAGATTCTCCTCAGAAGTCTATATGGAGTTTTCAAAGATGCCAGGCTGAATTCAATAGCATTCTTATGCCTTGCTGTTAAACATGATAGCCAGGAGCCTGCTGTCTCATTCTTAAAATATGAAAAACGCATTCTATTTTATCTTTAATAAACTAAACGATACTGTCTTCATTACTGTTCTTGGTTTGCTTCTGGTTTGCCTGTTCGTGATCACTTTTTTTCTTGTCACTTTTGTTGTTTTTAGCATCCCACTGTTTTCCAGAGGGATTTGGACTTGATCGCCTATTAAGGAGTCATAAAATCATTTTCGGGATGTACCCATATCGGTTCAAATTCTTTCTTTCAAGAGTATTTTCCTGTCTCTGGAATTTATGCACTGTGGGATAATCTTTATGAGATAATGCATAAAGCACACTGCACAAAATAAAGATTGGTAAAATGAGACTAATCATATCATGACATTCACCTGACTGCATTTTACCTCTGATTGAGAGACAGAATCGCCCCCTGTGGAAGGAGGTCATGGAGAATCTGATACCCCCTGAAAAAAAGGCACATGGAAGATGACTACTGGAGAACAGTGAAAGTAATAATTCGCAGCCCAGCTCAACCCTGCTATAAAAGGGTAGGGAACAGTATCCTGAGGGCAGTTCTGTACATGTCTCTGAATGTTTCATTGGTAGACTGAACTAAAATATGGATTGGTTAGTGCAACAAAGAGCTGCCCTATGATTTGCTTTCAACTTGATAAGTTGGCAAGCTTGCATATAACCTGTTGGAAAGTTCTTGAATATAATATAGCTTCAAGCATCAGCTATTATGCATTTTCCCTCTGGTACTATCCTGCAAGTGCTGTGCTTGCAAATAGCATGGTAAAGAAATATAAAAAAGATTGACGTAAGTATCTTAGACAACAGCAAAAAATTAAAAGATTGGTGCAGTTCATATTTCTTGTTTATTTTGAATCCTGGTACTTCTCTCCATGTGACATCACAGGAGAGATGACCTGAAATAACCCAGAACCCCATGTTTCTCAAGGATTTAATTGTATGTGTGGTCTGGGTACAGCATAAAAAAAATATGTATTTAGTATTGTTCCACCAGAAGTTACACTTTCCATGTTTTTAGACTGTGATGCTAATCTGCTTAAAACAACCCTTCCAATATATGATATTATACAACCTAAACTGAAATAAATGGGAGGAAAAAGTTCTGTTTCTAATTAAATTGTTTTAGGCAACGTGCCTAGCTTTGAAAAAGTAGAATTTCCTTCATGCATTGAGATCCATCGTCCAGACCAATTTGACAGAATTAAAACTGATGCATGCTTCTATAGTAGTACTAAATGAATTCACAAATGAACGGATGACCAAATGATGAGAAGCATGGCCTTCTATTCTTTCGTTTAATGAAGACAATGCCGTGTGGGGCTGATGCAATGAAACAAATACAGCCGATTACACGGCTACTCTCTTTCCAGGAATAAGGTCAAAATCAATACATCCTGGGTAAATTGTTCAGAAATGTCATTGCTTTGTTTGCAGCAGTGACTAGAAGAAGATGAATTACCTTCCTTCGCATTCTACATAACTTTAATATAACGCAGCTGTGAAGTTGGTTCAAACGCTGCATATTATGTTGTTTGCACATCTAGTTTCTTTCTTAATTTGAGCTACAGATCGGTAACTTGACACAGTGCTGAACTAGATTGCTCATAGTCAACCAGGGCCTTGCTCAACATTGTGCACAAAAAAACTTGTTAGAACTGTTGTATGTGGATATAAATGTAAGATCATGAAAACAAGATGCAGTATATGGGATTTGCATTCAATTTCAGCATTTTGAAAATTCGATATATTTTCGCTTCTGGTCTAATGATATGAATGGATGTGAATCACAACCAATAAAATATTCCTAGCATAAAAATACAATAGAGGCATGAACTTTTGGAAAATAATATTTCCCCTCCCAGATAAACCACTGTATTGTAGAGTAGGATACACCTACAGAAAATTGACTTGCTTTCCCAAGTGTCATATGATTTCAGAATCTTTCTAGCTTATGGCTATTGTCTTTAAAAAGGGACAACTAGGTTGATGGTTAGCTTATTCAGCCAAGGCACAGTTTTGAGTGTGTGGATCAAGTGCTCTGAATGTCTGGTGTCACATCCAGATGCTGCCAGTGCAGATTGTGGCAGACGGCACTGACAACTGGTGAATGATTGACTATAGTGGATGTGGTTTCCGTCAGCAGGTTTATCCATGACTCATCACGACTTACCCATGGTTTATCCTTACCTTCTTGTGGCAGTGTCACGTCAAGTGTAGTCCTGCAATGCAATGTTTGTGCCGCTCAGCTACATATCACGTGAACTTCTGCAATGCAATGTCTGCACAGCTCACAGGACTGTCAAGGTAAAAGATACAATGGCTGGTGGAACGTACTTGTCTCTGTTCTCCGGAATAATATGGCTAAACTCAGGAGGCTGCAGTGATGATTAGGACTTTTAATTGGGCCCTTCAATCTGGGAGGGGACATATATATATATCAATTTGGTTCAAAAATGACAAAAATAAGAAGTACAATCTTTAATCACTCAGGTAATTACAGAATGAGGCACTTAACTTGAAATCATGTGGAGCACCAATAAACTGCAAGCCTTCTTTCTGCCAAAGACATTGCAGTCTGTGTCTATGATGTGGTCTTCAGTAAGACAGAACTAAAAAGTACAAAACAGTCAGTGCTTAACACTTGACACTTCTGCCACTAAATAATGTACATGAACTTGGTGAAACCTCTCCACACCTTTTTTTTTTTATTTTTAAAAAGATTATTTAAGGAAATTAAGGAAAGACTGCTAAACCTGTCTCATTCAGTTCTGTTGTCATTTGTGCTCTTTGATTTCTCTGATCTCTGTTCCCTCTGGTGATTTTGCCCCAACCACACTAAAGACCTGTCCAAATTTGTTTGATGCAGTGACCGTAGAGGATCAACCCTGATCAAAGTAACTGTCCGTTAAGGCTCCGACGCGGTCGACCATGTGCAGCCTAGATTTTGCAGTCACTGTGTCTTTAGCTGAAATGAAAAAAAGGACATTTTCAATGCATGTGTTGAGTGAATCATATACTAGAATTAACTGTGAAACATTATTATGGATGGCCAGTCTATTTACCACAGGACACAGGGATGTGGTTTGCTCTACCCACTTTTCCAGCCCTGTGTCCTATACAAGGGTTCCACCTTGCCCATTCTACTTAGCTTGTATAATTGAGACTGTCAGAGGTACAGATCAGTGGCAATGCATAAATCCTGTAAAGCACTGTAAATTTCTGTAAATCACCATGGCATATGTGCAATAATGACATAATTCCTGCACCATTATGTCATGATGGGCTGTCCTTCACTGCACTGAGGTGCATCTTGGGAGAATCAGACTAAAGACTAGGGAGAAAGAAGGTATAAATAATGAAATTATGTTTAACATTGTTTTGTAACTATTGAGTTAGACTAATGATAGGAGTTCCGGTGAGCTTTCTGATCCTGCATTTATGTGTAAAGAAAATGAGCATCATGTTTAATTGTTAGCCAAAAAAGTATGTCTGAGTGCTATGCAACACAATGCTATATCCATCACTATAGGAGCAATTTCAGTTTAGGCCAGGAGAAATTTCCAAAATAAATTTCAACATATATGAAACTGTAACATCACCCAGCTTTTCCACATGCATATGGTATGCATGGACATACAGAATTCATATTCAATATGTGTCATGCTGTCAAATACAGCGCTCAGCCATCTCACAAAATTCGCAGTAGCACTAAAGTGATAAATTATTGACTTGCACTGTTTCTGTGGGGTTTCAACACTCAAACCTGGATCCAGTTGTAAATCTCCATGACGTCTGTGAGGAAAAATGAAGTCAACCCAGGTTCTCACCTTGATCATGGAAAAGAATAGCATACATGTGCAAAGCAAAATACTTTAAAATTTCAGCTGTAGACTTCCAACTCAAGTATTACTTTAGACACCACACTACAGGTAACTTGTCATAAACAGGCCAATGTCTGGCTGGCTTGTCGGGAGGTGTGTTCATTTGTGTTTCGGATAATTACAGCTTATCCCTGTAGTGTACACTGTTATTGTACATAGGTATACTGACAATTTAGTGGTTTTATGCAAGTTTGGGTTCTGTAAAAAGTAAATTATACCATCTTTAAATGCAGTATGCCACTCTGATGCTATTACAGCCCTACAAATCGAGCACTTCTGGTCTGTGGTCTTTCTCTCCATTGTCTGCCCATATTTCACTCACCAGTCCACTCCTGCTGAACACCATTGGGGTATTAGGATCTCGCATACATTGTATCATCCCACAGCTTTACAGTCCATTTAACTTCATTAGCCTGACCAGACAGGACGCTCTGTTCTGCTGCCAAACTTCTGCCCAAACTTCTTCAGCTTTGGTTGTTCATAGGTGCTTCTGAGGTAAATATTCCCTTGCAGTTATCTTTCAGAGTGCTTCCTTTCAGCTTATCTCCAATGACACTATACCCCACCCCACAAAGGAAAACAAAACAAAAAAAAAACTCTGTGAAGTTCTCGTTGTGACGCATCACCTTTAAAGTCTGATAAATTTGAATTTCATTGACATCAGGGGGCCAAGAGAGAAAATCTTTCCACCTTTTCTCTCGCCTTTATTTTATTTTGTTTTTTATCATGTTTAAGTGTAAGGTGTTCCTTCAGGAAGTCACTTGGTGTAGGCCAGAGGTTTTGAACACTTTTTGTTTTTCTCTATTAAAACACTATAACCTCTGGTGCTTTCTTCTGTATTATTTTTATTTTTTATTCACCACCTATCTAAATGAAATATGCACTGGAGGATTCATTTGATTCCCCAGAAGTCCTGTCTCAGATTAAATAGCATTTAAACATTCATTAAAGATAAATAACATTTATTATTAGCTCCAATTTAAATTGGAATTAAACATTGTTAGGAAAAAAATAAAAGTGGTCCAAAGCAGATAAGTAATTTGTGTTTTCATAAATCTGATATTGCATTCAGGCAGCAGTGACACGTACTGGCAGAGGTTGCGTACTAACCAATCAAGGTGTATAATAATATAGGAGTAACATTAATCAATTAGGCTAATGCAAGCCTGATTGACAATGCCAATCACACCCAGAAAGATTTATTTTCTGAGGCAGTAATTAAGCATTATCATATGAAGCTGTTGTAATCTAGTATTCACTAATTAATGGTTGAAACATAGTACTCTAAACATCATAAAACAATAAGTGCGGTACTGATATGTAAAAACTTTAATTGGAATACATTGTCATGAGTTGTCAATCCTTTCGTTTGTTTTAGGGTTGATTTTTCCTCACCTCCTTTATTTATTTATAAAAAAAATAAAAATCTAACATTGGATTGTATCTAATTTAACCTTCAATGTGAGCCTGTCCTGAGTTTAACACTAGTGAATGTTTTTTTTTTTTTTTCCCAGCATGAAATGTGATTACTTTTCATGTAGTAATGCTAACATAAGAAAAAGTTAAACAATGCCCTTTTAAATATTTTTATAAAAGTGGTACACCATCAATGTTCAAAGATTGTCTTATGAGTCTTTTTTGATTCTGCAGTTATGAAATCAAACGTCATAATCAAAGTTAAGTGCCATGTATCTATTACAGAAAAAAAAAAAATTAATAATGTAATAAAACAATAGTGGTGTAGACTGAGAAAATACAGTCTCTCTGGACCGTGAAGTAGGAAAACAGTTATTCGTCAGTTTATTGACAAGTTACAGGTTGTTTCCACATGATAGCGATTGATTTAGGGTTTAAAATTCAATGGGTGTGTCATTCTTGACCCAGTGAACATGGGCTGCATGCATAATCTGAAGACAATAGATTGCAAGTTCCTTTCTTACCTTAAAGTAAGTCACATTCCTACACACACACACACACACACATAAAGGTAGTACTCAAAAGGTGGAAACACCAATATAAGGTGGCTTAAGAGGACATTTGGCCACTTTTTGTTGCCAGAACATCTTGTGTTGTTCTGGCACTAATGCACAGGAATCACAATCCAGGAGTATAGAGTCGTTATCCTCAGTCAATTACCTTTTTTCTTTCATGAGTATAAATATGACATTACTTTTGATACTGTTCCTCACAAGCAACTCATGCAACATGTTCCCTAACATTCATCCCCTTTTAATATTGTTGAAGTTCTTGTTTTTTAGCCATGGTAGCCATAAATATTTAGTCAGGCCTACCTTTATTCTATCATTTTCCTATGCTGACCAAATAAATAAATAAACCATTACCTGTAAAAATCCAAATAAAACAATGTCTTTTTCCTAACATGTAAATATCTACAGCCAGATAAATATGTGCGTACACAACTGAATTTGGAGCTGTACAGCAATATTATAATGTGTGTTTTGGTTATGACATTTCATTGCTCCAACAGTCAGCAAAAAAAAAAAAAAAAATAGGGCAATTGATAAACTCACTGGACATTGTCCCGATCTGTAGTCCATGGAAATGAATGAATGAATGAACTCCATGGTGTGAAGTAATTCTTACTGCAACATGAATGGCCCCTTGCTGATTCCATGGTTTTGGCTAATCCCTTCTTTTGGTCTGGCATCATTAGACGATGCTAACCAAATCTATAGACACAGCAAAGAAGCCAACAATAACAAATAGGCCTCTTCACGAGTATGAAAATGTGTGAGAAAATAACATCTCCATTCCCAATGAAAAAGCCCCTGCTGCATTGCTTACGTAAATGAGATGTCATCATTATAGGTATAGATTACTGTTGGGCTAAATTACATAAATCTTGTTGGACCCCTGCTAAGCTCACTTGACTGAATGCTCAATCTTTCTACTTTACCAGAGGAAATGAAAAAAAGGTCATTTTAGGTTTTGCTGAGAAAATTAGTATATGTGAAAAATTGTGCAAGAGGATACTAATTAGTGCAAAATGACACTTGGGGTTCAAGCAGAAGGCAGTGATGAAGCAGCCTGATTGGCCATTGGGGAATTATACCGTGTGTGTGTGTGTGTGTGTGTGTGTGCTTTCAGCCCTCGGTCTTGTATGTGTGGGTGTTTACAACACGACTGGAAGAAAAAAAAAGGTTTAAGAGAAATCCAAGGCTGCCTGGCACAGAAAAAAGAGACATAATGTTACTAAAGTTTGTATGAATTATTGATGTGTAACATACCTTGGAAAAAATAAAATAAAATAACCCCAAATTTTATTGTTATTGTTTAACATGTGTGTACCCATATTCTCCTTAAACAGTACACTCCCCTCCAAGTTAGTTAACATAATCAGGTTACTGAGCTGATTGTGTGGGTTATTGTTTAATTTAATGCCATAAGCTGTTTCTTCTTTCTGACTTCGATGAACAACAGTTTATTTATTAACTTATTGCAGGCTCAGTCAGCTCCAATGGGGTGTAGGCCTAATTATATTTATTAATTACTTAATTATAATTAGGCTCAAATTAGTGCAATAAAAATGGCATTCATTAACTTGTGTTATGCATTCTCGCCATACGGTGATAAAATACTTTTTTGATAATGTACTGTGCCTTCAGGGCAGAGTGGTAATACCAAGCTAGGCAAAAACATTCCTTTTAGGCTTTTAGGCCTTAGTATGGTTCAGTCATAACATTATGCCTTGTGCGCCTGGTCACTGTGACCTAATAAAAAAAAATACTGAGAGAGAATGCCATGCACTTGCTTTACTCTGACCTGGAGTCCCATGCAATAGACTCCTTTCAAGAAAATCTATTTAAATGTGCCCTTTCATTTTTACTCACTCTTTCTTTCAGCCATTCATTCACTCACTAATGGAGGGAAATTAAGAATGCACAAGACAGACACAAATAATCAGAGGTAGGAAGCAATGCCTGGCAATTACTACTATTACAGTATATTTTGGAGGGATTTATACTTTCCTAAGCGTTTTCTATAGATGATATTTTTTATCAAGTAAATACTTTAGGAAAAATGTTACTGCTGCATTTTCCAGTTCTCTTAATTGTGTCCTCTCTCTTGTGCATAGATAAGAGCTTTGCTTTGAGCAGGTACATGTGTTTTCGAAATGCAGAGCTATGACTGCTCATCAATAGTAAATTTTATATAATTTATCCAATTTTAGTTCAGCTAGCATGTTAAGTTGATGTTTCTTTGTAAGACACATTCATTCAAATAAATAACCTGGATTTAATATATAGCATCCTCCAAGTAAACATTAACTTAACATGTTACCTGAAACAAAACCATAAAAACGAACTAACTGGTTTGGACCAGTCAACTCCAGTTGGAAAATCAGGATGCAAGTGATCACAATAGCTCAAGATACAGAGTTAAGTGAAGACATTCATTTCACCCAATACATTCTTAAATGATGCTGGCAGATGAAAATTAGCGTTCTCTTAAAAGATTGCTTTTATCGGCCACAAATTCAAGGTACACTGCTATAACACCTACACCACTGTAAAGCTTTGACACTTAACACTTAGATGCATAAAACCCCATTTCAATAAGTAAAACCACTAGAGATTGAGACTTGGTCTGGGGCCATTTTTCATGATTTGGGCTTGGCACTTTAGTTCCAGTGATGGCATAAAATGATAGTCTAGATGACTCTGTGCTTCCCCTAACGTTTGTGGAAGGTCATTTCTTGTTTCAGCAGGACAATGCCCCTGGGCACATAGCAAGGTCCATATAGGTGGTTTTGTTGAGTACGGTGCGGAAGAAATTAACTGGCCTCCACAGACCCTTGGCCTCAACCCCATCCAACAGCTTTGGGATCAATTGGAAAGCTAAAATCTATGTATATGTATATGGTACAGTGATCACTGCTGTGTTCTTCAAGCTCATTTACATTGCTTTCAAATGTAGTTTACAGTTGTATTGTTGCTGAAACTACTGCTTAGCTATTCTGCTGCGTTCCCACCAAGCGGAAACAGTCCATCTCAGTTTTTGATTTCCAGTGAACTCTACTATATGAATCAGAATCCCCACATACACTATTAGAAAGGCAATGAAGACAATGTAATCAATAAGATATGAGCATTAATTTACTGATTCAGTATATGTATTGATAAAGGGGACAACAGGACAATTTAAGATCAGCTGAATTGAGGTAGGTGGACTTGATTCCACCTCAATACATCCTTTTTTGCAAGTCCAGCTTTCAGTGCATCCTGGCAACCATACAGGGTGAATGATACAGAATAGTAGAATGCAGGAGCACAATGCATATGCAATGGTCAACAGCTTGAGTAGTCAAACACGGAACACTGAACTATGCGGTTGTTCCCTGCACTTGGACCGGTACTTCTCTCTAGGGGTTTCGTCATACTTGTTCCTGGTTATGGTTATACACTTTGTTGTACGTCGCTCTGGATAAGAGCGTCTGCCAAATGCCTGTAATGTAATGTAATGTAACGTAATGTAATGGAAGGTATGGGTTAAAAAAAAAATACAAAAAAGAATACCCTAATGCATATAGAAGCAGAGTAGAGGTGACGTGATGTGATAATTGCAGGTTTTTATCAGGCAAAACCATCTTCCTTGCTACCTTAAGCAGTCAAAATAGATTTCCTCTACTCTATTTTATCTGTTGATAAGCATCTGGAAAATTATTTATCTATGTGTGGATTTACAACTTAATTCTTACAAACACTTTATTTTCCAAAATTGTGTTTTTTTAGCAGCTGTGCTGAGACATACTCTTTTGAATAGTTTTATAATAAATGACAAATAATTAGCATTGGCTTAATGCTAATCTTTTTCTATGTGCTTTATATTGATAAAGCATAATTGCATTTGTTACGCTCTGTGTCTTCTGGGTTTGGTTGGCTGTGATGGACCCCTTGGCTGTGGAGAATCACAAGTGCATCTATTAAATGTGAATATTTATTGTTTCACTAAAACAGTCTGGTAAACTCAAGAGGTAGTACAGTTTATAAAAAAGTTTGTACTGCTACAAATGACAATAAAAAGGGAAAAATATAAAATAGAATATCAATACTTTACATTTATATCCAGCTTTGATGAAAAAGCTGCCCAGTTTGCTACTTTTCATGACAACACAATTTGCCCTAAGAGAGGCTTTTTCAGGTGCCATACATGCACATGTGGTGACTGCATCCCCTGGACAGTTATATCAGACATAAAAAAACTAGCAGTTTGCATATGCCCTTGATACAGTCGTATTAAAGGGAAAGAAAATGACCAATCTGATAAGCCGCACCAGACCTCCACCACACTCACAGGTAATGTATTATTCTTAAGCCAACCTCTTTTACAACTGCTCAGTACATGTGCTACCGCCTACAGTCACACAATTACCAAAATTGAGCCGGACACCGTTTTGTCAATACATCTTGATTCATTGCACCTTGATTCAAAAATTGGGCTGCTTGTGCTTTTCTGTTTCCTGAAGAGATGAAGTGGTTCAAACAAGAATGTGTTACATAAGTGCAATCCTTATACACATACTTAATATTGCTCATTTTTTAAATGAGCTAGTTTAACTAATCTAACCTAACAGTTTAAATGATATCCATTATACCAGCGGTTCTCATATTTGGTTCTTGAGTAGTATGCTGATTTTCATTCCAACAACAATTGCAATCCCATAATTTTAACAAGCCCTTGTGTTTTCTTAATCATAAGGTTTTCATGTTTTGAGGAATTGTTTACCTTAGTAAGGTATTTTTTAAACATTTTAGCAGATCAAATTAAAGACTAAGGTGAATCAATAGGCTCCCAATTGGTGAAAGTGTGTATACCTGGCCACTAAAACTAACCATTAGGTAGATAATGAGGAATTCAAAAGACAAAGCTAATGATAATCAGACAAACCTGTATTGTATTAGTGTTCACCAATGTGTTCAACAACCTTAGTTGAGCAATTGATTGGCTGTAACAAAAAACATGCATACACAAGTTTGGGAACCACTGGTATAACGGATATCATTAGTTAACCTAATTGGATTAACTGATAGGTATCAGCTTTTGAGATCAGTATGAAATTAATTTGAGTGTGTGTGAGCATGTGTGTGCCACAGCGTTCATGCTTGAGTGCACATCTGTTGACTCACCAATATAATATAGCAACCTTTGCTTTAACCACTACACCATTTGTACTGCTGATAACTGGTTCTTGATAGCATACTGTAGAGATAGAAGGGATCATTGCTCACAAAGTTGGTTGGGGGGAAAAGCATTGTAAGACAGACCATTCAGCTATAGCTAGAGAGTGCTGTGGAAAATGTGTGAAATCGTCTTGTAGAATGTTTGGCAGTTCCCTACAAAAAGGTTATAAAAGTATGCCTTAAGTGTACTTTTCTGAACTAAATCCCAGGTAGTTTACTCAAAGTGCACTTTCACTAAAATATTTATAGTAAATATTTAATTAAAAATGTGAATTAAAATATGAAGGGCCATATTTACTAAGAAAGGTACAAATTACTGTCAGTGCCTCAAAATTGTGTCTTGCAACATGCTTAAATTTAGCAGGGTATTTACTAACACTGGTTATGTAAATGAACACCACTGCAGCGAGTTCATTTAAAGGCACTGCCGGTATTTAAGATGTGTCTTGCGCATGGCAGTAAAGCAACACTGCTGTACAGCTCTGTCTCTGGTGAAGTTGGGTTTTGGACAGGTGTCAGGATCCATGGATGCAATGGATAGGCATTGTCACTTTTAAATGTCAAGACTAAGGATGAAAACAATATTTTGATTTGTAGACACACTTCCGATGTTAAAATTAAATCATTAAAAATTGATTTTTATTTTTTCTATTCTCAAATCATTCAAAATAATAGATCACCAATGTTACCTATGTAACTGCTAAATGGGTAATAGAGGGAAAGGGTGTGACTTGTCATTCATGTCAGTGTTGCTGACTTTTCAGTCAGTTGAAAAGATGGCCAGCTTGCAAGAGTGCTGTGTGTGGAATGATTTTGAAAAGCGTAATGAAAATACTGCTCAGTGCAAATTATATGCTGCCAAATTTTCACACCACGTGTCAAAATCTATGACATTAACCCTGCTAATAACCAAATATCCAAGGCCAAGGGATCACAGCAAACAAGCCCCCAACTTCTTAGTGAGACCTCGTCAATGTGACAGCTGTCCAGCTGAGACCACATGAGATTTAATTGCTAAAATGGTAACAAAAGACATGCTCACATAAGCATGGTAAAAGGTGAAGGGCTACGGGACCTACTGGCATTTATTGAGCCCTGTGCGATGTCCTGTTGCCCGAAAAACCATCACAACTCAACGTGAATGTAGTAAAGCAGTCCTCTCTCTCCTTACTACTCCAGCTTTGGCAATGTTGTGATAACTATATATGTTTTTTATTTTATTTCATTGGTTTATTTTTCAGGGACAATGCACACCAATCAACAGTCAAACTGTAAATGAGCCAGAGTCAGCCTGAAAGGCTAGTTTTCATCTGCTGTCCCTGGCCAGATGTTTAAAAGGCAGCCTAAAATGTAAAATAAAATAGAATTAAAATGCATGTGTGGATAGCACTAACCAAACTGAGTCTTACATGACTGCAACTTACCATTTCATTGGACATTTGGTCAAGTGTTAACCTGTGCAGTGAGCGAAGCAGCATACAATCATTCTGAAAGAAATATAGCAATTCTTTAAACAAAAAAAAAATATTGATGATGCACTCTGATTCAATTAGTGGCACATGTTTAGTGTCGGTATCCTACATAAAACATTTAAAAAGCGATTAGTCTGTTTCACACAGCAACTAGTCAATGGTTAGAAATGTGTCGTTCACTTCCATTGTTAACACGTCTCATTAATAAAAACTTCAGAGCATGGTTTTAATATTTCAAGCTGTTTAATTCCATACCCAGTTTCCAACCATCTCCAGAGTCACCATCTCAGCTTCCTTAAGATGAAGGAGTCATGTTTTTAAAAGATTTGAAAACATTGTTTCATTTTGTATACTTTTACTTGTACAGTTTTTGAGTGCTCTAACCACTTCTCCACACAATATTGAAAATATTTCAATATAACCTACTGTACATACAATTTGCATAACATGTATTTGGTTCAAAATGGGTACTGTTATCAAGCCTCTCATAATGTTAATTCTAAATGTTGGCCAAATCTGAGGAGCTCAAAGCTCTTACTGTTAGAAAGAGATAACAGGAACAAGTGGTAGCTTTATCACAGTACTTTTAGCTTGGTACAGTACTTTTAGTGGGTAGCTTCATCACAGCTATTTAACAGTACTTTTGCTTTTCTCTGGTGAGAGTACTTGTGTGTTACAACCATCCTCTATCTCAACTCAACCCTTCACTTTCCTCCATTTGTGTTCAGGTCTAGTTGAATGTATTCATTTTTCCAAAGCAATGCTACCCCATGTTTCCTACCCGGCTCGTGCACTGTAACTTGGCCTTTTTTTACTTTGCAAACTCAACAGAATGCAGTGTCAGTTCTATGTAGTCATGGGGTGTGGTAAGTCCTGCCAATCTGTAAGCTGGTGGACAGCAGGTCTGCTCTCATAATCAAACTTTTAACAGGTTTGTGGCTCGGGTTGTGTATTAGAGATGATGGACTACAGGCCGATTAATACAGCAAAGGAAATAGCACAGCAGCAGCAAAAATCTAATCCTCCTTCATTACAGCTCTACCTGTACATTAGGGCTAAAATACTCTGATGAGAAAATATTTATAATGCCATTATTATTATTATTATTATTATTTTTTTTTTTTTTTGGAATATCTCAAACTGAAACTCAAAGCCATGCCATATTACATTATGTGCATTGTGCACAGAGTAAATTACATAAATATTTAAAAACTTGTGCTGGGAATCCTCCTAAAGCTCACAACATACTTCATTTCAGACACTTTTGTTTTCAAATATCTGCCATTCTTTCTGTGCATTTATGTTCCCAAAATTACATTTTCTGTACTTTTAATTAGAACAGAAATACTTGGAGCAATTCACTATGAAATAAATGAAAGACAACTACCAATTAATATGCCCCCCCCCCTCTCTCTCTCCTCTCTCCCTCTCTCTCTCTTATCCCCCGTGGGTCTTGATTGGCAGGTGGAGATAAAATAATTGCCTTGCTTTGCCAGAAAGTCTTCCACCACTGTTACATAAAATGTTAGATATTTCCCTGCATAAAAATTCATCTGTATAATGAGAAAGTGAAAGAAAGAGCTATAAACAACACACACACACACACACACACACACACACACACACTGATTTAAACAAATATCTACAAAAGGTACGCTAGCCCAAAATAATAGGCTGCTGTGGTGAGGTTTTAAAAAAAGTATAATTCAACTGAACATCCCCTCTCAAGCAAAACTGGGGTGGAAAATGTTGGACTCACTTGTCTTGATCCAAAATAACGGGGCACGCCTCATATTTTACCACATTTATTTGTTTTAGATTTGCTGAAATGTTTGCTGCCATTCCTGTCTGTTTAATTGGTCTGATATGCAAGCACAACACCCAAGTTTGTCCTAGAGGTCACAGTTACTGTTAAGGCCAGTTTATAGTTAGGCAATGTATGATTGATTGGTCGGTGAATATAGTTACATTGTCACCAACATTCCATTATCGCGCGGCTGATATTGGATGCTGTCGCTTATAAAATGTAAACAAGTAATAATAAGCATGCATTGCCAAAGTATAGCAGCCTATAGGCACAGGAACATGGTAATTGTGTTTGGATACTCTCAACACATATTATTATATTATTATTTTAAAGTTAGGCTAGCCAAAGACTTTACACTTCGCTAAAGACAATACCGGGAGATGATCGCGTTCTATAATGATATTGTCATAACAGCTGAGCCAGTGATGGGGTCAAAGTTCAAGACAATTTAAGTCTCAGCGATGGGCACAATCATGACAGTGACGACAACAAATCATCCATCTAAAAGTCATTGCGACTGACTATCATAAATAATAATCCCTGGTGGCAATGATCATACTATACACTGGCCATTATAGAAGCTATTTTTTTTTTTTTTTTACCCCCCTTCCAGGATTTCATTCAGAATTGTATCTGCAAATACTTTCCCATTGATCTGAGAAGTCTTGACTAAACTTCCATTCTCTGCAAGAGTATCAGATCCAACAACCTGCTCAATAGTTGAAGACATGCATGTTTTATACGAGAACGCAGGTTGAATGATAGAATTATTTTCCGAATTAAAACTTCCAGCTCATTATAGTCTGTCATACGTTTTATGATTAGAGACACTCAGCAGAAACCTTTACCGAAGGCACATTTGAAGGCATATTTATGGATGGAATTCATAATGCATTTTAGAGAATAAACTCTCCAGGAGAACAGGAAAAAGAAGAGAATGATAAATTGAAAATAATGAGAAGCTTAGAGAGAGTTGATCACATCATAAAATAAGGTTTTGAGGCAAATATGATCAGTAGGAATGAAGGGTCCAATGAGGACAATAGAGCAATGGAGAGATGCATTTACTAGGAAGTGTAAGTGAGAAAAGGCAAGGCACTCAGAGGTCAAGTCATGCAGTGGAATTCTACTGGGAAGACAGTGAGCAGATATCATTAATCATCAGAGCAAGATGAAAAATAAAGAACAAATAAAAAAAAGCATAAAAAACTAAACTTATGGAATGAACGTGACTTTCAAACCAACTAAATGACCTGCATGTAATCTGAGAGGGGTGTTTTCCTTTTTCTACATTTGTGAAGAACAACCAACATGCTGTGTTGTTCAATGAAATGCAATAAAAATATGCAAATTACATAATGATCTTAAGATGTACACAAAGAGTTACCAACAATATAAAATGTACTGGTATAATAATGTGTATATTACTGCTGTTAAAAGTAATTCTATTTAAATGGAAAGGCAAAGGTGGCACGGTGGTGCAGTGGGTAGCACTGTCGCCTTACAGCTAGACGGTCCTGTGTTGCAAGTAGGCTAATTGCAGACTCTAAATTGCCCGTAGGTATGAGTGAATGATGCATGTGCCCTGCAATAGATTGGCGGCCTGTCGAGGGTGTATTCTTCCTGCCCAATGCATGCGGAGGTTGCAGCACCCCCCGCGACCCTGCCCAGAAAAAGCGGGTATAGATGGATGGACAGATGGGTGGATGGAAAGTGTTCATATTATCACTAAATCAACTGAAATTTACACGTGCAGAACTTGTTGCTTCTGCAGGGATGATGTTGCATCCTGCAGCATATGATCACATGCAAAGTCACAAGCCTGTACGTGGTTTATACGCTGCTTTCAGTGGTCCCATAATGAAAGCTGACTTTATGCCCTTTGCCTTCAGGTGTCACGAGCTCATGACATGCTGTCCATCATAGAGCTGGTTTGACTGATAACAGGCTGCCAAAAAACAATCTTTCCAAATGGCACATTTGTACCACCTATGGGGAAGAATGGAAGAAAATCTAATGCCTCTCAACATTTATACTCTAGTGTAATGGACAATTTCAGCACAGTTTGAAAGGTTGTAACTATACTGTTCAGCTCTGGTATGAATAGCAATAAAAAAACCTAATAGTACTGGCAGTTCCTTGAAAAAAAAAGAAAAGAAAGGAAAACTTGAAAATAATTACTGAAAAAATATGTGAAGTTCCCCCTCTGTTAAAAGCCAGTCATATAATTTGTGAAATGGTTTTTTTTAACAAGCGATCAGTTGATAAGTGCCATACATCATTTTCTTTGAAGAGTCTTTCAGTGAATAGTGCCCCTTAAAATGAAAGCCATTTTACACCATATTTTGAATAAGAGAATAGCATATATAAAAAAGTAATTCATACTTTAAGGTGATTTACTTTCTCCTTACTTGTCTTAACAAAACTGCAATAGACTCTTGAAGTATTCATGTTCATGTGTCTTTTAGTCAATAAACACTGCCAAATCAGTCAGCACAACCTGCATGCTGACCAGGTCCCTGGTTTTTAATTGGCTAAAAGAGGCCATGCTTAATGTCATGGCCACCCTCTTATTTACTCTGTCTATTTGGTTCTTCGTGGCAGATTTTAAAATACATCCTACAGTGTTCACTCATTTAAAGGCTGGCTTAAATTGGCTGGATATCTCCATGAAAGGAATTTACCTTCCCATGTGGCTTGAGATGAGAACAAGATGTCTGCCCAACAATACATTCCCCTACCACAAACTCTAAGACCTGTACCATCTACCTATACCCAAATTCACTCTTTCTTTTATGACCAATTAAAGGCAAATAACCTGCTTCATAGTACTTCAAACATGAAAAATATGCTTTGTCGCAGCAAAGGACTCTTGTCATTTATTTAATCAGCATATAATCAGGTCTGGGATAATGGCCTTTCTTCAGCAGCTGCTGTCGTATGGCACATGACAGCTGTGCATTAGTCATCTGTACATGTGTCCAAGTCCTATGATAATGATTGTTTTTTTGTTTGTTTTTTTTTTTTTTAATTTTTTATCTGAGGCAAAGGATGCCATACCTCTAAGAGTTTTCAAGACATGATGATAGAATATTAGATTAAAAAAAGGATACATTTGGAAAGTTTAACATGACACAAATTGCATGTCAGAAATATATTGTTAATACTTCATGAGTAATGCATGCATTAGAATAAAACTGAATATGGAAATTGTAGCTCTTGTGGCTCCCTCCCCAACCATTGAATTTTATGAAGCACCAGCCACCAAATGTGTGTATATATATATTTGTATGAATGTATAACGTCTGTAATGACTGACATGTATTTACATGATTACTGCCAGGTCTTCTTTGTTTTTCTCTATAGATTTGTGTTTGTAAACAGTATCATAATTACTTGTATACAGATCAGCATGCGTGTGTCAAGGTTACAAATGGAAGAGCATCTTTGCACTTTGCAGAGCTTTCTTCATATGGGTTTGCACTGCTCCCACACATCAACACATACTTAATTAATATTTAATCATTTATATTTGTGTTGGTGTGTAAAATTATAGTAATTACTCATCACAAATAGAAACACAGACCTGTATCAATTATGGGTTTTTGACCAAAACTGAGGAACTGATCAGGAACATTTGCTTGATTATTGTAGGTATGAAGTTATGGAGCTAAAACATAATGAGATCGTGTCACTTGTCACTGCAGTGTGATGGTTTGGTTTGAGGGGGAGGAGGGAATTAGTAAGGCTATCCATTATGAATTGCAGTCATCTGACGTAGATCCAACTGAGTGCTGTCAAGGGAAGTGAAACCAAGGTAGCATAACACTGGGAGCACATGAGCACAGAGAAACCATTGGGTGCACCACTACAAGAAGGCCTGTCAATGAGATTTGAGTATGTTATTAAAATAAAGGGAATATACGGCATATTAGACATGTCTTTAGGATGTGTGTGTGTTAGCTTAATTACTTACTTACTTACTTACTCTAAATTAGAGATTAATTACAGTAAGGGTAGCACTGTCGCCTCACAGCAATAAGGTTCTGGGTTTGAAACCTGGCCTGGGCCTTCATGTGTGGATTTTTCATGTTCTGCCCATGTCTGCGTGGGTGTCCTCCGGGTACTCCGGTTTCCTCTCATAGCCCAAAGACATACAGGTAGGCTAATTTGAGACTCTAAATTATCCATAGGTATGAGTGTGTGAGTGAATGGTGTGTCTGCCCAATGATGCTGGAACGTGCTGGAATGGGCTCCAGCACCCCCATGACACTGACCAGGAGGTAAGCAGGTATAGATACTGGATGGATGGATAGATGGATATTTATAATAAACTAAATAACTAAATTCAAAGCTTAACATTATGGTATGAAACCAGTGCGCGTACACACACACACACACACTGAATTATATTTGACCAAAAAAGTAGCCTTAAAGTGTATCAAGTCTTTAACACCCAGTGGCAATGCATTGACTGTAAACTGCATTGTGCAACATTGCGATTGATTGTGCTGTGGCTGCAGCTCTTTTTCTGGCTCTGTTACAAGCTGCTGGTGATGGCCTACTGCTGTTAGAAGTGACAGAATTTCCCCTCCGTCCCGGGCAGACCTCCTGTGGATCGCCTCTGCATTAGTCCCCGGGGGGGCGTGGAGGACTGTTCTCCTCGTCGTCCGTGTGTTTGCGTTCCTCTGCCTTGTTTTTGTCTCACCCTATGTATTATGTGGCATTAAGTGTCAAAATGTTTCATTTCTCTGCCCCACAGGAAATAAAGATCCAAAATGACAACACGGGAGGAAAATGTTTCGAATGAAGACATGCCAGAGGGACTCAGCTTGAGTTTTCCATGCGTCCATAAAAGTCAGAGCAGTATGGTAACTACGAGGCCCAGCTTTGTATCGGATATCACGCTGCGTCTGAAATGGCCGTGAAATTATCTTCGGTTCAGTTTTCAGAAGAACATAAGCTTTATTCCAGAAAAAGGTTGAAATTATTTCAGTTATGTTAAAAGTTTCAGTAGGGTCCTGCTCTCGTCAGTGTAAGAGTAGTCAAATACCAAAAAAATGCCTTATGATTTTGATTTTAATTCATGGTTCCTAATATAAAATACATTTTATTCCACTTGTTCATTCATTATATTAATGCAGTGGCTATATATTTTGCCACTCAAATTTGTATTTAGGTGTATTTAAAAGGGGGTGTGTATTATTATTATTATTATTATCATCATCATCATTATATTATTACCAACATCATCAACGTTATCATCATCATCATTATACATGTTTCAAAAAGACAGCTAGCTGGAGCTGGATATAGCTAACAAGCAATAGCCGCTTTTTTTGTATATATCAGCACCATAGTTTGCTATAGGTAGTAAGCTGTGTGATTCATATGATAAGTGCCAATGTGTGATTAAATAGCAATGCGTCTGAATGACACTTAAATTATACTATATAGCTTGCTACAGAGTAAATTTTACTGATATTATTAATATGACTAGAATTTTAGAGAGAGTGAAAAAATGAAAGCTTGTGTTAAACATGGTGGTGTTAAAAATGGTGACCACCTGCCATCCATTTAATTTTCTGGCAACAGAATATAGCACACAGACCCTATGGACTGATCAGGTACTCTGCTCCTATGTTCAGGGGTATCTGGTGAAATATTACAGTACACAACATCTGTTGTCCCAGTATGATACTTCATCATTAGCAGTGGTGGATGTTGAGCTGAAAATCGACAGGGCAGAAAACCTCTCTCTCAACCTCATTTCATTCCTTTTCCTTGATTACCAGATACATCAATTAATTCAGTAAATATGAAATACCATCATAAAATCTTGTTCTCCTCAATTAGGCTATTTAGGCAAGTAATACAATTATTTTCGTTTGCTTCAAAATTGTTTCAACATTATTTCAAATTGTATATACTGTATGTCCTCTTCTTTCTCTGCACCCACACTTGAAAAATATTCATGGAAAAGACCTGCAATGCGCATATTCTGTAATTTAAACGACCCTGATGTGCAATATTTTATTAGATAGCTTTTGTTGAGGGTTGTTCTCAAAGCTAATGCAGTAGTTAACAGTGATGTATCTTTTTTAGTTTCATTAAATGTAAATGGAATTTATCTCCGTAACATGAAGTGAAGAAGGAAGCTGCATGTTTTCCTGTCGGAGGGTTATTCAGATCGTCGGAACACTTGTTAATCCAGGAAAATTAATGAAAACCAATGATCAGTTTAAAGGATAAATTAAACCATCTATTTTCAGTTCAACAACTGCCACTACACCTTAATGTGTTTTCAGAATATGAATCAAATTAGCATGCTTTCAGCTTTCAATGTTAAGAATAAGTACCTGGTAGGCCTATAAAATCTGTGATAAACATTACAATCAATGCTAAAGCATTGAAACCAATGTTTTTAATTTTAATTTAAAAAAAAAAAAATATATTTAATGAAGAATATTAACATATGTTTTGCTTTGAATTCAGTAACTGGTCATGTGTATTATGATGCTCACAACACATAAAATACAATAGTTGTAAGAAAGTGGTACTTTGTGTAAAAATACATTTTCTCCTCATCATTGTTTCAGCCATACTGCTACTCTTTATATACATGAAGGTCATATTGTTTGGAATTGTGAGACTTTCAAAATAAATTGTCTGGGTAACAACGACAACAAATAAAAGATTATACTAAAGACACATGTACTACAGTGAGCATTCTTCTATTAAAGAGCCTTATTTTTCATTTGATGCAATGCAATTTATTCATGCAGAGTATCTGGTTTTGTTTGTACTTTGTGTTTGACAAACAATGAAACAATTCCACCTCTCTCTCTCTCTCTCTCTCTCTCTACTTGGAGGAATTCACTATAAAATAAATGAAAGACAACTACCAATTAATCTCTCTCTCTCTCTCTCTCACACACACACATGCACACATAGTGCCACAAGTAGTGTAGTTTTAAAATGGAAATTATGATGCTTTGGTGTGGAAAAAACAACATACAGTATCAGAAAGCATATTTGACATTTTCTTTGCACAGATATAAATATCCTTAGATGTATTATTTATTTAAAATGTCAAATGATTTCACATGACATAACTGGAGTCTTCCTCAGGAAGTGTCTCAGGAAGAATGAAAAAAAAAATAAACGTAGGAAAGAGAGACAAATGTGTTCATATCAGGAGTGAGGATTTCATTTTAAACAAGTGGGTCAATGTCCAAAGGTAACCAGAGAAATTCAGCCTCCTCTCTCACCTTCCAGAATTTGTGACTGGTCCTGGACCCTCTCGGTGGCGTTTGATGGAAGCTTCCCTGACAGCGACGGTGGCCATTCCGAATCGGTGTCAAGCTGAATAAAAGACAATGTGCCCTCTGTTGGGCACTTTGCCAAAAATAGACCGGAATGCAGAATGAGACTCGGCACTCGAGAATCCGAGGAGAGCAGACAGGCCGAGCAACCAAGGGGAGAGGAGGAAATCTGTCTGCCTGGGGGAAAACCGTACTGAGCCAAGCCGCTGTTTCATCAAGGTGGTGCTGAGTGAAGATTTCCTCTTTGCATTTTTACGTATTCTTTCAACGCATTATGCAGCCGCGCTGTTGTTCGTAGCATCGCCTTTCAAGCGGTGTGCTCTCAATGGGCAGGGCTGGCCTTTTGCTCCTTTTATAAGGAAAAAAGACAAATACTTTCACTGTTACCTCTGTTTGGAGAGCACTTTAATGGAATGCCATTTTTGTTCATCTCAGAAATGGGTGTTCACAAACCCAGCAGGGAATGGTCAGAACAAGTGAGGGTTTTTGAGGGTACTCAAATCTTGCCATTTAGGTCAGGACTATTGCTGTTTCTCTTTTTTTTACCTGGTTGATTGGCCAGAACTCTCCTGGCATCCCAGGTCTACATCAGACCTTGGTCAGCGGGGCTAATGAAAGGTAGCAGTACTGATCTCGAGTTCCTGATTTGGGTATGGCTGCTGTAAGGCCAACGCTGGTTCTCGGGTTTGCTGATTTTCAGTTGATCAAACGGTTGACTTCCTCATCTGGTTACCTGGGAATAAAATTATAAATCTGGTCAAATGACACGATTTATACATGTATATTTTACATGGATCTCCAGGGCCTGGGCTGAGCACCCCATGCTATAAGGAGACAACATGCCTGATCTGGGTGGGCTTTATAGGGAATGGTCATTGTGGGGGGAGGTTTTTGTTGCAACCCAGCAAAAAAAAAATTTAAAAAATCAACTAAACTTCAACTAAAATACAGCTTCAACTAATCAGCATATGGAGACCTTGATTTGCTAAATCGTAATATTCACCTGTACCTCACATAGTATAAAAGGGGATGTGGGGGGACAATACAAATGAGCTCTGTTCTGACCAAGTTTAAAAAAAAAAAAATGTTAACTTTGAAAATAAATAAATAAATACAAAAATAAACAGATAAATAAATAGCAACAATCAATACATGATTCCCAGTAGTACAGTTTTTGAGGGCACTCTGCAGGCCCTCTGTCCTTTCGGGTTCATCCTGATGATGAATATGATGCATATGGCCCCTGTGACTCTAGGACATGTGGTTCCCACACGCAGTAATGCCGCCTGACCTCCTCTGATGTGCCCTGAGCCGTGAGACTGACGTGATGTGTGAAACAGCCTAGCTCGCCTAGCACTTAGCCAGGTTCCAAATGCTCGCCTGCTTGCACAACGCATCCGTGCTGAGCCATTGCTTCAGCCAGTCACCGTGGTGCTGGGGGACTGGATGATCCACGGTCTCATTAATACACTTCCATTGTTCCTTGTCAGCTGGCCCAACGAAAGCCTTCAGGTGTGAGAGCGCTGACAAGCGTGAAGGACTCATGAACTGATTTCTGACAGTTGTCATGCCACATGTGGAGCTCCTGTTGCCATGACAATCTGGCCAGACCTTTTATTGAACGGACCCGTTTTCAATTGATACAGATGAACGCGTTGAAAGATTGTGTGCGCGTGGCAGGCGGTCAATGGTGCAAATGATATCAGGGAAACCCCATTCATAACCATGAGGGCCTGTGTGGTACGTTCTTGGGTCCTGGGCTACTAGGGAGAGAGAATGTACTCATTTTAATGATTCATTGAAATTAGTAACATTTTAATTAAATTTGCGGTGTCCATTAGCAAACTCCTTTCCTGGAACATCTCTCATAGTTCAGCATTCATTTTTAATCAACCATTCCCACCCCTTTTATACAATGGAAAGCCACCCATCAACCTCCTGCACAGGAAAAAAATAGTTCCATTACTGGTGTGAAGATTACAGTTCATGCACTGCTGCAAAGTTCCTACCAACTGTGTGGATGCTAAGGTAACAAAAACAAACATCCATCCATCCATCCATTATCTATACCCACTTATCATCATATTCCAGTGTGCACTGGGCAAGAGGCAGGAACAAAAACAAACAACATAATACGTTTTTTCTTTTACTACAACACTGCATGCTTTCACAGACCTCAATTCTAAATCCAAATGTGGGGCGATAGGGGTCTGGATAACTTGTGTGACACTTTGCACAACGCAGACTGCGTGCACAGCTAATGCTGCAGCCTGGCCATGCAGGCGACCCAAATCCCTCTCTCCCCTGGGTAGCTGTTTCCAGCGCCACAGTCCCTTCGAGATCGTTGGATAGAAACACCACTTGATATCCCTGTTTTGACTCTGCGTTCAACCTTGATTCCAAAGTCGATCCATTTCCCTTCATTTATATTCTCCACCTGAGCTATTGCTCAAGAAACCTTGGATGACCTGCACAAGGCCTTCTTCGCTCAGTTCCGAAAAGAAATCATGCCAGTATTCCCATGTAGGATGTGTGTCTGTGACCCTGCTTTGATTGTGTGGCAGCAAGATCTGTATTTATGCAGTGTGCCTCCACATCGGATTCCCCTTTGGGTCTATTGTGAAAATGGATGGCTTTAGGCCACTGGCAGAGCATTCACTGTATATTCGGACATATCTCTAGATCTGGAATATACTGGAGAATGCATTTCAGTTTTATTCATTTATTTGATTGGAAATCCCATCGGCCTTAAAACATGAACAGCAGCCTGACAATTCTATACATTTCTTAATTTGGGTGATTTATTCAGACATTTGTTGTAGCTACTTTGTTATTATAACAAAAAAATATATTGAGATATAGATAGGAGAGTGCAACATTTCATAGTCTATTATAATTAGAGAATATGATTTATACTTGATAAAATTAACGAATTATTTAAACTATCTATTATAATTAGAGAATATGATTTATACTTGATAAAATTAACTAATTATAAAAAAAATATTAAAGTGAAAAGGTGATTTTGTGATACAGAATGAATGATTCTTATGGATAGCGTGGGTACAGAATTAAAACAAGCTATACATATAGTTTAAGGGCTGTTTATCTCTTTACCCATCTCAGTGTTATACCACAGGCAGCATTGTGAAAGAGGGTCAGTTTACTTTGTCCAAGACAATTACTGTAAGGAGATCAGTGAGGAATGTTTGAGGTCACAAAAGCAGTATGACTGGAATATGAACTGTCCAGGTGTGTCTTAAACAAGGCTTTCTAACCCTGTTACTACCAAGTCAGAGGTGATAAAGGAAACAAAAATGGCAGCGCATTAAAGACTGAGAAAGAAAACAAAATCTCTTCTTTGTTCAGCATCGCAGGAAAAGGCTTCTATGAATACCTAGGACTACCATGAGCAGCCTTTTGACTGTGATGAATTGTGATACTTTGCTCAGGTTCGATCAGCATCAAGAGGGGCGATGACATTTCTCCTGTTGTCCATTCTCCAGTATCTCACCGGCCCGCTTTCCTTTGACCTCACAATCTTTGCCCTCCTCCGATGTTCACCCACCGGTGCTCCCTGTGTTCTCTTCCTGCTTCCATCCAGGGGTCTATTACAGCACAAATACATGGGAATTATGCCAGATAAGGTGGTCTCACACTGCCATATGTAAAATAATCACTATTGAAAACAACAGAAAAGTCTAATAAAATAGTATGTTATTTTATTTTAGTCTGACAGAAGATTACAGTATTACACCAAGCTACCACCTTTCATCTCAAAAATAAATAAAAAAGCTAAACTAAATTTCCTGTTTTCTGAGCTCTATGAAAGCCAAGCTTGTGTGAAACTGGGTACCAAACCATTAGTGTGTACAGTAAAATGTTCATTGTAAAATCAAATCTTACAGAGTGAGTATATATGGTCCCGATTGGACTCATATATACTCTGGTAGAGTTGAATTCAAACTGGGCATTTTGATGCGTAGTGTCTTCATTACTTCATGATAAGTCAGGTGGGTTCATCTGTATGTTCAATTAAACATTACACATTATTATCAAATTAATGATTACAGAATATAGAAACATGCCAAGAGAACAATAAAGGGAGACATTATTCTAATACCAAAATGTGACTGAATGGTGCAAAACTAATGGAATTTGCATCTGGGCAAATAGTTTTATTGAAATGTCATTTCATTTTTACCATTTTATTTCAACATTTAAACTGTCCACACTGCTGTATTTGTCTCCAAACACAAAAACATAATATTAAATCCCCTCCCTTCCCACACTCACTCTCACCTGCAGCGTCCTGCCACTGCCGACGGCCAAAAGTGCTGTAATATGTTTGTAATTTTAGCCTACCTCTTCTGAGGGTAACACGTCAGACGAGTTGGTCCTGCTCCTCCATCCCTTCAATGTAATTTTTGGTTTCTCAAGGTGAAAATTGGGGACTGGGGGGGGGGGGGGTTGTTGAAGATGTCCAGATTTGGGACAGTAGGGGCCACTATTAGACAGCAGGATAAGGGGATAACAACTAAAGCACACAGATACCAGGAGGCATGATCAATTGGAGAGAACAATGCACTGTGGAGCATTAGAACAGCCCTGAAAATGGTTTTGTAAACACCACAGATGGACCATGTGCATGTTTCATAGTGTCATTATAAACTAATAGAATTTGACGGAAATGTTATTCTGGGACATACCAAATACAAGCCAATAATTAAATGATTGGTGTATTCATTTTCTTCAAGTGGTCTGTATTTCATGGCAACTGAACCTCTTGAAATTCCTTTTGGACCACAGTGACATTTCTGTGTGAATTAAAGGGCTCAGGAGATTTCACCAAATAATCCAAAATGGCTGGCTTTCTGTCTGCAGACTATTAAATAGATAATAGTATCAGAATCTCAAGCTTCATCTGTGAAATGCTTTGAGGTATTTTGCATTCTATTTATCAGAAACACAAATGGGAGGGAAAGAAAAACTTGCAATGTGTTTGTGTGTAAAATTTGGTCCAGTTTTATGTTCCCATTTAAGCAGTAATAAAACACATTACATAAATTATGATTATTATTATTATTATTATTATTATTATTATTATTATTATTATTATTATTATTATTGTTGTTGTTATTATTATTATTATATTGGTTCTGATGTTATTGTTGCTGTCCTTACTAAAAAAGAAGAAGAAGAAGAAAAAGATATACTTTTTTTTGAACCCTGTGGGGTAATTTTTCCTCTGCATTTGACCCATCCTAGTTACCTAGGAGCAGTGGGCAGCTGCCTCTCTTGTGCTGCGCCCAGGGACCAACTCCAGTTCTGAGGCAAGTGCCTTGGTCAAGGGCACCTGCAGGAGCATACCTAACATGCATGTATTTGATTCTTAAATAAAACAAAATCCTCTTTCTCATTCAGCAATACAAGCTCTTGAATGTTACCTCCCAGTTATTTATTTTTTTCTTATATTCAAGTTTAATTTGATTCCATAAAGTTTTATGGAGCATGCATTTTGTATAGCATCCCCTCATTATGTCTCATCCACAGGGGATGGCCTGTTTTAATTACATCTATGGAATTACCACACACTTGTACACACATATTATGTACCTCAGTTTGGTCAAATTGTACTTAATAATAAAGACACAGAGAATTAAGTGCATTTGACCAAATATTTGAGAGAGAGAGAGAGAGGAGAGAGAGAGAGAGAGAGACTTTTTAAAGCTTTTTAAACAGCTGTCAAAAATAGAGAAGAAAATAAGAGGATGAGAGAGACAGGGAGAGGGCAAGCTAAGTCTGGCAGCAGGGCTGATAGAAGGACGGGTGCAGACAGAAGTTAAGTAAATGTAGGGTGTTTTGACAGGATGTAGACTGTGTGAGCGTGTGTGATAGAAAAACCTGCTCACCCGGGGGGGTGGGTGGAGGGGTACAGGCTGTGCCCTGAACAAGGGGTCATGACTGAGCTGCTGCTTCATCACGACGTGTGACAAGCGCAGGGAGCCAATGTAAGAGGCTCTCATTTCCCCAAAAAAAAAAAATACCCTAATCAGTCCACAACTGCCCCACGTGACGTATGTAACACGTCCCCCTTCTTTTCTAGCGCACTGGAAGCACTTCACACTGGTCTCTCAGGGTCTGTCTTATGGAGTGAAGCACCACCAATTCTACTGAAAGCAAAGTGTCTTCTGTGTCAGCTGTATTTATTATCTTACAGTTCAATTCACCCGCCGGCGTATTTTTAACCAAATCCCCCACTGCAGGTTTTTAATTCTTACTGTGTGCATTTCAGAACAAGGCTCAGTTCATATGTTTTTGTGTACATCAACTAGAACAGAGCTGGTGCGTTATTATTTTTAAATAGATATTTTCAAAGAAAACATAAATCACAACTGAAAATCTGCAGCAGGACTAGTCAGTATCACACAATTCTCTGCCTGGCTACGGTCATTTTTCAGAATGAAGGAAAAATATATGGAAGGAGAAAGAATAAGGTAGAAGCAAAAGAAAAGAAGATCCTGGAGCGACCTTGTAGTGGGGGCTTGATCGATAATCGGGGGGAGGTGAGAAACACTATCTACAATGGCTGCCCTATATTGCCACCTGTGGCAAAGCTTCACCAGTTTGGGAGTGAGGACCATTGCACAGCAGGTTTGATGTGAATAAGCAACACAAAAAATACAAAAAAATAAAAATAAAAAAATCGGCCCTGCAATTTTATGCATTTAAACTATTCACGCCACCTGCGATGATTTTTCTTATTTTGTAGTCTTCTCAAGAATAAAATTTCACTCCACAAAATAAAAAGAAAATATTATAAAATATAGATATTATTCAAGTATTAGGCTTCATTATTAGTATTTGTTAAGTATTCTTTTTTGGATAGAAATTCAGTAGGCAAAGTTAATAAAAACTGCAAGCTGCATATTTTCCAAATATGTAATGCGCCATTCAACATTACATGAAAGGTGACATAAAATGACTTATTCTGTTAGATGAAGCCCGTATGAAGTGTCGTATAATCTACCACATTACATACGCAGCAATATCAATGTGTTATGGCGTTTATCACTGTGACAATGTTAGGCAATTTGTCACAAGCTGCAAAACAATCCCATGAATGATTATGGAAGGGTGTTATGTCAAACGAATGATAGCATTATTTGAAGAAAAGTGTGACCATGATATTTTGAACCACCAGGAATATATAACGATGTGGTGCCTTAGCAGCTGTAACTACCTCCCACACAGATCCTTATGGCAATTGATCATATTGGTGTCAGCTAGTCTGTTTCTCATTGCATGGTCTGTTAGAAACAATATAGTGGTCACACTCCGGTGGCCACCAGACGATCAAAATCTTACAGTGTCACTGGTAAGCTGTGGATGAGTCGCCGGGGAACTTTGACAACTTAGAGGACAGCATAAAATTGCTCTCGCATGAGTAGCCTTCAATAATGTAGCTCACAGGAACCGAAGTGCTCCAGTATAATTGGATCTGTTTGTCAGAATAAGACTTTAATGATCTCCGCAAGGACACCTGGAAGTACTCGCGGGGTGTTGGAATTGCCCTCCGATGAGAAACTGATCTTTTGTATCAAGGTGTGAATGATTTGGGCAGAAGCCATGCCACCTGTCTGATCGGCTGAATCGGTAATCATTCAGAAAGATCATTGAGACCGAGCATCCTTACTGGAAAGCAGAAAAATAAATAAATAACTAAAAAAAATAAACATTGAATAGGGTCACTTAGCCAAACTGATAAATTGTTTGATTCAAGTAAGTAAGCAAGCAAGCAAGCAAGCAAGCAAGCAAATACATGATTATAAAGTTTTTGCGTGAAGGAAATTCTTTGTGTAGGTAAACACTGACTGAATGTACTACATTTTATGTTACTAAAATATAAGGCATTATTTAAAGCCATTTAAAGTAATCCTGTAGGATGAAGATAGATGGGTCCACAGCATTTCAGATAAAAAAAGAAACACAACAATTTGTATGGAAATGACATTGTCTGATGTTCTCTTGAGTTCCCATTTGCACACAGAAGTGCTTTCAATTAAATGTGCTTTCAGTGAGGGTGTTGTGGGTGTACTGTCTTTATGTTAAATTTGAGAATATGTAAATGGGCAAGCTATCTACCACCAAGATGCTAGAGCCGTAGCCTTTGAAGCAGAGCCACGTAATTGCCTCTTAGCATTTCTCTGTGACCATTTATTTTTGTCAGAAAAGTGAGATAATTATAATAAAACCAGATAATAATAATAATAATAATAATAATAACTACTCAACTGTAAAATTTACAAATTTATTTGTAAAATGATGCCCCAAAACACACCAAGCAACAATCTCAAACAATTTAAACAATTGAAAAATTAAGCCAGCTTAATCCTGTAGAACATAAACCAATATCAATAAAAGCTGTGGATTAAATGGCTTGACTTAGCTCATCTGGCCCAGTTGTTATGTTTGACTGGGCAACACTAGGCGAGGGTAAACAGCATTATGAGCTTAAAATGCAAATACGGGGAGGGGAGAAAAGGTCAATCGCCGAGCTCACTGTAATCACACAGATTAAAAAGATATGTGAATGTGAATTTTATTCATTAATGAAAGCGCAGAGAGAGAGAGAGTCATTTGCGATAACTGTGTGACTGTGTGAGTAATGCACAGTGCCCTTTAAATGGGACATTATCTGTGGCTGAAAATTCCACAGTGATGGTGAGGAGGTCTATAATGGTGTTATTCTGGTATCTGAATCTGCATCCCAACGCGGTCTGCGCTCGCACTGATGCTAAATGCAGCCGTGAGTTTTCTGTTTCGAGTGTAATGCGGCCAGATTTACACTCAGCACAGCTGGCAGGAAAGGATAACCGCAGTCGTTGTTGTTTGGGCAAGTTAATATTTCAATGAACATGGCTGTGCTTGCATGAATGGGAAGTTTTGGTAACTTACTGGTATTACCAGCACCATGAACAACTGTGCATTCAGCAGTGGACAGTTTGAAACAGCTAGACGGCAATGCTTTTTAGTTTCATAGAGCAACCAGAGATGCAGCTTCCTGTCTTTTATTTTTTTAAATGAATAAATGAATAAAGATATAAATAATATTTATTTTCCTCAAAGTTTCTGAAATTACTGAACAGCCTTCACATCTCTGTCTAATGTAGTATCAATGTCAATCATGGACAATCAATCAAACTGAGACTAATTAAACGGAATCTAAATATTTTGTATTACTTTTATTTTTCCTCAAAGCACACCCATGATTTAAAGAAGGAAATGTACTGAAAGTGGGCGATAAACAAGCAGATAAACAACTGCAAATCTCCACTGAATTTAACATTATTCAACACATTATGTAACAATTACCTCAAGGTGGAGCGGGCCTACTGAATGAAGCTTTCAGAATCTATGCTGCTTTGGTTTGAAGGATTTAACAAAGAAAGTCAGATAATTAATCAGATGGGTTTGAATGCTGCTGCACCCTCCTCTTGTAATCTCATAGGGCCATGGCTGTAGCCTCTACTGACAACAAATTATTGGTAATTACTTTCAGTAAAGGGGAGCCATTTCCACTTTCCATGTATTTCTTTATCCTTAAATGATGAACACATCAATTAATATGCAAGTTCATTAAATTACATAAGCAATTCCATCCAAATACATAAGTAATTAAAATAAATAAATATAAAAAAATAGGCTAATGCAGAGGTAGAGGGTGGTGTTTTGTTATGTAAAAAACGGGGAATTATGAATCAAATTTTCTCTGGCGTGCCGCCTTGTCGGAGATGTCCGTCCTCACGGAGATGCTGCAACCCGACAGATGGAAGCACCAAATGATGAGCAGCCAAATTTACGCTTGGCGGTGGACGCTGGTTGTGATAGCGCTTGGACGATGAGTACACTCTCGCCTGCCTTTGGGCTGGTTCCGCCGAGGGGCGGGGGTGTGTGCAGGGAGAACGGAGAGGCAATGAGGGACCAAGCAGCACAGCAATTACCCCATTGAACTCTTAATCACAGGTGGCATTTAGAAGACTGGAGTAGGGGTGGTGTCAGGAGCTGAAGATATCTTTCTCTTCCTCATCTCTGGGGGGGGGGGTTGTGGCTATCTCTGCTCAGTAGTGGGATTACAAAGGAGAGAAGGCAGAGGAAAAATGGCCAAAAAAGGTTCCAAGGCATGTCTCTTTGTGGAATATCGTCAAGGATGGCAAATGTACTGATGTCATTTGGCTTGATAATTACAGCTCAGAAAGAAGAGAAGGCCTGGAATTTCATTAGGAGCAAACACCGACTCGCCCGGCTAATTGCACTGAAAAATGTACCAAAAGGCTGATTTGATTTGTTTGAGGGCATTTCCCCCCTCGCTCTAAACTCGCCTCAACTGATACAAATAGAGGCTAATAATCTAATGGTTTTTTTTTTTTTTTTTTAATACTTTTATTCATTTATTTACTTATTTGTATCAACCCATAGCAGTTTTTACCGCAATTCCAAACACTTTCTGCAACTCTTAGCTACAATGAAAATTCAGTGAAAATGACAATTTAGAGGTGGTTATATTTTAGATGGGAGAATGAAGTAATTACAGTGCTTTGAAAATATTTAGCTTTAAACTGCACTGTTAAGAAAATGTGCTGTTTTTTTTTTAATTCTTTCTTTTAAGTTGAGAAGCGAGAACAACAGTTGAAAAGGCTAATTGACTCTGATGCTGGTAATATGGTTTCACACACTATATTTAACTACTGCAATAACATTAAATCATCTATACATTTATGAAGTCCTTTTTCCCCCACAGTCAGCAGTTATATAGGATTTGTAACCCTTGTCTTACAGAGAAAAGAAAAATGTTCCATTTTAAAATTGATCTCAGAGGAGCAGTAGGCATATGTTCATGACTGCAACTGCAATTTAAATCGGTCCTGCGACTTCTGTTAAAACAGATTAAAAATCTGATTTAAAAAGCCAATGGTTAATGGCAATCCCTGGGTACCCAGAGACTCTGGAAAAAACAGAGCATTCATTACAAACTATCCCTCCAAACAGTGGGTGGCTGTCAGCTTAAAATAGGGTTGTAAAAATCAGGGGGGAAAAGCCTTATGCTGTTAACTGTCCAGAGCCTGCTTCTGATTGTTCTATGTGACTGACAGGTGTGAGCGACCAATTAGGTATCACCAATCTGAAAAATAATAATAATGTCCTCCAGGGGTGGGTTCCGGTAGACTGCAGGCTTATTCAATAGGCAGAAGCATATGCTACGTTTCAAACATTCTGTCTATTAAACAGAAAGTCTACTCCGAATGGCATGCTACATTTGGATCACTCCTCAAGCAATGTTTCATGGGTATGTCGTGAGGGCAGTAACATTGACTGTGCTAGGATGGTTGTGATGTATTGCAACAAGTCACAGTAATTGTAGAACACTGACCACAGTTTAAAGGATGCAAACAATCACCCTCTCAGTTGTTGTGCTAGCAATGTACCGCAACCAGATGTTCTGCTCAGTCCTGTTCTGTTTTCAGACAATGTTTTACTGCTCTTGAATTTGCCCTATATATCTCAAAACTCTCACTCTTTTCCAGTACTTAATTTGAATAGTAGATTTGTTAGGCTGTGGTTGTCAGGTTAATGAGGATAACTGATCATGCTAGCAGTGTAGATTCCTACTACACTGTGAGTGACTTTTTATTAATATATTTATATATTTATTTTGTACTGTAAAACTTGTTTTGATGCATTAACACACTTTGTTTTAAATGGATAAAAGCTTTTAGTAAATGAACATAATGCAATGGGATGTAAACAATTTCATCTAATGTGGCAATGCTGACAACATCGTCAAGAAATTGACCTCTTCACGGTCTGCTCTTAATTATGGTCAAATTACAGCCAATTGGAAATAGCATATTAGCAGTGGATGGTCCACTGGTTTGAAAACACCAAACTGCTGCAGGCAAGCAGTGTTTGGTTTGTTTGTATTTCAATTGTACACATCCTGCTTGAAGAGCTGTTGGCATGTCCTCCATTTTGACCAAACAATTCAAAAGCCTAAGCACGGTGACGGGGACACTGTGCAATAGGGCAAGGATAAGGATATAAGGTTAAATATGGCCCTCAAGCTTTTTTTATTCTCCCTCTTATCAAGGATTGCAAATTCATCACAGTAATTAATCAATTAATGATCCAGTAGAAAAGAAAAGTGAGAGTACTCCTGGCCTTTGAATATGTAAACTGTAGTGCAGGGATGTCAGGCTCCTGTCCTGGAGGGCAGAAGTATCTGCTGGTTTTCATGAATTTCAACACTTGAATTATTAATTTAAATAACTTATTGGAAAGATAATGCTGAAAAAGCGATTGGTGGCACACTTGTCTTGATAAATGTGATTATTTTCAAGAGGATTCACTTCATTAGCAATGGTAGGAACAAATAAATGTCATATCACCTTTCAGTAAACAAGGCTGTTACAGACAGGGCATTTGCGAAAAAGCTAATTAAGCACAATAATTGATTAATGTATGTAATAATGTAACAAGACATGTGATAAAATATATATTTAACACATACTTATGACCTATTGACACTAATTATAAAACACAAATTATAGTTACCACACAGTAAACAGAATATCTATGAAGTCGACTAATCTAATGACCTTAGAAGTGACTGCATTAATTGGCATGAGTCAAGGCAGCTGATCTTTCAGCTGATCATTCATTTCTTTAATATTGTTTACTGTCTCGGTGGCGACCCTCCACTCATTACAGGATGTCTAGCATATGAATTCATATTATTGATAAACATACAAACTGCTGAATATAAATAGGTTAATTAGGATAACATGAATTATTTATTTTCCACTCAAACAGTTTTGTGACCTCATTTTGGGTGATCACTGAAATTGCCAAAACCGTTATGTGCAGAAAAAACTATGAATCACAAAAAAAAAGTCACAAAGTGTGCTGCATGTGGAAGGTTTTAGTTTATAGCAGAATAAAGGAGACAAGCTGACACAGCTGGATATTTTAAATAACTTGTGGGTTGTGAACATGCAGGGCCATGTGGGGTAATGAAACTGTTGTTAATTAATTCATTTACTGCTTTTTTTGATTTTAATATATTTATTTATTTACGTATTTTTACAAGGAAGACATTTTGGACTTTTTTAATGATGACTTGCAAAGTAAATGCAAGTGTTACACTTTTGCTTCACAGTTAACCAAGTTAGTTTTAGTGATCACTAAACTCATCAAACTGTTTGTGAAGAACAGAAAAACATCTTAATTGGTAGTGTAGGGGAAATACCTCTACTAATTATAGAATAGAGAGGACAGATAATTAAAATTTCTATCTTAACAATCTTCACAGGCAGGCACCAAGGAATACAGGAGATATAAATGTGAATTTATATAGCTTCACCAGGGGTTACCAACTATGCCAGTAATATTTATGTGTACTTCCACATAAGCACCAACTAGCATAGAGAATATGCAACTATAAAACTTCAAAGGTATAATCAGTCTCATATTGAATCAGTCTCAAAAAATGTATAGTTAAATAATAGTTAAAATAGTTAAATGCTTTAAATAAATTAAGATATTATTATTATTATTATTATTATTATTATTATTATTATTATTATTATTATTAAATCATGGATTTCAATATCATATATTAAAATAATTACCAATCATGTAAGGTGTAAGTTCTTGGAGGCAGTAGGCTCAAATAATTTGCCAAATAATAACCAGAACATCAGCGAGGTTACAATAAAATATAATTTATTAAAAAAACACATCTAAACAAAATGAACGAGGTTATGAAAAGGGGATTAGAGAGTTGCGTGAGTGTTCACCAGCACACGTGCAGGAGATAACTAAGAATACTTTGTTCACAGGGAAGTATGAGCCAGGCTTTAGTATGTGATGCTAACGTGGCCTGGGGAAGAGGGGGATAGCATGTACAGAGAGCTACTAGAATTAGCTACATCTAGCTAATCCATGTGCACCACGTCATTCTAAATACACGACACCATATGTCTAATGAGTTAGATATTAGTGTAGGGTAGATTGCATGCACAGATCTCGATTAAAGGAAAGCAGATTATAAGTGATGTTACTAATAGAGTATAGCTATGCAAAGCTAGGTGGCTGTAGCTAACTAGCCAGCAATGTGTAATTTATGTTTAGAATAAAACACCCATTAATATCTCAACCACAAATTTCATAGATGTTTTGCGCTTTAATAAGCTTAATTGCTATATTGAAACGAACAGTCACGTCACCACCACTAAAGTTTCACACTAGTCCACCTGCACTTTGCTCTGATATACAGCAGTTAGTGTACTTTGAAGTAGTCCTCAACAAACCGGTGCACAAATTAAATTCTGTGGAGGTTCGTGAGTAACCGTGCCTTGATAGTTGGAAACTATTTTCTAGATGCGCAGTGAACTGCATCTTGAAAATTCATCAAATGTCGAAATTTCCTCAAATATCGTTGAAACTATCTGGATGGATAGATTGTACACGGGGTAAATGGAAACATACTTAAGTTTTACATTTTAATTTTTGGGTGAACTTCCCCTGTAACAGCACTTTTCTGAATTGACACTGAAGGTTGACATCATGAAGATGACTGAGTATTCTGAATTAGGAGAGAGAAAAAAAAGGGTAAATGAAGTTGAGTCAGCAGGTTAATTCTCTTCATGGCTGTGTGTATATTTGCCACACTGATGTGACATCCAGAGTGATCCATATTGTTGAGATAAAGCAGAGAACTCATCAGGGGTACACGTTCTGTAAAAGCATGGGCTCTGTGCTGCATTTCACCTCACATGACCTCTTTTAATGATCTCCCCACAGCTGTAATTAACACAGCACGTTCTTTGATTATGCTCCCATGTAGCTTTGCCAGCCTGAATGACATGATGCTCGCCTTCATCCTGCTTATACTGCAACAAAATGCATCTGGCCTTCCTTCCTGCTCGCTGTAGTACGGGTCACAAGAGGAGAACAATGTCCCATTATCCGTCATTATTCTATTTTTTTTTCTTTCTTCCCTGTTCTTTTTTAACTTTGCGTGCCCATTGATACATTGCTTGTCAAAAAGGAGATTTAAAGAGGAAGACTTAAAGAAATCTTTGGGAAAAAAAAAAAACACGGGATAAGAAGTCAGTTTCCGACTTGGCTGAAATGAATTCTTTGCACATATGGCGGACTGTGAGTAATTGCATTGAGCTTATCTCACACTGTATTCAATTATACAAAAAAATAAATAAATAACACACTGTGCCATCATGAGCACGACTGGGAAAAAAAATCTAGAGCTTATGAAATTCCTCCCCCATGCATCTCGATAGGTCGGATGCTAATCGTCCTTGTTATATAAGTGCACTTGCCAGCATCTGCACAATCACTGTCGCTGGCACATTTGGGGATTGTGTCACAGAGATGAATTGTTTGTTTTGTTAAGTCTCGCTTCACCATTAGTTATGCCTCCTCACATCTGTGAGGCAGATTGCACTTGCTGATACTTGTGGCAAAGGCCACTTGGTAAAAAAAAAAAAAGAAAAGGAAAAAAAAATAGATCAGATTGCTAAGGATAATCTCAGGTTACAACCTTTTAGTCCATACTCACATTTTTTAAACATAAATTCTACTCCTATATGTTGAGATTGCACAACAAATAGATTTCCCCCCCAGAGTAATATTTTATTTATTTACTAGGGGACCAAAAAAAGGTGCGTAAGACCCTTATTGTTTTTGCTAGGATTATTATTAGGGGGCCAAGCACCAAATTAACGGCCACATATTTGTAAACATAAAAATGGTTAACAAAAAATATAAGCAAACAGACAGCTGCAGTCACTCATCTTTAAATTCTAAAAGGGACTCGTGATTTTGGACTAAATATCCACAAAAAACATTATTTTTGGCAGTTATGAAAAAGGAATATTTTGGCATTGGATATTTCACTCACTAACAGACAGTGTGGGTATTGGCTACAGAGCTGATATTGCTGAGAGCAATGACCTGTATGACTATTTCTGCAGATTGTGTTGTGGTGTATCTGAAAAACCATAAACATCATAAGGAATGTCAATCACCAATGAAATAAAGGTCATCCGATACTGTGTCTTGATTATGTCACTGGTGATTTTATATTGTTTTTATAAGACATGACAAGCAAATATGCAGAACATAACGTGCTCTGTTTATGGTTCTGGTGTAGGCAGATGGACAGTATGAATATCACCCTTTGCAGTGAACAATTTGGAAGACCATATTAAGTTCTAGTATCACAGACACGAAGGGGAGAAAAAAACATTAAACTTGTGTGAATTTAGCCCTTTGTTTGGTTTAATTGTTAGATCTGGACACCATATTCTATAAATTTATATTCTGTAAATGAGATATTAAAAGCCATCTGCTAATCCTACTGGAAAGCTCTCAAAACAGCTCTCACTGTGGCATTGTCCAAACACAGCATGCTGAGACATTTGGCTGGCACTGTGTCCACAGAGCTAAACAGACTGGAAGTAGATCCAGCATAAAACCTTTGCCCCTGGTCAATGTGCTTCGTCCAGTTTCCAAATCTGTTTGTGTCCAAGTCTTTCAAACATGGCACTGGCATCAGATATTCTCAGCAGCTGCCTGCTCAAAGTTATACAGTCATACAGTATATTAAACGGAAACACAAAACAGATCTATTGTTTGACAGCAATAAGTGCCTTTCTTCAAATTAAACATTTGATGTGTGTGTGTGTGTGCGTGCGTGCATTTGTATGTGTGTGTTTGTGCGTACATGTGATTGCGTGTACAGTAAGTAGTACAGTGAGTTTTATTTGAATGAGGGCAATGCTGTTCCAGAAATCAGGTTTGCATGTAAGCGTAGTCATGATTGACTACGTATGTAATTCAACGATATGGTTTCAATTAATGACCATATTGGAAATGTGTTTTCAGTAATACTTTCATGTCCTGTCCTCTGGACTCAAATATGCTTCGTCTTTTATGCAGTGTATGCATTTTAAGCCCAAAGCAATTTTAATTTATAAGTACACATTCATTCTTGAGCAGTTTGAGGTAAGTTCAATTAAATACAAGGTTTCAAAATTCCTCCCACAGCTCATGAATATGCATATGAATAGAGTATTCACTTCCTCAGACATTTTGTCACATGAGGTTATTCTCACCTTCAAATTCTAGGACGTTCTCCTTCAACAAGATAATGCTTGACTCTAACTTTTTCCTTTGAATGAAAAAGAAAACATCCCCTCTAGCTATTCAATACGTACAATTTCAGAGACACTATTTGATGAATGTGTACTTTTTTCTCTGATAATAGTAATCTGTCACAACATTGCCCATCGTCCAAATTTCAGAAACAGGAACGGCAAACTCAGCGGGGCGCCCATTGAGTAAGAAAAGAAAACTGTCCCACGATGCACGCTGCTGGCCAGCCATTTCCCCTGCTCGGTTTTAGCTTTCTATCGAGCTCCGGGCTAAGCAATCAATGTTATATTCCGGCTGTACAAATCGGAGCCTCCTCTTCCCCATTCAGCAATAAAGTGACGCGCCTAAGACGCAGGGCCTAGCAAAGTGATAAAATGGCACTGCAGTACGTGATCAATATGTTTAGTCTATAAATAGCCACTGCAGTGAGACATTGAGGGAGAGACGCAGTGGTGATATATTTTGAGGGGAAACCCAACGGGTGAAAAGGCTAGTACTGTATATCAATGACCTCACTGAGATCCTCCTGCCATAAACACATATTTCTCATGGTGAGAAGAATAGGTGGGAGGGAGGAAGGGGGATTGAAAAAATGCCTGTGAGGCTCTCACTGAAAAATTATACTTAACCGTAAAACTGACATTATGGTCAAAAAAATAAATAAATCCCTCTGTGGTTTACCTGTAGGCATGTTGTTTTTCATATTTATTTAATTATTTATTTTGCTGGTGACTGAATGTCTGTAATGCAGGGTGGTGATTAGTGTCTTTGGAATTACAGCACACCGGACACTGTGCAATGTGTCTAATGTTTATGGATATCTACTGCTCTGAATTTAGCCTCTTTCTGTCAAAGGAGATGGAAATCCCAAGCTGGGCTTAGCCAGTACAGGTTGCTCTAGAGAGCCAGAATTTTCACATATAAGGATCCTTTTCAATCTCCATACTAAGAGTCTTTTATGACTAATGCCTATTTTTAAATTGTGCAGCTTGCTTGTAAAAAAATGCAATTTGAGTAAACAGAAATGGAAAACCTTGATTTTCTATTTAGTTATAAACAGTGGGCACCATAGTTTTTGGGACAAAGACATGTTTTTTTTTTTCTTTCTTTCTTGATTTGGCTCCACAAGTTTATATTTGTGATCAAACATGTCGTTCATTTCTTAAACTACAGTATTTCTAAATAGATCTTTGTAAAAATATAACCCACCAGTTGCATTCAAATCAGCCTTGGCACCAGCATAATGACTCACCTTATTTTCCAAAAGTCTGTTTAGCTAGCTTTAGCTACATCAGAGGACAATGTGGTAGCTGTTTGTCAGACATATGGTTTAGATGCAGAAACTGTTTTCAATGAGATCATACTATTGAACAAAGAACATGTTCACGTTCAAAGAACAAACATCCATAATGTGAAGACATGTCACCATTTGAAAACTTTTGTTTTTCTGTGAGAAGGGAAATGCATTTTTGGTGCCAAAACAAGTGTATGCAGACTCACAGTGTCTCAACTCTGAGAGAACAAAAGACGTATTTATGAACGATGATGACAGATTCAAGAGTGTCAAAGCTAGATTCTCCAAATCGAGAAGGCACACAAAATCAGCGTTTCCCAGGTCATTGAGATGTTTTCAGGAGTGAAAGGCAGGAAGCTCATATTCACTGTACACGGTAGGGCTCATTTATTTCTTTGATGGTATGATACATGCTTCACTGAGTTACAATGCTGTGATACTGATATATTGCTGATGCTGCAGGGTTGTCTACAATGTGAGTGGCGTAGGCTATGGCCTGTGGCCCTGCTGGTGTGCTCATTGTGCTGCGTTTGCACATACAGTTTAGAAGTGAGGACAGCGAAGGCTCTTAGATCCTGATGTTGCCATATTGTTTGGCTATATGGCCAAGTGCTCAAATCTTGTCTTTTTTTTGGCTGTATGGTGGTGCTGTCTGCCGGTGATATTTGGAATATTGTTCAGTTAATGGCGGCGTCTAGACAAATATGCTGTTTCATGTGTCATGTCTATTTTTGTTTACTTTATGATGTACTTGGCTATATTGACTTATATACGATTCATACGGTTGCTCACAACTGACATTACTGTTAATATATGATTTAATATATGACTAAAATGAAGTGGAGTTGGGAGAGACTTAGTCCATCATCTTCTTGAATGTGTTCATCACAGCAAACACATATTCATGACTCACAGGTAGACCAGTTTGGACTAATTTACATTGACTCGATTCTTAACAAACAAATGTGTGTACTACAGTATATAGTATTAAAATGTATAACAAATGTACTGTAGAGTAATAAAGTAGATGGGCATACAGGACAGTAAGTTATCACAAGAGTACTGTAACTACAAGCAATATGTGTTATTTGATTGGAGGAATAAGGCTTTAGAACTACAACAAAATTTGGAGGTAATTCTCTGATTAACAAGCAAATGTGCGGGGTGGTGATTGATGATTTGAGTTCATTATCTCATGCCATTGTTTCTCAAATGCCCAGAAAATGGGTTTTCTACATCAGATAATCAAAGCATTCCCCACAAACAAAGAATTCTTCATGCGTGACAAATTCTGGCCTTTTATAGCTTCCGGTTTGAACCAGAAGCTGATGCTTGGATAAATTGTCTTTTCCGACTGGTTGACATATGTGCATTGTATTTGTGTATAGGCGGTAATTCAGATACTTGGCCTCCTGCTAAGTCACTACATAGCAACAGGTTATAACGGTTGGTAAAAAAAATATTAAAAAATAAAAAATAAAAAATCAGTAGCTAAGATTAATTAAACAGCCTTTTTATCCTAGAAATATCTTTGGCCATTCATACACTGCATGATATCACAGCTCAGAGAAATTTACAAGATCGGAGTAAAAAAAGCATGCCACAACCATTTTCAAACATGTTTGATATTTTTGTCATTGCTCTTGTACAACGAGGCAACCTGTCACATTACGGCAGCCCAAGGAATGCTGCGTCATTGGAACGCAGGACATTTGAAAATCTGCATTTTACTCTAATTCTCATGCATTCTGATAAAAATAACTAAACCATAACTTTTTCAGTATGCACAATGGAAATGTTACCCAGCGGCAAAGAAGGTCCTGAGACTTTATGGCAACAAAAGGTTGTTGTTTTACAACAAAGATTTATTTTGTCATTTTGCAATGCCTTAGCCTAAACAGAAGACTCGCCATTTGAAAGCCTTGGAAAAAAATCACTCATCTGAGTGAATATTTCTGCAGAGGACAGTGAAAACAGCTTTTATCCGAGGCAGAGGTCATGTCCAGTGGAATACTTCATCCCGTGTTATATCAGGAAGCATCTAAATACATTTTCAAAATATTTGTATCTTTATTATTTACACTTATAAGGATGAGGCCTGATATTCAATAATACATGTGGCATGTGAAACTGTGGGATGTGTTTGACATGTTGATGAAGGTGGCATATTTGAAGAAAACTTCAATCAATGGACCTCAATCAACAGATTATTAAACTAGAAATGTAAGACTGACAGGAGGGGGGAGGGACAGGTGGGGGAAAGGGAGTTAATTTCAGCACACTTCCACAAGCACATATTATGCAATATATAGTATTTTACACCTTTAAAGACCCATAATATCATTTGGTTACCAAGTGTCCATTTGGAGTCTCCAAATGGACTTTTTGGAAACCTGCCTGAACATAGTAGCTTAGATAAAACAATGCAGAATGCTCATTTTTTGGTGTCATTGTCATCGTGGCTGTGTCACTGTTGTGTTTCTAAGGTGAACAGGCACACAGACACAAGCATCATAAATACATATATAAATTTAAAAAATAAGAATTAGAGTAAACTCTTCAAAAACAAAGTCCCAAGAGTTATCTTTCAGAAGCGACCAGGAATATGCCTATAGGTAAGATGCGTAAGAAACTGAAAATAATAATGAATGAATAAAGAATTGACTGCTTTCATTAAAAAAGTGTCCTGGTTGTGCCGACATGAACGCTTTAGTTTGTTTGCTTGTGGTAAAAATTATTTCATTTCCTCCCACGCTCTGAGGTAATTAAATGTAGAGATAACATCCTTATTCAAATAATCGCTATCATTGCAAAACATAGTGGGGAAACATACAAATCTATACATGAATATTGATATGCTGGAATGTTTCACAGAGAAGGTACAATCCTAAATTCCCAGATGCTCTGTGCCCAAATGTGGGAGTAACTGGGTGTTTGGGAAACAGCGGGGATCAGAAGGAAATGATGGCACCAATGGGACTGCCTTCGAGAGGTGTTGTTTAAAGAGCTTGTTTCAGAGGGCTTGATTATTTTCCCTCTTAATTGCACTCTCTTCTCTAATGCATCTTTATCATTTGGAGGCTCGGAAGGAAAATCTATAACCTTGATTGCCCTGAGCATTGTGCTGAAGTGAGTGCTACAGTGTGCTTATATTTGTTCATTTTTATTGCCTTTTTTTCTACCGCATGGTCCAAGCAGAAAAACTTTGGACCTAATACCCTTTTCAGACGATCGTGCTCCCATCGGCCTTGCCGCGCACTGACCAGAATAACCCCCAGTCAACTGCTGTTGGAAATTGATTGACACATGTTAGACAAGAGATGATCAGACTGCTGTGACAAGCTGAGTGATTTGTGCTTATTTATGCAGTTTCATATTGCCATTGATTAATGTGACATGCCCTTAAGAATGTCATTTTAACTGACTTTTTTGTGTGTGAGAGGGGGGGAAGTGCACTTGGTGGCTAAATTAACTGTGGTGACCCTGCAGTCTACTTAATTCGCAGGAAATGTACTGATAAATACTGATACTAGATCTAGGTCAGCAGGTAATAAAACAGAAAGTCCCTTCCTGATTTGTATTCATAAACAGAGTTGTCTACTGGGAAAAGACTAAGGGCAAGACAAGTGGCAAGACAACTGGCAAATTCATGCATTTATTTTTTGCTTATTGACTACTGACTATGCAGCTGTGCAGCACAGAGATGAACATTATCAATGCTAACACATAGTAACCCCTGCTCCCGTTTCCTGGCATTAACATGCATTAACTGATCAGATCTGATCTCTGCCCATTTGGCAAAGATCCAATGTTGGTGATATAACCAACAGAAGTTGGATTTGTGTGAGGACACACAGGGTCTCACAGACACCCTTTTTCAACCTGGAATTTTTCAACCTTTTTCAACACCCTCCATTCATTCTGGGACCAGGAGTATTTATTTATTTATTTATTTATTTGTGCTTATTGAGACATATTTATGACTGCTCTGGCATGTATTTGCAGCCAAGTCTAAAAGCATCTGGCAACCGAATGCCATATTTGGAAGTTGACGTGACATTTGCTTGGCTCTTGTGCAGGAATGCGAAATCCCATCACAATGCAGACACAAGCAGATGCCTGGGGGCAGGGGGTGCATTTTAATGTCAAATGACCAAGCTGATATACCAGTGCATGTGTTGGAAATGGATTTTTGTTTTAAATGCCAAATATAAAGGGATCAGTGACACTCATGGGTGAGTGGATTCAAATATGATTCCACTTGACCCTACCAGAAGGTAATAATGCATTACACTGAATTAGGCCCATTGATTAGCATATTATGAGCCACACACACGCACACACACACACACACACACACACACACACACATTTTAATTCTTCATTTGAGACTGCAGTTAGACACACAACTAAAGTCACTATTTTTTAGGTCAGAGATATCTTATTTCTTAGAACTATGCAGATTGTACAGTTAAATAACCAGCGTTTACATAAGTACATCAATGCAGTTCAGGGTTACAAGACAAAGCCTGATTGAGAAGCTACGCAGATGCACAATCACACACATATATATGGGTTTTCCTTATATATATATATATATATATACATATATGTATGTATTTTTATTTTTTTATTTTTGGATGGAAGACCATTCTTTCAGAAGATATTTCCTCTTTCAATGTTTGGTGATGGGGGTGGAGAGAGTTGTCCACCACATCAGTCCAAAATCTCCCAAAGGTGTTCAGTTGGGTTGAGATCTGGAGTCTGCGATCTTGACCCTATTTACTTGTGTCTTTCTGATAGATCTAAGTACTGAAAGACTAGGCAGTTGAACAGTCTTAGTGACTGAAGCTCCTGCCATCAATGCCCCAATAATGAACCCTCTTTCAAAGTCACTTAGACCTTTTCCTCTTGCCACCTTGATTCAAAATCAAGGTCAACTGGGCTTACTCAGCATCTTTATACATACCATAGAGCAAGATAGTTGTTAATTGCTTAATTGTATCATGCAGTATACCTATACTGAATCATCTGCATCCGTTATATTTTTCCACTCATTTATTCAGGTTTTTCCTTTAATTTGTCACCCGTCTGTAAAAAATATATATTTTCTATAATGGAACCACAAAATGGAACCATTCACTGATTTCTTTACAACATGTTGGTGACTTCCTCCCAATCAGAGCGGGGTGGGTTTGAGTCTTACATGGTTTATTCCTGCAGGAGTGTGCTCAGTGCACACACCGTGACTGGGTTACAGGATTGTATTTTTCCCCAGTCCCTAAATCATTTAAGCTCAGCCTTGGCTTACATTCTGCCTGGAAAGGATCTAGCTTCATTACAAAGCAGTCCCAGGAATTTAAATCATTGGAAAATTGCATGGTCTCCAGAGGTCCCACCTAAATTTACACACTGTATCTTTGTGTGTTCTGATTCTGAACCTGATTTCAAGTTTGGCCCAATTGGGTACAATTCCAGGAGGAGATCAGGAAAAAAAAAAAAAAAAAAAAAAATTTCCCAGGTGACAGTATACACAGATATTAAATAAACAGTTTCTTTGAAGGTACATGTAGTATAATAAATGATCCAATGCAAAGATACTATGTACTGTGCACAAATGCACACACACAGCAAATACATATGTGCGATTTTTAATTACTTCATGATCTCCTGATTCTCCTTATAAAATTTAACTTTATAGTTCAGTTTATCCTTGACTGACTCCGATGGTGGACACAGGGCATGGACTGGCAGACAGATCTGGGGCATTCTGAAGTGGTGACCTGATTTTTCTCAAGGGGCAAGTTTACATGCCAAATCTATTTCAGATTTCCCATCCTCCAAGATCACGAAAATATATGCTTGCTGTCTACCTTGACCTCCATATTTGCAAGCCCTCTTCAGTTCCCCAATGTTAAAAACGGTAATGCAGGCCTCAATGTCCAGTCAGTATCCTGGCCAACAACAGTGGAGCCAATAATAAGCAGGGCTCTGTGCTGCATTGTAAAGTTTAAAAGTAGTGGAGTCAAACTCAAGTCCTGGAGGGCAGCAGTGTCTATAGTGTAATTTCCTTTAAATCAGCAGCCAGTCTAAGCCTTGGAAACAAGGTGCATGGGCTCTTGAAAGGTAACTTAAATTAAACACCTAACTGGTGAAAAACACCAAAGACCAGCAGATGCCATGGCCCTCCAGCACTGTAGTTTAACTCTTCTGGCTTAAAGGATGCATGTAGATCTACCATGACCAGACAGCATGAGATTAATCCAAACTCCTTTTCCCGAGTTCCCCATTTTGAAACACAAGTCTCAATTGAACACAGTTCTGTCTTTGAGGGTCAGAGCCATTGTAATCATTTAAAGTAAATAAGAGTATCAGACCTCAGAGAAAGACTGAATATTTACTCCACAGAGTACCCAAGAGATGGCCAGGCTTGTCTACACTGAGTAGCTATAATTCAAGCCTAGAAAAATCTGTGAACAAACATGGCGACTGTATATTTTTTAGGGAATAACTGATAGAATCAGGTGCAGTAGCTTTACAAGAGGGAGACAATGCATATGCGTGCTTATAGGACATTAATTTGCAGTCTGAACTTTTGTGCACCCTGATATGTGTAGCACTGTAATTGCATTTCTAATCCAAAAACATAATACCACCCCTCTCTTAATATTATAATCCCCTTTGCACGTTTTTTTTTACAAATGCCCACCCCCCCCCCCCCAACCCCCAATTTTCTCTAATTTAGAATCAACAGTTCCCTGCGAGAAACCACAGTGTTACCCACATCCACATGAGGAACACTGGAGATGTAATGTGCTCCATCCTCCTATGTGCTCATCTGTGATATAGTGCCTGTCTTACACCCTACACTACACACAGGAAAGCTGATACAGACTCTAGAGCAGACTTCTCTCCCCCTGAGGACAACCACTGGCCTGTGGGTGTCTGGAGTGTCATTTGAGAGGCTAATGTAGTGGTAACCCCAGGATGCCTGGCTCACTTAAATCCACCCTATGCCTGTCTGGACCAATCCCAACTGTGTCCCATTGCTGTAGACTCCTGGGTGTAGTCAAGCACAGGCCAGATGTAAAACCACATAGACACCCGACTAAAGTGTGTGTGTGTGTGTGTGTGTGTGCACATGCATGCATACGTGTGTGATAGACATGGAAAAGTGAGAAATCACAGCACAGGTTTGGCATCCCTGCTACAAAGAATTGCAGCTGTACATTTTTTTTTCCAGCTTTGGCAATCTGTCTGTGCAGATGGCACCACCAGCTTCAGGTCTCATATCATTTGACTTCAGTCACGTGTTAACCCAGGTCTATTACTGACTATGACTATGCCCTGTATGTTTTGTGAGGTATTTTGTGTCCATTTGACACGGGAACTACCTTATCCAATTAGGATTTACAAAGTATATGTGTTTGTGTCTCCCAGGAATGTGGATTTCTATCTAGCGTCACTCCCAATGTTGCAAAAAAAAAGTGGAACATATCTTCAATGTTAAACTGATAAGTGAACGTGGCATTCGGTCTGCCAGAGAGGTGGATTGGTCTCGGCTGCTCCGACTGTTGGAGCGTGCACACGCACCTGGGTTGTGTTGGCTAATCAGCCCAGGTGCTTAAAGGTGTGCTGCTCTCTACAGTTTGGGGCCAAGACCGGAGAGCGTGTTTCTTTATTGGAGTTGCATTTAATTTCAGTTTTGTTTCTTTTAAGAAGATGGGGAAAAGTGAACCACTGCAGAAAAGTGGGAGGAGCTTGCTTTCTTTTGTCTTTGTTATTTTAGTTTGTTGTTTTAGCTAATTGTTTTTGCCCGGAACCCGTGAGGGTGAAGGGTGAAGATGGCGTTTATTTTGTTTCATGCTTGTATGAGTGCACTCTCTCAACCAACAGTGTTCCCCGGCACTGCCGCATCTCCCTCCCAGGGGTGTCACGCTGGCATGTGACAGTGAACTTATTTGCTATTTGTTTGTTATTTTTAGTAAGGATAGCCACCAGACCCTCCTGTACATGATTAAAATGGAACACTTAAGATCTGCTATTTTAACGATAAAATGGAGGTCATCACTCAAGTTCCATGTGCATGTTACACAAAGCAAAGACATAAGGTTGGGCTACATAACTTTGATTGTGACGACATGCTATACTACACAGGCCAGAAGTATTGTTAAATAAATACATAGATAAATTAATAAATAAATATTTATTTAGTTTGTTTTGTATTTTGTATTTTGTCTCTGTTCCTAATACAGACCCCCTGCAACCTCCAGAGGCAGAACAGAGAATGTTTATGGAAGAATGAAATCATTGATATAAGTTACCACACTGTATAAAAACAAAATTATACTCTGGGGTATTGTAGTGAAAAAAAAAAAAAAAAAAGAAGATTAAATACAAGGAAATTGGAAAAAATGTTAAATAAATAAATAAATAAATAAATTACTATTTGTGCACAATGGCGCCACACAATTAATGAAAAGCAGCAGAGTTGCTATTGGGTGATCTTTATTATTTTCTTGCATTTTGCCAATGAAATAATGGAATGTACAGCTTCGGGACAGATTTAGGAAAAAAGTGCTCATTTTCCATTATTTCATGCAGGACACCACTGATGTATTGCTCCTGCATCCAAATCGTATGGATGTTCAATAAGCTGTAGTGTGTATTATGCAAGTTATTATAAGAGATGATGGCTCAAGCAATATTTTTGTTATGCAGTTTTTGCATGGCAATTGAAAGAATAATTCTTCTGTAATAACATATAGCTATTTATTCTAATAATCATCACAATGTTTTTGAAATGTGCAGATATTTTATTTTTGTCACAAAGTTAGAGAGAGCTATATTATTTGGTATGAGTGCAAACCTAGCGCTGTGCAATATACTGTGGTTCTGCATCTATTTTAATTAAGAAAGAGGCTATGTAGTGGCCAATGAGATTTGTCAAAGCAGAACATCCCCATTTTTTTGTTGTCAACAGAGAAGAGGACGAAAGAGCTTCCACCCATTAAAAACATTGGATTATTGCCAATGTCATCTTTTATTAGGATAATAAATCATGCATACTGCTTAGGGATGAAAACCTCTAATAAATAAATAAATACATACCACATTTCTCCCCATTGTAAATGGGTGTGTGTGTGATTCTGGGGCACACAGAGGCCAGATAACACGTAAGAGTGTAAAGGGACTGTGTTGCAGTGGGGCTCAAACACAGATACCCCAGACCGTACTGACATACTGTACCTGTGTCATCCATCACATGTACTGTGGTTGAAGGGAAGGTTTATTTGTTTATTTATAAGCAGGAAATGGTTTGTGGTTACCATATGTGATATTCATGGTATGCATACCATATACCACATAACTGACCATTGCAGTATGTGAACATGTACTAGTGCATTAAAACGGAAACAAAAATTAAAATAATGTATACTAATCTCTAGTACACAGCATTGATTTTTATGACTTTTGTTTCATATGATTTAACTTTTATGAAAATGTAACATTTATGCTTATTCTTAAACAGATTGTGATTTTTAAATAGTTTTTTTTAATTATATTTTTAAACCATGTGTATATAGAATTTGGTTAAAAAAAAATAAAAAAAATGTTATGTCAGATCCATGAAAGGTGCGTGTGCTTTCATTGTAATAAAACGCCACCACTGAACATTTTAACTAATGACAGCTTTACGAGCGTGGCGCAACAACTGCACTACATCTTTTGGGTAATGCATGCTCAGCAAGCGTGCAAAGCACAGTGATTATGTTGGATCTGAAAAGGTAACAGAGAGAACAGCTGTTTTGGCCTTATTGTGTGCATTCTAATATGGCTAATCAATTCAATAATTACTTTTTCCCACTGACAGGGGACAACAAATGGGACTCGCCAAATTGCATCACAAAAACAAAGCTGGTGTATGAAATCTGTACAATAACAATAACATCTCAATTAGAGCTACTGTTTATGCTGCTTGCACATAAGGTGCATTGGACACATCATAACCATAGTAACACTACAACTATGTGTGAAATTAATTGCTGCCTGTATTCCCTGTGAAAATGAACCCTTCACATATGTGCATTTGTACACTGAAGCTTTTCACTACAATGAAGTGCCTACTGTATATATTATCTTATTACAGCTATTATTCATTCTCCCTGATTAAAGAGGCAGATAAAATGTAATTTTCTATCATTCAGAAAGGAGAAACTCACTGAAGCCATTTCTGCCACTTCATATCTTAAAGCAACCAGACCTCCTTGAGAAGGAATCTTTTCCAAAGCTGGTTTTTCCATTACAGTTCTGTCAGTGCTGAGTATTCTGTACTAGAAGATATGCATATTTCTACCTCATCCTAGTGGGATGCACACACACACACACACACACACACACACACACCACATACTATATATGTGTGTTTGTGTGTACAGCTGATTGGTTGAATTCAGATTAAATAAAAATGTAAAACACAAGTGAATTTGCATATGTTACTAGAACTCCTCCCCCTGCCCACAGAATCATCAAGCATGTGTGATTTTATTTTTTTATTTTTTTTATATTGGTATATTTATGATGGTGATTGATGATTATATTATGACAAATGTTTTTGTTGTTTGCTTTTGGTTATTGTGATTCCTTTGCTTCTGATTTGCATGCCATTAATATGATGCTGCTTCAGTCATTAAACAATTCTGTTCACATCTGTTCATAGGAATACTTTAGTGCAATGATAGATCAAATGCTTATCTGGTACAATAAATATGATTGAGCACATAAATATTACAGATGGTAGATTTTAAAAGATGATTGGCCTGATGAAATAACAATGCATGACAATGATGAAGTAAGAGATCATCCTGCTGTGCACTCATGACAATAGCCATAATATTTTCATTAAATATCTAAAACTATAGAGTTGGCCACTACCTCACTAAGAAAGCTCTATATGTGAATGTAGGCTTCCTTTTGTTGCTAAGGTGTTCCTAGATTGGCATTGTGGAAAAACTAATTTTCAATGTTGCTTATGTACTCAGTATTGTATTATCGATGCATTACACAGATCAATGGTATTCACATCAAGTTACACGTTCAATTTCATGTATGTTTCTTGCCCATAGCAACTTTCAAGGCCATTATGGCAAACAACAACAATTGCAAACAATGATAACTACAACAGAACAGAGGAGACAGAAACACGATAGTAATGTAGAGCCATTCTAAAGAGGGTTGGTCACCATTCACATGGATGAAGAAAGACCTAACAGCCTCAGGGTCTGCTGATTTTTGTCATTAGTCAGCTCTTAATTGATCAGTGAAAGCAACTGATTTCAATGGTAACTGCGGGGGGGGGGGGGGGTAACTACCAAGTATGTTGTCCCAGGCCGTGGACTAGGGAGAACACTGATGCTTAACGTTGGTCTTTTTATTTCAGCAGTTTTCATGAATGGCTCCTAGAAGTATCTGGCACAAAATAATGGCTGGACCTTATCGATACAGGTTTATGCCTGGGCTATGTCATCAACTGGTCATGACCGGTAATACACAGCACGGGGAAACATTTCACTGCTCTGCCAACAGAAGTGGGGTAGGTTTAACTGTCCCTGGGTTCCTCAAATTACCACTGAAATATTTCCTCCCATTGTAGCTTTTAGCATCTACAGCAGGGATGCAAAAGATATGGCCTTCAAGGCCAGTAATGCTACTGTCTTTTTAATATTTGTCTTATAGTGGCATATGCTGACATCGTATTAGTGACATAAATCAATCAATTAACTATCAGGTACAAAAGATAAACAGCAGTTACTGGCTTCAAAGGCTCCAGTAGCCCTGATCTACAGGTGACCAGTTGTCATTAGCGAGAGACTGCTTCTGGTTGGCATTAGCTCTTCTGTAGAGTCCTGTGGAAAATGATCCCATGCTCATGGTTACGTGCATGGGGGAAGTCGTTTTTCTTTTACTTCTTTGTTTTACACTATGGCCTATTTGGCAGAGTTAAAACAGAATGTTGCACAATTAAAATGATCCCTTTTCTTTACCAATAAATAATAATAATCTTTATGTGGATCAATGACATTAATCACCAAGACACTTTATCACTTTATCAAGACACAAGGCTATGTGACACATCCATACTGAAAATGGGTCAGAGTGAAACCAAGAATCACTGACTGACCCCATTTTATTTTATTTTCTTTTCTCCCACATTAACCAAGCTGGGTGCTCTGTCGATATTGGAATCACTGCACTGGAATAAATGAGTTCACTGTGCACATTCTACAGTACAGTATATACACAGTAGGACAAATATAAGATCTTAATATTATCGACTTTGTTAGGATGTAAATGTAGAGTTTTCTGTATGTAAGGAGCTGCGAGCTCAGGTGAGTTTGGACAATTGCACGTTAACATTAGCATCAAAGGCCTGGGATGAACCAGGGGAGAGTTCAGGTGGCAGCCAGAGGAAAACACCAGACAGACATTCAGTTCTCAGGCAATTTTAATACACGCGTCCGCACATAGTCAGCAACCACACAGGGGTCTTATACAGTGCATGTACATTCAAGGCAATTATGCCAACTTCTTTGTCTACTTTGTCTACAGCCATAGTTACTTATTGGTACAAATGACTACAGTTGTAGAGTTACAGTTAACTCCAGTCATTGAATATTTACTTCTCATCGCGATGGGTATACTCCTGCACAGTTGCGGCTAAGTAAAACTTGGATCAGTATATCGCTCATCTGATATTAATATCAGAAAAGCAAAATTAATGACAAATGATTTATAATTGGATTGATTACATACATATTTAAAAGAATACAACAACGTGACATGTTCTCTCATTTTTATATAGTGAACAATAAATTAAATTATAAAAATCATGGCAAAATCAGTGATAATAATGATAATTTAAAAAAACAGCCTTCATCATGCCAGCTAATGACAGATCATGGTTGCTTAGGGACCAAGTTGCCATCCATGGCAGATGTATTATCCAATCTTTTTTTTCCTCTTCCCACAGAATCCCCAGATGGCCAAACTCTATCTACAGCTCTGATCAGCCCAGGTGTGGCTGGTTTGCTTTGTCAGGCCTCTTATTTGGGGAGGGAGACCTACATGGACACAGATGCATATTTCTGGATCTGTTCCATGCTGCAGCCAGAACATTTGTGTCCCATCTCTTTAGAGAATCTTTGGTTTACTTCCAACCATTTATGTTTAAGCAGTAAGGCGCTGAAGCCGGGCTATACTGTGAATATAACCACAGCTAAAGGGCGTTGTTAACCTCTTTAGCCTTGACAATATTTACAATATAGCATTGCCTCAAGAGCCTTATTGCTTTCATAAAATGGCGGTAAAATCTTTAACGTTAAAGCCGAATACAAATGACACTGTGACCTACGTTTTTATATAATCTGCGGATGTCAAAAGTTGTTGGGCCAATGATGTTAGGCTATCTAGCTGCTGTCAATAGTCCAATCTCTTGTTAACGGTGTGCTGTGATATTATACACAGTAAGGTGAACAGCTGCGTTACGTTATAGCTGTGTATAACAGGTATTGACCAATCAGCATCCATGACCGGAACTATCCATTTTATATTGTGCTTTCTTTTGACACCTTCTTTTCACAACTTGACATGCTAGTCACACCCACTGCTGTGTCACTAAATTGTCCTTCCTGACCTGTAAATTCAAGCGTACATGGAGATCCTTAGTTCCAAGGAAAGTCTTAGTCCCTACTAAATACTGAATAGGAGAGAACTGGCAATGTGAGAAGTTAAATCTGATATAACTTTCCATTTTGATTGATCTGAAGCTGTTCCTATGTTTATGTGTTGTGTTGCTTCAGCAGATACAGACCCATATATTAGTTTTTAACCTGTCACAGCACAGCCGCAGGAAGTGGCCAGTGCATGCACTTGATTCAAAGAGAGTGGATAGGACGGCCATGATGATGGTAGCTTTCCCAGTCAGTTTTCTTGAAATCTGTAAATAAACCATGCAGGGTTAGAGTCATGGCTCGTTAATCTTTTCCAAGCAACATTGTACACTTTATCTGTCCAGTTTACTTCCTTTATGAGCCTTTTTTCATACTGTAGATTATCCCTAAATGTAGCCTAGCTAACGGGTCATTCCTGCATAATTGCTTCTCAATTCTGTGCCCAATTTATGAGACACTAGTATTGGGTGCAGTCCTGAAAATATATATAAGATAAATAAAATGTGAAAATGGGGCAAGCAAAAGCAGGGAATTGTTATGAACCATGAAAGGTTATGAGGGTGAATAAATAGGGACTTTTAAGAAAGAAATATGTGGCACTCACTGCACATGCTTGGGGCACTAAATTTACCAGGAAGGCACATATCCATGTTTTCTTACAATCTCTGAAGCATCCCTGAAATGCAGTGAAACTCAAAATGTATGTAAGAATTGAAAGAGCCCTGATCCCACACAGCACACACACACAGACAGACACATGCACACGCACACATGCAATCACACAAACACACGAGTTTGAGTCAGCTTAAGTACAGAAGCAGAGTCAGCAGATGATCTCCCCGGTTGCTTGGGTTGAAAGGTTGGTTTACATTTATTGGCAGGGTCAATGATTAACATTACAGAGCATTTTCTTGATTGAGTGGCTAATGTGTCTATATTGTAAAATAGGAAAAATAGTCTGTTGATAAAAAAATAGGGAAAATGTATGTGTGTGCATGCTTGTGTGCGTGTATGAATCAACAATAGCACATTTGTGGAAGCAATACATTCATACAGGTTAAACCTCTGACCACTGGCCAGGAAAGTCATGCATCGCCACCCTGGACAAGAATAATTTATCCGAGTGTTTCACCTCTGGCATCCACATATTCCTGCACCCAGCACAGTGCCCCAGATCAGTTATTGATTTTAAAGACAAGGACAGGGTTGTGGCCAGCTCCTATACAGCCTAGTGACATGTTTTCAACTTTTCAATTTTTCAATTTAGTCAAACGTCCACTGATGTTTATACTGGATTAAATCTGAATCACTCTTCATCTTCATAAAGTATTTATAAGTGATGTTTAACATATGAAGTGTAAAAAAAAATTTTTTTCATAGTACATATAATTGCAATGAATCAGCCTTCACATTAACCTGGAAACCCTGCTGGTTGTTGAGCAAAGCAAAGGTCACTAATTGGACAAGAAGCAGTTGATCTGAATATTCATGCAGCAAAACAATCAGGAATATTTACTCAACAGGACAGCACTGTGGATCAATAAGAGCCAACAAGAGGAATTAGTTTCAAGTTGCCAATCAGTGACTGACAATGTCATCAGCTTTTGCTGGATGACTTTGGTCGATCAGATCGGTGAAAGTAAAACAAAAAAGCTAAATTGTGTGTGTGTGTCTGGGCGCACGTGTACCTGTGTGCATGCATACGTGCACTTATAACTTTATCTTAATGCTATGTATGTTCCTGAATGGCTCACATTTACATTTTAAACACTTCATAGAAGATCAATAACTTGTATCTGTCCAGATTTCAGGCACTAATTGTAAATGTATAGTCTTTTGTTTTCCATGATTGATAGCGGCCATGGGCCTTGTGGGCTGACTGTTTGCAACAGAAGCACCTGCTGGCTATTAGGCCATTTGTGTAAATTTGTGTGTGATTCAGAGAGAAAAATAGAAGTGGATGTAAAGACATCGTGCAGTGATTACCACATACAGTTTACAACATCAATGCCTTGTCTTTTTGTTTCACACCGTTCCATTTTAGACATTTAGCTGATGCTCTTATCCAGAGCGACTTACGATTATTTGCAAATCACTAACATTTCAAGTAGCAATTCATGAGAGTGGAATGGTCAGACCAAAGCACACGGACAATAGATAAAGCATTGTCACTGTAATTAACACGTGGCAGAGTTTTTCTTTTTTTCTTTTTCAATTCTCCAATGGGAATCAAGGTGGAGAAGGCAGGCATAGCAATTTCCTGAACAGATGGGTGTTCAGGTTATGCTAGAAGGTTGGGAGGGAATCAGTCAGCTGACCTGACTGAGGCAAGAAGGTTGGCAGAGCATAAGGCACAGGTTAGGCTGTAGGGCTGGACCATGGCCTGAAGATATGGGGGTGCAGCTCCCCTGTATGCCTACACCAGCGCTTTGAATTTGATGCGGGCAGCAACCCTGAGCCAATGGAGGGAACACAGGAGGAGGGAGACTTTGGAAAATCCGGGGAGGTTGAAAAGCAGGTGGGCTGTGGCATTCTGTATGAGCTGCAGTGCCTGGAGAGAGCACTGTGGAAGGCTGGCCTGGAGGCAGTTGAATTAGTCCAGTCAGGAGTTGACAACAGCTTGAACCAGGAGCTGGGCACACTCTCTGGTGAGGCAGGGTTGGATGGTGCAAAGTTCAAATATATAAGATGGTGTTCCCTCACCATCACATAAATGCTGGTTAAAGTTTACATTTTGCAAGTCCCTGGGTATTTTTAAAGAATCATGTTACTGACCCAGGCATCCTATTATGTAAATGATTATGTGTCTCCTTAATTATTTATAAAAATTCATGTCAAAAAAAAAATAATAATAATAATTAAAAGACTGTCCATAATATATATACATTGTGTTGATGTGTGAGGTTGTTTGTGAATTCTGCTTGTTAAAATGAGGTCAGAAGATACATAAATGAATGTTGTAGGGGCTGACAGTCTGTAGTCATTGTGATTATTTCTGTAGGAAACCCTGAAAAGTATCGACCTCTCTGTGCTGTGTAGGTATGGGGCATGCTGCCCTTTCAAGACGTAACTTGGCGGGATGGCATACCTGCCATCTTAAAATAGGCTACATTTTTTCTGAATAAAATACCAAAATCAAAAAATTGTTAACATTTATGGTGACTCTCCCCTACTCTAGCATGCTGATGGTGTCTCCTCCAATCAATGGCCACGGAAACAAGTTAGCCCCCACTTTTCACGAACATTATAAAACGTTAAAGGCAATTACCTTTGCCGCGGGGTCAGCAGCCATAAATCAGATTTAGCAGGTCGTATGCAAAATTTCCATTCTCTCCTCCCATCTTTTTGCGGTCTAACATCAGAATACCCTAAAATAAATGTAATAATCCAAACACGCAAATTTTGTATTTCTCTCGTTTTCCCAATTCAGACCTCTGGTGCGGCACCTGCGTAAATACAGAAAAACGCTATTCAACTTGTTAGCGTCAATACATGCCCCACAAATCCTTCGTAAACATGGCCCGAAGTGTCACAATGTGCCTTTATCAATATCAAATTTTATTTCCCTGATCACAAAACTCAAAAAGTTAAATGTTCTGCATCAGCAGTTGACATTCTCAGTAGAATATTTTGGATTTTGAATTCTCCTTTTCCACAGATGAAAGGGCAACTCACAAACAGAATGTCAGCGAGTTTACAAATCCTTACCATGGGATTTGCCACTAAGGCTCTCTGTGTTCCAATCACCCATTAAATCAGCAGCAACACCAATGCATTCGGGAGGATTGCCTTGTATTGGTTGTGAATCTAAGAGGCTCCCAGAATCACAGTCTGTTAATAAGTGTATTGTTAACTAAGATTCATAACAAGCTGTGCTGTGAGACTGTAATATCCATGTGGGCCCAAACAACACAGCAAGTAGTCGCTGTCTCAAACATACTTTCTGCAAATATATTGTTTATTTTTAGGAATGTATTTATTTGCCATCTTTTAAAGTTTGGTTGTAAATTTAGAAATACATGCAGCAGTGCACTGTTGGATAGACCGATCCTCCCTATGGGAATGCATGTTATGAGACTTGTGGGTATCCTTGACAATAAATAAAACATGTACTTATTTATTTATTTGTTTATGGTAGTCTGTTGCAAATGTAGCCTGAAGTTTTTTTTTTTCTTTCTTTCTTTCTTTTTTATTTCCCTTTTTGGTGGAGGTGCTCACAGTGGTTACATTTTCTCTTGATTACTCTAGTGACCTGATTATATAATCTGATGTTGACCAATTACACTGTAAAGTTGTCACGGTTTCTGTGCAGGTAGATCATTTTTCTGTGCCTGCACCGGCTCAGTGGTTAGCATTCCGATTAGCCACTCGGCTAATCGTTATTTTGGGGTGTGGGGACGATTAGTTCGAGCTTGCAGATTAGCCACTCGGCTAATCGTTATTTTTGGTTCCTGTGGGAGGATTGTTCCTGCTTGAACATTCCATGCATTCCTGCAGGGTTACCTCTGATCGGTTTCACCTGTGGGTTGCTCACATCTTCCGCTGATTACCAGCCACACCTGTGGCTGGGTATTTAAAGCGTCAGTAGGCAGTGGAACGGTGCTTGAGTGTAACGTGTTTTGCTCTAGCCAGTTCCCTGTCGTATTTCTGAGCAAGGTGTAAGGAATTTAAGAACAAAGAAATTTAAAAAGAATTCTGACTTCAGTTTGTTTGTTTTTTCTTTTGAGAAAAAGGTATTAGGACGGTATATGTCCAGATTCTGAGGCTGGCGGTTTTAAGAGGTTATTGTGTCACCATTGGGGCGCAAACCTTTCTGCCCCTTACTAACTAGTTTCCCCCCTGTTTTTAGTTGGCCTCAGAACGTCTTTTGTTTGTTTTTTGAAAAGACATTTTCTTTTTCTCTGCTTCGGGTCGAAGTCGTTTTTCTTCTTTTCTTTTCCCTGTTCCTTTATTTTCTTTATATACTCCTTCTTCCTCAGTTACCCGTTTAGGGGTTTATTCATTTTTTGGGATACGTCCCTTAGGAGTATAGCACCCCCTTCTCATTTCGTCTCTCACGAGACTCAGTGGTTACTGGAGTGCCCCTTTGGTAACTTATAGATCCCCTGTTTGGTCGCGTCTGGTCTTCACACTTCCCCTCCCTCACAAAAGTAGTCTCCTGCTACTTTACTTTAGCCATCGATGGCTCTGGAACTGGTTATGCATTGGCTCCTAATGCATTGTGCACTCAGTTTACCCAGGAAGTGACAAAAGCTTGCCAACAGGGGTGAGCCTACTGTTAATTCAGTTCATCAACAGTGCTGGCGTTAACAGATGGTAATTTAACACTGTTTGGCTTTTGTATTATTCCCCTTCAAAGTACTCCCGAGTTTAAGGGAATGAAACCGTAAACCAAAGCTACTTAGATATTTTGGATTGTACATCGATTTTTCATTTATTTATTGACATATGGAGCTGAACAGTGAAATTGTACAGCAATACAAGTGGTTTAACCTGATCATAGAGGTCTCATGAGTATGCAAAACATTTAAAATGATTTGTGTAATATATAATGTCAGTTTTCCTTCATTTGAAGGCATGTTCACATCATACACACATGAAAGTGACTATGGCCTTAATACAGAAATGCATCTTTGAATCACATTCATGGACATTGTTTATAGTGTACAATTACTAAATGTTTGGACCTTTGAAAGTCTTGAATGAATTTTGGATAGATGATGAACAGATGCTGTTTGACAAAGAAAATGGCACCAGCAAAGCAAAAGGGTAAAACAAAGGTATTGTTATTGATCATATTTATCAAGGGTAAAGTTGCAAAGAAAACTGGGAAACAAATCTGCAAACTGCCAAAGAGAATTACAGATGCTGAAAAGATAAGCTTTAATCTTGACTTTTTAATTGTTTCCCTCTAAAACAAAATAAGATGCAAATAGTTTGTGTCAATAGACTAGCTTAATCCTCATTCCAGACTGCTATTACATTGGTTTTCTGTCTTGACAGACTTTATTTAATAAGCCCTCGCCTTGAATGTTTGGGTTATCATCCTACTTGGATATCATCATGTTTGTTATTCCAAGTCCCGTGTTGAAAGTACTGAGGACTACCCCATGGTTTTAAAATACAATTCTAATAAAAAAAGATATTAGCATACAGCACAGTCACCCTCTAGCAGACAAAAACATCAACGCTTCAACAGATGATTGCATATCTTAGACATATTTAATATGGCTTCAAAACAAACAAAATATCTCTAACTGTAACTAGGGGAGAATGAGCTGGTATTTAATGAGGATTTACTACAGCTGCAGAAACTGCCCTCACAGCCACATCTCTGGACAGTGAGAATCAGCATGACATTTGTGTGACCTGTGCATAGACCTCTGTCACACAGTGCCTGAACAGAGCCATCTCTTCAAACAATGTCTGAACACTGCCACGTCTACACACACTGCCCGCACACAGCAATTTCTTCACACAATAATTCCAAGATACAGACATCCCCTCGCAAAATAATACCTCAACATTTTCCCATGCAATAATTCTTGAAGATTTCTGTGCAGGGTAATGCAGGTTCTCTGTAGTGAATACAGCTTTCTCCACATGCAGTAATACCTCAACATCTCTAAACACAGTGCTTAAGCACAACAATTGGTGCACACAACAATTGGGAAACACAAAGAATGCTTGATTGCAGCCATTACGTTTCACAATGATTTCTGAACAGAGTCATCTCCACATGCAATAATGTCAGTTCTCAGCTGTCTCTGTACACAGTAATGCTTGAACACAACCAAGTCCCAACACAATACTGCCTCTTATATTTCTGCTGGTCTTAGCAGTGTGCCTGGATCAATGATAACAATCAAAGCGCATTACTGCATCCTCTTCTAGAATGATCACCGTCTTATGCTTCTATCACTGATAGCCTGGTATCTCCTGAAGCCTGTGGGAGCTGTCTATGCTACAGGGCTAACATTCATAGAGTACTGAAATATGTCTATGTTTTGTAACAAAACATGTGAGTTTCAAAATGATTGTGCCCTTTTTTCCTACAAATTTTATGAGATTCAGTTTGTGTATACACTCCGTGTCATGCCTCTGGTGCTGATCACTGTAGATCAATGTGTAAGGCTAATGCATTGCATACGTAATCATGCCATTATCATGTCTTTAAAAAATAAAATCATGGCCTTAAACAGAATCAGATCAAATAATAAATAAATAAATACTTTAAATTCATATACCAGTGCAACACCAGTAAAGTCTCTATTAACAGATAAAGTGACAATAAATGGGGTATTCTACTTCCAGCCACACTTATTTTGTTTCCACAAGCTAAAAAATAGATCAAAAGGAAATTCTCATAGTGATGTTCTCTGCACAATGCCATTAAATTGTCTTATTTTAGTATGTATTTCAAATGTACATCTCCCCCAGCTCTGGCTCTGCATAAAAGAAAATCAAATTTAATTGTTTATGACTTGATATTTCCATATAATAAGGTACTGTAACCATATTGGGCGGTACAAATGGATGGTGGTTTTAGAGGATTGCTCATACACAGTACAGCATATACTAAAAGGTTATATTTAAATTCATTGTATAATTACCTTAATCTTATTCACACAGCATATTCTGAAAATAGTTCAATTGCAGGCAACAATTTCACTATTAACGAACTATTCATTTATTTCTACATTTGACTATTATCAGAATAGGTTTGCAACATAAGGTGTCCAAAATAATAAATATTTGATAAACTGGTTTATTCTTGGGGAACCTAAAAAATGAAATGGATAATCTATCTAGATATCAAATTCTAAAATATGAAGCCATTTCTGGAGGGTACAGTACATGTTCAGAATACAAATGCATATTTTATTTCCTCATTGCTAGTCTTCTTGGCAAGAAGTACTAAAATACACTCCAAAAACAAGAGGTAAATCAATGCACGTGGGACACCATAGCATATCATACCATATGGTTCATTTAACTACCATACTGATTTGAACCATTGTTTTATTTATTTTATTTTTTGCATAACTCTGACACTGACAGTACTATTCCAATACTGTACACACTCGCCAAGTACCTTATATCTTTCAATAAGCTGTCCCCAACAAATCATCCTAGCTATCACATTTTTCTACAGTTTCAGGTATAAGGCACATAAAAAAATAGTTTCCTCACATTCAACTGGTTTGCATTGCACTGCTCCACTCAAGAATATATTTAAAACATGCTTTTCTCCCTTTATTCACTGTTTTGAAATGGCATGCTTAGCCATTGATATTCACCCATCATTTTTTTTTCCAAAAGAATATACTTAAATGAGTAATAGTATTTACCCTGATTCTATTTCCACAAATGATACTGACCTTTTCTTTTTTTTTTCCAAAAGAGGGTGTCAACCAGGATGTATTATGTTTTACCCTGATTTACCATAATTTTTATCTTTTATCCCATGATCATGTTCTCAAGCAGAGTATTTACATGATTAGAACAAATAATATTGACCATTATCCCATCCCCACAGGAGTCATTTACTGTCATTTATATTTGTTTACCATGTTTCCACTTATTAAGCTTTCTGCCAGGATTCTGTTAGATAAACTGTGTCCCATAGTTATATTTCTAAAATGGATATTTGCCATTGTTTTATTCTAAAAGAGGATATATACCCTGATTTACCATATTGCCATTTTTGAATCTTTTATGCCAGGACAGTGCCATGATTCTGTTTCCACAAATGATGATAACCATTATTCCATTACCAAAGATAATATTTACTGTAATTTGCACTGATTTGCCATGTTTCCATTCATGAAGCTTTTATGTTCGGATCCTGTTCTGAAGCAGGATATTTACCATGGGTAGCCTTTCGAAAATCGTTTCTATTTCCATAAAGTATAGTTTACATTTCACAAGTTAAGGACCACACCATCAAATGAATGCAAGCAATATGTTTATTGAGCAAGTGTTGAAAATTAAAAGTGATAAATAGTATGGGTGACGAGTCTGTGGTGTGGGGAGGACTTATTTGAAGGACTCATCTTAGCTGGGCTCAGTGAACCCCCACTGGACCCTGTAGTAGAAAGAGAGAGAGGGAGAGAGAGGCAGATATATACAGAAATAGAGAGGGGGGGAGAGGGGTGTAAGGTGGGGCACATAAACGAGAATGAAAGAACAGGTGCTGTAGGCAGGAAGGTTTCTTATATGGAATAAGCAGAGGAGGAGTGTTTGAGGCGTGGTCCCTCTCCTTAACCTCAGCTATTCCAGCTCAATTTCATGAGCTAAGGACCACACCATCAACAAATACAAGCAGTATTTATTGAGCAGGCGTTTACTATTGAAAGCAGTAAATAGTATAGGTGATGAGTCCACAGAGTGAGGAACACTTCGCTGAAGGATTCACTGTAGCTCCTGGCCTTCATAAAGAAAGAGCACTGACTGTGCTACGTGAAAATATTGTATATCTACGTGGAGGTACAGTTGATAGGCTTGAGATGACCAGCGACCGATTGCAACCTGGTGTTAGGAGCTATGGTGGCTTGCATGGGTCGAATGATGTCTCATCTTGGAACGCTCTTCCGGCTGCTACCTGTACTGTGTCCGAAACTCTGGTTTATCTTGCACAAAGTCACATCAGCAAGTTAGGTTTTTTAAACTCGCATATTAAGTATGTTGAATGACAGCATGTGTAGCCTATTATGGGTAGGGAGGTTGAACGTTCTGCCACAATATAATCAGGATGGGGGTTCCGTGCGCAAACATAAAACAAATTGACGTTGGGGCTCAGGTCATTCAACTAGGAAATATATAATATTAGAATAGATTAAAATGTTAAAATGTTTCAAATACTTAGATACACAAAACTGACATATCAGGACGTCTTTGAAAAAAATGACAGAGCTTTATTTATTATTATGAAGATATTATGTAGATACAAGTTCGTTGGTAGCCAAATATGCTGATGTGACAAACTAAGTTCTGTGATTGTGTTGCACGTGAAACGAGAACAAGCAAAACGAGAGTGAAAGCAAGTCGCACGTAAAAGGAAGGCGAACGCAAACCGCATGTAATCGAGAATGAAAGAACAGGTGCAATGGGCTCCTGCCTCCTATAAGGTTTCTCATAGGGAACACGTGTTTGAGGTGTCCCTCTCCTGAACCTCAGCTACTCTAGCTCTATTTATTCCAAAACAGGATAGTTACCCTCATTTATCATGGTTTCCCTGACTTGTGTCCATTCCATGTTTCCATTTTTGAAGCTTTTATGCCAGGACCCTGTCATGAAACAAGATAGTATTCGTCAACAGTTCTCTCCTCCAAAGCATGTCAGGCCAGGCATTCATTTTTTTTTCTACGAGTTGGGCTCACAAAGACATGCGCATGAAGTGTCACAAGACTCAACAGCTGGGCCACAGGCACCCAACTGACCAGTGGGGAACACTAATGAGTGGTGACGAGCTGTGAAGCCTCAAGTGAAGCCCCCCCTTCTCTGGATGATGGTAGGGCCAATTGTGCATAACCCTGCGGGGCTGTTGGCAACCACTGACAGTGGCAGGTTCTGTACAAAAGTAGACCATAGGACTCATTCCTGCTCTAGAATAGTGCCTTAACAGGATGAGCCACCCAGCAGCCCCACAGAGACAGCTGTAAGGTCAAGTCGTTTAATAAACAGATGGTTGTTTAAGTGTTGTAGTTTTCACAAATGAATGTGTAACCAATATACTTTTTCTGTTTTTTTGACAATGTCCCAGAAATGTAAAATGTAGGCCATGGTGTGAAAAACGTATTCTCAGTGCTATTAAACTCTCAACACTGTGTAGCAAGGTTCCAACCATACATTTTTAGTATTTTCCAGTTTACAGAATGGATATGCTCTTTGACATTGACTACCTGTATGGAAGGACACTGTATGTGCCCTGTGGGAATAAAATGTCCTTGTTGTAATTGGCTTTTCTGCAAATTTCAAGATTTCTTCTTTTGGTATTCAGGTGCTTCAGTTCAGTTTGTGCCACACATTGTTGAATAATCAATACAATTTGCAGAAAGCCTGTACTAGAGTTGAAATGTAGCATGTCTAGTTTTCGAAGCATCTGTCCTCATTTGGTTTATTCTACTATTTTTGATGTGGTTGCCAAGATACCTGTTCGGTCACGTAATCAGTTGAATACTCGTAATTTCTACTGCAATACTACGATTACAGCACAAATAAATCATACCGTTTGTACAAGTGTGCAAATTAACAGACTATTCTCAATGACATGAACCCTATCTTAGAACGTGATTGTAACTATAGCATTTTGCAGAACTAAATGTTCTGGTTTTGTATAAATGAGGCTCAGTTCTAGTATATAGACATGAAGTATATTGGCATGTCTATTATAGACACACTAGTCATAATTTGGTAAATTGGAGGGTCTCCCTTATAAATAAATAAATAAATAAATAAATAAATAAATAAATAAAACAGCTGCTGATAGAGACATTGTGTTACCATGGCAGCATCTGAAGAGAAAGCTATTAATCTGTGCGCTGGTGTGGGACTGGTTCTGCGTGCACTCAGAGAGCCCAGTCTCCCATGGAACACCTCTCGCTTCTTCCTAGCAAGCTCAGGGAAAAAAGGGGGATTGTATAATGATGAGATTATTATTATTATCATTATTATCCTCAGTGTGGAAAAAAAAATGATTAATTGCAAGGAGTTATTTACAAGTCCCATAAAGGCCAAAAATGTAGCAATCATCTGACACTGAATTAATAATTGAATACAAAATGATCAAATACAAAAATGTGCTAAATTTGCTAATTGGCTGTCAGAGTAGTCTGCTTGACTGCAAAACTTCCATGAGTGATTTATTTATTTGATTAACCCAGCACCACATGCCTAAGTAAAATGAATTAGCTTGAGTGGCATATGGTGTGCGGTATTCTTTGCAGATGGCAGAAAAACAGATCAAACTATGTATTTGAATGCAAAAAAAGCAAAGTCAATGACCCTGAATTCACTTGTCCAACACTGCCCCAGATGCTTAATTTGACGGGGTTGACCACTCTCCTTGAGGCTTCTTGGAATTTTAAGGCAGTGGAATGAATGTCTTTACATGTATTTGTTCGGAAGCTAGGGGTCATCTTGTTTTTTTCACAGAGATTTGAACTAGATAATGCAGACTAGTCTTGCTTCCCTCCTGATGTGTAACAAAGAAAGGTAAACAAAAGCACCAAATGGGTCAAACGCAGCACCATGGTTATTGGTGTGCTATTTTTAGAAAGGACTGGTGAAGAGGGATTTCCAGCTCTCACACATGACGGCTGCACCCCCCTGTGGGATGTGATGTCACGGAACAGTGGGAGGGAGGGCTCAGATATTTCACGGTTGATCCAAAGCTTCGACAAGCCAGTGGCTCTAAGTGGAATCGCATGGAAGAGTGACCTGCCAATCGACATCCACGATGATATATACGTTTCTCGTGGCAATGATGTGGAACGCTAACAGACCTGGCCAAGAGGAGGTGGCGACTGCCACTGGGCCACTCTGAGAGTGGGGAAAGGGAGAGAGGCTCGGTGTGCTGTTTATGCAAACTGCTCAGAATAATCAAACGCTCCATCCACCGTGCTCTGCATGGAATCGTGCCAGCCCCGCCTTATCTGATCTCCTCGTAGCCAATGGAAAGGCCAAAATGACTCCGGGTCTGATTCAGAGGAAAAAATAGGAGGTGACATGTACGATTGTGCTCATTTGTTCACATGGCTGCGCATGATGGCACATGCACGGTACAGTGTCCTCGAGCATTATCATATGCTTAACACTTGAAAGGCATTGAAGCTATCCTACTGCGGTGGCAAGCTTGGACATGAACTTGAACATGAGACATTGAATCTATTTGGTTTCCTTGATTAGATGGTTAGAGCCAATGCAACCTAACGTAACACTTCATCCATTTAAATTTATAATTAAGCTCATGCATTATTATTATTATGATTATTATTATTATTAGTATTATTATTAGTATTAGTATAACACAATGATTAATTAGACTATAAATGATACAAAAATGAAAACAAATGGGATGCTAATTGTCAGAGCATGTTAAAATATATTTTTGTATCCATATTTCTTGTTGCTGTTCTTCTTTCACTCAAGCAAAATACATTTTTTTTTTTTTTTTACAAGAAACTGTTGGCCTCTGGCATCACTGCACAAGCTTGGGAAAACATCGCTCATAAAATCATAAATCCGTAGAAAAGAAATAAGGCAGTTAAAGGTAAATCTCTGGAAGGCTCATTTTTGATGTGGCTATTAACCTTTGCCTGCTTCACTTGACCTTTCCCCTTTTTAAAACCTGTTTACAGAGCACAGACCCAGTCATCTAATTTACTCTGGAATGAGTCAGACTCTCATCCTAAATGTTTGCAAAGCTTAAACAGCCTTACAGCAGAAATGGACACATGAATATTTAAAATGAGTCTAACCAACTGAATTTCTTGGGGATGTAAGGATGATACAATTGATTTTTATTTATGTATTTTTTTTTAACATGGGGCAGAAAAAAAAACTGGTTGGCCATCTTTAAGAGAAATATGTTGACGTAATTATGGAGCTTTGCGTTTGAAATTAGATTCCAGTTCTTCTGAAAGGGACAGATTGACAGATTGTGGTGTCCCAGAAGCATGTGATTGTGAGTGTTCTCTTGGGAATCAGGCCACATACGAGTGGGTGTGTATGATTGCTAGTGCTGGCTGTCAGCACATTTGTGTGGCTTGGGAAAAGCATAAAGGTGTTGATGGGAACCCTCTGCTCACCTAATGGGAATCCACGTACATAAATGCATACATACATACATACATGCATATAAACTTTTTATTTATTTAAAATCCCTTAGTTTTAATAGTTTGAAGTGCTGTCGCAACTTATCTACACTTAGAGGATGCAAACTGTAAGATCATTTATTTATTTGATTTCTTTGTTTCACTTTCAGTGCATTACAATTATATTTAAATTATGTACATGTATGAATATATATATATATATATATTATCATATTTTATTGAACTATATCCTGAAGATGCGCGGGTGAGCTACGTATTCCTGGGTGGCTGTCTCTGCTTCTCTCCTGTCAGGAGCTCTGTGCCGCAGGCGAAGGCACAGGCCACCGCGGATTTGCGCTCTCGCATCCGTTATTCACCCGTTTGATCCTCCTTTCCTCCAACTCCGGATCAGCAAGGTATGCACCCGCCTGTCTGATGATCCGCTGACTTCAGTTCTGAACCTTCCCAGCCTTTACTAATGGAAAAAACGCCCGTCCACATTTGTATTTATTTATTTATATATATATATATATATTTATATACATATCTTTTTAAGTTAATGAAAAGTTAACCGCCCCAAAACTTATTTTCTGGGTCTGGGGTAATAACTCTGCTTTAGATTTAATGATTGGTTTATTTTTGAGGGGTGGAGGGAGGGAGGGAAGGAGGAGTGCTAGAAAGCACTGTCAAACGCTATTGAATTTCATCTTTAAAACTAAACAAAGCAGGTACATGTTCCCATTTACACATGTAAGGCTGTACCAGCCTTGTACCAGCACTTACTGCTGCTATATTTAGGAGGAAACAAAAAGGAAAAAAGCTGCTGTTTTAAATGCTGGTTTGTTGTTAATTGTGCTTTTGGTTTGTTTTGGCTCAGCGTGTGCACGGATCGACTCTAATGTGTCACCGTGTCTTACACTGGCTTTGATAACTCTGTTGCACTCTAAGCACAATCACGTGGGTGTCTCCCTGTGAGGAGGTCTCGGTGGCAGATGAGTCAGACGGGTACTTGGCTTGTCCGTCTCATATTATGACTTTGCTTCGCAGACGGGGATTTGGCACAGACTTAATGTTAAAAAGGTTATTTAGCTGTGGATATAGATGGCAGGGGGACATTTGAAATATTGCTGTGGAAGGAACATGGGGCTTGAGGCTTTCTGAGCCCTTCTTGGCCAATGCCTGTATCCTCGGTTGCGCTGAACGTGCGAGCAGTTTTCCAGCCTTTCGCAAAAGGTTAACTTTGGGCACCAGTAACCTGGTGTTGCTCAGAATACTTAGCTCCCAGTTCCCTGGGGATGCCAGACCTGTAACCATAAGTAGCGCATTCACTGCGTGAACTGAACTGTGTTCTTGACTATAAATAGCTGTACAAAATGAGTATTGTACCTTATAAAACCTGTGTTCTGTAGTTGTTCCAATGACTATGATATGCACTTTTTTGTCGCTTTGTATAAAAACGTCTGCTAAATAAATGTAATGTAATGTAGTGAGTAACAAATACAGCCTTCCTATTAGCAGCTGTAGTAACAGCACTCTGCAACCAGATGTTCACTCCAGTACCGTCTCATTTTATGAAATAATTGAACATTTTTTTCCTCATCTTGACCGTAGCCCTAATGTACACAGACACGTCTATCCACACAAGATTATTCTTCTTGCAATATTAAGCATGAAATCAACATGAACCAATTTTACAGTTGTGACAAATCTTTGTTTAAGCCGGTAGGAAAAAGACCTTGCGTGACATTCTCCAACATTTTTATGCAGCACAATTTTCCACCCTGTCTCTATAAAATAAACCAGACTAAATTAAGCAAAATAATTAAGGTTGAATCTTCCCGGCAAGCTGTGAAGATGTGCAAGAAGCACAATACAATTGTGAAAGTGCATTAAAATAATCCACTAATTAAGTCTTCACAGTATTCCACCCACCCCCCTCCCCCCACAATTCTTTTTTTATGGTCATAACATTTACCAGGAATCTGGTACACAGCCACCACTCTGAACAGAACAGAGACGTGTTAGGAATGTCAAAGCAGATATTTGGGCTGTGAACGAGGCTAATTTAGCAATCTGATGAAAAATGGAACTGAATGCAATAAGGCTGCTCAGAGTGGCCACATCCCAGCGCCGTGGAAACATAATTAGTGTAAACTGGAGGACCTCCGTGGACGTTTGGCCACGAGACGCAGCAGGTGTCAGTCGAGTGTTTGTCTGCCAGTCTGCGATTCTCCAGCCATTCCCTGTAATCTGCTAATAATGTTGAATACTGTTGATTTCCATAGCCCGCAAAAGGAATGATTCTGTTTGGACCGTCATGGAAAGAGAATCAGAAAAAAAGACTACTGATGCCTTATTTGATCACAGGAGCAGGAGGGGGAGGAGGTGGGTTTTGTTGAATGCTGCAGCATTTTGAGAGCTGGGCTTTGCAAAAGCACAAATTATTGTAGTGTGTGTGTGTGTGTGCGTGTGTGTGCGTGCGTGTCCGTACACGTGTGTTTGTGTGTGTGTGTCATATTTGTTTTTTCGTGTTTACAAACAGTGCAAATATGCAGTGAAATAAAATACATTGGGCCACTACAACACAAACAAATATGATGGTAATGAATGCATGTCTTATCCAAAGGCTCAGAAGCTTGTGAGGGACCTTCAGCATGGTGCCAGTCTCTTAGTCATATACAACCCATGTGGTGTATGTCTGAACAAACACATCGTAACTGTCTCTCGTATGAGTCTTCCCATTGATATATATATATATATATATATATTTTTTTTTTTTTTTTTTTTTTTTTGTGAGTGGTTTGCGATGGTCAAAGCCCCTCCACATTTGAAAACCAGCTATATCTTATTTAAACCTTTTTGCAAATATATAATTATTTTGCAATGTTTGGTTTTTGAAGAAAAGAAACACACACAGCATGGTAAGGATATCTTTTAATTAATACAATATCTGACAAATTGTATTATTATTGTTAAATTAATGTAATTGGGAAAAAAAAACTGCTCCTCAGTCCAGCATCACAGCTCTCCTCCTTCTACAAGTACTACCTACTACTTACGTGACTCCCCTATTACTCCTGCTACGACTGCCCTGAAAATATTACTAATACTACTACTGCCTTGGTGCTGCACCTCGATGTGACACACTTCAGCACCGCATTCGGTTATGGTTTGAAAAGCAGACCTCTGGAAAGCCTTGGGATTCTCCCGCTGCCAGCCGTAAAGCTCTGGGAGATGGCGAGAGAGTGGGCCTGACTAACAATCTCCAGCGCCGCTTTATAGCCGGGGACCCCACCACTCCGGTGTGACTGATTAAGAGATCCGACTGATCGTGCTCCAGGGTACTGTGTGGCCCGTCACCTTTCCAGGCACCTGTAATTTGCAATGCCGTCCCCACCGGCACCGGAAAGCTTGCTCGCCGTTTAAAAAAAAAAAAAAAAAAAGAAGCCTGTTCACAAATTCCCACACCGAACCTTGTTTAACCCCGAACCCTTTAGTTACCTAAGCAACGGTGGAATGCGAGGCTCCCCTTACCATGCGAGGAACGGCGACGGCCTGTCGTCCTGCTGACAGGGTCCCTCTGTGGTTCTGTGTGAATGATGAATCCTTAAGACAGTGTGGATTATTGAGGTGGCCCTTGCTTATACCAATGGCTCCCCAGAGCTCCCTGACGTTAATAGCTTTTCCTTCTTTTTTTTTTTGGTGTGGGGGGAGGGGGGGTGGGGGGACTGGGTCTGAGCTTCTGTTTCTCAGCACTGTATTTTGTTATACATGGAGGCTACACAAGCTCCTCTGAATCTACCCCAGGGGAAGAGCAGTACACTTCTGCCCAGTTATTGAGTTCCAGGGCCTCCTGCACTGGCCTCCGCACACCATTAATTGCTTCTTGTTTTAATTATTTATTTTTTCAGTTCCAGTAGAGGTGTTAGGCACATTCAGTCTAACCGCAGAGTTTTGAGATTCAATCTTCAACTTTCATTCACGTGTTTAAGAATGTTTTTTGGTTTTGCAGTTTTTTTTTTTTTCTCTTATTTGGTCATCACAAGAACATGACATGATAGAGGGTATTGGGGGAGGAACGGCAAGATATAGCATTTCTGGAAGTGGTCATGTAACCAGCAGGTGCAAGACTTGAGTCACACAAGTGAAACATAAGTATACAACATGTACATAAGTATATAACCTCATATGTGACCTCTATTCGGGCAAATGCATAATATTGAAGATTGTGACTAGTTTTATCTAGTGTTTGAGCTTATGGGGAAAAAAAAAAAAAATTCAGAACCCTAAATTAAATTAAATTAAAAGGCTTGTGGAAGCATATTACATAATGGAATGCAGTTTTCAGGGTCTTCGGTGGCAACCTTAATTATTTTAATCATCTTTCTTAGGTCTGATGAGCTTTGGCAGTCGTTTATTGTCGTAATTAAAAGATAGCACTGTAGACAACATTCAATGAACTCATTCTCCTACCGAGAAACTAAAGCCTGCCACTGTCATGAATAATAAAAGTATTCGTCACCATATTTGCTTTTTCTATTGTTATTCTAAACTAATCACAGATGACATCATTTTTGTTGCCTTTATTTTATATCACATACAAGGCTGCTGTTTAGCTGATGTGATGTGCTGCCTGCTGTTTAGCCTAAAAGGAAAACAAACTGAATAAAATAAACTGAAATGCACAGTCATAAGGTATAGTGATGCATCATCCCAACCTAGGAATAGTGTTAGAACATCAAGACAGCGGGTGCCAGAAATCAGTATGATCACATTGACAGACTCCAAGCGGGCTCTTGAATATAGATTTCAGGAAGGTTAATGGCTCCACAGCCGATGAGTTGTTAAGTACCTTACATTTTCTTCTTTCTCTTTTCTTTCCATCAACTTTGATTTGGTTACAGTTCTTCTTGTCTATTTTTAGAAATGCTACCTGCTGACATAAAATGGAAGCTGTGGCAGGATGCAGTTAGTTAAATGAAAGAGCTGTGTTTGCTGGCGTGTGTTTGTAGATGCCTGCTGTTCGAAGGAGCAACAAAGAACACTGAATATATGCTGTGTGTGTGTGTGGTGCAGTCCGTAAGTATTTGGACACTCACAAATTTTTTTTAATTTTTTATTGGTTTGGCTCAATGCACTCTGGTACATTGGATTTGAAATTAAACACTGAATATGAGGTTAAACTACAGACTGTCTGCTTTAATTTGAGGGTATGTACATCTAAATCGGGATTTCAGCCCTTTTTACACATACTACACACTTGGCTTTATTTTAGACTTGGAGAGTGTTCTTGATATGTTTGACAGTTGAAAAGGAGTTTTTCAAATGAATAAGGCTCTTATGTAATAATGCAAAAGAAATAGAAGTTAGTACCAAGAGTCGCACTTTGGCAATTAACTTGGAAATGAATCTGAGTGTAATTGTGTCGTTTGTATGAAAGAGAGCTAAGTTTTAAATTGAGCTCCAACATGTACTTAATTTGAAATGATTTGTAACAAAGTGCCCTGTATCTCTGTGTCTTAGCCAGGACGGGGCCCCTACCAGACCCAATGCACTTCTGTCGGGACCCTACTGAGCAGTAATGTACGTCTTTTCTACAGAGTACCTAGCAAATGCTGAATGTGCGCGCATCAGCAAGGCTCTGAGCGTCTGTTAGAGCAACGGAAAGGCACAGAGAGCTACAGAGATTTTTTTTTTTTTTTTTAGTCTCTCGCTGGTGTAACCCTACCTGCAGGATGGCACAGATGCAGCTGAAGCCAAACTCCCTCTCCTCCATAGCACCAGATGTGGTGGGATGCAAGGCCTCATAAATATGGAATCCTTCTGTATTGTGTCTCTCAGCATTTTCGTTTTGTCTTGGGGGTTAGAAGTCCCTGCAGTAAGACCTCAGAGCTCAGCAGTGGTTTTATTGTAGGAAAGATGGAGAGAGATCAACTGGAGTGCTTGCTGTGCGTTTTTGTAAAAACTGAATGGAGCATGTCTGACAATAGTTTCATTGCAGTTTTTTTTTTCCTTCCTCCAATTCAGACTCCTATTGGCAGACTCCATCTCTAGAACCACATCTTCCATAACATTACAATGATATCTGGTGTGATAACATAGAAAAGTGTTTAGCAGCAGGCTCATTTGAACAGCACAATGCTATGGCTTAATTGACCACTATTGACACTTAAGGTTGGGATGTTGAATGTTCTGCCAGCAATGTAATCACAATGGCCATTCCACACACAAACATAAAACAAAATTGGCATCCGGGCTCACTTTAACAGGTCATTTAACAAGGACATAGACAAAATTAGAGTAAATAAAGCCATTAAATTGTTTCAAAAGTGCACTGACAGTTCAGTGATGTTACTTTTCTACTTTAGAAGTCAGAAATTATTATGCTAATTTGACGGTTTATGAGCAGTTGTGCCTGCACTTAACGCTTCACTGAAATCAATGTGGTCATTATAAATATAAATATATATATATATATATATATATATATAAAACCACATTGAAGGCATTTTTTTATTACAAGAAAAACTCAGTGTGAAATGCTTTAGATGTTAATTGGTTATTATTTATAAATGTTTCAATATTTTGGTGTCCTAAAAACGTTACAGCTGCCAGCATTCTGAGAGACTTAAAATTCTACAACCATTTCAGAAGCAAAATGGCACCAAAAAAAAAGGTGCTCACTATTTTATTTAAAAGAAACCCTGAATGGATTTTGCACTGGTGAAATAAAATTCTATTCAAATTGTGGACAACCTCGTCTTGACATCATTCCGATTGTTCAATTCCGATTCATCCAAGTTTTGCCAGGAAAGAGTCCCTATAAAATGTTTTCTCACATGGCTAGACAGGTAAACATAGTTTGAACATTTTTTACTTTTTACATGTAGATCTTCTCCAAGATCTTGTCTACAGTGTGGTATAAAGCATTTTAGCTTTATGTATGGGTGTTTTTTTTATAGGAAGAAGAAAAGAAAAAAGCCCCACCATAAATGTCGCACAGACAATGATGTGTGTCCCATCAATGATAGTGATTACATGCCGAGGGAAACTGATCATTTTTAAGCAAATAACCACTATTTTCTGGCAAGTTATATGTTGTTATTTGATTATACTATAGCATTTATGACATTATACATTAAAATAAACTCTCAAAATATGTTTTCTGAAAAAATCGGAAATACAGTTTTGATCTCCCTACTTACAGCGGTCAGGTTTGACCCGTTAATTAACCCAAAAACAGAGGAATGTATGCTGTGGACCCAGCTCTGTGGGTGAGCACAAACAGCCAATTAACTTGGATATGGATATTGTACCCAGTACTCACACCATGGGCACACAGTCTACTATCTAACAAAATGTGTAACTACCTAGCAAATGTGAAACAAAATGCTGCTTGGTTACTTTAGCTAGCTAGCTACCTTAATATTCTTGACAGATCATGCTGAGCAGTCATCGGTTCAATTTACTTACAAGCCAGCTAGCTAGCTAGTCACGTATGAGAAACAGTTGTCAACCTAGCTTCATTATTCATTTTTAGTTTAAGCTTTATTTAAATACTGGCTTTATATTGCTGTTGCGTGTTTTATGAAGCTAGCAATAAACGTAAACTGTGTAAGGTCTACTTCATTGCAAAAGTATCTTGCAGCTAGTTAATGAACATCATTAACATTAGTTAACATTAGTTAATAACATTTTCAAAAAAACAATGTTGAAAATAGCAACCGGTATATGTTTTACCGGTTTCACTTCAAAATGCATACTTCATACTCTTCTGCCATTGCGCAGACTGAACATTAACCAAAGTAATGAATGACCTTACTTCAATATATATATGTTTTGTCTTCTTAATCCCAAGTCATATATGTGACCTATGTGGAAATACCCCAATTCCTCCTCCACCATATGATAAAGGCTTCTCACACATGCATGGGAAATTTCTAAAATTATTTAGATTAACAAGTTTGAAAGGACTGACCATTGTTCTGAAATTGAACAGCAAGCTGCAGAGATAATCTATTTTTTTTCACTGCAGCTGTAAGGATTTCCATATTATATTTTATTGAAAAGCTGTTACCATGGCACTGCCTTGCAGATGATATAATCACCATTGTTTCCTCTTAACTGCACTGACATCATTAAAAGCCAGAACATCAATGTGCTTCTTTACATTAGAGAGAATAATAATGACTGTCACGCTAGATCAGGACAACAAAGGCTTAACTCCATTTAGGGCTGTTTATAAAACCATTTCTTCTGTCTACAAAGACTCCTGGTATCTTGCAAAATAAACAAAGAAATAAATAAAGGAAAAGGTAAAAGCTTTAGGAAGGTAACATGAATTATTATCAGTAAATGTAGGTGTATATGATTACCTCTTAGAATTTTATTATTATTTTTTCCTATTCAGCATATTGGGATAACTACATAATACAAATCATTTTAAAATAAAAAAATCATAACATTATTTGTTGAAAGGATAAATTCTAATTTTACAAATAGCTATAGAAGTTTAGAATCAGTAGTCATACGTAGATCGAAAGCAGCTTCAGTAATCAAATGTCAAATACATGAAATGTTTCAAGAAGCAGAGAGAGACCACTTTGTTTCCGGAACAAAATTAATTCGATAATACTTCATATTTTTCTAAATGAATCACCCTGTTGCATTCATATACTCAGAGAGAGAGAGAGGGAGATCATGTGTGGTAGATGAGAGCAGGGTGGGGGTGGGATAGGTAGGTGCAGAAGAGGGGTTTGAAGCTACTGGTGGTGGTGGTGTAGCTGAGGGCCCAATGTGTAGCCCCAAGCTTTTGAAGAGGAGGTGAAGGGTGGTGATTACCCTTTGTGTCAAATGCAGTATTTCTGTTTGAATTATTATTACGGTTTGGAAGCATGCCAAAATAAAAAGTGAATAAAAGTGCTTGTTTATCCTTTTTTAATTTATTTATCCATCTATCTTGGAGACAGACCAATCAGATAATTTTACAGTAACAGATTTTAACAAATAGTTATTATTATTATTATTACTTCAGGCTATTTTTTGCTCTCCTTTTCTCAACATCGTGAGCATTTTTGGTACACTGCTGGTACTTCATCATGTTAAGGTCAAGCTGCTGATCCACCAGGTGCTGACTCTGACTCCTGTAGGATGAAAAAAGTAGTTTGACATCAAATGTTTCAGAGAAGAGCAGTGTCTCTGCTTTCCCGAATTTATAGCAGGGATTGCAGAAATGGGCATAGCTGATTAATATGAATGAGTGTTTCAAATTGTGGAGCCTGATGAAAAAAAAATGTATGTGTCCCTCTCTCTCACTCATACTCCCTCTGTCTTATTCAAACTCCCTTTCTCACTCACACTCCATGTCACTCACTCATACTCCCTGTCTCTCACTGACACTCTCCCTGTCTCACTTAAACCAGTCCCAATTAACCTCCTAATCTGTCCCCCACTGTTTTGAGTTACGCTTAATTATAAGTATCACTAATGTATGGGATACTCACAACCAAGGGCAGGCATCAAGGCGATAGCTAGCATAAAAAGCAGCAGGTGTTTGGGACGCACTTTTGATCTGCTCTGCCAAATTGGAATTTACAGATTGGAATTGAGAGAATAAATTATGATCAATAATAAATCATCACCACATAAAATAATATCACTTAACAGTGAGCTACTGTGAACCGCCACATTTGCATTACAAACTATTATTACTGCAATTTAGGTGTTGTATGGACTGGGCGCCATTTTGGATGAATCTGACTGACATCATGGTCACATGATCACAACTGGACAGACTGATCACATGGTGACTGGACGCAGTATGTCACTTCCTGTCCCATGAATGTGCATTTCCGTCTCCTCTTTGTCATTCTTCTCTTTGCTGCTCAACAGGAGAGATGTGCTGAAAGCACGGTCCCTACGATAGGCCTAAAGAGAGCAAAGGCCTGCCTGTATTCAAACACGCGGAGAGATGCAGTGTCTCTCTCGGATTATATAGGCACGACCAGAAGAATGACTGCCAAACATGCAGACATTAACTGGCTTAGAAAACTTCTGCTACTTCTTTGTTTTCCAAGAAGTGTGTTATCGATTATAAGTAATGTTGTGTTTAGATTATATCACATACGTTGCTTGTTAGTTAGCCAAAGCCTAGCCCACATAGATAATGTATATACTCTATTACGAACACTATCTTACAGGCTGCCTTTTTTTAACCAAAATCTCTGCATGCGATCTCTCCCGTACTAAATTTGTTATATGGTCTTGTATGTTTATAATGCCAGGGTGCACTGAGATTAGTTAGACATAGCTAACATCATTAGCCCTTTCCCCTGATTCCCAGTCCATATTTAGCACCACATGCTAAAAGCTGATTCAAAATTTGGTTTAACAGAGGAGCTTCTGTTCTCTCAGGCACCACGAGTGTTGGTGTATGCACACAAGACTAGACACACACACCACTCTAGTTCTCTTTTTATATCCTCCCTGATGAATCCTTTTCGGATTTTAGATTTGTTCTGTTTTATTAAACCTAGTCGTGGGTCTGATTTATTTGGATAAGTGCTTGAGCCTACCACCTCAAAGAACTTACACATGATGTTACATGATTGGTCATTATTTTTATATTCAATATTGAAATTCATGATCATGATTTAATAATTAATTTTATGAGACTGATTAATTATGAGACTGATTATACTTCTGCACCATTTGATCACCGCATGGGGTAATATATTTATATCTCCTGCATTCCTTGGTGCATAGTACTACTCTACAATTCGTAGAGGTGTTTCCCCCTACAGTGTTATCAGTACACTGTAATCAACAAACTTTGCATCATTTGAGACAACACTCGTTTGCAAATAAGATAATATTGGAATGGCCAAGATAACTGTCTTTTGGAAAGGCATGACATGGCAGTCAAATTGGATTTAAATGTGGCTAGCCCCGCCATACTTCAGTGACTCTGGGAATGGCGTTAAGCAACGCAGTGCCTGCTGGGTGAGCACTCGCTTTTAATCCAGAACTTTAATTTCCTCATTATTGAGGGAGCGTCGGAAGGCCAGAACAGCCACTATTCCTCAGTGAAATTTAGCTCACTCAGTTCTGGGAGAACCCCTGTGCAAGATGGTGACACTCATGAATGTGCAAAATGAGTGTTAGTGTGTAGGTGGAGTGATTAGGAGGTGAATTTGGACTGGGCCTCCTTCTCTCTCACTCACTCTCCTTCTGTCTTACTCGCAATTCCTCTCTCACTCCCACTCCTTCTTTCTTTCCCTCTCTCATTCACACACAAAACATTGTTGTTATTTATTATTATTAGTCTTGCTATTGTTAATAGTAATGGTATTAGTAGTAATACATACAAGTCCTCTCCTCTAATATTAAATGATTTTTTTTTTTTTTTAAGTAGTACATTTAAAATTCTGAAAGTGAGCAATATTTTTGCCATCAGGCATACATTCCCAGTGCATGTTGGTGAGAATGCAGAGAACATGGCTTGGTGTATGGTTGCTTCAAAAGCAGTGGAGCAGAAAATGCTCAGCACTGAAATAAAATAAATAACGGAGGCTCTCATTACATCACACACGTGAAGTCGGTTTGAAAGATTAATCAAAGCTAAACGCACGCAGTACCTCCCAATATATCTTCTAAATTAAACAAACCTACAGTTTTTTGTTTTTTTAAAGCACATTAAAATAAAAACAACTGGCAGTTTGGCTTTTGGAATTGTGACATTTTGCATGTATTGAATTGTCTGTGCATCAGGGAGGCTTTATGAAGCTGGACGATTAGCTATGCGGTATGCTAGTGCGGATTCCAGGCCGGAATAACAGTTGCTGCTTTGTGTCCTCCCGGTTCTTGTCCCCACGTGCGAGACAGTAGGACTTGGCAGGTGCCTGATCAATGGGCCATTCTCTGAGTTCATGACAGAAAGGCAGGCCACCCTGCTCCCAGCATGCTCCGCTGCGCTCTGGCCTCAGAAAATGACAGCTGGGGACCAGCGCATCACTAGACGGAGTCACAGAAGGGCCCGGGGCATGCCCGTGAGGTGCTATCCACAACCATGCTCCCACTCACAGAGGTTAACTGGAGAAACGTGTGAATTATTCTGGGATTCTCAAGCAGAATTATACAGTTCCATTTTATAATTCAGTGCAAATATACATGGAGCGGCTATAAAATGCATATCTAATTTTGTTAGTTAGCTGGGTGAATGTAATATCTATTGTGGTAATTCATTAATCATTGATTGAAAGTGCACTTATGTAGTCCTTAGCTAAGCAGATAAGAGGTAAAATGTACAGAAGGATATTATTATTTATATATTAACACATTAGTAGCTGATGGAAATAACGCAGAAGTTTTGTATTTGAACAAGAACAATATAATGTAATTTTTCACTCATTAAAAAGAAACATTTTAGTGAACCAACGTGTAGTTACACAGCATTCTCTGATGAGGCATACTTAATATTCCACATGTAGTTATGTGTAAAATGTGCATGTATGAAAGACTTTTAATTCAGTGAGCATGATTATTGTACATCTGAGCCTCCCTGTGTGTATCTCATTTATGTGGGGGTTAGTCACCAAAATCTAAACTATTTAAACTGTCGAGGTGCACAATTCTGGATTAACATGAGTGCTTGGTGGAAACTGGAAACTGCCTTAATTATGTTAATAAATTAATGTGCCAAGCATATGACATTAACTTAATAAATTAATATCTTAACTTTAACAAACCAACGTCGTATTTTATTCCAAGGAGCATGCAAGTAGAACATTAAAATTGCATTTGTGCTATGGAGTTAATGAATTTGCTTTGTGAGGGGATTCCTTTGGCTCTTCATTTTTTTTTTTTTTTTTTTTTTTTGTTGGAAAAAAAAGGAAAACAAGGAGCATGACAAGGAAAAGTAAGAATATACATGCACTACAAAAATGCATACTACAAAAATGAAAGCCACTCAGGAAAAAAAAAAAATAAAGGAGAAAAAAAAAATCCAATCAAAATGACACACGAAGTGACAGAGTCACAGTGAAGCATACAGCCTCGGGCACTTTTAGAGGAAAGATGTATTGCTGTTTTCAGCAGGTTCAAAGCATTCTGGGTCCACTGTGGGTTTGCAGTCCTTGGTGCATGGGAAAGTGTTCCACCGGCTCTGCATCCTCCACAGATCCACTCAGAGACTTCACCTGTCATTTCCCTACAAACGGAGAAACATCGGCAGGGAGAGATGTGAAGTTGTGAGAGTTGCCAGCACGCCAGGATGCTAATGCAAGGGGCTTATCCTGACTTCCGTTTTCATGGCAACGATAAATGGATAAATAGTTCCAGTAATTCTGCGCACTGATGACTTTACTCAACGTGCTGCTATTCATTTATCCATTTTGCCTTTTGATTTATTAATTTATTTTTTTTAGGTGACATATAGGCAACATCATCTTATCTTGAAAAATGACTGCATCCCTGCTTCCTCATGCATGCACACGGCTGTACAGGTGACTCAGTCTTGTCTCTAGACATGTTCACTATGAAGCCCTTTCTTCTTTTCTTCTCTACCATAAAGTAATGTATTGGCTGTTGCCTGGTGGTGGTGGAAGGGAGACGGGGGTGTGTGGGATCATTACACGGACTGCCATTACCCCTCACTTGAAAAGGCACGAAGGGTGCTATACGAATGTAATTTCTTCATCTAATAATCAGACTGATAATTCTGATCTACTGCTGAGAAATGTTCCCTTGTTTGGTGTAGCGGTCAGAAATTCATTTTCAGGCCACCCACTCAGTAGTTACTCATTTCACAACAATCTTAAGTGCCACCCAACTCACTGCCCTGTCTCTCTCCTTTGCTGAGGTTCTCAACACATGCTGATGTTCTTTTGAATAAGTCGAGGGATAGGCATTCATTTTTCAGCCATTGAAACTGATGATTAGAATGTTTTAAATTATTTTCAAAGATGTCAATTACCAATTATATCACTACTGAATCAACTGGCAGGCAGAGCAGCCTGCTGGGGCAACATTTGACAAAATGTACAACTCACAACCAGATTAAAATCAAGAGATTCATTATGTTACATGCATCTGGTGTCTAATCTAAAGATGAAGGTTCAACTACCTGAACAAACAATGAGTGTTTCAGACATGGACAGTCACAAAATAAATGGATACAAGAAACCACTGCTTGTTCCTCCTGAGGAGCTCTCAGGAAAACCAAGAACAAAGTTCAAAAACAAAAAGAGAGCAGAATATTCCACAAAAAAAAGAAGACCAGACCTGAAATGTAAAACTCCCTACCTAGATGCAAGACTCAGATGCCAACAAAAAGTAAAGCCAGGGCTATATCATGTAGCTGAAATAGGGGGATGGACAACAGAAGAGGTTCTCCTGGCCTATGGATTGTTAATGAATGATCAGGGGAGGATCCCAGGAATACTCTATATACATATATTAATTGTAGGAGTAGTGGGAAATAAAAGCACTGTGTCACATTTTACTTGCAAAAGGAAAGTGCCAAAGGTTTTATTTGCATTATCATCGCAAAAGCAACACCACAGAACTGAGTCAAATGAAAAAAAAAATATATACATTATATCGAGGTGACATACTTAAAGAGACTGTCAAACAATTAACAAACAAAGCTCTGCACACACATACATACATAGCCCCCTGGATGAAAAAAATTGTGAAAATCCCCACTATAATAATCCCTAAAAGTTTATTTTAAAAAAAATGGCTAAGAACATTCATCTTGGTAATGCCTTAGATGGGAAAAACACAGAAAGATATGGCTAATAGTAATTAAAATCAAACAGAACTGAACTCCTAAGCTGTCAGATTGTTCCGCTATTAAACCTTCAATCTTGATTTGAAGTTCCAAGATGACTAATTTACATAATTATAAATTTGACCGTACATATATAATGAATGAATTCAAAAAAAGCAAAAGTTTTAATAAGTGTGCAAATATATTAAATTAAATAAATGAAAATAAAAGGCAGAAACAGCTTGACGTAGCTTTGCTAATTGCCTATAGAATTCCACTTGAATGGCATGTCTTTGTGTTGCTTCAGGTGGCAATTTAATGTAACCTACACAAAACATTTGGAAACTGAAAACATTTAGCGATTATGTAAATATTACCGTTGTGAAACTAAATTGCAAATAATACATGTACCTGCATAGAAAAATTCCTTAATAATGCTCACCCTTGCATGGCCAGGAAATCTTATGAACTCACAGATGTGCCTTTTGGATCTATGGTAATCACTTCCGCTATAGCCCTACTGGTGCTTTACTTATATTTTCATTTTGTGGCCTTTAATGATAACCTATTTCTCATTTTATTTGTTACATTTTTGTCTGCCTTGTTTTAATTTCCTTATTTTACAGCTATATTTATTGTGTGATCTTGTATCCTGTTTGTTGGTTTTATTTTGCTTTTATTTGTGTCCTCAATTGTGAAGCACTGTGCGTTGCATTTTATCTTTGAAACAAATGAACAAACAAAGTTTATTATTAGGCCTATATTTTCGGTGTCATAAACAGCATATAAAATTGTACCAGTGCGAAGATGTGGAGCTCAGTACAGTTGTCTGTATCTCTGTGCAATGCACACTCCTGTTAATTCTGGGAGGTAAATAAATCAATCCCAACTGAATTAGTTGAGCTCATAAAAATAATTGTTCAAGTTCCTTAAAGGATCTTGTAAGTCTCTGAAAACACATTCCCTTCTAAATGCCCTTCTTACAATGATGGCTTGTTAATCGTTGCCTTGTGTTCATGTATGCTGTTGGTGCCAGTGTGATTTCACCAGCTAATTTAAGCATAAGCCTGCAAATTTGCAGGTTTGGGTTTAAGACTCTGCCGTCCCTGTAACAAGTCTGGCTAAACTATGAACTGAAACTGTGAAACTGAAAATCGTGAGTTTATCCCAAAATGTTGACAAACTAATCAAGTTAACTGAGTTAGACTATCCATTTACATGAAACAGGGTGCAGTAAAGTGTTATTAGCCAGCTACCGTAGCTAACTAGATTTTTAAAAATCGAGTTAGCGAACGTAGCTTACTAGATTTTTAAAAATCAATACATTTGCACAACTATATTTTATCACAAGATAACTCAGCATGATGGCTCTCACGAGATGAAGTATGTCATTTTTTTTATGACAATGGCTGATTTATCTAATGCCGTTAGGGTGGACATCCTCCCTAACTGATATTTTTTCAATGCAAAAAATAGGAGAGAAGAAACCGTGGTAGTGAAGTTACATTTGCATCGATGCGTATGAAGGCTAGAGGAGAGCAATGGGCAACTGTCCTCTGTGTTGCATTTTTCCTTAGCACTTGAGGCCGCTGTTGAGATTTTAACATTGGGGAAAAAGAGTTTTGTGTGTCCTAGATGCTTAGAAATGGGTATGAACGTCATTTTCATATATTTTTTTAAAATAGATTTTGCTTCCCTTCGAATTCTTGAGAAGGACGGTCCTCCGTGCCCTCTATGGATGGACCTCCCATGCTGTAACCTCGTCTTCCTGTTCTGAGCTGACAGGAGTGGAACCCGGCCTGGTCTTCTGCTGCTGTTGCCTATGTCCTTCATGTTACAATGCTTTATGCTTTCAGAGACTCCATTCTGCACTCCACTGTTGAAAATTGTTGTTAGCCTTTCCATTAGCTTAAACGAGTCTGCCCATCCTCCTCTCTCCTCTTTCATTAACAAGGTGTTTTCGCCCACAGAACTGCCTCTAACTGGATGTTTTTTTGTTTTGTTTATTTCACCATTCTCTGTAAACTCTAGAGACTGTAGTGCATGGAAATCCCATAAGGGCTGCTGTTTCTGGGATACTGGAACCACCACAACTGCCACCAACAATTATACCATGATCAAAGTCGCCTAGATCATGCCTCTTGCCCATTTATAATATTTGGTCAAACACCAAATAAAACTTGTCACTATGCCTGCGTGCTTTATATAGAGAGAGCATCAGCCACATGATTCCTTGTTTGGAGGGGCAGGCTATGAGTGTATGAGCTTGTGTAGCTAATAAAGTGGCCAGTGAGTGAACAGTGTGTGTGTGTGTGTGTAAGAGAAATGCTAAATATAACCAAGCATTTAAGTTGTAGATTGCTGTTTTAGATACTGTCATGGTTTTGGCTGATGCCACCATTTCTTTTCCTTTCTGCGCCTTTTCTTCAGTTATTACGGCCATTGGTTTTTTCATGCACCTTTTCTTCAGTTATTACGGCCATTGAGTTGATTGAATTATACACATGCAAATTTTCTTTTTACAATTTGCACCTGTTGGCGTTCTATTTAAACCCCAAGCAAGCTGATAAGCTTTGCTTCAGTGTCACTTATGTTGCACGAGAGCTGGTATTCTGTCAAGCGAGGTAAAGGTAAAGGTAAAGGTAGCGATATTGGATTGTTGTGGCTATAAAATTAGCACAACAGTCTTTAGCTTTTTTTAGATTGTTGGCAACAAGTTAGTGCCACAATCTAAGCTCAGTATTCTTTCTTTAGGGTGTTACTTTTTCAGCCTCGGTTCGAGGTCTGTTTTCTTTGAGTTGCCCCGTTTTCTGCTCCGGCAGTTTTGTTTTATTTTCATACTCCTTAAGCTTTAGTTTTTTTTACCCAGTACGTGGGTTGTGTAGAGCTTTTCTTTGGGATACTCTCCCTAAGGAGTATTGTTTTCCTTTCCCTTGTCTCTTGAGACTTTGTGGCTATTTTACCTCTGGTTAATAGCTTAAAGAACCCCCTGTTCAGTCGCGGTTGGTCTCCCAAAACTCCCACTCCCTCACATACAGAGGACAATTATGTTTCTTTTTTCCTCAGTAAATATTTTTTGCAGTTCTTTTTATATAAAAATTCACAAATCAGACTAAAGTCTGACGTTCTTGTGATCCACTTGCAAAATTGAAATATTGAAAACAAGAAAAAGCAAAACTGACATGTGAGAAACAAGATGTTCCATGCCAAGGGAGAAACTACATTTAAAGACAACTGGCACAGACGAAAGCAATCAAGAATTGTAACTTTGTTGTAATGCTTTGGAAAGATCTGCCTTCACGCATTATCATCACAGACTGCCACAGCCGTGCACAAACATGCATTATCATCCTCTATCTTTCTTAAGGTCACCAGCCTTCCCATTAAACTAACACTAAAGTACTATGATGATGACCGACTGTACTGTACCTTCCATCTAGAGGGGAAAAAAAAAAAAAAAAACCGGTTGTAGGTTAGCAATCTTTTCACAATTGTAGTACTTTGGTGCATCACTTTTTTTTTATTTTTTTTTTTAAGTGTGTGTTTGCAGAAGACACAACTTCCGACAAACTGAAAACAATTTTTAAAAAAATAAATAAAAAAAATCAATTTATTTGTTGAGCTGTATTAGAAGTAGAAATGCAAGACTCTTAACAATGACCTAAAAACCTAAAACAAAACTTCTAAATCCTCAAAAATAACTGCATTTATATTTTTCAAAAATAGTGCTGACATGAAAATTGGCAATAAAATAAGAGGTCTAAGAAAATATAAGATCATCATGATTCCCACAGAATACTCTGTGTAATCTACAGAGCTGTTGTGTATCAATTTCAGCAAAGTAAACTGATGATTTACAGCTGCCTATAAAAGCATAAAAAAGAATAAACAAATGCAACCTTCAGCAGGATGCAAATTTTCTGGCAGGCACAAAGAACAACATCACCCGAATGTATACCTGCCACTGTTAATTTGCACAGATCACCATACTGAAAACAGAACATCGGCATTCACCAGTGCGTCACCATTAACATTCTTGCTCAGTCCAGTCGATGCAAGTTCTGCAAAGTAATGCTTCTGCAGATTTTGCATTTTTCCAATTTCACAGTAAACTATCTGTTTACTGAAGGAGCAGCGCCGCTTTGTTTTGCTGTAGCATTTTGAATATTGACAGTATGTTGAAAAGTATGGCTGACCTTGACAGTCCATCCAATTGGCTAATAGGATGTAAATGAGGTAAACACAGGTAAAACAGTATCCAAACAACCTACAGCTTCCATGACCAATTCCTTTTTAGCTCCTGCAGCTGGTGAAGAATAATTTAGCCCCTGAATTCAATTAAATAATTTATTTAATTATTACAGATGAATCACTATAAACCAAGCTTATTTTAGTAGGCTACTTGGCTACAAATCTTAATGCATGCAGGGTATGCTTCTTCGGCGGCATGGGGGGCATGCACAGGGCTTTGTTGAAAATGAGCATGTGTGCTCAGTCAACCTACCCTGTATAAATACTGATTAGTAAATAAATAAATGCTAGCTAGTTGGTACATGGTAATTTCATATTAATGTGAAATTAAAGAACACTAAATGAAACCTAAAAATACAACTTTTTTCTGAGAGCAGTGATGGTGAAGCAAGTTGACATTTGTTGTTTGTTTTCATGCCAAAGTGAACGGTTAATAAGTTCAAATGAAACATCAAATTATGAAGAGTGAAACAGAAAGCACAAGGCGTGATCATAGGATTAAGTATTCTGCTTCACATCTCCGCTCATAAACCTGTTTATTATTAATTGATTTGACAGACTCTTAAATCCATTGTGACCTATAGGGTCAAAATGGCCAGATGCACTGAAATGTGTTACCACAGGTACAGCACAACCAGGAGAAGAGACACTGAGAATCAACCAATGAAAACTGTGGTGGCTCAGAGACCCTATCCTCATTTCTAAAATTAAATCTAAGTTGTGAAACAAATGACTTCTCAACAAAAATATGCCTTTGTTTATACAAGTAGGAAACTAAATGCAAGAATTAAACCTTTACATAAAACATGTTCAGACCTGTATGATTCATCCTAGATGTCTGATTGGGCTATTTTGGCTATTGCAAGACTAAAAAAAGGTGTTTCTGTAAACTTCCATCACTATTAATAGACAGACAGAAATTGTCTTAAAGCCTGTGAACTAGTCAGCTATTTTTATTTTTATTTTTTTATTAAAGCAACCTTATGGGTGTTTTCCAGGACCTACAGCTTGTGTACACATGTATCTGTTATTTATTTATTTTTTAATTTGCATTACCCCATTAGAAGACAAACGCCTTTTCTGCAACTTGCTTTTTTGATAATTTCTGTTCATCTTTGTACTTGTTCTGCAGTACAGTAAAAAGAAGACAAAGTGTGCATTTCAAAATTTCAGGGCTCTATTTTTGCAATCAAGTTGCCATTGTTAATCTCAGGCCATTGGCGAATCAACCAATACCCAACAGAATACTGATCATCTTGTGATAGGAAAAGCCATCCAATAGTGAACTTACAGTGCAGTTAATGGAGGTTGGTTTGAGCAGAGTAAATCACATGCAGGTGATTTGACAGTTTTAGTTGTTCTCCAGTGAAGATTTTAGGTTTTCATCTTTTTTTCAGTTCTTAAGAACTTCAACTGGATGCTTATAGAGCCTTATAGGCTAATAATATAAGCCACACTACATTGGATTTGCTCAGGGGCTGGATTGGTCAAATACCCAAGCCCCGAACGACACATTCACATTTTTAATGCATATATTCTCCATCATCTCATGATTGTCCATAATAGTAATGTTATGGCAATGCAGTCCCATTTCCTTCAGCAAACTTGTTGTAGTTTCATCAGTACATGACTAAGTGCTTCAAAAGCCACGGCTTGCATCAAATTAACATCCCATTCCATTCCATAGCAGATAAAATACAGTGCGCTATAAAAATAGTGTGGTTTCCCCTTTTGAAATGGCCGCAGTAGTGCAGATGTTCGTCTTATGTAACCGTAATATCATAAGGTATCAAAGTGCTCAGTGTGGCAGCGTGTAAGCTCATGTCCCTTGGCCTGCCTGCTGTCTTGGTTGCAGCTTGCCAAACTGCATGTGGGCACAGAGCTCTGATATACAACCTTTTCAGTGGAAAACCAGCAGTGGGAGTATACAAGCCACCATTTACCATTTACTGCTGCCACCACTTTGTACAGAAGGCCATGTTGTCTCCTCTATCTGCTTTGTCTGTCTATGTATCTGTGGGTCCATTAATAGGGCAACTGAAAAAGAAATGGATGGCCAATAAAATACTTTTTTGTTGACAAGTGCTGAAGTTTTTATATATATATATATCTGCAATCCACAGTAAGCAACCCTGGACAAGAACATTCCATAGATAAATGTAAAAATAGAAAGCTTCACCTGATGATAATGGTGTTAAGGCTTATCTATTTCATGTGTTTTATCAGCATAAAATGGAGAGTGCTAATATAAATCTCTTCCCCCCAAGAAATTTGGGAGGTGAGGGTAAACATGCAAAGCCCTCTGATAAGAGCCTGTATCAGATAAGGGCAAAACTAAACCACTGATCATGTAAACAGGTTTTTGGTTGGCAGGTGGATAAGTAAGTTATTCTTTGTAAATTTCTGGGAAGAACTACAATAAAAATACTATGTGGAAACTAAAGTAGTGTAATAAGTCTAAAGGTCACACTTCCAGGTGGCTGCTGGGTAGAATGCTTGTGTTTTTTGTTCTCAAATTTGCATAGGTTTTGGGAGATGGGGAGACATGTCACCCAAATATTTTCATAGGAATTGATTAACCCCCTCAATTAGAGAGAAAGGGCTTTATTTTCTGGAATCAATGTAGCACCGCACGTGGGCGCAGTCAATGCATGGGGGCTCAAGGTGGGGCCAGGGTATGTTGATATTTTTGGGACCAGAGGTGAGGAGCGCACTGTGCAAAATGTGTGGCGCACCTGGAAACAGGGTTGGATTATCCTGAATATATTATCAGTGTGTGTGGAGCAGCTGCAACTATTAATAGCCAATCAAATGACCTCTTTTCATTCCACAAGAGCTGTGAGCATTGCACATGGGTGCTGACAATTATCGTTGTCAATCGCTGCAATGGAAGACGAGGATAATGACATACTAATCAGATGTTTCTCACAAGACAATCTTTTGTTGGAGAGTTGAGCTGTCACTTTGTAAAAAAAAAAATAAATAAATAAATGAAAATAGTTCAAAAAAGTCTTATAAATAAGAGAAATTTATTTGCATTTGTTCAAATTTTCTATTGTCAGAATTATGATGGGCCAGTTTTAATTTCTGATTAAACCTGTAGCTAAATAGCTTAAAAGCACTATGCTATAACTAAGTCTTATGAAACAAAATAAAACCAGGGGATCACACAATGCCAGTGAACACGTTCACAGCAGTAAAATGACTCAATATTTCTCAAATGAAAGAAAGAAAAACGGCATGACTTTAGTATTGATTTACGACAATGGCATTAGCTGAACTGAACTGAGAGTGATTAGATGAGTTGTGGTTTTGTCATGTTTTAAACAAGCTTATTTTGGTTATTTAAATACGCCATACACAATGAGTCACAGAATTACCAAATGGCTCAGGCACATCAAAATCCATGACGGAAATTCCATTTCGCTATGTCTTTGAGCAGTGTTATGTTTCCCATTATTTAGTATTCTGGAATCCTGCCTGCACCTCGGATGGTTGTGGTCGGCATGCTTGCAGAGCAGTGCATAAATATCTGTAATATTCACGTTGGATGGATTTTACTGATCTTATCGGGTAAGGATGACTCCTCTGGTTAATCAAGCAACTGCTATCTGCTTTCAAGAACTGCGCATAATATTTACTATTTTCATAGGCAATGTGACACTCAGCTGGTGGACTGCAGATTGAAAATAAAAATGAGTGGCAGGCAATATAACGATGTAACTATACACAGGAACCTTTGTGGCCTCTGGCTTCCTGGCCACAGGACTGACCCTCTGCTGAGTCATATTCACCATTAACTTTTCCTTAAGGCATTAGTAAGTGTTGATTTAACATGCTTAAATATTATTGCAATAATCAATGGATTGATTGACAGCTTAAATACCCTGAGTCAATCAAACGTTTGTGTGTCAAAAATAATCCTCCAACCAGGTTCCAGTAACCACACGTGAGTTTTTGTCGCGTCAGTGACTTTGTGAGCATAAAAACTCACCAAAAATGTAACTTTTCCCTGAGGGTCAAGCCATTGTCTAACCGACCAGATGCACAAGGACATTGACGGACTTCTCTGTGCCTCCCTATTCGCACCTCGCTTGATCACCGAGACCTGCCTGAGTTGGCCAAGCTGGTTTATTTCCCTTCAACAGCTGTTTTGAGGAACAGTATCTCCAGACTTTTTCTCCATATCTCCCTTGAGGCCAGAACCAAGTGGAGACCTGTACACATCCAAAGTAATCTTGACTGTACCCCATCACGACACCGACTTCGATGAAGAAGTCTTCCAGTAGTCCACGCACACCTGCCCGGACCTTTGACCAGCTGACGAGCTGTCACATCACCTAACAGGATTAAGGACTGGCCTCCTGTTTTATTTCCGTTCAGTATTGTAACACATTTTATTTAACAGTGACATCATACAATAGGATAGCGTAAAACTTGTAATATCTGATTAGGTAATTTTACTGCTGTTTAACTTAATTTGCTCTGAATACACCTGACTAAACCTCACCACAGTAGCCTGCAATTCGGTGGAGACTACACACATGTATATTACATGAATACAATATTTTTATAAAAATTACATATATTCATAAATCAAATATGTTTACCTGGGACATACCATCTACTTATAAAATATGAACTATATTTATCGTTACAACTTTGGGGAGTTTCACACTACTTCATATTTTGTTGAAATCCATAGTCATATAAACTACAGATGAATTAACATTTCAAAGAAAAAAAAAAAAAAATTCAATGGAAAAACAGCAGGTAATTCTCAATGGCATAATATTACATCCAGTACCTGAACTGTGAGATTGGAGAAAATGTCTCCACACCTCACCCTCTGCACAGTGTGTCACTCTTGAATTGCACATCACTTCAGTGATCATCTCACTGCTGATCACCTCACTGACTCTCAGACATTCCATTAAGTAAACAAGCAGTCTTTGCCAGCCATACATGCAGGCATAATAAGTGGCACCGTTAATAACTTAAAACTGCACCTTATTCTCTGTTATGGGGTTTACATGTTCTGTGTTTTCAAAACAACATTTGTGATCAAAACAACATTTGAAATGTGGAGTTTTCCTGCTGCGTTCTCGTGTGTGCTCTGCAGTTGCAGTTGAGCTGTGCAAAAATGCATAGTGAAGCAGGGAACAATGCAAGAGAAAGCTCCTTTCCCCCACTTTTATAGAACTGCTGACACGGACGTATAGCGGGATCTGAGATTGTGCAGGCTTGGGATTTTATATAGTAATATTAAGGTTAGTGAAGCAGTTGCTGAAGCCACAGCCAACCCCCACTCTAATTACACTGCAGTATAGCCAAAAAGCCACTGCTACAGTTTTGTTTTATTTATTTATTTAACATATTTTATATATTTATTTTTAGAACAGAAAAAAAGTCTGTGGTCCCTTTTAAACCTAAAGAGAGACAATTACAGTCTTTAAATACATCAATGAACTTTGTTGTATTCGACTTTGACTATGAGCTTGCAAATTTGTCTGCCATCTGCATAGTTACAAAGTGGGATATACTTACAGTTAAAACATAGATTTGATAATTCTGGAATCTTTTTTTGTTTAAGCTGACACATTTTATAAATGTAAATGGTGTCCTCTTCAAACAGTTTCCATAGTAACTCAGTAGTCATGCATAATTGATATCTGCAAAATCATGTTAGTCTCTAGAAAATGATTCCTTACTGTTTGTTCCTCACAATTTATTTATTTATTATTATTTTTTGTTTGTTTATTTGTTTCTGAGCACCGTAATTGTTAGACCAGGGGTTGAGAGTTTTGGCTTCAGTGCTGCAGACTACTGGTTTTCCCTTGTACACAGTGCCTAATTGATATATAATTATAGCAGTTGATTGCATAGCTAATGCATCTCACCTAGTTCCATAGATCTAAAATGGTTGGTGATTCTCCCAAAGAAATCTACATCTTCCCCATTTTGACTAGCCTTTTTTAAAATCATTTTATTTATTTATTTTACAAAGTACATTTTAATGTGTCTGTCCTGTCCTGATGTCATCAAATGCTTTTTTGGCAAGTTTGTTAGTTCTGCATGTAGAATCTGCCATAAGAACATGTCAGCTTACTGCTGAATGCCATTCATTTATTTATATTGTGTTAGTCTATGTATCTGTTCATCTATAAAATGATGTGGAATGTGAAAAAAGGACTAGATCACCGTTTTTACCTAATCTGGTTGGTACAGTAACTCACAGGAGGAGCGACACTGCTGCATGTCATACAGAGTGCTCACAAAGGTTCAAGGTCCATCCATCCACAGTGTACTTTATTCTTAACTTTTAGGAATATACTGAAGGAAGCATTCAGTTGTATTAGTTCCTTCTAATGATGTGTCTGAGACCAGCAGGCGGCCAGGCAGGGTCAGTAAGAGATCCAATCAATGCTAGCCTCCTGTAGGGCTGTGACCTGTAGCGTGGAAGACTGTCACCAGCCAGCCAATTGGATGAGTGCACAGGCTTCAGCAACAGTGCTGCCAGCACAGGGTAGGGAAATCCTTGCACTTCACTCACTGTGCAGTGGGTTCGAGAATGACTGACAGACCCCTGTACATTTGCCAATATAATGCCCTCTAGTTAGCCTGTCATGGCTCCATTCTCCTTTCCCTTCCATCTCTCTCTCTGTCTCTGTCCTTGAAGTTAGTGTGTGTGTGTGTGTGTGTATCTGTTTAAAATCCCATTAGTAGCCAGTTGAATAACCTGTGAAAGAATCAATCGGTCATGGTTGGGCCATTTTGGGCCCATATACTAAGGTGCCGCATTGGAGGTTTGCACTGGTAAAATGACAGAAATGTAAATCGGGTGTTAACTTCTTTCCAGCATAAGATCAGCATGGCCATCATAAAAGGAGACATCATCAGTGTGTTAGAGTAGGGGAGATTTGCCATAAATGCAACAGTTTTCAGATTTTTAACAGATGTATTTGATTTGATTTTTTACAAATTAAAGCCTTATACCCGAAAATTAGCTTTTTTAACTTAGCTTGAACAAAAACAGGAAATATTTACTGCAAAGAATATCACATTGCTCCATTCCTTTGGCTGGCAATAGAGGACTGAATTGCAAATGTACAAACCTGAAGTGGCTATGGTTGCCACGTTGTACATTAAATTGTTGACTGTTACATTTATAAAGCATTACATTTATGGCAACTATCCCTTCAGAAAGGAGAGAGTATTTTTTAAAACACAAGACTCCATCTTTAGGAACAGTTGCCTGTTGGAAACGTTGAGATGGTGACTTTGGAGATGGTTGGCAATTGGATACAGAATTAAAAAAATAAAAAATAAAAAACTTTTCAAATCTGAAGTTTTTACTTATGAGACATGTTAACATTTAAAGGTGACTGCGCCTATCCATTGCATCCATGGCTCCTGCCACCTGTTCAAAAACAAACTCCACCACAGATGGAGTACAGCAATGTTGCTTTCCTGCCTTGCACAAGAAACATCTTAAATACCGGCAGTGCATTTGAATGAACTCGCTGCAGCTGTGCTCATTTACATAACCAGTCTTAGTACATACCCCGCAAAACTGAAAACATGCAGCGACGCAGAATTTTGCAGCACTGACAGTAATTTGCCACATGCTTAGTAAATATGGCCCTGTAAAGCAGTGACAAGCAAAGCTCCGTAGGACATGAGCTGACGAAGCATAATCTGCTGGAAAACATTCATTCGGGTCAAAAAGTGTCTTCTCCCACACATAAACAGCAGTTCTCCCTAACCTTTGAAGGAGTGATTCATTAACTGTGACAGCCAGCAACAGATCAACATCCAGCATATTAAATATGCAGACATGTTACATCTCTTTGAGGGCAATAAAGCAAAGGATGAAATGAAGGTTAAATGAATACTCCAAAAGTGAATGTTTATGATTGTAATTGTGATAAAGATTATTTTGATTTATTTTGTTTTATTTTACTAGATTTATTATTAGATAAACCAGTATCATGTCCAGATTAAACACAATTCTGCAATGGGTAAATAATGCTGCTTGTTATGCTTTTTAATGTCAAGTGAACATTTGATGGGTGTTTTACCCAAAATGAGATCTTATGAGCATCTGTATATAGCATGACTCCTGCCGGTGCCATCCTCTGTGCATCGATTTCACTATAATTACATTCAAAACCACCACCCGTCATGACACACATGGCCAATTAGCCATGACAGGTGACATTGCTGAGGCTTGTAGAACAAGGAGTTACCTTTCTCCATGTTAATTAAACACCACAACTGCCCTTGGATAAGAAAAGTCTCCTTCTAAATAAAGGGAATGTATGACTTCATTTAACAATCTCAGCCAATTAACCCAAAAATAAGACTTTGACAAGACCACTGAAAGATCATTGCAAACTCAAATTATTTGTGTAGTACTAGCACTGAATGAAGCTGTCAATGTACAAATGTACTAACGGAAGGAACACTTTTTTTCCAGGTAATCATACCAGTGCCCCTGCTTCCATCTCCATGGAAACTGAAACAAGCAATTCTCTCTTTCTTACCCCACAACACCGAACTGTAATTTCCTGAGGGGCGTACCAATCAGATGAGTGACAGCAAACTTATTCAGACTTCACCAGGCTAATAATTTTCCTCCTGTCCTACATCATTAATTTGGTCCTGTCCTCCATATGCCCCCCAGTGTCTGATCAGGTAAACTTTCAGTGAACTCCGACAGTTGTTCTGTATCAATGGTAACTACAGTGATTCTGAAACCAAGATACAAGGTAACATTTGGTTTGTCTTCTCTTGACAGGCATGTACCTACACCATTTCTAAAAGCCACACAGCTGTTTTCAGCATGTAATAAATATGTGTGCTGTTCTGGAAAAACCCCATCGCATGTCGCTGACATTCTTTTTTTTTTTGGGGCAAATTGGCCAAAATTGAGATTTTAAATCCCGTATTTTCTAAGAAAAAAATTAGCAAAATGTAACATTGTTGTTTATTTATTTGACATGTTTAGCATGAGTAGCCAGCCAGCTATCTTCCTTGAATGTAGCTTACAGTGTATTCTTACCACAGTGATCTAGCATCTTTCTCTGTTCCAGTCTCTGAGGGGTTAAGAACGGACAACTTGATCATCACTGAAACCTGTGTGTCTGTGTGTCAGAGAGAGAGAGAGAGATGGGCAGAGAGACTGTGTGACACACCCTCTTGTCCTGTCAACAGCTGACCTGATGTATTATAACAATGACAGCGAGAGTGTTGCACGTTAATGTTAGTAGAATTAGTTAACTTATATTAATATGGGTAAAGGATGAGTGATGTCTTCCATTCCAAATGTTGAGTCTTCTGTGTAGATTTTGGCATTCAATATACATTTTTGTTATAAAAAAACAAAATTTTTATGTATAAACTTTTTTTGCTATTGTGTAACGTTTTCAGCTTGTGTACTGAAAAAAGTAATGGTTTGTTTACAGAGGAGAAACAATGTGTGTCCTTTTATGAAAGCCTAACAATTTATACACCATTAGAATGTAGTTTCATTGGCTAAAATGCTTCTCAGTCATCAACTATAATAGCTTGTCATTGCTTGGCTGTGTACTGGGCAGAACTAATGCTGTCCAGGTCATGTTGTTGCTTGCATACGGTGGGTCCCATTGGCCATACTGCTGTGTCAGGACGCATCAGGGGAGATTTGCAAATGGGACACTTGTTTCAGAGTGTCCATACAAAACAAAGACAATAACATTCCTGTGTACACAAAACTTTTGACATGTATACAATGGCGAAACTGACAACAATGATAATTCCTCAAGAGAATTGGTAAGTAAACAATGGACATTCAATCAGTATTTCTCCAAGTTAGCACATTTTTGGGACTAAAATTACTATGGATTTTCTTTGCTGGATTCTTGCCATGATAAGGATACTGGCTTTACTGTCATTTGTATTGTCTGTGGATTTCCAAAACTCATAGAAGGTGTGGACCAAGCTTGTTTTACCACCTCACATTTTACAAAATAAGGAACCATTGTCGCTAAAACACTGACACTGTAAAATAGTTTAAAGAAATAAAACCGTAAGTTTTAACACTTTCAAATGGCGTATTGATTGGAAATTTCATAATGACTGCAAATAAACCCATTCTGGCGAGACTTAAGTTTTCTCTGAAAAACAGCCCAAAACTTAAAACAATTTCAAATGTCTTAACATGGGCTCTGATTGAGATCAAAAAATTTAAGATAATATTGTTCAGAACAGTTCATAGAATTTAAAAAAAAATATATGAATAACTCCATGTGAATGGTTTTCTCATGCCAATGCAGTTATTTTGCTCCATTACAGATGTGTGTGGTGGTAGTGGTGATTCAAACATAAAATATGAGACAGAGGTTGAATAGTGAGAGATGATGTGTGTCAAATTGACCATTGTGTAACCTGGTATGCCTGTTGCTGCTGCAATAAGTACTCCTCCAAGATGTTAATGCCAGAATGCCTGTATATCTTTGAGGACCTGATCATCTTACAACATGGATTGTAAAGATCATTGGTGTTTGACACTATGTTAATAAGGGCTCCAGTATAAAGCAGGGCTGTTCAACTAGCAATCGGGGGACAAATATGTCCTATTGTGGGCTAAATGTTGACCCTTCCACCAGTATGAAACAATAAAAGAAGTATTTGAAGGAAAGGGCCATTGTAACTTTATATTTTTCTTAAGATCAACATATCCTATGAATAGACTGAAATCTACAATGAACTACCAATAAGTATAGTCCATCTTGCCAATGCCAGATATAACCAATATCCCATCAGTCATAAAACTTCACTGTTGTCCAACAAAATAAATAAAACAAGTCAATGAGGCAATGGAAAACATAACTCATCATTAAAATGGACCTGGCCTTTGTACTTTTTACTGAAATACAAAAAAAAAAAAAAAAAAAAAACTATGAAGTGGCAAGATTTGCTTTTTCGATTTGTGGAAAGCATCAAATGTATACAAATGTGCAGTACCAACATACAGCCCCCATAAAAATGAACAATTCGCTCTATATTGAAATAAATTGGACAAAAACTATACTGGACATGTTTTCATGATGTTAGGTTGCATTCTCTGAACATGAAAATATGTCTTTTCAAGGGCTGAGAGCCTGTGGTATTTGTGGTTATTTCTGGAGGAAACCCTGAAAAGTGCCAAACTCTAAGTGTTGTATAGGTATGGGGCATGCCGGCCCACCAAGCAGTAACTAGGCGGGATGGCAAACCTGCCATGCCAATTTTAGAGCACAGTTTGGGCAAATGGCTTCCCGGTTAAGTGCCAAATAGGGCAGAAGAATGTCAGACAGCATTGAAAGGCGAACAGAAGCATTGCAGGTTTTGGGCTTGTCATAAGATAAGTTAACAAGAAAAAATATAAAATTACACAAGCCTTACACTTTTGGATGGATTTGGAAGAATGTGTCTCCATCACATAGTACTTATATATTTTTCTATAAACACAAAATGGGAAATGTGTGGCCTGCTGGACACTGTCTGCTTACTGCTTACAAATCTCTTTATTTTAGCACTGCTTTTCAGCTTGGTGCCAAGATATTGTAAATTTGGCTATTTTGTACCAAGCCTTGTCTTTGCTGCCCTTGCAATGTTTGACATACGTGTCATGAAATTACGAGTCACTCTCTCACTCAAATGGAACTGTCATTTATTATTTATTATTATCATTATTATTATTATTATTATTATTATTATTCACAAAACAGTGGGCAGTAACATAAATGAGCAAATTTACATTTAATTCCATTTTAATTCTTGAATTTATTTTGAAGTCAAAGTTCAAGACAAATGTCTGCATTCAGGTTTAAAAAAATGCTGTTATAGTAGCGACACTAAAGTAAAGAAAGACCTCATGCCACCCGTGGGCCCTTAAACCTAATTTCTATCATCGTAAATGAGCTTTAAAGTTGCATCCGCAAACTAGCCTGCGACCATTTTATTGTGTTTTTAAAGCAGATGGCTCTAACAGATTACCCAGTGTGCCACATGCGACTTTCCAACTGTGTTCTTAACAATAAAAACACGATTTATTAGTTAACCGCGAGCAGGTGTTGTCGGCGAACCTCCATCTCTCAGCTGTAAACATCTTCTGTTCGTTCATAAAAATGCGATCACGCTGCGTTTCCATCCCTCACCCGGGTGTGCGGTGGGGATCGCCTGCGCGCGCTCGCAGACAGTAGCGAGGACGGGGAAGGGAGTCGGTGTAAAAGCAGCAGATTGCTGACAGAACAGAGAAAAGATGCTGTGAGCCATGTGTGAGCCTCTGGGCAGCAATGCTGTCAGGAGAAATCAAGGCCATGTCTTTCATGCACATCAGCGGCTCTGAGCTTTCATTCTTCAATGAGTATTCAGGTAAGGACATCGCACAATAGACGGCCCACACAGCTTCCTCTTATTAATGATTTTTAAAAGATGATTTTTCTTTCTGTTTTCCTGTGAGAGTGGCGCCGCAATCATATGCTCAGTATGAACGTTTGTCATCTGTTTGGCCAAAACCCAAAAAAGTGGGAGGAGGGTCAGTTGCTAAGATACTAAGGAGTAGCGAGGAGAAATGGAGGTTGAGGGAAAGCTTGGTGGATTTTTAGGTTGTGACCTTGGAGCCCTGGTGCTGATCAAAGCCTGCTTGCAAAAATGTGTCCATGCTTGAAGGACCAGTCGAAAGGCGTATGTGTCTTAATTCCATAACGGCTCTGCAGGACAGGACACACACATGCAGAAAAAAAAGGCAGCTCAACCATCACATTAGTGCTGACAGGACAAGAACAAAAGACTTGTGATACATATGATCTTTATAACATGACTCCTGCTGACTGGGTCCATGCTCCACAGCTCTGGGTTTCTACCGCATCACACACACTGTATTTCCCAGTGTATTCCCAGCATTAGTGCTGACTGATCTCCCCCCCCTCCCCTCCATCTCAGCCTGGAAACAAAGAGACATTATTTCACCAGCCCTGCAGAGCCATTGAGCGGGCGCGATCTCCGCGCTTCGGAGCTACTAGCGCCGCGCCGCGGGCCGCTGGATTCGGGGAGCCGCGAGACGCTCGGCGGGTTAGCCGCGTGTTCGCGAGACGCGCCTCCGTGGGGAAATCACGGCTCGAAGGCGGAGAGGCAGACGGCGGTCCAGCGGCGCGTAGGCTGTCAGCTTCTGTGCGCCGTGCCTCTCAGGCTGGAGATTGAACACATAAATTAAGCCCCTGGGACAGGGTGGAGAGAGTAACCCCGGCAGCCGCACACAGACGGAGGGGGGAGGGGCGAGGCCTGAGGAGGAGGTGGGGTGGGTGGGGGGGAGTTAAGGGCACATACAATGTCTGAGCTTACTCTCAGAGAAAGGACATCAAGCTCAGCTTTAGTGCATTACACATGCTGGCAAGCAGTTGAGACAAGTATGCCATCTCTTTATCAGGTCATTTCTAGACAAGAGATGTGCTGTATGGTTATGCCTAGTGCTGCATCATAATAAAGTTGGCACACTTGTCTCAACATCAAGTTGCTTTTTAATATATGCCTACACCACCACCATTTTCATTTCACGTAATATCTCATTTAATTTACTAATGTTCAATTTACTTTATCGTCCCTACTTGGGGAAACTGTCTTGTGGCAATACTAAAAGGAAACAGTAAAACGATGAAATAACAGTACATACACAACAATCACCAAATAATAAAATAAAATGTGGTAGCTGTCTGATGAGCTTGCCCACCTGCACTGCTCTCGTGCTTGTAGTTATCCAGATTATTTGTGCTTTGTTGTGTTTGTAGTATTAAGCTTTGTACAAAAAAGGATAGATGTGAATAAAATGCTAACTTTTTTTTTTTTAGTGTGTGGGGGGGGGGGGGGCAATTGATCTAAACATATGAATTATCCTGCTTTCACAACAGCTTACCTAAAAAAAGCATCATTCTTATCAAAACGTGTTTCAAAATATGTGATTCTATTGCAATAAAAATGTAGCTTACGTATTCCTCCAAATATCCCAAAAGCCCCCTTAAGCCCCACTTAACAATGAATGCATCTTTGTAGCCCCTATCAGCCATATTTGATAGAGCTACCTTCATGCTGGGTGAAAGTGTGGAACTAGAATATAAACATAAAGGAAAACAACAAAGAAACACAATAACAAATTGAAAAGCAACTGAAAATAGAAAACACAATGACATTACAAAAATGCGCTGTATATCCAAAAAAAAACGATAATGGAAGTGTTTGCTTACGACTAAAATACAGGTGGCACCAGCCACCGTTGGATTGAGAGTGGAGAGTTAGGACCAACGTATGAAGGACTGGACAATGACGCCACAATCTATAATCCTTCCAGGAAGTATCAACCATGGGATATGAACCAGAAAGCATAACGACAAAGCAAAATTATCAGCATGGTGTGACAAGGTGGCTTCAATGATCTCATACTTTTTCTTCCAACTTTAGTTGGAACTTTGTAAAGAAAAAAAGATTTGTGTTTGAGAAAAAAGCAATTACTCCCTCATTTATTCAATCAAGCAATTACCCAAATTTAATTGACGAATACATTCAGCTGTTGTTGATTTGGTTGATTTTTTGAGTTTGTTGTTTCCACTCATAGTTTGGTAGCAGGAGCACTGAATGTCACAACTGAGCAATATCAGCACGCCAGCACCCTGGCTACCAGGGGGCTTATGCGAAGGAAAGGGTTAAAGAGTATTCGTGTATATTTTGGCTTGTTGAAATTGCAGCACCTTTTTTATACAAAGAACCCCACCCCCCATTACAGGATACAATAATGTCTCGGACAAATGGCTTCACAGGTGTTTCTAATTAGTCAGGTGTGTGAAATTGCCTCATTAGTCCAAGTATAAGAGAGCTTTCAGTATCCTATCCAGTTCTGATTCCAGCTTTTGATTGCTTTTAGAGTCTGTTACAGGCATTTGTCAACATGAGGATCGAAGTTGTTCCAATGAAAGTCAAGGAAGCCAAATAAATAAGATGCAGAGAGAGAAAAATAAAACCGTCATAAATAGGACAAACCTTAGGCTTATTTACATCGATCGTTTGCAACATCCAACAGATCAGAAACGCTCTTCAGGAGGCGGGCATGGATATGTCCAGTGACTACTGTCTGCATCCTGTGAAACATGGTGGGGGTGCTATGGTTTGTGCATGTATGGCTACCTTGTTTACTGGCTAACTTGTCTTGATTGATCATGTAATTACTAAAAGCAGCAGAAGAATGGATTCTGAAGTATACAGAAACGTCTTGTCTATCAAGTTCAAGCAAATGCCTCCAAAACATTGGGCGGTACTTCATCCAACAGCAACGCAATGATCCCAAACATACTGCTAAATGTTTCATTTACATAAGAAACATTATGGTGCAGTGAAAATATGCATTGACCTTGTTTTATATACAAATAGCCTATGTATAAAAAGTGCTGTAATTTCAACATGGTGAAAGCAAAATATTTTAAATACACGCGTACTATGTCCTAAACACTGGGAATCTTCCCTTTCAACATGTGTGAATTATGAGATTATAAATCAAAAATTGTGGAAAACAGAACCCAACTGCACACCCACTTTTTAAATCATTTAAAAATAAATTATACATATATGTTTAACATTCCACTTTTTTTTTTTTGATCAAAAGCTGGAGTGTAACAGTTTTCAACATTCCACAGACTTGTGTTGTTATCCTTCTTGGTCTGATCTGAGCGTGCTACTACAAACTATCACAATGAAACCAGAGCTTATGGAAGGAAAAAAACATCTGACATGAGCAGGCTTCTTCATCAAAGTCCAACAGGACTAAATCCTTGTGCAAGCCATTCCATGACAGCTGAATTATATAGGAATTTTCAACATTGGCCATCAAATTCATGGATCAGTCACTGTTCAGGGCACTCCAAATGCAGAATTTCAATGTGCGATCAATGGGAAACATCAATACGAGAGACAGTGACACTCCTATCCGGTCCTAAAAAAAGCAACAAAAGAAATAAGAAATCTCAAGACATAAGATGACATCCGTTAGCCAGCCTTTGATTCAGCACAACGGGAAGACCAAAACAGTCTAAAATTGTAAAGACAACAAGAGAATTCTCAAGGAGTGAAAGCAAATTTAAAGGCATGTCATGGCACCTAAGGAGATTGTGAAATCTCTTGGCATAAATAAGATGGATATATATATATTAGCCTCGTAATGTTTGGGACAAATAAATCTTTTCTTGATTTCGCTGTGTACTCCACAATTTCCAATTTTAAATTAAACAATTCACGTGATTAAAGTGCACATTCTCATTCTGCACATCCTGCTTTTATTTAAGGGTATTTATATAAATATATGGCTTCACTATGTTGAAATTACAGCACTTATACATGCCCCCCCCTACATTTCAGGGAGACAGTGGATATTCTGGGGGTCATTGGCCTGCTCCAAGGTGAAGCGCCGTCCACTGCATTTTGAGGCATTTGGTTGGATCTTACTGGAAACGGTGATTTTGAACATTTCAGAATTCTTCCTGCTGCTACTGTCTATGCTCACATCATCAATAAAGACAAGTGAGCCAGTTCCGGTGGCAGCCATACATGCCCAGGCCATAACAATACCTCCACCATGTTTCACAATTCATGATTATATATGCTTGCGATCCTGAGCAGTTCCTTTCTTTCTCCACACTTTTTACTTTTAATCACTTTAATACAAGTTAATACTCATCTCATCCCTCCATAAGACTTTGTTCCAAAACTAGTTTTTTTAATGTACTTTTTTAGAAAATTATATTTTGGCCATTCTGTTCTTGAGGGTTACTAATGGTTTGAATCTTGCAGTGAACCCTCTGAGGTTATACTGGTTAGTCTTCTCTTTATGGTAGCCTTTGACATCTATGCCTACATTCTGTAGAGTGTTCTTAATCTGTTTGACAGACAGGGGTTTTTCACAGTTGAAAGTATTCTTTCTTCATCCACTACAGTGGTGTTCTGTGGTATACCAGGTATTTTGTCATTTCAGAACTCACCAGTGCGTTCTTTTTTTCTTAACCATGAGAGAAAGGAAGTACTGAAAAAAAAAAATCAAGAATGTGATGTTCCTTTTCCACATGAAAGGAAATGGACACTAACCAGGTCCTGAACTTAAGAGGAACCAGTCATGAATATATTTGTCACAGCCATGCAAAACAGCGAGGCAAAAAAAGCAGCATGATGGGTGTTCACTTAATGCTGCCGGGTCTTTGCTGTAGCCTCCATCCGCTACCAGTGCAGCGGGCTGGGGGTGTGCTCATCCTGCTCAAACAATTCATGGGTCCATTGGGACATCAAGAACCACCCTCCTCAAGCTGTTCCTTCAATTCTCAAGTGGAAAATAAAAATCAATTGGTGGAACAAGGGGGAGAAAAAGAGGAAGAGAAGTGTAACCATGTTCTGGTTGATTCTGTGGAGTTTGTTCTAGTCTGATTCACTGTCTGCCTAGTGGAGCTGGGCACATCCTTGGACAAGGTATTCATTCTGAAAGAAAGTGCCCAAATGGCCTATGTGACATGAGATATATAGACAGGCCTGGAAAAAAAGAGGGGAAAAAAATACGAAGTAGCAAAGAAAAGAACATCTCATAAATATCAGGAGAATGCCGCTCTCTGACCACTACCACCATCGTTACCAGCCCCAGGAATTACTGGGCTTAGCTGAAAGCTGAAAACACACACACACACACACATTTTGAATAACATCATTAGACAGAATTTTTTTTTTTTTTCAAGTCTGAAAATGTGTGATACAATAGCTTTTTTCATTCAGAGCACACCTTGTATTCTGCCATTTTCCCACAGCACATGAAAGACTGCTGACTTCCTCTGGAATTCCATCAGCTGGAAAATTAACCTTGGCTCAGTGTAAGTCAAAACTCTGACCTGCTTTATTAGCAATTAAAGCACGGTGGCAGCAATGGAGGTAGGTCCCCCATCCCACCCCCACATCAGGCTCCTGCCAGGAGCAGCTCAGTCAGTCTTCAGCACCCAACTCAGTTTCAAATGATCCATTGTGTGTGTAGAGCAGGGCCCACTGTAGGTCCAGGTTTTCACACTTTACTGTTGTACTGTATCAGAATGCAGCTGTGAGCTCTGGAACCAGTCTAACATGTAACCAATATGATCCAAGCTGTTATTTAATTGTAGGAGTAGCTGTTTTTTTTTTTTTTTTTTTTTGCTCATGTTAAATGATGTAGAATGTAGTAGTAGTAGTAGTACCAGTAGTAGCAGGGTGCCAGTATATTTATTAACCTCTACTTCCACAAGAAGGTCAGCTGAGACTTTAATTCTCACAGTGCTGAAACAAAGTGGTTCATGAATGGAAGGGACCATGCACCCAATCAGCGGTAATAGGAATGAATAGGGCACCAATCCAATAACCCATGTCTCAAACAAAAGTGAAAGCTGTAGAGCCCTTGTCTTGACTCCACAAGTGTAATGTTACTGCACAACCACATACTCAAATACAAGCACATCCTGTTTTCCACTGCTGTAGCAGTACATGAGTGGCAGGCATAAGTTTCTGTAAAACAAATATGATGAAACACATTAAATCAAGAATCCCTGTTCAAAAGAGGCGAAGGGATTAAAGCACAATAAACAAACTGGTGGCACAGTGTCCCACGGTGATCAATTGGCATGCTTATAGGAAGAGACTGGAAACTCCAGAGGAGAAATGTTGGGTCATTTCATTACAGCCCTAATGTATTAACTGCCAACTTTGTGCAGAACAAATTGGGTAGAACTGTATGCCGCATTTGCCATGCAGAGCCATTTGTGCTAGTTCAATCAAACAACAGTATGATTGTCCTGATCAATCCTTTGACTGGTAATTATTTTTTCTTTTTCCTTTTTCAGCAAGGAATGTTTCATCCATTGAATGAATTATTTCCTATCTGTAATGGACAAAAAACGGAAAATAGAGACCCCTCAACTGTAAGACAAGACCAGCTGTTATACCCCATTCTCATGATTGCATTTGCATTTAATTTTTGTCTATTTGTACAGAACAGTTGCTGAATAGTTAAAGCTTTCAAAATGACCCCAGCAGGTGTTCATGAAGAGTTTCTCTCTTCAGGTGATGGGAATTCCAATACCAGACGCTTTAACAGCTCCACCACGAAGACAGGAATCATGAGTAAGGTTTCTGATACTGACAGAAGGTGCTGGGGTCTGTAGCTGTGCCTTGTGCAGTTGTATACAGTTGTATACAGTTCATATGAGATTAGTGCTAACCCTGTGAGCTCCCAAAGCAAATTTATTTATTTGCTAAACGAGTGTTGTTATCCTAGCAGGCTTGCCCAGGTTGCTCATCTGCATTATGCATGCATACTGAACAATTGAGACTTCTGTTAAATTATGATAACTGTGCCCCACTTGGGAATCAAATATGCAACTTTCTGCGTGCACGCTTACATCCTTATCAGCCATTCAACACTGGAGCATCCATGTGGAGCACAAACCTTGTGTAGCTGTGTGTGAGTGTGCGTGTGTATGTGCGTGCATTCATGTTCATGCTTACGAGAATTGACGTTTCTAAAGACATTGCATGTACACACCCATATTTTTTTAATTCTGTCACTTGCAGGCATTGGCTTTGTTTATGACAGAGATATTAATTCTGATAAACTCAGACAGCACAGTTGGTTCATTGCACAAGCAAGGTCCAAGTTCAGCAGAACCTTTTCACTGTGGCCACAGTGAAAGCAGGCTGATTGTTCACTCTACAAGGATAACAAATCAATATAAATTGGTCCATCGTCCTTAGAAGCAAAGCTCCAAGACAAATACATACATCTCTATTGAAGTATAAAATTCTTCCAGAAAAGAACATAATTGTGGAATGCAACTAAAACTCCCACATGGCTACATATTTCCATCAAATAAATACACAAATAAATAAATTGCTATTGATGTGACTGAATTCCAATTAACTTTTTCACCATGATGAAATAGTGCAATCATAGCAAACATTTTGTTAAGACCGTTTTCATTTTAACAGAATGCAGTGTATGTGGCCCACTTATAAAACTTTACACATACGTATGTATGCATTAAGTCGTACTTCATCCGGTTATTTGTAAGTGAACACATTCAATTCTTTTCCCATTTTATTTGCTGTGATAGATCCCTTGTAGCATTTCTGCTACATTCCATTCTACTGCTACTTTACATCTAAAGTATGTTTATTTATTTATTCCAATTGGGGAGTTGTTCTCCCCACCGTTTGAGAGTTTTCTCCCCACTGGGAGTTTTTCACCTTACGTACTTGCTATTTGGTGGTTTGGGCCCGGTGTTTTCCTCGTTTGCTCTTTTTTCTCTGTTTCTTGCCTTACTACTCTGTAAAGCGTCTTTGTGACAGTTATCTGTAAAAAGCACTATGCAAATTAAATTTTATTGAATTGCTTTTAATTGAAAATGCAGGTCTATGATTTCCAAATTCACGGCGGGAAAGAATAGTCTCCTGATGGTTCCTCATTAGCTTTATGAAAGATCCACATTATGGTTTTCAATGGCAAAGAGAGGGGAGAATTAACACACTACAATGTAAATCAATTTGAAAAAAGATTAATAGCTGGAGAATGACGCATCATAAATTTTGCCAGCTGTATTCAGTTTCAACATTATGAAACATGACATGCATTTAAAGGCTCCATTCAATTGTTATGCCTAAGAAGGGTTGGAGGATTACAAAACTTTCAAAAAGAAAAAAAATGCATCTCCTTTACAGTAAAAGTTTAAAGTAAAAGAAGCATTTTTCATTTCAGTTAAGCTTTTTTTTTTTTTTTTTTTTAATACAACTCACATTCTCCAGATTGTCAGTGGTCAGTCAAGTTTGTAAACACGGGAATCAGAAGAAAAAAAAAAGACTTCCCATAATTTTAGCTTCACAGTGCAATGCCAATTATTCTAGAAACTTATATACAGACGGTGACAAATAAAAAATAACAAAAAACAACACAAAGTGGCTTAGTAAGATGCTGGGGCACCCCGAGCCGCGAGAACAGCTTCAATGCACCTTGACATAGATTCTACAAGTCTCTGGAACTCTACTGGAGGGATGGAACACCATTTTTTAAAATGATATTCCCTCATTTGGCGTTTTGATGTTGGTGGTAGAGAGCGCTGTCTAACACGTTGATCCAAAATCTCCCATTGGTGTTCAATTGGGTTGAGATCTGGTGACTGCAAAGGTCATTGCCTATGTTTCACATCATTTTCATACTCAAACTGTTCAGTGACACCTCGTGCCCTGTGGATGGGGGCATTGTCATCCTGGAAGAGACCACTCCCATCAGGATAGAAATGGTTCGTCATGGGATAAAGGTGATCACTCAGTACTGATTTGCAGTGACCGTGGACCCAAGCCTTGCCAGGAAAATGCCCCCACAGCATAACAGAGCCACTGAGCCCCCTTACTGTTGGGGTCTAGCATTCAGGCCTGTACTGCTCTCTTGGCATATGCCACACATACACTCCCCCACTTTTTGTATTGTGAAGGATGACTCATCTGACCATATCACTTTTTTAGACATCTCTGTAGAACAGTGCCTATATTACAGTTTCCACCAAATAACTCTCAAATGTGCATTTGTCTTTGTAATGAGGGGTTTATGCACTGCAACCCAACTATAATATCCCTCTCTGTGTAGTTGTTAATGGACTGTTCTTACTGACACAGTCTGATAACATCCTGCACAGACATTCTCAGTCACCTGAGGAAGTGTTTCTCTTCTGTTTCCCTTAAATCTTACCAATGCACAAGCTTCACGGTCATCGGATGTGTGCTTTTGACCACAACATCAGACCATATTTACTACTGTCCTTCCCATAGATCTAAATGCAGATGCCACTTTAGTCACTGTTCCTAATGAAACACTAGCCAGTTGAGCAGTCTTTGTTAGTGAAGCTCCTGCCATCCGTACCCCAGCACTGAAGCATCTTTCAGAGTCACTTAGATCCTTTTTTATCTTGATCCAAAATTGAGATCATCTGGGCCTGCTCAGCACTTTCATACATGCCACAAAGCATGGTAGGATGTTAATTGTGTCATTGCATCATGCAGTACACCTGTATAGAAGTATCTGCCTGTATAGAAGTATCTGCCTTCATTATGTTTCTCCCCTCATTTATTCAGGTTTATCCAGTCATTTTTTCACCTGTATATTTATACAGATTTTCATACATTTGGTTTCACCATGTAGAAATGACTGCGCTTTCAATAAATAGTCCCCCCAGTTCAGGGCATCATGATGTTTGGGACAAATGGTGTCACAGGTGTTTCTGATTGGCCTGGTGTGTTCCAATGAAAGTCAAGCAAGCCATTATGAAATAAAGGGGGAACAAGGGGGAAAAAATAAGGGGAAAAAACCGTCAGGCCATAGGCCAAACTTTGGGCTAACCAAAAGCAACTGTTTGGAACATCTTTAAGAAGAAAGGAGGGACTGGTTAGTTCAGAAATCACAAAGCCTGGTAAGCCCTGTACAGCTGATGACTATTATAAAAAACGTCCTGCCATTTCTGCATGGTGTGATATGGTTTCACTACATGGTGAACCCAAATTGTATTAAGATAAAATACCCTTAAAATACCCTTTAAATAAAAGCTGAGCATGTGCACTTTAACCACATGTGAACTGATTCCAAAACAAGATTTTGGAGTACAGAGCCAAATCAATTTTTTTTAAGTGTATTTTCCCCATATATATATATATATATATATATATATATGCATTGAGGTTGTGTGTGTGTGTCTGTGTGTTTTAATAAAATATGGCAATATGCAGTCAAAAGACTGACATGTAATATGGAGACATGGAACAAGTGACACTGAAAGTGTAACAAATCAAAAATGAGATGTGCTACAATATCTCAATGACATGACAGATAGTGATTCATCCAGGTTATAAATGTCTGTGCATCTGTCATGCCATGTTACATGGCTTCTGAAATAATAGTTATGAAGGTCAAGCACAATACTACAGCTGGGAGAGCCAAGAGGGTAGGGGTGGGGCATTGCAGTAGAAATAATTTCCACCTCGTCCAATAGATCACAAGCTAACCACACACTCCCTAAGAAATGGCATTGGATGTGTATACAATGGGTGTAGTGATAATAAACAAACAAATAAATAAATAAATAAATAGTTGTGCAATATAAATGGTTCCTGGCCAATCCTTCTGCAAGTTGCCGGATCACACCAGATTAAAGATGGCTAAAGACTAAATGCCACCATGTCACACTGCTCTGAAGATGCAGTACTGATTTACTCTAGGTTTCAGCAATATATTTCTAAAACACTTATTTATAACTACATGTAAGCTACTCTAATAATATAATGCATTAGTAGTAATGTTATTGTTGTATGTATGTGTATATATATATATATATATATATATATATATATATAGTGCAAACAAAATTGAATTACTGAATAGCATGAGTGAACACAAAGAACAGTAAAGGCCGTATTCTACATCTTGTGCAGTTGTGTACCATGCCATATGGACTCCACCGTACTGTAGGACTTGCAGTCCTTCACTAGCGCATTCAGAATGAAGGTCTACAGTACATATCACCAATAATTTTCAAATTATTACACTGTAGCTTTATATATTTTATAGTTTCTGAAATCACAGCTCATGGTACATATTTACAATTCACTTGGGTTTCGTTACAGTCATGTTATAAAATGTATGTCCAGTATTTCCTGCAAATGTACTCATTTATACTGCGGTGGTGCTTTCATCTGTCGCCAGTTCTACAACACCGTTATCCGTGACCACGCATACTTGATTTTAAATAACGTGATTCGCGCAATATGCAGATCCATGAACAGAAACCCTACTTGCAAAACTCAAGTCTTTATTTTAACGAGTGGAAATACAACAGCGACCTCGTGAGCTTGCGTTTACCACATTTATGCTGCACCGTACAAGCAATGAAGAGTCGGATTGCGTGACATTTCTTGTTCCTTCCAAATCGACAAATGTCCCTTGTTTTATCTTAATGAAGTCGCAGCGCTGAATTGTTCATTTTCTCACTCTGCCTTGAATGAGTTAGACGGCTTTACAAAAGCTCACAGTAATTAATGTGAATAAAATTCAATTTGTGGGTGAATGTCTCTGAAAAGGCATTGTAGTCAGTCTTCACTTTGCACATTGATCAAATGGTTAACCTATGCAATACCGAAACAATTATTATATTTCCCTCAGTTTAAAACAGTTTAATTTTGGAAAAAAAAGGCATTATAAAACCCTCAGATATTTTGGTAAGCCAGATATACCTATGAACACAATATCACGAACCATTTTACAACATGACTTCTGCAGCAAAAGCACGAGAGCGACGTTAATTGGTCATGCTTATCCGCATCTGAATCTTTGAATGTTTACAATTGCCACACTGCAAAGAGAAAACATTACGAATAAGGTCTGGTCAGAAATGTTAAATCTGCACCAATTATAATTAATCCTGTAATCCATTAACAATAAAATAATAATAAAATAAAATAAAAAACACATGCATATACGGTTCTCTGACCCCCTCGCCCCCACCCCCCCCCCTTTTTTTTTTGTCTTTTGTCTTTTTTTAATAGCTTAAAACAAATACAAACCCTTACTGCGTTTTCGCAAAAAATAGAGAAATGGCACTTTGAATATATTCATGTATAATTTTATATATATATATTTATATTTATAACATTAAAGAAGGGGTCGAATATGCTTCTTTGTAAATATGATATGGATCCCAGTGATGTGTTGAGACCATGCGAATCATGCAGGTATGGTAGTCATTTATATACATTACATTCATGCGCTCGTGCAGATTTTCCAATCCAGTCTTCTTTCTCAGATGTTACGTCTGATTGCGGCAAATATCTGTACTGGAGAAGGTCTATAACTATATATACATATATTTCAGTTGATTCAGTAGCACACACTCACTGACACAACAGTCAACTGAGGCGAACAAAAATAGGCTACATCCGACAAAGCGAATAAGAAGCGTTTAACATGTGTCTTCAATTGTCAATGGGACAGTACACGGTAGGGTTCTAATTCTCCGTTTCGTATTCAGTTTTTTTTTTCTTTCTTTATTTTTATTTCATTCTTCTGAATAGGTTACTGATCAGAGAGTGCGTGGGTACCACAGTCATACTCTCTGTGGGCACCGTCTGTGTGGTACTGTCCACTGTGCCAGTACGATGAGTCGCATACTGTTTGTAATGAATTTATCTCTGACGCCGATGAGTTGCCGTCTCTTCTCTTTGATCTCTTACGATTCCGCAAGATAAACACAAGCATACCAACCACCGTGAAAGCAGATGTGACAAAAACTAGCAGCAACCCCGGGACCAAAACAGAGATGGATACTCTGCTTGGCTCCAGATACGAGTTCGAGCGAGTCCCCGTGTCCGCGGTGAAAGTACTGTTTTTAGACGTGGATGTTGGAGAGATTTTGTCGTAGAGCTGGGGACACATAAGATCATTGGCGAGGAAACGGAAATCCTTTTTCCAGAACTCCTCAGGAGACTCGCATTTGAGATCACTCACGATAACATCAGATCCTAGTTTCTCTGTCCATTGTTTGAAAGGTACAATGTTGCATGTGCAATCCCACGGATTACCATGCAAATCTATCTGAATAATAGACATCAGTTGATCTAAAACGCCGGTCACCGGCAGAAAGGTGAAGTAATTGTTATGCAGGCTGATTCGTGATAAGGAGACTCCAAGAAAAACATCCACCGGCAAAGATTTTAATAAATTATTGTTGAGGAACAGAACCCTCAGATTAGGCATTGGGTTGAAAGTGCCAGCCATCACGAGCTGTATGTCGTTATATTCCAAACTGAGATATTCCAAGTTTTGCAGTCCAACAAACATTTCCATTGTGAGAGTATCCAGGTAGTTCTTATCAATGTACAGCCATCTTAACTGGCTGAGGTTTTGAAAAGTGCAATTTTCTATCAATTTGATATTGTTGCCCCCCAAATCGAGAAGGTTGAGATTTTGATGCCCGATAAAGTGGTTCTTTTTTATAGTGTGGATGTTGTTGTCTCTCAGATTTAGTTCGTGCACATTAATGGGTTTGGGTTTCAGACTGTATAGGTTGTCTATTTTCTTACCCTCACAGTTAATCCTCAAACCTTGACTGGACTCGAGCAGTTCGCAACTGCAGGGTAACGGACACGAGGCATTATACGGTTGCTCGCCTTTCCCGTTTACAGTGGTTTTCAGTTGCCAGTTTTCACGTGATTTGGAACGTCCCTTGTGTCCAGATTCTGGTGTTGGAGACTCCAACACTCGATTTACTTTAGAAGTCGTTGGAACGGGTCCAAGATCGGAGGTCTGGTCCTGGGTGGGAGGCGCATCCAAACTGGAGTCAACCCCGTTCTTTGAAGGACACAGATCCATTTCTGATGTCTCGTTCAAATCGTTCCCCTGCAGTCGCGTCGGGGCCTCGCAAATGACCCTCCCGATCAAAGCATTCTGTGGGATATTCTCAAGCCATTCCTTTAGGGAAACGAGGTCACAATTACAGTCCCATGGGTTATCGTCCAATAAGACCTCCACTATCCCCGGTATTTGCTCGAGAATCCCTTCATAAGGCAATGTTTTAATTCTGTTCCCACGGAGGTCGAGGTGGGTTATTGGAACGTGTTGAAACACATTGTTCGGAAGGGCGCTGATGAGGTTATCGTTTAAAATCAAAACTTCAAGTTTATTCAAGTCCCTGAACACAGATGGGTCAATATCTCTCAGAAGATTAAAGTCAGCCTGTAGGTACTCCAAGTCGTCCAATCCCAAAAACGTACTCTTTTTGAAAGACCGTATTTTATTGTTGTTTATATGCAGACGTTTAACAAGCTGCAATCCGAGGAAAGCTCCCGGAACAATGTCGTGCAAACCGTTGTTTTCCAAATGTAAGCTAACGGCATTGTAAAAGTTCGCAAACTCATTGGGGAACAGTCTGGACAAGGAATTTCCGTGCAGTAGTAAGTGGTAAAATTGAGAGCTTGGACCAGTTAAATGACGGAGATTAGAAAAGCTTCTTTTTTCACAGTCAATGTGCAAATCGCCTTCTATTTCATTGCAGGAGCAGATCTGTTCTTTACAAATGTCTCTTGTAACATTTCCAGTAGCAACACAGAGAGCCGCCTTCAGCAACACAATCCAAAGCAGCATTTTCAATACGAACAATTCATCCCCGATTTCAAGACATGAATGCAATTAACGAATGTGTTTCTTTTTTTCAGGGATGTTAAAAATGAATAATTCATTCGTCTAAAACAAGACGACAGTCATTAGTTACATTGGTTCTCATCTTGCCAGCTATGTCCAGACATGTTCTGCCAGTTGAAAATGCTCCCAAAATGCATCACACAGAACGACTCCCTTTGTTGGGAACCCCATTACGCTTTGGAAAAGAATAGAAAACAATAAAACGCGACATTGCCCAGCACATTTTAGTCTCAGTTCGATAATGACTGACCTTGCAAATTTAACAAATCCGCGCTGTTCTTGCCGTGGCGACGTTTTCAGTGGGTGCTGTTCTTTCTCCTCTGGTGCTGAAAGCACGCCCGGACCAAAATTTACCGTTGATCACTATGCAATATGAAAAAAAATCCGCAATCCTTGCATCTTTTCCTTTCTTCATCCGTTTTCTCCGTTCTCTTTTTTGTATTTTTTTTTTCTTTTTAATTACAGAGCGCTACCAAGAGGCTCTGTTCGTTCCAGCTTGCTGCTAGCTGGAAGATCTGACACCCTCTGCTGAACTGCAATGGCAAAAATCCATCTGCTGGGAAAATGCTGAAGAAAAAAAAAAAATCAATCCACATGCAGAGCAAGCGTTAAAATGTACACATTAAAAGCCGGCGATCTGTTGGTGATGTTTTGTTAAAAGTTGCTACTTCAGAACGGAAATTATTATGTTTTATTGCCTTTTACATAGACGTCCAGATATACCATTCACATATTTTAGTGCTTGCGTACGCGCTGGTTATGTTAAACTGAGATACATAACCGACTGTTGATGTCATAGCGATAATCCAGTTTGAAATTAAATATTATGTTCGCCAGATATCTGGAGATGATTGTTTTCACGAGGAAGGATTTTTGCTAGTAGGTTGCGCCAGTCGTGGATTACAGGTGTTGCGTCCAGTATAGCGATCACTTTTTGAATCAGGGAACTGCAGTTGAATGCGGTGAAATAACTATAGGCTACGCCATGTAACAAACCAACCTGCGAAAGAACCTGACTCTGGTCAAAGTTGCAACAAAAAAAGTATAGCCTTTCTTACTATATACATAGGCTACGTCACGATTTTCAAAACGAGTAGATTTTGTGGACTATATACCGCCGAAAAGCTATCGCAGACCCCCTGTAAAACGATGCGTCGTCTCAATTAATTTCGTCGTTCCAGTAGCGTGCTGTTTGGTTTTCAGGTTCCCGTATTCCAATATGACGTTTACGTGTAGAGGTGGTAAATGTGCAGTTGCCTGTACAACAATGAACCTGACTTGTGTATATTCACTGGATCTGAGAACGGATTTTACGACACAACTCTGCCATAGCAGTTTTTTAGCGTCTGCACATTGATGAAGTGAGTTGTCCATAAGAATAACCATAGCAATTCAATTAGATAGTGAACAACTAACCGCATCCGGGGCTGCTTTCAGTTTTCAGACATTACAGTTAGCAGCTATTAATTTAACGTTGTCTTAAATATAGTATCGTCAAATGTATATTTTTAAATACGGATGTTAGACTCGTGGAATCCATCTATATAACCGAAAAGTCATTGAAACTTATTATTATTATTATTATTTTACTGTAGCAGCTATTGTAAATTGTAATTTTGAAACATCCGAGTCTCGTATACAAGAATGAGGCTTCTTAAGTTTTTTTTTTTTTTTTTTGATTGCAGGTTAAGTATTCGTGCAGTGAACGTAGACTAGCCTACTACACGTTCGTATAACTACGTTGAATGTCATTTCCACATAAATACGTTCCACACATTTCTTAGAAATACGATGGCATATGATTAATTAATCATGGGTGATTAAGTCACATTTATTCTGCGATTGAATATTCCAGGTGCAGGAGACTTAATGAATCAGAAATTTGATATGCGCTTACAGAGTTATCCCTATTTCCCCAGCACGATATCTGTACATCACAGCTATCGTTCTGTTTCTGTCATAGTTTTACTCTGTCCATCGTATCTTACTGAGTATTAACATCTGGTACGAAAACGAAGAACGATTTGATATAAAAGTTGCGAGAGTTTTTACTATTTTGAAGCGCATGTCTTAACACTGACGTCACGACACTGACGTATATGCATGCCCTGTCTGTCCTGAGATGATGTATAATTGGATCCATGCTGTAAATGGCTTGACCACAATGCATGGACCACTGAGTAGACAGAAAAACCAGCACAGACTGTTTGAGGGAGATCCCCCACGATCTGATTGGCCTATTCATGGAGGGGTATAATACACGAATGGGAATATCCAATAAAGTACATCTTCAAACCATCGATCCCGTCAGAAGCAGATCAGTCCCTCTTGTTGCTTTATTTCAGAGCAAAATTGTACTGCCCAGCCAAAATGGCACCTAATGACCCAAGGGTGAGTAATGTCCATAGGATGTTAACTGTGCTGAAGTAAACCAGACCTGTCTATTCCTGACTGTTCACTACCAGTGCCTACAGATTGGCAGCTCTCATTTACTTTACTTATGGCAAAAGTGATATCTTTCTGGCTTTTTATTTCATTTAAAAAATATTATTTACTTATTCATTTGCTACCAACATTTCTGTTTGGCCATATTATATATCTAGCAATAGAATGAAATAATGTTTTACAAGTTTTATTAACTTTATTAACAAATATGAGAATGACAGAAGTTGCAGGAAACACTCATGATAAGTTCAGAGGTTCTGGGTTTTAGTTTCATTTCATGCTTGCATAACTTGTTTCACTGAACAAACCCTTTGCCCATGAACCTGTTGTTGGAACTGAATAAGATGAAGCTGTTGTAATAGCATACTGTCATGACTAATTAATAGGGGAAATCTGTGCTATGGTTGCTTAGCTGAGGCTAATAATGGTGCCAAAGCATTATTTATGTTCAGCAGAAATGAGATTTAGTTGCTATGCTCCCAAATTTTGGGAGATTAGAAATTCAGAAATGATGGCTTCTCCAATTGAACATGACTATTTTTGACTGTTGTTTTCTGTAACTGAATTTTACTGGCTTAATTGAACTTCCCCTTTGCATTTGAGCTCATTTAACCATTTAGTGCCCTGGGACACTTTGGTGGGAAATGTCCTTTATATGGATTGACAGAGAAAACATGGTTGCATGGGCCACTGAATGGGCACTGTATTAGTAAACGATAGCATTACAGGGTCAGTATTTCTTACAATACTTTATTGTGATTTTTACACACTTGCTTAGATTTGGCATTCAAGAAAAGGGGGAAGGGTATGATGCTGAAATCATGGGCTTGCGCCGAAACATTTACTGGTATGTGTATGCCATAGACGCCTGCAATGAGCTGTGCAAAACAATACAAAATAGTGCCAGATAAAAGAACACAAACAAGTAAGGAAATGGAAGGCAGAGGAGACGCCTTTAAACAGATAATGACCCAGAACCTGTTTTTTCATGATTAATGAGCTGCCACATTACGTAAGAATCCCCCATCAGCAGTTGATTTATTTTTTACCTAATTGTGTATAATGTGCTGTAAGGCATTCAGTTTGTGCTCTCTTGCAACAGAACGGACATTCCTTGGCTTGAGTTAGGTAGCGTGTACGGTTATATTTAGTGTTCTTGAGTTCTCACCTGTGTCCCTGAGTCATTTTAATAACAGACACCATTATGCACTTAAGTTTATATTAAGCATGGGAAAAACCCAACTGTGTCCACGTGGGTTTCCACTGGGTACTCCAGTTCCCTCACACAGTCCAAAAACATGCCGTAGGCTAATTGGAGAGTCTAATTTGCCTGTAGGTATGAATGTGCGAGTGAATGGTCTGTGGGCCCTGCCATACATTTGTGACAACTGTCCAGGGTATATTCCTACCCCCCTACACCCCCCACCCACCTCACCAGGAATAAGTGGTTCTTGTGGATGGATGGATTGTATCATAGAAAAAAAACAAAAAAAAAACACCTTGAGCTGTACATCTGTCTCATTATTATAGCACTGACTGAACATTTTCCTTCAGCTTTTCATAGCTGCCATTATAACCCACTATTGCTCTGTTGCTATCACTCCTTTTTTATTAAAGATACAAGGTTTCTGTGTGACATGGACAACATTAGGAACTTAAAATTTCTGATAATGACTGAATACATTTGGAATGAACAAGTATGCATGTATGTGTGTGTGTGTGTGTGCGTGTGTGTGTGTGTTTGTGTGGAATGTGTGTAGCACTATCGACTTTACCAACTCCTGATATTGGAGTACTGGGCCTTAAGACACAACAACCCCATCCACTCTGTCCCATTTCTCCTCATAGGCTGGCTTGTGCCCTGCCCTCCTCTACCACTGATTTTCTATTTCTGCCTCCACTCTGAGCATGTTATCATTGGCCCCCTAGTGGTGGGATGGCTTCCAATCCAAGTCTGGTCTGCTCTATCACTGGCCACGTTCCACTGCCCCTGTGAAATCTCACCTCTTCAGGCTGTATATGGAGCAACACAGTCACTTGCCTTCTTCCACTACTTTCTGAAGACTCAGCTCTATAGTGCATACCATTTCAGGCTGTTACCCGTTTAATATTTTACATCTCAGGCATTTAACAGATGCTTCTATTCAGAGTGACTTACACAGCTTTAATTTTACATAGGCGCCACTTATCCGACTGGAAACTTACCAAAACAACACAGGTTAAGTACCTTGCTCAAGGATATCAGAGCAGTGCCACATGTGCGAATTGAACCTGCAACCTCCAGTGACCCCACTAGACTTCCTGCCACGTTTCATTGCCTCTTCACTCTACACCTGCAGTGGAAACACTCATCACCTTCCATTGCCTCAGTTTCCTAATAGTTAAATTAAAACTATCAATTTCCTGTTAGTGCTAAACAAACATATTAATGATCCAATAAGACAGAATTGATCTCTTTTATATTATGGTTATTATTTGACAGGGATAATGTGCAGTTATCAACATTTCTGCCCATTACATCTATGTTTGTGCCAGCGTTAGATAAAATGCTAGATTTCATCTGCATTCCCTGAGTATGTGAAAACAGGGAGAAAAAATGAAATGGGTAAAATCATGTTGCAGCAGCGCATTTCCACAACAAAGAATTGCATAGCAGTTGGAGACAAAATAGCAGAAAACAACAATAGCATAAAGCAACCCAGGTCATCACAAGAGAGTACATCACAGCAACATTTAACAATACCACATAATGTGACAGTGGTAGAACAATAACAGTATAGCAGCGAGGGAAACCACATATACTACCAGTGGCATAACAGCATAGGATTTCACATATAATAATAACAACTCAACATAATACAATAACAATAAAGTAGCAGCAAGGAACTCATAATAGCAGCAACATAATAGCACCGTCAAACTTAAATTTCTCAGAACCATGCTACAAATATCTTGTTAGTACGGAATTTTTTAACAAACATCCCATTAGTACTAAACTAAACCATTAATATCCTACTAGTATTAATCCCGAATATCAATATTCTATTAGTAGGAAGGTCAGTTCCATACTTCCTCTGGCCACATCACATCAGATAAGCAGGTTCCTAATGCAGCTTCCGTGGTAATGAATAATGAAAGAATAAAGTCAGTCATCAACAAAACTGGAGGTAAAGAGCCCCACAAGGCATGGTTCTCTTTTTCCCCTTCCCTTCTTTAATTGAAAAATCACACTGGTGGGATTTGATGGTTTATTCAACTACCCATGAATAAAGACAGAAAGGACACATTCTGATTAAAAACCAAATCTGCTTAATCCAGTGCCATATGTACCAACACTGGTTTGAGTGACAACTGATAATTACTCTCCATCTTCTTAAAAATAAATAAATAAACTAATGAATAAATCGATAAAATTGAGACTATGCATAATGCACATGATTATTTTCTTTCTCCCATTAGGTGGGTATAGAAAACAATAAGAGAAGTGGGCCTTAACAACAGCATTTTTTCTGAGTTGAAATCCCAAAACAGCTGACACAAGGATGTAACGAGCAAACAACTAATCTTAAAGCAAAACTGGGTACTGAGTAATGACATAATAAATGTCTTGGTTAAATGCTAATTATATCTGTGCCCTTGGCAACATTGTTCCCCAATGTGATTCTAAATGAGAATGAATACCGCTTCACCCGCCGCCCCTGCAGCTCCCACTCCCAAAATGAATTTGCTGTTCAGTGTCTGATGCATTGGAGAACATTACAGAAGTAATGCCCTTACCTGTTCACTGGAGGCGTCCTGACATGCAGGATTTGGGGTTCCCATTACTGACCCCTGGGGAACTCCTGTCCTGCTGAATATGTAACGGCAGTGCTGTACATACCTGGCTCTGGAGGGCCCCTGTCCTCAGAGCTTTAGCAATTACTAACAGCTAGCAGCACACCTGGAAAAGCCTCTGTTCAGTCTAATCGGTTTCTATTATAAATTAACTGTGTTTATAACTGACTTTACTACTAAGGTGTCAGGCTGGTAACTGTGAAAGGACAAAGTTCACGGTGTGGTGACAAGGCAAGGTGGTTCTGAATATACACATATTTGTTAATGATAATCTTTGCATATTTGGTGAAATAACTACCATTACGGACAACAGTGCACACTATCAAAGGCACAAAAACGGAATTTACAGGTTTAAAAAAAAAAAAAAGTATGGAGAAATGGTTCAAGCATGGTCAAATTGAACTTTCATTGTGACAGCTGTCCCAAAGCCTTCAACCATTATATTACCTTGACAAAATTGCAAAAGAATGTTTCTTTCTTTTTAAATAAAGTTGGATAAAATTCACTAGCTGAAAACCAATTAACTGACAGCTAATATACAGTACACGGGTACATGCTCGATCCCTGAGGCTCTGGTGGAGAGACACCTTGCGTTAATAACACCCCAAGAAAAAATAACAGAAAAGCAATTTTCAAGATATAAGGAAAAACGGAAAGCTAAGAGTGAATCGTGCCGTGCATGCATTTCACGCATGTCCCTCAAAGCTTGGCTGTCATCTCAAGTTATTGCATATAACCATTCAGTATTCCACACACACACACACACACACACACACAAGCAGGCAAAGAGGGGTCATATTTAAACACATGTACACATAATGAGTAGAACATTAAGCACATGGAATGGGTTTTTCTTTGTACAAATGTCTTCATATAACAAATGTGCCTACTTTAAATAAATTGTGTATGAAATGTGTATGCTTAATTCTGCTATGAATGCTGTGTACTTTGCAGGACTCACTCTGCAGAATAAAATGCCAGCAATGCTACTTTAAATGTTGAGCAATTTGTTTTCTTTTCTTTTTTTATGTTCTTTATGCTTCCTTGTGAAAACGTTCAGCATTGCAATACTGCTCCCAGGACAAACAACAGTAAAAAATAAAAAAATAAATAACTTTTTAGAGTGCTTTTTCATTTTCTTTTGAATTTTAATTAGCATTCAGTACCTGGATCAATTGCACACCTAGATCAATAAATCAGGGGTAACAAAACTGCCAGACACATAAAAGTTGAATTTTACAATTTTACTTAATCTTTTAGTTGGAGTTAGCACTATATATATATATATATATAGAGAGAGAGAGAGAGAGAGAATATGTACACAGAAAATTTAGAACAGGTATTGCAAAGCAAATGTGTATATATAACACTATACATCCGTGGGTGATGCGTACATTCTGTGCTGCTCTGCAAAACTTCTGGCTGTAGTCCCAGCCTGGAGAGACCGGATTTGATTTAATAACATGGGTCATGGCATTACACTGGAAGCCATTACTTTAGCAGGACAAGCCATTCAACAGCCATCTCATAAGGACTATTTTTATTTTTAAGGAGAATGGACAGTCATGTATTTTTTTTCTCCCCACTTTATTCAGACAGTGGGAATTCAGAAATGGTTACAGATAGAGATAAATACAGTACAGAATGTGCCATGATGGGGGATCGAACCCTTGGAGGCACATCCTTTTCAAACAATGTCTATCCATTTACACTCGGTAAATAAAGAAATAAAAATATGAAAATGGAATGGTACACCATGCAGATATATACAACATAATACACTATGTGGCGTAAATGTGCTAGGCAGTGTTTAAAACAAATCCGGAGGTAGGTGGACTGGCTTAATTTTCTGGCAAAGATTATTTCCTTATTGTTTCTTTATATAGATGAATGGGGTGCTTCACTAAACTAGGACGGAGTGTAGCACAGTGGGTAAGGAACTGGGCTTGTAACCGAAAGGTCGCAGGTTCGATTCCCGGGTAAGGACACTGCCGTTGTACCCTTGAGCAAGGTACTTAACCTGCATTGCTTCAGTATATATCCAGCTGTATAAATGGATACAATGTAAAATGCTATGTAAAAAGTTGTGTAAGTCGCTCTGGATAAGAGCGTCTGCTAAATGCCTCTAATGTAATGTAATGTAAAATAAACAAAGAAATAATGAATCAAAAAATAAAATGTAGTCAAGAAAGAGAGGGCATTGCAGACCTGCCAACCTGCATGCGTTTTGTGTACCAACCACGCAATTCTTGGTCAAAATACGCAGGTACGAAATACCAGCTGAAACTACACAAAAAAAAAATATATATATATATATATTATTGCAATTTAATTACAGAAAACAATCAAATAATACAAAGCAATACCGTACATGTATTCGGTATTTAAACTACATCCCTCGGATTGAATCAGATGCTACGACCTTGTGCTTGTGGTTCTGTAACCCCTCCCCGACCCACTCAACATCCACTGATACGCAGCGGTACTTTATTATCCACCGAGGCGTAACGCTGCATTGCTGAGGCAAAATGGGAAGTGGGGAGTAATAATCAAGCACAAAAATGTGACCGTAATGTTAACATATAAAACGTTAAAACATGATAAAACAAGGTAATACGAGATGATGCATTTCAAGGGGTATATCCTAATGAGATAAATTTGTGTATATAGTTAGCGGTAGTAGTAGCTCGCATACGATTTAGCCTCGTTAGGAGACGTGCAAATAACTGATGGAGTAATTTAGCTGCAGTAACTCAAACGCTATGGAGACTCTGTGTTCAAACTTTGAATCGCGCACGCCCTGTTGGAGTGACCATTGGAAAGGTGTTGGACTATAGACTGCTAACGTAGCAAATAATTCCCATTATTGCAGCCAGTCACCCGACCAGCCTTGCAGTTAGAAAATAATCATGACGTCAGATGACGAGGATACTAAGGAGAGAGAGAGAGAGAGCAGCAGACCTACTAAAAAGAAACAAGTCCATGCCCACCAGAAGTTCCTCGCAAAATATCAGGAGCAATGGCCGTGCCTCCGCCCCTCAAAACGTCCGTTTTGCACATTGTGCAATTATGATTTTGACATTACCCACCAAGGAGCTTCAGGTAATAATTTAGCTAAACTTCTAGTTACAAAGGCCTACATTCCTAGATAATTTTTCAATTGAATACTTTTTTTTTTCATTAGGCCTATATGATGTGTGCCTATATAAGCTGATTCAATTATTTAATTATTAAATAAAAATGGAAATTATGAACAGAAACTTGGTTTTATTCATAATTGACAGTGTTTTGCATCGCAACATAAGTTGTTTTGTTTTTTACATTTAACATACGTTTCTGTAAATACTTGAAAATGAAAACATATGTTACAATATACAAAATAAATTATTTCCATGTTTATTAAATAATTGAATGCAATTCACTTAACTGATGGTTATCAATTTGTATAAGCACACATCATATAATGAAATATTAATCATGAACAAATTGTTTTAAGCAGGCATACTCAAACTTTTGACTTGCAAGTGTATCATAATATAGCCCAGTGCAGTGCAAGTGATATTTTAGAATCAGGTCAAATTATACAGTTTTGCCTGATCACTTCAACAGTCAAAACTAGAATTATGAAGAAAGGCTTGTGTGTGTGTGTGTGCGTGCAAAGCGAAGTGGTGCGAAAGCATATGAACTAAGCGTTACACTGACTATTGTGGTACTCAAAATATTTTCCTAAAGTTGGCAGGTCTGGCATTGAATGGCCAAGGCCAAGGCAACTGTTTCTCTTTCCATTTTGTCTTTCTTTTTTTTTCTGAAAGAATGCATGACCATTACTGTCCAAGCATGGACAAATCTTATTTATCAAACTCAAAAGGATTTCATTCTCGTAATTGTACAGAGCAGGAACACTGCTCTCTGGGAGAATGGGAACGGAATACCCATGCCATTCCAAACTCATTCAGGTGAATGCAAGCATGAAAACCTTTTGTATTCATGATACATGGAGAACTACCAACATTACACGATGCATTCACATGACTATGCCCTGAACAAGGAGATAATGTATCTTTATGATGCACCGCCCTTCTGCCAACAAGACAGGAAGACAGTTTTTTCAGCCTGTGAGTTCCAATCAAACCTGCTCTTTTTACACTATTATCATACATGTGGTAAAACCTAAGAACATAAGACAAACTTAGGTAATGAGGAGCAAAGTCAATTCTCCTGCAAACTACTTTCCAGCACTAGAAGGTACAAAGTGGAAATAATGACCATATAGATTGGTGTGTGAGCACAATATGTTATGGAGGAGCATTTCCTATGAAATTAAAACAGCACATTTGTGGATTTTACTTGAAGGCAAATGAGTAGGAATCTGCAGATAATGTGATTTTCCATATTATAACACAACAACCAACCTTAACCCAAACGCTGTAAGTAATAACGGGTTACACAGCAATACACACTAGAACTTCAGCCCTACAGTGCTTGCCCCCAGCTACACAATACACATTCCTCCGCAGCACAACTAGGCTGGCACTCAAAGAGCATACTGTGGCTCTGTAGCCTTTTAACAGCTGTCAAATCAGACCTAAAAGAGCACTAATTCCACCTATACCCAAAGGAAATAGTTTCACCAAGTTTCTTACACACCCACCCCCTTTTTTATTTTTTTAGATGCCCTGTTCACAGGCAGTCAGGAAGATTATGTAACCTCCGCTCCATGAACTGTTGGCGGAGGTAATTGCTAGCAGGTTTGTGTCTGATGATTTCCTCCCCTCCCTGTTGATTTCAGCCAGCAACAATTAACGAGATATGGACTCCTTAATTATATGTAACCTTTTAGTCCTTGGAGATATCTAATAAGGATCTTGTGACAAATTCTCTCTGATTAAAAGATAATCTGAAAATTGCTCAGCTAAATGTAGCAATGACCTTGAATGTACAAGGGTAAATTCTTTTTAATCAAGAGCCTCACATTGTGTCACTGGGGGCCGATTTGCAAAGACGCAGGAGACTGCACAGGACAAACAAAGGAGGATTCCCCTTACAGATCACATGAGTGATCTCAATAGGGCTAGTATAGACAGCCTATATTTTACCCTTTGTTACTATAGGGGGTTGTTGGTTTTGGGGGGGGGGGCACCATCCACCATCCACCCACCACACCCCCAACACACACCACATCTCCACATTTCTTTTCATTTTTGTAACATTTTGCAAGGTTAAACTTAAATGTCAGCCAAAATTAGACGCACATCACACGACCACGCAAATTGAACCATTTGACCATCCAGCGTAAATCAGAGGCGAATGAATAATTATAACACTGGGGAGCTGCAGTGGCCATGGCGAAGCAGCAGGGACAAAGTGCAGTGTGTGTCAAGAAAGAGTGGCCTTCAACACAAGCTTGTACAACAGGAGCAAACTCTTCGTAAGAGTAAATCAATGCAGGCTTTGGGCTTACTTCATCTTGTTTCCACTGATTTACACTGTTGCACTTTTCCATCGCATCAACACTCAACCGTTTATTTTTTCCTCCACGAACATGAATTAACACCAATAAAGGAGTAAAGGTCAATGCCACCACTTAATCTCTGGGTAAGTAGTTTTCAGATTCGAACATTACTGCACCACCAGGCTATTTCTGTTTGAGAAGCTAAGTGCACACATTTCCCTAAAACAGGGGTCAGAACACTTTATGGGTCAGAACCCAGATTGTGGCGTGAAAGGTGATGTGTTGTTGCTTTGAAATAAATAAATAACACAATACCATTCAGTGAAATTCAGGTAAATCAAGATAAACACGAATTTGTCTTGATATGGAATTGTAGTGTACATAGTCTGGTGCAAATTGATGACCATATTCTAATCTCTTTATGTATGAGACAGACATTCAAATCAAATGTTGCAGTCTGCATTTCTTCCTCCATAATTTGAAGTGATCGGTATTACTCAGTTCCAGAATCACAAATCCATCCTTAATTCATCTCAAATAAGAAAGAGCATAATATAATCTTGGTTTGGATGAAATATACATATTTATGCTATACATTCTGCAACAAAGTCCCCAAATTACACCATTATATACACCGCAATGTCATGTTGTAATTACAAAAGAAAATTAATAACTGTTCATTAAAAGCTTCATAGAAGTTAGAAACAAACAAAATTCACTATAGTACACAGGAGATACACTTTGAATGTGCCCAATCAGTTGCCTTCTAATTGTATTAGTACATTCCAGTCACGTTCACAAGATGCCTGAACAGGGCATATCTTGATCCTATTTTTCAGGATTACAAAATGGCTTCTACAGGTACCTTATTGCAAGATCCTCCGTTTTACATAATCAGTTTACTGCGTATGTGCAGCCTGACAAACACATGTAGATTTTAAGCTTTAAAATCATATACTCTAGGTATGGTATGTATGGTAAGGGATGGGAAAGCAGGAGAACATGCCTAAAATTCTGGAATAAAGAAACAAGAAGTGGGTGTGGGAAGGCCATGGTCTAGCATATTCTGGGTGTGTGGCAGTCCTAAGGACAGGAGGTCGAATGGGGGACAGGTTAGCAGGTCCGTTTTTCTGAATATGTAGCTTAAGCCACACATTTTCTTCCTCAGTGATGTTTGATTTTGACCTAGATTGCAGAAAGTGTACGCTTCAGCTCAATGCATTTGTCAGATTCAGTTTATTCACACTCGCTCAAAGCTGATCCTAGCAAATGGACTTGCAGCTTTTGGTTGAGACATATATTATATGTTTATCTATCTGGGTGTTCGTCAGAAAACCAGATGTAATTATGAATGAAGCCAAGTACACGGTCAATATTCAACATAAAAATCTGATTTTACCAAGAGCATAAAACCCCATGTAAAAAGCACGCAATATGTCATTTTCATAAATATTCCGTTTTAAAGTCACACTTAGAAGGCTTGTTGTGAGGGAATAAAACAAGAACAACACGTCGCATGTACATTATTATCTGTCAAGCCATGACCTGCTCTTCAAGCAGAACAGAACTCATTTGGAGAGAAAAGGTTGAGTGCAATGGCTATGTTATCTAAATGGATATGATGAAATAAAACAGCATTTCTAATGGAATATGTGGCAGGACGAAAGTGTACACACAGGTAATACACACCGATTGCTGCCAGTTCAATTTTTCTGTGATGCGCCTGTGGTTAAAGCCTATGTTTTTTTTTTTTTTTTTTTTTTTTTTAAATCCTCTTGCAAGACGACCACCATGCCCAGTAACAACCCTGTGAGGAAAACAACAGGTTAATTCCTGTACAAAGTTTGGGGGGGAATGTAAGAGTACGTAATTGGAATGAACACTCGGTTACTCATCTAGTTATAATTTGGAGCATAGCTGGTAACAAGGACAACACTGATGGTTATGTGCACCTCTTCCTTCACATCTTTTAGATATGTTGCCACAGCATAGTGCCCTGGTGGTTTCCATGTTACGCTCTGGCCTCCACATTTATAATTGTTAGTATCCTAATTTTATAGAGCTTAACCTTCTCTTTAATTTTTTCCCTGGGGTGTCTGCCCTTCCCATACCCTGGGTTCATAGACCGCTTCGGCACCGTCCCTCCCCTGGTTCTCCTCTGAATTATGCTTTCATTTGGACTTCCTACCTTAGAGCTAGTTTAATACTTCAGATTGTAACCTGTCTACAACCTATTTGATTATTGGCTGAAATAGATGCCTCATGACATTTCTGTTACCATCCATTCTACCCTTACTATCCATTGTTCCCCCCCAGGATTTTTTCCTCATTTTCTTGCTCTTTTGGGGTTCAGGCCTGGTTTTTTTCCCCAATTTTCCTTATTTTTCTTTGTAAAGTATCTTTGTGACAGCTCTCTGTAAAAAGTGCTGTTCAAATTAAATTTAATTGATTGTTGTTTTCCACCTGTGTATGGAGGATAGGTTTAAAGGGCAGTGACTCTTCATGTTTGTCCTAATTGTGTACTGACTGATTAATTGATTTTTGAGGTTCAGTCAGGCATGTCTATGTTTTTCCTCTTTGTACCACAAATACTTCTATATGCAATTCTATTTCCATGGAAACAATGCGATTTTAACCCTGTAGTGATCTCACATTTCATTCTTTTTCACTGAATATTTTCATTGTTATAAACATTCCCCTTTGGCTAAGTAACTTACATTACAAATAAAGCACATTTTCCCTCATTATATCCAATTAAATATTGCATTTATTCAACTCTCTTTTGTCAGTCTAAATGTTGCACAATAATTATGTACAACAATAATTATTTTAGAATAATGACATGATGTAGCCATATAAACCTATGAGCTTTGTGCATTTCTTGTTGCATTTTCTCAGGGCATTTTATCAGAATGACAGGGCAATGACCTCCTATTTGTTCCACTGTTTCAGCTTCCCAGCAGCAGACAATGCAACATAGGCGAGATGGCATGAAGGTACATTTGTGTTATCTGGCCTTCTCTGACTCTATTCTCTACCATTAGATTGCCAGCCCTTTGATGCTTCTGCACATGCAGTCTCTGTGTGAATTCAAAATGCCATTTCATAATCAATTCAGTAAGAAACCAGATTAAGCTTTATCGCAAAACCATGGAGTTTCATGAAGATAAAATGCAATAGTCCCAGACAAGCACAGGCAATAGTACGAAGACAGAACCGAGAAGAGATGGTATCGTCCAATTGAACTTATGACTATGGCCTTAAGATTTGACTACACGTAATTAAGGGTCATCATAATATAATGCCAAGATATGCAGTGGTGCCAAAGGAATGGCACTGTACAAAGAATGTATTTACCAGATATATTGCAACTAATGTCAGAGATGATCCTGAAATAAAGGGCTTGTCTACTGAAGGTGATCATAAATTAACGCACAAAAACATAGACAAGCTATGAATTGATGCTTTGTGTATTCTGTTAATAAATTCACTTAGAATTAGCTACAGTTGTTTTGTGAGTCTTGCCCTAGTTTTTCTAAGCTATATGAGCATCTCAGTCCAGCGCCTTGGGGCAAAGGTCACCAGCTGCACATAAATAGACAGTGTAGTGAGTGGAGTTAGACTCTGGGGTCTATGAGCCATGTGTTTACTTCACTATGTTCCAGAGCCTGAGCAGTTATTTACCTTCAGAGGAAGGTAAGTGGAACAAGAACTAAACTCACTGAATGCTACTTGGGATTATGTCATTATGTTCCTCTATCAGGGGAGTAGATTGATTTCAACACTGACATGGACAAATGTGGCCACTGTAATATATGATATCCCTAAACCTTGTCCTCATTTCCCCCAGCATACGCATGCACACACCTCTAACATCTGGTAATGTGCTCCAAGATTCTGAGTAGCTGCCAACCAAGCTCACAAATCTCAAAATAAATAAAGTAAAATTTTATATATATATATATATATATATCACACACACACACACAAATACTACTATAAACCAGTGTAACAACAATGTCTAGTTAATTGGATTTTAAGGTTTATTGACTCACTCTTGTTGCTGACTGTAAACACCTTCTCCTGCCTTCATCAATTAGAGACGCTGGAGGCACTGCTACAACAATCACTTTTTGCCTCCGAGAACAAGTCTGAGGCAACCCAGTTCCAGGTCTATAAAGTAAATTATTATTATTATTATTATTTTTTTTTTTTTTTTTTGGAAGACAGAGTTAACCCTTTGTGGTGCAGATGGCAATGACAAATGAGGAAAGAGAGTAATCAGACCCTTAAGCCCTAGGTCAGGGATACTCAAATCGGGCCCTTGAGGCCAGTAGTACTTTTGGTTTTCACTCACCCTCCCTAATCAGGACTGATTTAAATCTAGAACACCAGGTGAGTTTAATGTCTGGCCAATCAGTAGCCAAAATAATATTGCATCAATTTAACCAAGGAGTTCTGGTCTTGTTATCTAAGCAAAGACAGATGAAATGTATATACTCTCATGACCCGGCTCAAACTGTGTGCATTAGTATGATCAGCTGTGTAAGTGTGTATGAGTGTTTAACCAAAAGTCCATTTGGAAAGTTTATACACCCTTACAGTTGTAAGAGATTGCACCTAATTTTTGTGCATACAGTATGTGTTGAATTAATAGTATTTAGAAAGCATTTAAAGCACTTATTTTTACAGAAGATGTAGCCTATGTATTCTATATTGCAGTCACAGACTGTCTGTTTTGTAAAGCTACATCACTTTTATGACTCAGGAATTTTTTTTGTAACTTTGTGCCCATGGTTCTTTATGTTCAGAAAATAAAAAAAAAGATGAGAACTAAAGTATTTCAAGCTATTTATGTGATGTGCAGTATGCTTATTATCATAGGAAGGGATTACATATGACTCTTTCTTCATTAGGTAGTAGTTTTTAAAATTTTTGTATCGCTTGTAGGACAACCTGGAAATAAGATATCCAGACTCTGATGATGTTGATAGGTCACAGAAATCAGAAGTCATGGCATGCAAATGATATGCAACCAAATACAAAACATGACTATTTTGTTATGACCTTTATGACTACATAACATGACCATTATGTCTACTTTATATGTGAATTTCCCTGTTTCTACCTTCCCCAAACACTTCACTGCAGCAAAAGTAAACGAGCAAATGGTGGCACAGGAGGTCTCAGGAGTGCATTTGTTTAATTCTTGCTAATTTTCTTACCAATGATTTGTTGTTAAGACCATTAAAAACTACATTTTTTTGCCATTTTGGGCTTAGCCAATTTTTTTTTTTTTTTGCCCAGGTGTCTACATTTTCAGTGTCTGTTATTTGTATATTCACTGCAGATACTCATGTTAACCACTAGTTGAAGACATTGTTTCACAGCTTAAAAAGGTGTTAAACAAAATGTGGTGATGATTTATGGTGTTTGTGTTAATATAAGAGCAGTTAAAACAGACTGGCCAAATTTGGCCGTGAACACTGACATTAAGCAATGAACACTGGAGAAAGGTTAAGTTTATATTGAATGGGTCTGTGGATTGTGGTGTGTGCATTAGTAGGCATGCAATACTTTACATAGAGCCAAAGCTATAATAAAGAGTAAAGTGTACGACTTCTGTTTTATATTGTATTTGTTGTATTCTTAAAAAAATAAATAAAATAAAATAAATAAATACTGTTGAAAAGTGTTTCACTAAAAGCAGTGATCCACCTGGGAATCAAACTGTCAACTCCTAGTTCAGTTCCCTATCTGTTACGTTTGTTTAAAGTAGCTGCATTTTTTATACAGGCTGTCCATAACAGAATTATGCAGTGAGAGTTACAGCCTTTGTCTGAGAATAATTGAAAGACACAAGCCAAGGCATATTTATTCATTTTAATATGACACAGGCATAGTATATGACATCACATTTTAGGGAGTTTATCAATTAAATGTTAGTGTCTGGGTAGAGAAGCTGACAGCATGATAACTGAACTAAACATTTTACGAATGTGAAAAAATGCACTACCACTTGCAAAGCTTAGTTTGAATGTACATTCCTGTACTTTTTTCCTCACAAAAGTAAAGCCACTCCCACTGATGGTATTCATATTTTTAACAGTTGACGCTTGATTATAATAATTATGTTAATCATGTTCATTATAATTATAATAATACCTCCTGCTACAAGAAATGGTTACGGGAGCCAAGCAAAAGGCAAAAAATTAACAAAAATACAAAATTAAATAATAATAATAATAATAATGAATCCCAGAACCTTTGATTCAAAACCATTGTCCAAAACATCTTCTACAAACACTGCATCCAGAGTTAATGTGTGAACAGTGATTCCCCGGCATTAATACAAATAATAATCACTTCTGGCTGTATGCCACTGAGCGGTTCTTTAATATGGTGGGGCTCTCATTGTTTCCGGTGGCCCCCTTACTGCAGCACACATTAGCTTTATTGATCAGTCATCAAAGAGTGAGAACACAAGTTGCAAATGTGGCTATGGTTCTGTGAACTGAGGTTGACTGCTAGGGCTGGAGTCTCAGAGTGTCACCCACATCAACTAGAACCAAGATGAATTCAACTCACAAGTTAATAATACTACAGCCAAACCTTTCCCTCAACTACAGCTTGAACACATTAAATATGTATGCAGCCGAAGCATACCATTGTTCGACCTGACTAAGCTGATTGGCTTGGGGCCAAGCACTGAGCAAGCAACTCTCTCGACTGTTTTAATTGCGTATTTGAACAGATATCCTTTTTGTTGTCCTCTCCTCTCCTGTGTCACACGTACACACATGCATACATAAATAGCCAAATGGGGACCTAAAACACATCTACATAGTAAAGTGGGGATTTTACCAGCTTGAAGGCACTATGTCTGCTTCTGGGCTAAGTGCTCTCCACAAAAGCTTTCTCTCAAGGTTCCTTTCAAGAAGGGATACTACTCATTAAATTACAACATTTAAAGTTTTTCCAAGGATAATCTTTAGAAAATAAATTTTCAAGGTTTACTTTATACTACGTTTACGTAAATCATTGTGAAGTTTCACAAAAATCAGAGTTCCAATTTTAAATAAAGACATTTGCAGTAATTATATATTTAAAGCTTTAAAATATATGCCCAAAATGTACAACTAAGACTTAATGAGTGACAAACAGATTGTTTTAAAATATTAAACATCAACAAGGGCTAAAGAGAGCTTCTGCTTTTCTGAATTCTACCAGGGGTATGCATCAATCATTTATAACTTGTACAAAAAATATTTATCACTAGAAGGCTTCTGTTCACTTTTGTTCAACTTTTTAAAAGGTTTTGTTCCATATCCTTAGATATTTTAATGATGTTCAAATACTGGATTGTTAATGGCATTCATGTGTGTACCTGTGTCATTTTGTGTCGACTAGGAGACTCATGTCATTCTGTATCCAAGTGTGGAATATTAAAGTTAATAACAGTCTGGTATCCTGATTAGGGTGTGCTACAGACTCATGGAGATGTAAATTATAAGAGCAACCCCATAATTACAGCTATTGTGTACTGGATACCTGCAATGTACTTATTTTGCTTGCAGTATATGAGCACACGCTGGTGTACTACTGAAATAGCTACTAAGCTGAGCAATTTGACAGAATGTCATACATTCTCTCTCTCTCTCTCTCTGTCTCGTAAGCATGCACACACACACTCTTACTGTGAACATAAAAATCAGCATGAAAAACCGAAAACAGACTTGTGAAAGTAACCCTGACTGAGTTATGCCTCCCTCAGGGCAAACTGAGCAAACATACAGGCCTTGCAATAATACAGTTGCTGTGGCTGGAAAACGGCTTAATAAACACAAGAATACACACACACTTCTGGACTGCATTTCAGATATAACCCTTCAGAAAAGATATTTTATCAACTGTTTATAAACATGCTCATAGCCATCCTGTTACCTTGAGAACAAGGAGGATGCACTTCTTGTAAGCTACAGGGAAAGAGCAATGCTGTGATGTACAGAGTTTTGATCATAGCCATTTGTTCCGTGCACATACCACACTGGTCAGGGTAACTAACATGGCAATATGTCCACTGTTGCTGTGTTAGACATTTTGCACTGTTGCATGCACTTGTGTATACTTGCTTTGTCTGGAAGTAGAATTTGACATTTCCTCAGAAGAGGACATATTTATCTGTGGCATTAAAGTCACTTTGTTCTCTTCTGGCATATGAGGTGTTGTATGCTACAGTCTGACTTCTGGGTAGTCTACTCTGGATTCAAAAAAGAGCTTTTCTGCATGAATTTGTTTCATGCAGGACCAATAATACCATTGCCTTTGGCCCTTTCCTGATTCAATGCCACTGCAGGAAACATAGAGCACATATTGATGTTGTGTATCCTCTTCTGAATGAATAATGTGCATTTTATGATATATTTCAGTAGAGAGAAATATTTTATAAGCTATAAACAGCACACAGACACCCAGAGGTCTTGATGGCTGAACTTAAAATAATAATAATAATAATAATAATAATAATAATAATAATAATAATAATAATAATAATTAAATAAATAAATAAAAGTTAGGGATACAATTTCCAGTTTTACTCAATGATAAGTTATGTATCTATGATTTGCTGGTGATATGATTTGTGAAGAAATTGATCTCCATTGCAAATGAATTAAGGGTTCAATGAGTTAAAATTGACTAAATTGCTTATAGATCCGTGATATGCAAGCTCAGAATTAAGATTGTTTATTAAACAAGATGGAGGGATTATATCCAAAGGCTGGCCTGGGATCGCCTGGGGATCCACGGGGAAGAGTTAGGGGAAGTCGCTGGGGAGAGGGATGTCTGGGCTGCTCTGCTTGCCCCTCTGCCACCACGACCCTGACCTGGACTAAGCGGGTTAGAGAATGGATGGGTGGATGGATTAAACAAGATATGGCAATTATAATAATACATATAAAGTCACTCTCACTTATTAATATAGGATCACACTTATTAATAACTATAAAGGGAAGACAGGACAACACTACCAGCAAGAGCTAGACTTTTCCAGAGCATTATCCACTTTTAGTGTCAGTGTGTTAAGAGCAAAAGAAAATGTGGTAGACCACAAAACAAGAAAAATGCATGCTCTCCTCTCAACAGACTCAAACAACTCAAATTTTAAATAACTGGAACTAACATTGTCCTCAACAGTCATACATCATAAATACTATGCCCAGCAGGAAATAGTATCTTGACTTGTTTCACATACAAAATACATTAGATTAAAATTGATAAAAAATTAAATGTAGATTTAGTTTGTGAAGGAACAGTGAATTTCATAGATTTTCATTTGAATAATGTATTGCAATAGTTTAAAGAAAAAGCTTTACAATTAATGATAATTGCTGTAATTTAATGGCAACAATATTCTGTTATGTCACCTACCAGCAACTGTTCTATCAGATATCCAGGTCTATGCAAAGTCATATAGCCAGAAAGGGTTTTCTTCAAATTCAGAAAAATGTACTGCTTCCTGTTTTTGATACAAAATCACAGCTGTTTTCACATGAATTCCACCCTGACATGAATTATACATGAATAAATCTTGCATATGAGGAATACTTCTTGAAGCTCATTTAATGCTATCTCCCATCATATTTGCATGCATTACATTTTATCAAAGAAAATAATTTACACTCTGGTACTGTTCATCTGGTGCTTAGCTGTCAGGTTTGTGACTCTTGATTTTCTCAAATGTGTGAAAATGCAGTTCTTCCTCAGAAATGTAGCATTGTAGCACGGACACATCTTTCATTAAATTTCACTTCACTCTGTGGGGTGACACTGATTGATGTACAATTAATTGTAAAATGTTTCCATTCATTTTCCAGTGACATGGGCTCTTCATTTGCATACTGACAGTGGCTTCATTTTATATTGGATGAAAACATGATCTGGTCAGGCTCGGAAGTAGCTCAGTCAGTATAAACTTGTCTGCACATAACATAGGTTGAACCCTGTATCACATATTTGAGTGCAGGGCTTGACACCTTTTTTGGCTTACCAGCCACTGTGGCTAGTAGTTTTCCAAAGTCAGTAGCCACTCAGAATTTTCACTGGCCAAAATTCTTCAAATATTGTTGAATTGCACTCAGTGAATAGATCATTGTAACTGCTTAATTACTGTTACCATCTGTATGGAATCATTCCTGTTGCTAAAAATGCAATGTTCCATATCTCTGACAATCTCACCTCTTCGCTTGACATTTTGCTTGTAGCGCTCAAGGGTGTGTCCTGAACAGAGGTGTGGATGGTGTTGAGGAGACACATTTGATTGAAACACTAAGTCTAGAAGGGCTGCAAAATCCTACATAGTATACCTTTAAAATTCTAAATCACAACACTGATCTGCATGGCAACCGGTGACTAGTGTTAATGACAATATTATTTGACTCCTTCCGAGGGCTGATGAGTCTCAAAGAAGGCAATATACAGTTGGACAGAACAAAGGGAGACTTTTTCCGAGAATATTGACATTGAAAATAAGTTCCAAAGGGAATTGGAACTGTCTAACATTTCCCCTGCCGTTTCAAAAGGAAATTGTGGCAATACAATATGAAATGTAATTGGGGGGAACTGTCAGGTCACTGAAGCTTTTTGCCTGCACCTTGAATAAGTCAAAATTTTCATATTCGAGACTAATCACCTATCATGTCTTGGCAGCACTTTCTAACAGAAATGCAGCTTGGCAGTGGACTGGAGGTGGCTTCATTTTAGACAAAATGTACTTGAACTACATGTATTGCATTCACACTGAGGACAGCTTGTGCCATGGAGCAGGGAGAAAGCTCTAGATAGTATATAAGGACATATGGCCCCTTCCTCACACAAGTGTAACCCCCCTTTCTGAGCAGCATTTAGTAACCACATGACAGGTCAGTGGTACATTATTCAAGATTATGAAGGTGTCAACAGTCAGATTGGGACCAAGAGGCAATGAAAGTGAGAGAGAAAAAAAGAAAACAATAAAACTGTGCTACAATGTACAATGTAGTCTACAGCAAGGTATCCATCCTATGTGTACAAAACCAGTAAAATATCTTTTTTTGTGAATAAACGTCATGTTTGAACAAAACACTAGCGTTTCTATATTATTTTCGTAGGCTGGTGTGGATGTGCTTGACCAGATGGCATGACTCTACTTGGTAAAAGGAGGAACCCGGTGGTGGCCTGTTGCCATATTGTGCAACCTGCTTGATCTGGCTGTCATCAACGTTCACATTTGGTATGAGCACTGCCTCGACGAGAGAGAAAGCAGGAGGGAATTCATCATGGATCTGGGATGGGAGCTGCGTGAGAGCTGCACGAAGGCCAAGGCTGCTGCAGCATCCGCCAGGGCAGCTGCCTGCATCGCAGCATCCCTGCACATCCCACTCACTCAGCAAGGTGATGCAGTGCCAGCTGGACAAATGTATGCGCAGCCAAATGAAGGAGAACTGCGTGAGGTACAGTCAGGAGTTGCTCACATGAACCTGAATGACACACAGCATCTTTTCCCCCTTACCCTATTTCAAGTTTGTATCCCCAAATCCAACCATCTTTGGGAGCTTTTTTTTTATTTTTATTTTTTTTTATTTGAATAGGTACACTTTCCACACACTTCCTCATACTGTTTAAAGTGTACAACAAATGCTGATAACATTTTAAGAAGCAGTCAATTGCCAATTGTTTATTGTTCATCTATAGCATTTTAGGCTACCTGTGGTCCCTTATTGCTTCATGGACTATAGGGATGTGGGGAAAAAAGGATGCAGATGCTGTTTAGTGAGGTCATTGGAGGAGCCCATCCCTATAAAAAAGAATGACGCTCCTAGTGATAAGAGTGCTAGGGCACAGATAAATGAAAACATGAGCTGGTCATCTAAAGGAACATTTTTAACAGCCAAAAACAGCATTACATTGACCTGATTAAAGTCATGCTTTACCCATGTGGATATTGCCTGTGATAAGTGTGTGATCAGTAATGTGGCAGTTGGTAGCTCAGTTTTCATCCAACTAACGTCTAATTTCAAGAGAATAATTACATTTAACTAAAACATAAGCAAATTATGTCCAATTCAGTCTGGTCTGTTGTAGCGAATAAGACCCTGAACATATGTAGCCTTGTCAAGACTATTAAAACACTTTAACTTCAGCACCCACTAGAAATATGGATAGTTTATCAAGAAGTTAATATTGGACAGGTTCTTATTGCTCTTTTAGTTTCGCTAATGGGCAACTTTCATGTTGTCAAAAACTGAAGGCAAAATGCACTTTGCCACTTAACAGTGCAGGGAATGGACATACACCACTGCATACCTTGTACAAGGGAGTGACGCTGCACAAGAGAGGTCTTTGGCTACAACATTTAAGAATTTCTAAAGCTACGTTTGAAATGTTTTGTAGTATCATTGGATCTTTCATCTGTCAAATCACCCCAAGCCATTGTGAAAGCAAAATATTTATATGTATATGTTTTTATAACAAGTCTGTTGTCAAGTCTGATACCTACACCCTTTCATCTGATTTTTATTATTTATATGTATGTTTAAAAATAAGCTGAAGCTAACTGCCAACTGTCACCTCGGGTAGGCCTACATCTCACAATTGGCATGCATCATAGCTTACGCTAATGCTGTGCACTAAATTGCTCATTGATTTAAGTTGTAAACACAGTCTGGACCAAATTAGTCACCTGGGACAAAGAATTCATGGAAAGTCCGCCGTGTCACCCAAGCTTAGGAAGGTTGTGCAGGGAATGCAATGTCTGAATAGACAGCATCCACTAAGCATGGCATTGCTTTGCATGACATTTAATGACAGGGGTAAGTATGGTGTTTAGAGTACGATGAGGAAGTACAATTAGACAGGCTACAGTGTTATATATTATCAAGTTTAAGTCATATATTTTATTGAATAAAGGTGACAAAACAAATGATGCCTTTTATATTATGGCCAATCCTGTGCCCAAACATCCAGCTGACTTGTAATGAATAAAATAAATGCTTTATAATGAATGCTTCAAGGTTTTAGGGATTCTTCATGTTAAGTGGGACTGAAGAATCCACTCCACTGGGAAATTACTGGAATTAGAATCGGCCTGTTTGACAAGAGCGAATAGTTAGGTTGATATAAAAGTAATGATTGCATCACTTATTGCATGTGGGGCATGTTGAGAGATGTCAAACTGGTGCCATGAAAAAAGTCAAGGCATCAATATCTAATTATGAAACAATTAGGGTAATTAATGTAATTACGTTAACATGCAGCAGACACTTAAGTTCCAGGACTTTAAATCACCAGAGTTTGACTGGGATCATTGGAAATATCTAATAACATATTGTGCAGCTTAATCACAATTAAAGACCACAAAACAGAATAAAGAAATACAAAAGAAAGTCAAAGCCTGTCATATTTGATCATTTAATGCACTTTATAAGGAGAAGTGTTGAAGAAACCGTCAGAGTCAGATATAACAGAACAATCATTCTGGCTCTTTCTTTTCACTTTTGTACATTTATTGTACCAATCACAGCTAAAATACTGACAGTACAGTCCAGATGGTGTGTGTGTGTGTGTGTGTGTGTGTGTGTGTGTGTGTGTGTGTTTCAGTACAACACTTATTTCTCAGAACGCCAAAATACATGGCGACATTATGACATATTGTATGTTATTTTATGAAATGGTAAAATAAGTCCCTGTAGCATGATGTAGGGACATAATTGAGGCTTTGCTAATGTTTAGATCATCAGGCAGGGACAGGATGGGACAGAGGGACAGGCCAGAGCTACAGTTTCACCAACTCACTTTGAATTTCTAGGAGAAAACCGTAGCAGTTAGGACAAGCACTGGAGTCTCCTGTGGCACTCTGCTTGAAGGGCAGCCACCTTTTTGTAAGGATGCCAGCAAGGTCCTGATTGCCTACTGCTGTTGTAGGTAATGGCCAATGGCTGGCTCCCAATAATTGAATAATTATGGAATCTCGTGGGGTGCTGAATCTGATGCCACACTCTGGGCTGCAGCCGCTGTCCTTAGTGCTGATGGTGCCATGCAGCAGGATGAGTGACAGAGTTTGGCATTCAGAGTTCAGCAAGCATTCACTGAACTGCTATGTATTGTGTCTGTTAGCTAAACTATTTTAACACACTACTACAACAGGAAGATTTGACTTAAGATTAAGTTGGTATATTACTGGGTTCAGCTAGAAGCCAGTTCCACTATTATTTGCTGCAGGTTTGGCAAATGAGTCCTGCTACTTCTGCAAACAGGACAACAAGCTTTTTAATTGACAGTCTAGGAATTTATTTCAGCCATGTATACAGATAGGCAGATTCTACCTTTTCCATTCATAACAAAAAAGTCTTTCAACCAATCAGAAGTTACAGCAAAGTAGTAACATAGCATGTACACAAAGTAAACACATTATGTCAAAGTTGAAATACACACTGTTCATTCATTATTAATTTAACGCTATTTTAATTTTATTTTTAGCAGAAGTGCTGCAGTAAATATGATGTTGATTTGCAAAATATAAAATGGAAAATCAGTGTGGTGTCCCCATTTTACTGCTGTTAAATTTGGAAGATGTAGCATGCGTCAAGATTGTTTTGTTTTTTGTTTTTTCCTGTAGTTGATCTTTGTGGCAGTTTAAAATTTAATCACAGGGCCTGTCAAGTGAAAATTAAATTCACATAAGTGGTAAAAACAAATCATGTTCCGTGAGCATTTTAGACTGAAAGGAACATCTGGGTAACTGAGTACAGCTGGGTCATGCTGAGAAAGGATGATTCAAAAGATGGGCGACATTGATCCATGTCCATCTGCTGAGTCAGCTATGTCTTTGAGAAAATTGCAACAAATGTGGTCCTGAATTCAAGCTGTGTATAATGTACACTTTACCATTGTTTTACAGCTGTTGGTGATGTGTTAGTTATAGCATTTCTGTTTGCACCTGTGGTCTTTGGCTGCGGTCAGTGATTGTGCCAAGGACAAATGCAAGTGATGAATGCAATTGATCATTTGAATGATTCATTTGTTATAATTTAAATAAGTTTGTTTGTTTTTTTGTTTTTTTTTATGTCAAAATTATAACCAACAATACAAGGATTTGGTCTCGTGAGTGTTTTTCAGAACCACCTCACCATTATATGTGCATCTCATTAAGGCTATAAATTGAAAACGCACCAGTAAAACTGCCACCTGCTCCTCTGTTCACAGAGACAGGTGGGCTATTACAGCCATTTCACAAATCAATGTGAGAATACATCATGGTCTGTACATCTGGATTGAAATGCACTTGATGGAAGTTTACTTTGTCATTTTTAATCACTTTGCTTTGACATACATGCACAGAGAGGATTTTGCACATTTATTTTTGTAAACATTGCACACATTGTGTGAACATTTAGGTTTATGGAACACACGTCTAAATATACTCTTGCTGTAAATATTTAAGGTGATTGTGAAGTGGCTGAAAATAGCAATGTCAATAACATTCATAATGCTGACAAACACCAATAACAGACTTCAAAGGCAATCAAAAGCATAGAATTAAGATTATATACTGAAAGATCTCTTATATGTTCACTAAGGAAGCAATTTAACACACCTGACTAATCAGAAGTTCCTGTAAAGCCATTTGTCCTAAACGGTCCTGAAATGGAGGGACTATGTGTAAAAAGTCCTGTAATTTCTACACGATGAAACTGATATGTATGAAAATATCCTTTGATAGAAGCTGAGAATCTGCACTTTAACTGCACTTGGTTTTGATTAACCACATGGAATTGTTTGATTACAAATCTTAAATTGTGCACTAATTTCCAATTTAAAAAAAAAACATGCCTTTGTCCCAAACATTATGGAGCTCTATATATGCACCCCATTAGCAAAGGATTACTCAAGACATTAGTTAACAATTAATTAACATGGATTACTGCATTAACTAATATTAATTACCGCGTGTAATAAAAGTACTAAGTTGATTTACTAAGCAAGACTATTCATTAAAATTGCAAAACCCAAAAATGAACAGTCACTCAAGAGAACCCAAACCTGAATATGATCACTTGATCACTGATCGGTGATCCCTGAGGGTCACATTTGGGTACCCTAAACAGGGGAGGGGGAGACATCACAACCACTGTCAATACTGACCCCACTCGGGGGATGCACAGCTGATTTGCACCAGAGAACTCACACATCAGCTGAAGTGGAGCGGGAGGGCAATTAAGCCATTCAAATTAAAATTAGAGGGCTGGATTGAGAGCCTGTTAGGGATTTTTGCCAGGACGCCAGGGAACCCCCTTCTTTTTCCAGTAAGTTTCACGGGATCTTTTAATGACCATGTTGAGTCAGGATCCTGTGCCAGCTGCGTGCGAAATGTAGCCTTTCGCCACAGTGTCTCAGCTGGTGTACAATATAATGAAAATCTGCAGCTGGCGGCTCCTGCTTCTGAGGAGTGAGCAAGCTTTATTTCTTTCATTGGAAGGGGACACTACGGCGTTCAGACGGCCCAAAAAATTTAATTAGGCATCCCACGTTTAGATGGAGGAAAAAAATAGTGATATAAATTATATTAAAAGCATATCAGTCCTTTGACTTTTAAAGTGAGGTTTGCATTTACTAAAAGTAAGAGGTTAAAAACCTGCTGTGAGTGGCAGAAAGTCTGGAAATGCTGTATTGCCGGTGGAGGAGTAGCAGTAGCAGCAGCAGTAGCAGTAGCAGTAGCAGTAGCAGTAGCAGTAGCAGTAGCAGTAGCAGCAGCAGCAGCAGCAGCAGCAGCAGTAGCAGTAGCAGTAGCAGTAGCAGTAGCAGCAGCAGCAGCAGCAGCAGTAACAGTAGCAGTAGCAGTAGCAGTAGCAGCAGTAGCAGTAGCAGTGCAGTAGCAGTAGCAGTAGCAGTAGCAGTCAGCAGCAGCAGCAGCAGAGCACGTAGCAGCTAGCAGCAGCTAGCAGCAGCTAGCAGTAGCAGAGCATAGCAGACAGCAGTAGCAGCAGTAGCAGTAACAGTAACAGTAGCAGTAGCAGTAGCAGTAACAGCAGCAGCAGCAGTAGCAGTAGCAGTAGCAGTAGCAGCAGCAGCAGCAGCAGCAGTAGCAGTAACAGCAGCAGCAGCAGCAGTAGCAGTAGCAGTAACAGCAGCAGCAGTAACTGTAGCAGTGCTAGTAGCAGTCGTAATTGTAGTAGTAGCAATAGTAGTAATTATAGTAGCAGTAATAGTAGTAATTGTTGTAGTAGTAGTAGCAGTTGTAGTCGTATACACAAACCAGGGCCTCATTTACAAAACGTTACAGAGGTTCTACACCGAATGATACAAACGCACAAAAGTAAACTGTGTATGGTCAAAAAATGTCCTGATAAAACCATTCGTATGCTCACCTGCATGCAATTTTCTTACAATCAACTTGAGATTTTGTGTATTCGTGCGTGAGCCTAGTATCCAAAACCATAAATGGGTAATGGAACACCCATAGTGAATGTTGATATGCATATAAATCAGCTTGTCATTCCAATTTGTTGTCAGGGAAAATGGAGTAGTCGAGAAATGCAAAACAAAAAAGAGAAACCTGACGGAGTGTGAAATGCTTGTTATAATAATTATAATAATAATAATACCGGCTTGCATTTATACAGCTTTACAGTTAAGAGGGGGGAACTCTCCTCATGCACCACCAATGCTGCTGTGTCACAGTTGTGGCATAAACAATAAAAGGAGTGGAGTGGCAGCATGTAAGAGCAGCTGTGAACACCAAACTATTTAGGGAATTAAAAAGAAGTTATGTCAGATATGATTGTGGATGCAAAGAAGCGTGTCCCTGTGCACTGGCAAAGCATAAGTGGCACTGGAGGAGGTCAGGGGACCCTGGAACTGACTCCCTCTGATGGGCATCTGGCCTCTATAATTGGGGACACAGCCTTGTCACTGGGGTTGACAGAGGTAGACACCGACATGTCAAGGGATAGAACCGCTGTGGGTGAACCATTACCAATGGGTCAGTACTTTCTTGTACTTAAACACATTTAATACTTGTCATTCGGATTATATATATATATATATATATATATATATATATATATATATATATATATATATATTTTTTTTTTTTTAATATTCATTTGTTCATTTACACATTCATTCATTCAAACTCGGGTATTTGAAACCGGTTGCGACCAGTGGTGAGGAGACTGAGGATGATGCTGCCCCTGGCCCCTGCGTCTTGCGTGCTACGTGCCTTCAGCAGTGTTCGTATCCTCACGGATGCTGTGTTCCAGATACTAATTGACATGATGGGGTCAATTCACAATTTTGCCACAGGATTGAGACATTAAGGCCATTTTGGCTGAATTCTCCCTTAGTCTGAGGGAAATTATTAAAGAATATAAGGCAACATCACATCACAACCACAGGCACCTGCATCATGGCAGCATGGTTCTGGGTCAGGGTTTGGGTCATCAGATGCAATGTCAGCAACCTAAAGGAGACTGCAATGCACTTAACTGAGACCAGTTTGTACTGTGTGAACCCATAATGGAATGTATGCTTTTTTATTTATTTTTATTTTTTTACAAACAACAGGCTAGTCTTTTCAAACTAAAGTAACAAAGACACTTACGTTCTATATGTTCTTCTGATACAGAATATTATTAGAGGGCTTTCTATTTTGATGTGGAGTATGTCTGAAAAGACATTGCATTTCATTTCCATAGTCTCCACAAATTGTGCATGAATAGGTCATAGTTTGCATAAATGTGTGCATGTTTTCTTGTCAAGTTTCTGGATTTTTTTATTTTTTTGTTCTTTGGATACACACAGTTTATAAAAGAGGCCTCTGATATGACACTGCAAAATGTCATTAATACAATGGAGACAAAATGTATATAAAATAACAACCATTACCTTAATCAAAATACAATTATGCGTGCCACAGTGGTGCAGTGGGCAATTGGCTCATTGCCATTTATGAACTCCACAAACAAAGAAACACCAAAACCTTTACACACAAACTGGTAAAAAGGCTCAACAAAACACTCCATGGAGGACAAAATCAGTAAAAACATCCACAAAAGCAGCCGATGTGATTACCATTACTTTTCATGATCCAAATAGACAGGGTGCGTTTGGCTCCACCCCTTTTGGTGGCTTTTGATCTCCCTGTCAACGCTATCCATTTCATGCTAACACTATGGACGTCCTGCAATTTCGCAAACCATTTTTTTTCTTTCTTCCACACATCAGAGATGACATATTTCTATTCAGGAGTTTGGACTCTTTTCAGCTCTAAGGCCTCAGATCTCAAGTCTGTAGGGATTGGTTACATCATGGCAGGAGGAAGAGAGAGAGAGAAAAAAAAAAAAACCTGAAAGCTGAAGTTCCAGACGTGATTGCTACCAATTTTAAGGAAAGCATTCCCAGCAGGAAGCCAATAGAGGCTTTAAGGTAGAATCATCAAAAGTTGTGGCCTAATACACAGAAAAGGGGATTTCAGTGTTTGACATCCATATGCTAAAATTAGTGTCAGTTTTCCTCAGCTTGCCAAATTTACTTCAATGTTTTTCTTTGTAATTTCAAGCCATAGACAGGTTTTATTGGGATCAACCAGTGTCTGTTCACATCGAAAAGTAGCCAGATTTTTCACATTGCATATCCATAGGAGAATGTGGCTGGTACTTCATTTTACTTCTTGGTTGCAGAAATGTGACAATAAGGAACGGGTGATGACCGTATTTTTCTTAATACATGGAGCAGAAAATTATTAAATGGATATGTACCGTGCCTTAAACAATTCAGATCCCTTTCCTTAACTAAAAATGATACATTTTTCCAGTCAGTATTTGGCTTGTGAACCTGTATGCTTCAACAGTAAATTTCCAAAGCCAAAATTAGTTTTGCCAGCAGCTATTTTAAACAAAATGAAAATTAGAAATATGGTGCTTGCATTAGCAATCAAACCCAACACATTAATATTTGGTAGAGCCACCTTTTTTCTGCAATAACAGCTTGTAGGTTAAGTGTTGTAGATTAAGTATCTACCAGCTTTGCACACTTTTATATTGGCTTTTGTCCATTCTTCTGGCAGATTTCCATCAGGGCTCTATTTCATGTATGTGGCTAACTGAGTTAATCCAATTAGGTTTTTGACATTTTGGGATAAACCCAGGGTTTTTATATTTCACAAAGCATGTTCGCAATTTATCCAGACTTTTTGCTGGATCAACAGTGTCTTAAGCCCAAACCTCCAAAACCTCAGGTTCAAGCTTAAGTTAGCCTGATAATATGAACATAGCCTAAAAGCCACACAGTGAAATCACTCACACACACACACACACACGCACGCACGCACGCACGCACACACACAAATACACACCAACTGCAGAAATGAATGCATCAATTTGAAGAGTTTTGTGCCGATAAACGGGCCATCATTGTAATAAGAGCATTTTGAAGGGAACATGTTTTTAGCGACAGACAAGATCCTTTAAGGCATTCAGATGATTATCTTCATTGAGCACTACAGATTTAGTCATGAGGGAATTATTTACCTCCAGCAATTAATGGGAGTGCACATTGCCAACTCTGTACAGACAATGTATTGAGCTCTGCTTGCGCACTCCAGGACATTTTTATATGCTGTTGGTGATGATGAAAATGCAATAATAAACTTAATTTGTGTAACACCTTTCATACATAAAATGCAATGCAACATGCTTCCCATTTGAGAGGAGTACAAACAAAGAAAATAAAAGCAAACATGATAATATATTACACAATAAATGCAGTTGTAATAATGAGGAAATTAAAACAGGGCAGAGACAAAGAAATATTAAGAATAAATAAAACGAGAAACATCATTTAAGGCACAAAAAATGAAAATATCAGCAAAGCTCAAGTATGCTCAGCAATCAGGAAGGTGTAGCCTACTTTGTATTCAAAAGGCATATCAGTATGTTCCGATTTCCTGGCCAGTGAAGGGTGAACACTATAAGGAAGGTTTCTATGCAGCTGCAGATTAAATTGATATCATTTGCAAGAGGGTTTAACAATGGAAATATTTACATAATCAATAATACATTTTTGCAACCCCCCCCCCCCACCCCCACCATAAAAAAACAAAAAAAACAAAGGTCACATTATAATAGTTTGATGAAAAATATTGCTTTCGTAAATTTCAGTGTCACGTGTTCCTGCAAAGGGCAGCAGCATCACCTCGCTTTGTGTCCATACAAGGAGCGTGATCCTGTTTTTGGTGTGAAGTTCATCTCCCCTTTATAGCAGAGATGGTGTTCAGTTATTTGGGATCACTCAATGAAAGATTCACTAATCAAATCTGAATTCACAATAGTGAAACGCAGGAAGCCCACATTTAATTAACAAGATGATTTGATATTATGCAAATTAAATTACCCTGGATTATTTAAGCAACATAAGTGAAATAGGGCCCAGGTTAATCAGTTTGGTTGGATGAGGCTTGTGGGCCACGATTCCCAAATTGTGATCAGTGCTTTGACTGGGTCACTGGTGTGCGTTCACCTTCTCTGTTCTTACGCCAGTCTGCTGTCACTTTGGCCTTGTGCTTGGGATCATCGTCCTGCTGAAAGGTGAACTTTCTCCCAAGCTTCTTTATTATCACCAGTGGCGGAGATATACTGTAAGTAGTGAAGCCAGGACAGCTCCACTGAAGCCTGTGGTCTGGGAAAGCCGGTGATCCTCTCGTGGAGAGCTGGCCTTACATCAAAAACAAAGATCTCATTAAACATCAGGAAATACGTATGTTTTGTCTTTTTAGTGTCATCTGTTTTATATATCATTAAGTAAGAACTGATCTCAATCATGGTATTATGCTTTCTTTGTACAATAGTCTGTGATCATGCCAAACTTCACATATGCCCATTCTTTTGAAAATATATTGTTTAAATTATTCTGTTAAATAATTTGTGGTCATTTTGGTATGAGTATTATTTTTTGATATGCAGTTATTGCTGAGAAATATGTCTGTGAATGTATTTCTCCAATGTCAAGTGTGTATTTTTTTATGTGATAGTACAGAATGACTCTACTGTTAACTAGTTTTGGCGGTGAAATCACTCAATGGAATTGAAGAGGAAGAGAGCGAAGAGGAGTCCTAGCTACAACTAAGCCTATCAATATGCCTTATGAACACAAAAAATGGATCTCAGAAAAGAAGAAAACAGACTGGAAGAGAAAGGTATCCAAGTTACAGGATTTTGGATGGCTTTTTAAAAAAGCAATCGCCAAACCTGCGACTGAAACATGTCAAAACGTCTGTCTGACTGCAGTAAAGATATATCAATTACCTTCCCTGCTTAACTGCTGTCATTCAGGACACGTTTAAAACAGATTGCTCAACACACACCTCAGTCTCCTAACTTGTGAAAATGCTTATTGAAAATGCCTTCGCTGAGATGTGTATGCTACTGGTGTTTATGCCATTGCCTGTCACACTTGAACAGAACGCTGTTTATATGAATGATTTATTATTATTATTATTATTATTATTATTATTATTATTATTATTATTATTATTATTATTTACCCCAGGAATAGAAGGCAGGCAGGAGAGACCAGGAGAGAAAAGGTTGGCCATAGAATACTTTTGTCAAGAGTGTCAGAGCGCGGGAGCTGAATTTGAAGGAGATTGCTGATTGTTTTGCAAATGTAAGGCTTCTCGGATGCCCTTCAAATGAGCAAGTAGATAAAGTGCTTTTCAAGGGGATTGTTGTTGGGTTTTTGATAGTGCCAGCCTGGTTTGAATTGGGCCACCACTGTCTGTCTCAACAATTTGATTTGTATAGCAAAGCCACAGTGCTAAACATAAAAGTTCAAATAAGGATAACCTACCCACATGCATTTTATAGACTGAAAGCACTAGATAATTTTAAAGATCCAAAACTGTAAGTAGGGTGAGTGAGGGTGTATTAATAAAATAACCAACGTAGTATTTGTAGTTTATTCCCTTTTGCTAACCCTGCTATTGCATCCTACTTCTGTTCCATGTGTCAAAATAAAATGATGAACAACATACATTTATTGTGTTATTATTGTGAGTTGGCATATTATGGCAAAAATAGTTATGGTTCTATAGAATTCAAGTAAATGAGTGTAAAATCCAGATACTGAAATGTCCAAAGATGCAGCATTCCATGGGATAGTGTGAGCACTAGGTGTCAATGATCGGGGGATATTCATCATACATTTCCCCCTGTAGCTATTGAGATTTTGAGGAGATTGAAAGTGTCAATGTGGTAGCGGGTGGATTTTATAATAAGGTGATTCTGAGCTGGCTAGAATGGTTCAACTTTATGCATGTTATGGCTATAGAAATAGGCTACATGCTACTTGCTAACTGGCTGGCAGGCAAACTCCTAGCCCAGCGATGGGTTGTGAAATCTACTATAAATTATAAATCTATAATAAATAATATGTTATCTATATTATAGGCCTATTCATAGCCTAACCTACTACAATGTCTGCCACTGTGCCCAACTATGCCTCCTTTTGTTCTTTTTGGTTTGATGTGTAGGCCTAAGCAAGTTATCAGTCTAGCTAGTTGTGTTTTGGTGACTGTTTGTTAATGTTTCTACTAGCATGCAGCCTGCAGCCCAACCTAACTTGTACAAGCCAAGAATTGCCAAAATCTCTCCAAGGGCGCAGCAGCAACTCAATCAAGAAATCACAAAAGATCCTAGAAGAACATCCAAAGAACTGCAGCCTCACTAACCTCAGCTAAGGTCAGTGTTTATGACTCTACAATAAGAAAGGGAATGGGCAAAAATGGGATTCATGGGAGAGTCAGAGAGAAGAAAAAGAGGAAAGAGACATGGCATATATATTGCACTTTTCCAGATGCTCAAAGTGCTTTAGATTGATCAGTAGCAAGGCAAAAACCACTGCTAATCAAGAGAAACATCAATGCTCATACTATGGGCAGATGAGTAATAAGTGGGACTTTTTAGGTGACATGGGTCCTATTATGTCTGGGATAAAGAGAATATATAATTTCACAGTCAAAACATCATACCAACAAAAAACACAGAGGTGGTAATGTGATGGTGTGAGGGTGCCTTGCTACCTCGGAACCTGGACAACTTGCCATTATTGAAGCAACCATAAATTCTTCTTTACCAGAAAAGTCTTAAGGAGAATGCCTGGTCATCTGTCCATGAGCTGAAGCTGATGGGTAATTGGATTATGACACAAGACAATGATCCAAAACACAAAAACAAGTCCACATCTGTATGGCTGAAAAAAAAAGTTTAGGAGTGGCCTAGTCCTGACTTTAACCCAATAGATGTGTGGTGGGAGGATCTGAAACAAGATATCAAATTATAAGAAGTGTTCGATTGTAGTTTGTGCTGCCAAAGATGGTACAACGGGTTATTTAGTTTAAGGGCGCAGTTACTTTTTCACATGGGTGATATGGGTGTTTTATTACTTTTTTTCATTAAATAAACGTGCTTTGTGTTTACTCAGGTTTCCTTTGGCGTATATGCCATTTAGTCTAAAGATCTGAAAGCATTCAGTGTGACAGATATGCAATAATAGAACAAATCAGGAAAGGGGCAAATACTTTCCCACAGCACAGTATCCTTGAAACATTCTTATGCACTGAAGCCCACGTATTCCTTTGCATACAGAAATCCCTTTGTAGCTGGCTCATTTGCGTTGCCGCATTGGAGCTCTGCACAAACAACACACTTATAAATTCATGCCAGTAGACTGGAACTTTCTGTGCTGTAGCTGTAGCCTTCCAGTTACCCAATTTTTCTAATAAGTTTTAATTTGTTTACTTATTTTTGGGGTGCACAGTGACTTCATTTTTGAGGTTGAGAGAGAGGAAATGACAAGAGAAGAAAAATGACCTCAGGTCAGATGGTGAATGATTATGTGCATTTGAAATGCCCTTTAACAGGCAGAGGCTGGCAGTGAATGCATTGGGTTGAGCGTTGTGTATCGCTCATTCTCCCAAACCTGCCTCATGAGGACACATTTGTAATGCTTCCAAGAGGACAAATAAAGACCCAAGGGTAGAAGCGAGCGCCTTCTTACTTTCAAAAATGTGACACATGCGCTTTAATTGACTGGGCACTTCGTGATGTGTCAACAGTTCACAATTCCCCGAATGACCACAGCTCTGTGTGAGTAGGCACAAAACCTTCACCTTTAAAGTTCTAACAAAAAATATGTCTGGATATCACCCTCCAGGAGAAGGTGTCGATTTAAGTAAAAAGGTAATACTGTGAATGGCTTCGGATTACTTTGTATGGGGCTATTGTGGTATGTATTAAACATCAGTGACAGTACATCATTGACTTATATCAGTCTAAACAGTTCCATCTATGTGCGCATTGAATGGGTAGAGTTCAGTTCATTGCCTGGCTCTGAGCTATTGGGTACAGGTTTTTCATGATGTCAGTGCTGTTGAGCATTGGGGATGCTGTTTGCCAATAAGGAATGTGAATAAGTGTCATTGCATATCTCCTCCTATAGTTTGATCCAAATAAAAGTATTCTGTCCTGCTAAAACAGCATCTTTGATTCTGAGCAAAACTCTCCTTTGGCATGGAGAAACATTGTCTGCGTTGTCAATATGTATAGAATGGCAATGTTATTTCAGTGCAAAAATACATATTTACCTTTAAGGTTTATTTTTAGCAAAACATGAGGTGGAAAATATTATCTAATATGGAGAAGTTGGGTGTAGCCTATTGACAATTGTTTTCATTTATGAGGTACAGTTGGGTATATACAGGGCCGAATATTTTCTGTTTTGCAGGAATAGTGGACAGAATCACAGAATCTGGGTTAAAAAGCAGAATTTATACAAATTTTTATTTATTTATTTATTTATTTTAATACTACAATAGTCCTGCCACAGCCTATTAGGCTAGACAATGCCTACTAATTGGCAATAGTAGCTCTGCATAATCTAACAGCAGGCTTGAGTAGGCTGATGTAGCCCATCTGTAGGCCAGGCTGCTAGTAGTCCCATGTTAGCCTATCACACAGAGGGCCGGGTATATCCAAATGTCTCAATATAGTACTTGTATCCTGACACATGGGAATGTGAATTTTGACAGAGGAGAAAACTGTTTTTTTTTTTTTTTAAACAAATCATGTCATATATTCAATAGTTTATTGTTAAAAGAAACCTATTAAAAAGTAACCCTGTAAATGGATTTTGTTTTCACAAACAGTACCTCATTTGTAATACAAATACAAACAACATATTTTTTTATGGCAATCCTAAATTAACATATCAATACAGTAGTCACTGTAAATATGTGGATAAGCATTTGGCAAGTTATAATAAATTCCCATATCGATATTTTGAGTGCAGCCCAAATTGCATGCAGTGTTTACTTCAATCCACACATCCCAACTGTGGACTGCTGGTGTGCAGTACCTTGGCTAGCCATTAAAGTTTAACTCTGGTTAACATTAATATTTAATGCTTTATGATATGTATGAGGCACTTACATGCACAACTAAGCATTCTGAGCTGTCTTGTTAGAGTCTAGCACTCCACTTCAAATGGATGACACAGGCTCTACCATTGTAAGCATCCTTTGCCCAAGCATCTGGATCTACCATTTAGACAAGGCACTGAACATTCAACCTGTTGTCAAATGGCAATTGTTTCTGTCATACTGTGCTGATTACTTGTTCAGGATAATGCTAGGAGAGTCATAATTCAGCTGCATGCAGTGCAGTACCCGTTTAAAGAGCAGTGTCGGGAAGCATCGCCGTGGTGACATACGCCAAGTAAGAGTGGCAAGACACTCATGCATTTTCCTGTGTTTTTGGCAATGTCAACTCTTACTCTTTTTTTTTTTTTTTTTTTTTTGGACTGGAATATATATAGCGTGTGGTGGAGATGTTTCCATGGAAACAGCAGAGGAGATTATTTTTCATAATATTCTACACACCCTGTACATGCAGAAGAATCCAGTTTCCTTTCCTTAATAGAAAAGACAAACACACACACACGCACACACACACACACACACACACACACACACACACACACATAAACACATACACAGATTAAACATGGTGTTCAAAGAAGAATTAAATCAAATTAATTGAATTAATTAAAATAATTAATTGCCATGTAATATGTTTCATATAAAGACTACATTCTGTCACTTAAGACTATATTTAACATGCAGTGTTATGGTCTAAGATAAATATTGGCCAGCCAATTCTACATTACGTACATCTTAGGAAAACCACATTCTCCAGAGATGAATGCTATTAATGCTAGAATATAAAAGGTTTCTTTAAAATCCTTTTTGGTGTTGTAACCTTGTGATACTGGTATAGCCCAATTTGACTTAATCCAAAACCTTGAATGCAAATGTGGATTACAAAACCAATAGACCACACATAAAATGGTTTGGGTATTTTGTGACAAAATCCAGTCCCTAAGCCTTTTTCACATATTGAAAGGGAAAATACGTATAAATACATGAATTTCATTCAAAAGGAAAATAAATAAATAAACACCCCTTCCTCTTTGGGATTGGGGAATGGAGGAAAAAAAAACGTGCTTAAATGACTCATGCGTTATTTCTGTTCCAACCACTTCCCTACTGTGGAGGCCTCAAACCACTGCTAGAACAATGGGATACATGGCAGAACATGTGTATGGTTGATCATTTTTACCGTGAATATTTTAGCTATCCATAATGGAACTATTGTTTATTTTTTACTCTCATATGTAGCGCATCCAAAGTCCATGCCATGTATTCAGGGCATCAAAGTCCACGCAGCATTCTTTGAATACGACATGGCAATTATGACCTTCAGACTTTTTAATCATCAGCAGTTACACACTAATTTGTTTTAGACTTCCAAATCATAGTAAGTTGAGAGTACCATTTTATTATATAAACTCATTAAACTTTAAAATGTATTTCACAAAATGGCTTAAGGTAGAAAAAGTAAATATATCCTAATCATTTTTTTTACAAGAATTTAATAAATGATTAATTTCTCGGTATTTATTTTCATTATTTGGGGGGGATTGGGGTTCTGTTTTTATATATATATTTTTTTTTTCCCCCAATCAAGTTCAACATATCTTAGCACATCCCTAGGGAGAAGGGGGTTCAAACCCAACCCTAGAGTTTCCAGTTAACATTCACACAAACAGTAAGAATGTAAATGTTAATTGTGCAGTACCCCAGTGGGCACAAGCCCAAATACAGACTTAATGTCTAGAGGGGTGGAAATTTAGGTTGACAGATGTTTTGACATAAACAGACACGGCCAGTTCAATTTTGCCCTAATTCTGCTTAGGTTTTACCCAGACATAGCCTGGCTATATCATAGCCAGCTAGAAAAGTTTCACATTTCAACCAAATCTAGCCAGTTTTTTTTTTTTTTTTGTGACCGTCTAGATTGTATATACCATGTCAAAACAACTGTCAACCTAGATTTCCACCGCAAAATCTAGAAGTCTAGATTGTGTCTATATCCAGGCTTGTGCTCACTGAAACTGTACTAAAATGATGATGACTGATTGTGAATCACCTCAGTCAAAGGAAGGACCTTTCTTTCCCACCCTGAATAGAATGTGGTGATTAGGCTGTGCTCAAAATGAGACATGCATTGACAACTTTTATAAGCTGATATTGAGCTATATTGGATACTCTGTTTCAGAACACTGTCTGGTGATTGTGTACGGTGAGAAAACAAGCTCTCAAATGTGTCATGGTTTCAGTTTTACACACCTGGCATGCCCAAACATACCTCACGTATTATTATAAAATATTACAGATGTTTTGAGGGAACAATGTTCAATGAACTCTAAGGCGTAGCATATGTTTAAAAATCCTCCATTACAGTTCAAATCCTTGTCAATGAAAATATAAAATGTAGACAAACGGCCCTCTGTTCTGGGTCTGTCAAGATAGAGCTGCTTAGTATCTGTGCGAAACAGCCTTCAGGGTACAGTTTTTAGCACTAGGTTTGGTATACATGTTGCTTACTGACCTGATTGGAAACAACATTGAAAAACATGACGCTTTGCCTTTCTGAATAAATTGCTTGATGTAACCTTTAGGTCAGAGATAATTGTGAGGCGTAAACCTCTTTCAGGAGTCCAACTGTGTACTTGTCCTGATAACTTCCGGGCAATGTGGACCAACACTTGCCAAAATCAAGAAGGGTAATGACATTCTGCTTCCTACTCATGAGGATGCAGATAATATCACAAAATGGCATCAATGCTAACTTTTGTCCAAAATTCTACTCACAGCGTCACACCACACACACACACACACAGTGTGGTGATGGAAGTGGTGGGGTTGATGGGGTTGATGGGGGATGGAGGATGTTTGATGAGCGATGGATGGACAGAAGTGGAATGGAAGGATAGGCAGAGACATGTTTTATCAATTTTGAGTGATTGAAATCTAAGAATAGATATAATCACTCATGCCCATAACTCATGATGTGATTTGTCAAAATTGAAATTTCCTGCTGTTCAATGTTTCCATGCTTTAATGCTCCAGTCTAGGCTTGCCAACATCATGGTATCTGCCCTACACAATTGAAAAAGTATCTGTCCATTATGCCTCTAGGTAGTTCACGGAACAAACAAACAAATACATAAATAAATAAATAACTCTTTCCCTATGTGAGCCAAAAGCAAGCTGAAACAATTCAATTAATTGAATAAACTTCAAGTCTATAAAAGGTCATCTTCAAAAACTGACAGTGCACTGATTTGACTCTGGGAAGGAAATCATTTCCCAATAATGCCTGTTTTGACAGAAGATGAATTCCATGTAAAGGCTACTGCTTTTGTAATGGTCGATAAAGATCTCAGCAGCTTCCATTCATACATACTGAATTCACTCAGGCTATACAAGTGTTGGACTATTTTGACTGGATCTGTGGTGACCACACTACATGTTTGATGGCAAGGTCTGTGTTCAAAGCAAAGAATTTATCTGAAACCAAGTCTATTCTCTCTCTCAGTGAGTGGCTATTCAATTTGAAAAATGCCAAAAGTAGATAAAGATGGACAAATAAAACGGGAGGTTCGGGGAAGGGGGCTTCACAAATGCTCAGTTTCCATTACATTAAGACCTGCACATGGCCATTGTTGATACAAGGACAGCAATACCCCATGTCATAGTTGCTTAATGCTATTAACAAGATATTGAGCCCCACAGAGACTTGTCAATGTATGTATAATTTCATAGGATCTTTTTCTTTAAAGATTTCATTTTATGTTTTTTTTTTTTCTTTTCTCTTCAATGTATAATTGGCTTCTGTCTCACCCACTGCCATGCCATACCGACCCCAGCATCTGCACGCTAGGAGCTCTGGAGCCCATTCCAACCAGTACAGAACTACAGGCAAGAGCTGGCACTGACACATGGAGTGTCACAGTGGAAACCTTGTGCCTGTGTGCACCTGGTTCATTGTTGGAAACAATGTAGGAGTAACCTAAGCAAACCTGGATGACATAAACCCACCCAGCCCCAAGTAGAACGAGGTCAATCCTGTCCTGCCATATTTTTTTGATGACATGGGCATGACTCAAGTCTGTAACGACATGGCCTAGCCTGTGTCCGTGGTAAACACATACGCCAAGCGTCGTTCAGGAGCAATACAATACAGGACAGAGCCAATTTGCATTGTGCCAATGGCCATTTCACTTTGCAGCGTACCGTAATATTGGTAAACATGAAATACCAGTTAAACACAAGTACAAAATACATTCATATAACTTCAGTTCCCATTATAGCACATTAAGGTCGTAGCTGATTCTGCTAACAGCTCACACCCTGAACAAGCACAATGTAGTATTAAGGTTCCAGTAACACAAAGGAACAGTTATGTTTCTGCACAAAAATGACTTAGGATTCCCAAAACATATGGATTTGCTTTTGAAAGTCATATACAAAAGTTATTTGGCCAGTTGCACCTGGAAGTGAAATTGTGGGGAAGAGAATGGCCTGTGGATGAGTTTGTGCATGGGGGCTCTTGATAATTGGAATGGATTGTCCCACACCTCTGCACTTTGGGTGAATTGTTAAATGAGTGCTCTTCCCTGTGCCAGGGACAGACTGAATCTTTTAGATATTTAATAAAACATTTTGTTTTTCCATTACAAGCTATGCCTTTGTCTATAGTCAATTTACCTCTAAAGTGAGGTAAATAAATAGTGCTCTATATACAGACACACACATACAGACACACACATGCGCGCACACACACACACTGGCGTGCCTGGACAAGTGCATGTTCTCTAAAACAAGTCCACCTGCTTCCTTCCTTTCACACCGCAGGACACAAACCGAGCTTACAGATGTGAGTCAGAGGAAGAATCTTCACATGCAGCTTGAGCAAGTAAATTGTGGCCCCCCCAGTTGACCAGTGGGGGTTAGTGAGGAAACACTCATCCTGGCTGAATCTCTCTCTGTTCAATGCTCAGCACAGACAGTAAACACTCTACTTAGCAATGTTTATTTATTTATTTATTTATTATTATTATTATTATTTTTTTTATTTATTTATGTTTTACCATGTTACTGTTACAGATAAAAACAAATAAAAGATTTACAAGAAACTAAAACAAAAAAAAAAAAAAAACAATTTCAAAGACCTTTGAAGTAAGAAATTCAGGTGCAGCAAATATTTTGCAGTGATGTATTGTTTTTATGGACGAGCTGATATGAGTGTGGTGTATATCCAGGTTGTTGTCCAGGTTGTTAACATCAGTGGATCTGCGAGAACTGCTAACCTGCATCCTTGTAATCTCCCCCTCCAAAACAAAAAAAACAAAGCAATAATATAATAATATGGAATGCAGAATGCATTTATGATAAATTATTCACTGCACTAGTATTCAAATTGCAAATACCAAATTAAAAGCACAAAAAACAAAAACCACCCAAAAATATCCAGAGGAAACAAATCACAGGGTAAGCAAATAAACCTAAAGCGTAGAGAAAGCACAAGGGCAAAGGCAGAAATAAATATGCAGGCACTAAAATGCTTAAAAATAAATAAATAAATAAATAAATAGGACATAATCTGACAAGGTCCTGTGTTCTTAAATGAGTTTTGGTTGCTTGCTTTTTCATTAAGGACATGGAACAGTGCATTAAGTTTTCCCGAAATTGAATCGCAGGACTTCAGTTTCTTATATTTTAACGACTTAAGACAAATGCATTTCTGTGGCTTATACTAAACCACGCAGCGGACAAAGCACATCTTAACGGCTGAGCGACTCTGTTGTAAATGATTTATCAATGCCTTCCCATAGAGTAGGGATGTCAAACTAAATTCTCTGGGGTCCGTAGTGGCTGCAGGTTTTTTGTGGTTTCCTTTCAAGCATCTGCCAATTAAGGCTTTCAGAATGTTATTCAGCCGACCGATGCCTTAAATGGACCACTGGTGCTAAGAAAACACCCAAAACCAGCGGATGCTGCGACACTTCAGGACTGGAGTTTGACACCTGTGCCTTAGAGCGACAATGATTCATTTCACCCGGTCAGGGTTTCATTTGGTTTTTAGCACAAGCTATTATTTTGTGACAGGGCCTGTATGTTCTCTGGACTGGAGGTTACATGTTGTGAGTTTCACACATGTACAGTCTTTCTGTTATATTGCCTGTAAATACTGTATATAGATTTACTTTGTTATTTGATTGCACTAGAGCTATTTTCCTCAACCACCTTCTCTACTCTAGTGGAGGAAAATGGCTAAAGTTTTTAGCACGATGTGAATACACCATCACCAACCTTGACCTTTGACCCAAAACCTCTAAAAGTACCTTTAAAGGGTACTTTTTTCCCAAGGACTTTTTTCCCCAAGGACAATAAATAAATACATAGTGTGTGTGTGTGTGTGTGTGTGTGTTATGGGTACAATGGTACACAGAATTAATAGTTTGGAGAAAAAAAGTGCCATCATCAATGCCAATCCAATTTTCATTTATTTGACAAAAAAATGTTTATCAAAATCTTCTGAACAAACAGGTGCTTTCAAAAGGGAAAACACCACAGTCATTTTCAAATAGAAAATAATTCCCATATTATAGGCTGAGGCCATCAGAATAAAATGCAGTTTAAACTTAGCCTGCATTGGACTATGTAAACAAGACAAGAAAGTACATTCAATAATGGAATCTCAGATTAAATATTTCCATTTCTTAAAAGAATAAATGTGCTCTTAATTTTAATATATTTAAATTAAAAAAATGTAATAGAACATGGTTCAACTTAATGCAGCAGTAACCAACTTTCTCGTTGGTTGCAATCAGCTGTGAAAATATTTCAAAAATCAAAACACCCATTCGCCCTGCAGATAATCCATGACTCCTTCTCGGCAAGTGGGTTTACAGAGTTACAGACTGACTTTGCTACACCCACAAAAAAAGAATGCCAGCTCTAAGAATCCAGGTAAAATTGTATTTTTTTTGTTGTTGAAGAGTTTATCGATACATACCACAAAAAAAAACATGTTCTATGTGGTCACAAGTGTGGTAGGGAAGTTATTAGAGTTATTAGATACTGTTAGCTATGCCGAAGCAGGTTGTTTGTCCGTCATTGGTGAAGCTCAACATGTGTATCTTTCTGTGTGTACAAATACAGTATAGGCCAAAATTATTAGACCAACTGTGATTTAAAAAAAAAAGAAAAACAACAAAAAAAAAACCTTTAGTCAGAGAAGAATTCTGTTAATGTATGTGCATGTATGGAATAACAAACCAAAGTACAAACATTGTTAGTCTAGCTACAATAAAAAATTAAAAAAATTTAAAAAAGAAAACTAAAAAAAAAAAACATTTTTGACAAAACTTTTCTCAAATTTGCCTCCTTTGGCTTTGCAATTAAACAAATTACTGGATGCCTATTCAATCACTTTGCAGAGTAGGAGGTGGAGGGGTGTGAGAGAAATGGAGTGGTAGTGAAATTTACTGGAATCTTATCTGCCTAATTATCATTTATCTATTCATTTTTCCACAGTTAGCCAAATGCCATTAGCCTATAGTTTAAGTGTAATAAAGAAGGAGTCAGGCTTAGATGTGCGGAGCCAAGTAAACATATTCTTAGCAAGGAATTGCAAAGATGCTTAAGATTTCCAGTTTAAGTGATCAGTACACACTCCAAAGGGTCCAGCTGAAGGGCAGTAATGTTGCAATGATCCATTTGCATTACCTCAATAATCTATATTGAGTAATTGTCTCTAATTAAGCACAAACAATGATTTACAGTGATGTTTACAAGTTACAGTACACATGTTAAATTCAGTTTGATGACCGTCGACAGCAGTATTTGTATGTGTTGTACAGGGGCGTGACAGTTTTTGTTAGAAGCAGTGTGGAATGCACACCTTAAAAATGAGAGCAGCTGCATAACATTTCATATTTGACAAAAAATATATATATAATAATAATTAATCACTCAACTAATTAACTAATCATGGTCTAACTAATACTTAAATTAAATTGCATTACCATAGGCGTTTCTCAAGTTCAGTTGTGGGAGGACTCCTATGTATGCTAGTTTTCATTAAAAATTATTTCATTTTCATTCGTCTCTTGCTTCGCTAAAAAGAATGCACTGAGTGTAGACCTCCGCAACGGCACAACATCTTCCCAAAAATGTCCTGGCAAATGTCATTACTTTGAGAAATGTCTGTGCCGATGGTGGCGCTAGACAAAAGGTCATGGGGTCACCAAAACCAATAGTTTTCTTCCTCTTTGGAACAAGAACACACACAGCAAATGTCTTGAAAAACTGGTCATTAGTTTTCTAGGTATGTCTTGTCACGGATAAATGGATGTCATTACATAACCTCTTTGGCAGAAGTAGTAAAGGTTGTTAAATGCATATGCACTTTCAAGTGCATTCATATATTTTTTTTTTCTTGAACTTGTTAACACAGTGCAGGTTTGGCTCCATCATGTGCTATGTCTAAATTCATTATCTGCCAAAACGGTAAGTTTTAGTGGCCATGTGTTCACACTTCCTCCAATTATGAGTCTGTTGATTTACCTCAGACATTGACAATAAGCACAATGTGAATATGGGACTTTTATTCTTCATGGCATGTCTATTTCTGACATGATGTGGCTTAAGAAGGAAAATAATCCCTCAAAACACAAAAAAAGCATAATTAATAAATTAACAACTTGTTAAAAAAAAAAAAAATAAATAAAAATGCCCACACAGAGGTCCTGCAGGACCAAACTTGAAGGTTTAAGGGCATATGCACTGCAGTCAAATCGCACTTCAGTTTTTTTTCAGTCAAACAGACTTTATCAGTGAAAACTCTCCCAGTATGTTCAAACACACTTGGCCCATTAGGGCACGGGCAATTGAATAAGAGCACACCATGCTGCATTGGCTGCTGTACCACGCTGTGTGAAAGTTGCTTCATTATGCTACAGGCATAATAATACAGAATAGGCTACGTTGTTAGCCTCATTTATAGGCAAGGCATACCATAAATAAATTACCTTGGACTGACAATTGCCGGAATGTTCCTATATTATTATTGCGCATTCATTTCTATACACTACTGCAATGATGGGGCACCCACAAAAGGCCTTTTTATTCTGAATAAACTTCATAAACATAACCTGTATAATGTTGTGCATCTCCAAGTCAACCTTGAGTGCATGTTCCCATACAGATCTGTCAGTAATAAAATAACTCGCTGGAAGTTAATGAAATCATTTCAAAACGTACGCACACACACGTCGCACTTATCTGTTATTTTGTAGCAGTGGAATTCAAATACAAATCGTTAAATGTCTTTAAGCAGTGTCAGAATTAAACATTAGGGTGTATACTGAAATGAACATACACAGTGTTGACCTTTTCTCAAATGAAACAAATAAATCAAATGAAACAACTCCTTTTCCCATTACATTACCAGACAAGAAATCCTCATATTATGTTATACTTTGTAGACGGACCCTTTGTCAGCAATTATAGCTCTGAGTCTCAACAAGTCTATGAGCTTTGCACGTTTAATGGGATTTAAATCTGGGTCTCCCAGAATACTGACCTTATTTTAAGCCAAGTTAATATACAAATAAAAAATAATAAATGGGGAAAAGTCACTATGTGCAGAAAGGACAATGTTGTGAATATGAGTCTTCCCCCACAAACATGTTATGAAGGCATTTAACGTGATTATGAAAATGGCATACACCTGGCCCAGTTTTTAATCCAAAGGGGGGGCAAATACTTTGGAATATAATACGTTGGAGTCATTAATCCAGAATAGTTCTGGAAACACATGATGGAGGCCGGCGGTGGAACAGCCTCTGCAGCATTCGGCTGTGCTTTTACGTAATGGAATACTGGAGGTAAGGCTGTGCAATGCATATGGATGTTATCAACAATTTTTTTGGGGGGGTAGGTACAAACATCTTTCTTTCTCTTCTGTGATAATTTGATGTGGATGAAAGCCAATACGATGCATGGCAATGATTATTACTACGCTTACAAAATAAAATAAAATAAATGCACTAATCGTCGATATGGCTTATCGCCCACCCTGACAGCACAGTGACGTAAGGAGGTCTGTCGCGCTCCATCCGTGGGATGCGTAGTGTGGAGGTAGTTTCCCCATTGGGAAGATGTAGCGCCTACATCGCTTACCACAAATCACATTTGTGTCAGAACCATAAAAGAAAACATTATACGTTTGATACAGATTTGTGTCAGAGCTATCAAGGAAAAAAATTATGATTGAGAGCTAAGAAATAAATATTGCATCCTGTTTGATATGTGATGCAATGTTTTGTTTGATACTTCGGACACAAATCTGATTCTTTAGCAGGGCAGCGGTACGCGATGTAGCTGTGCAATCTCCCCGATGGGCAAAATGCTTCCACACAAGGTTGCGTCTACCTCCCGCAGATGGAGAGCAACTGCGCGCCTATGCCGGCCCTAATTTTTCTCAGTGTGCTGCCTGGGATGCTGTACTTAGAATTATAATTCTACGTTTAATTTCAAACGTAGAATCTTGGATTTTTTTTTTCTTTTTTCTTGAATATTTTGCAGTAACATCTGCAAGCTGCAAATTAGGGTTCTTTATGTTTACTATCCATTAAAAACAAAAAAAAAAATGTTATTCAGTATTTCACACTGATTCAGTGTTCATGTTCCCAACATAAATGATGTAATCACAGTATATTTCAGTTCACTTCTTATGTCATTTTCTATTGGAAAACCAAACAGTTAATATGGTACCTTAATGGCATTTATAATATAGAAGAGAAAAGAAAAAAACAAAAAAGAAAAAACAAGAAATGAGAGGCGAAAAATTCCTGAAGGAACTTCTACGCATACACTCTAATCCTGCTAAACAGTTAGCATGAACACCATGCTCCACAACAGGATAAGACGCTCTAAGCTAGCGGTAAAAGCATAAGGTTGCCGAAGCAGTTGAACAAAGTAGAGTAACAAAATCTGCAGCAAGAACAGACACAGTGGCCTTCCAATGTGTACTGGCTTTCCTTTGAACAATTGCGAACCAGCTAATCGCCTAATTCGCTGGCTCAGTGAATCTCTTCCAGACTGCTCAATTTGATTTCAATCCCATATTTATTTGCATTTGAACTGAAGTAGGGACTGCACTTTGCAGTGCTCCGATCCTTAAATATGCTCATGGAGAGAACTCAGTTATAACTAAATAAATACTGGTTGTTGGGCCAATGAAGCCATTTGACAAGGCATAAATAAACAAATCAACAGGTCATTTACTGTAAGACTAAGAAGATAGCATTCACCTTGCTTTTACAAATTTATTTAATTTTGCATTCCTTAAGTAGGCTCCGGAACTAAACAGAATTACTCTGATTATTCCGAAATTAATTGTTAGAATCTCATGGATACTGTTAACAATGCAGGATTCTGAAGAACACATGCACTTATAATAGACCACTGCAGCACATCTGGGACCTTGATAGTTCATGCCCCTTTTGGGTGAAAACAAAGGGGACTATGTCTATTTGACCAAATGGGCATTTGCTGAAACACACACACACAAACATCAAAAAAAAAAAAAAAAAGATGTGTTTTGTAATATGTAAATTTAACTAAAATGTCTACCAATTATGTTGCATCACTATCTAGCATCAAACGGGAGAGATGCAGTGTGAAATTAGATTTGATTAGTCTGGCAGTATGCTCTACTCCCTCATTTCTCTAGCTTGTGAATAAACATCAACACATTTCCTTCCCTCCAACATGCCAGTGTTGTACTGTGTACTGAGAGCCCAAAGTAGTTATTTCTTAAACAATACACTTATTTCCTACATAATGCAATTTGGAGTACTGTAAAACAAAAGTGGCTCGTTTTTGTTTGAATATCTGTGAGGTTTTCCATTATTGTTAGCATTAAGCTACTCGGTAGTCTAACAACAGTTAAGATAACCACTTATGTGTTTGATTCCTGAGACAAATAGCTGCCATTGTTGTATTTGAAGTTGTTTGCTAGTGATAAGCAGTATACATGTAAAATTTACCATTGGCCTCTGTATGTTTCTTAGAAGACGGTTTGTTTTTTTGCCTTACAATTTCTCTAGCTACACTTAATGAGGGCAGATTAAAGCAAAATAATCAGGCAACTGCCCAATTGGGACAATGAGCTCTCAAGTTTTGGGCCACCATCATTATTTAACACTGTAGTTCTAATTATCCATATTGTGAATGGATATCATTTTCTGGTTATAATATGCTTTCTGCAGACATACGGTAAGTCTGTGGAGATGCAGGATCCCATAGCTTTCCTTCCTCGTCCTCTCACCCAATACCCTGTAGACATAAGGCTCTTTTTGGATCTTCAATCAGACATGTCAAATGTGAAAAATGCAAATCTGTGTTTTTTTCATTATGTTGGCTATGCAGTTCATATCAACTTTTGGGCATTTTTGTTTTTATTTTTTACTTTGTTCGTTGTCATCATCCGCTTGCAGTGTTCAGCAGGATGAAGTGAATGTTTTCCCACAAAACAGGCACAGCATTCACAATGTCGCTTCAGTGACCATGGCGGTCTATTGTAGGAGTAATGGGGGATTAAACGTTCCAATACCAGGCTGTGAGTAACAGGAGCCTCTGACAAACCTCCCACATGCAACGTCACTGTCAGTCAAATGAGCAATCTGAAGCTCAATCTTTTAAGGCCTGTGGCTGAGTCAACCACAGGTGACCCAACTCAAACAAGCTCCACCCAATCAGCTACCACCAGCAAGGAAGCAGATCCACCCACCAGTCCCAGACTTCAGGAACATCACTGGCATCGGGGCACGGGGTCACAACATGTGTTTTCCCAGCCACTCATAAATTTAAGAATACATTCAAATAAAAGTGCTGTTGTGTTCAGACAACACGCTGAGCTTTGTTGTACTGCAGGTGCGTAGGGCTGACCATGTAGGAAAAAAGAGAACGCTAACCAAAAACTGCAAAAAAAAAAAGGGCACTGATTTATTACAGCTTGCATACTGCCAACACAAATGTGTGCAAAAGTAAAAAGTGCTAAAGTGCAAAAAAATAAAAAATGAAAAAAGAACAAATGACTTAGAATACAATTATCTTCAAAGTAGACATTAAACTATTTACAGAGATTTAATAATATTATTGTCAGTTTTACATGAAACAAGGTAATTAGAGATAATCACATGAATGACCAATTATAAAATTATAAATATGTTAATTGGCAGTTGCATACAACTGCTTAGGGAAAATGAAAGAAAACATATAAATAAATAGATTGACAAATGTATGTGCATAGTTGAAAAAGACAGTTCAATCAGCAAAATACATAGAAAACAAAAAAAAAAAAACTAATAGTTCAAAATAGTGCTACTAATATGCTATCCAATAAAGATGAATTACTCAACGAAGCTCAATAAATTCATATCAAACATGACACATTATGATCCTTATTCATCCCCTCAGGGAATACAGATAGAAAATGTTTTACCAACATATTTTCCCTATGGCCAGATGTTTGTACAATGGCATTATGTGCTTTTGGGAGACTGGGGAGCAGGTTGAAGCCACCTGTGTAGGTAACCATGAGCCAGAAAATAATTGTACATGTATCTAGACTGAGCACGAAAAGCTTCCAAGCCCTCCTCATTAGGATGTGACATAAGGGATGTAACATCTACAGTTGCTAATAGAATATTGCTACCAACACAATCAACATGTGCAAGACATTTCAGAAAATCACTTGTGTCTTTAAGGAAGCAAGGTACGTTGCATACAGAAGGTCTCAGAGCAATGTATTTGTTTAAAGTTAATGCAGTTAGCATTCTCTTCTTTTATTCTTAATAAAATTCCTAATAATTTAACCTCATTTTTATTTTAGTGGAAACCTATATTGAGACTAATTTTCCACAGCATTTCTGGTGTTTTTGTTTTTTATATTTCACGCAGCTGGATGTTATTTAAATGCCTCCCCGCCACCCCTAACATGGGATTTAACCCAGCATCCTTCAGTTGTAGACCAAGCAACTTTAACCACTCTACCAAACTTCCACCCCATATTTCTTGCACATACATGCATGTTTCATCAGAAATTACATTTTTGAACTTGTTCGTATTTTGACAATTTCAAGCAGCAGAAAATGTCTCTGTAACTCTGTTCTGTTGGATTTCTGCCAAGCTTTTCCATGAATGAGTCATGCAGCTCTGCAGTCTAAAAATAGCATGTATAATGGAATAAGGTGAACTAATGTTGAAATCACATGAATATTCTGATTAACTATTGTGTATATACGAAAAATAATAATTGTATTTTTTTTAAATTATCCACAAAAAAAGGTGTTTCAAATTAAATGGGTTGCACACTATAATTCATCCACAGACATCAAAGAGGCTTGCCACAGCTGTGCTTAACCCAGGCAGGCGTGTAATCCCTCAGCTGAACTCGGTGGATAATTAGTCGAGCACAGTGAAAATCGTGATGGTGATGGGTGCCCTGGATGGGTAACACTCTTTCTCTGTCATGAGGAGCTCTGTGGGATTTTTAATGACCACAGGAAGGTTACCACCTCAGTTTAACCTCTCTTGTGAAAGAGGGCAAGTTTGAAAGGCTCATTGAACCCGGGCCAATTTATTTGCCAAAGCTAAATGCACGCGCAAGCACACACACACACACACACACACACACACATGTACATGCAGATGCAGACACACACACATGCAGACAAGCTATCCTAATTTCTCTGTCTCTCTCTCTCACACGCGCGCACACACGCGAGCATGCACACACACACACACACACACATACACATGCAGACAAGCTGTCCTAATCTCTCTCTCTCCCCCACACACACACGCACATGCAAGCACGCACGCACACACACGCTCACAAACACAATTTTTATAAATCTTTCCCAGAATGGCAGTTTGCTAACAGTGCTTGGTAGCTGAGTGGAGGGAAGCAGTTATTTGCTAATTGGTTGGCAAAGAGAGAGAGCACAGCAACTCATCTTCCTCTTCAAAGCCCAAAGGGCGTTTGTTGATTTCACTGCTGCTGAACTGCACAAATAGATACAAGATGGAGTCTTGCATTGTCAAGGATGGCACAATAAAGTGTAAAACTTATTTCCATCAAGGTCCTTGATGGTAAGCAGGTATGTTATAGCACATACATTTCAATGAAAAAGCAGATGGAGTTCCTCACAAAGTTGTACATTGTTATTCTCAATGAGTACCCTTTCTCATTACATTACACGTAGATTATATTATGTTCTATATACATGAAATATCATGATTGCTTCTCAGACACACAAGGAAATGTAAATATTAAATGAAACAAACCTCTTTACTTATACGTGTTCAGCATAATGTGTATGCTGATAACAATGTGCTGCAGTTAACTCATCTTGAACTTAAAATGACACTACTGGGTGGGACAATTTATGAAGATTAGCTAGAAACCTCGTTATTGTATGACTGTCACTATAACCAGCCATTCAGAAGATGCATGAGTGTATTCTTATGTATGATACTTCACTCGTATGAGTGGTAACTGAGTCAGTCAAGACAGTGTGGGAAAAGTATTGGCCGTCGGAGAACTAAGTTGCGTTGATAACTGTCAAAGAAGTATATTTTTTCATCATTAACACAGCTTGAGTAGTATAGCAATCGCTTTAACATAAAACAAAAGTAACCCTGGAGGAGAGTGCATGTTTGTCTTTGCATCTCCAACTAATTTCAAATTGGGAGGAAAAATAAAATGTCAGGCATTAAATTGGGTTTGAAAGAAAAGTGTCCACTTTCATTTTAAAGTTGAAAAAATATATGCAAAGGTCAATTGAGCTATTGATTTGGAGATTATGGAAAACTAAAGTCTGGCTGTGAGTTTGTTATACAGGCTTACCTCCATCCTCACCACCTCCGCCAATTTCATACTACATCCACCCTCATCACTTCTGGGCTTTATTTATTTATTTTCTATTGATTTATTTTTCCAGCGTACATAATAACTGCTGAGGGCATGTATGTTTTTTAACGTGACCTACAGCTAATGCAGGTTGTGCAAATGTTTCTGGTATAGCTGAATTTTAAAATAAGTCAATGGAAACTCCTCAGTTTTAACTTAAGTTTATTTAAGGTGAATCATTACATTACATTCTTTTAGCAGACACTCGTATCCTGAGTGATTTATTGATTTACAGTGTCAGAGAAGCATTCAGCTGATTACTATGAGCAATAGCAGCAGACCTGGCTAACAGCATTCCCAGACCAGCAAGTCAACACCGCTAATACATCCATAAGCCCTAAAAGGACAAATAAAACAAATGTAAAATATAACCTAAAAACATAAAGAAATGCCAAAACCTGAATTAATACAAAAAAGTGAGAGTGTTACATCCTGAAGATGTGAGGGGAACCAAGATGAAGCTGTCTTGGCTATCATGGAAAAGACCTGAGGTGCAGCTGAACTTTAACTTGTCAAGTTTAGGTGGATGAGTGGAAATGCATCGGGTGAATCTACCCTACAGCTAAGTAAGCTGAGTAAATCTGCTTTGGTTTTCAATTGCTGGGTCTTCTCTTTCTGTTAGTTACACTTTGTCAATCTTGAAGCAAAACTGTTTTTTATTATTATTATTATTATTATTATTATTATTATTATTATTTATTTCTTTATTTTTTGTGCTTGGATTGTTGCCTTATTCTTTAAAATGAACTGTGCTTATAATTTAAGAGCAAAAATGAATAAATATGTCACTGTGGAGGCTGGGATGAAGACACGGCATTTGTTTTCACCGGGTGGACCGTCCACCACTCTCATCCCCTCTCCACGACCTGCCGTTTACAGGAAATAGAGCGATGCATCTCCACAACACAATGAAATTCAATAGTTTTTTACATTACAGTGGGTACGCATCCAATTCAGTCCTCTGCCAGTCCGGAGACATTGAGCGCTGAGAAATTGAACAGATCCCTAAATTTAACACCAGCGTTTGCTTAAAACTGCATTTTCTTGTCACTGGGAAAGTTTTCAGTACGATGGCAATATTTTCATCCTGTAAAAATAAGCAAACCACCACTTGTGCCAATTCCGCTCTGATAGAATTGATATACACCTTAATCCATGTTCTGTCTCAGTGGTTATTTTTGCTTTTTGATTGCCTTTGTCGAATACAAGACATCTTTTCATCTGTGTCTCATGGCAGAAACGTGAGACGGTACATGCACTGTTGAATCGAATGAGTGTTTCTGCGTGTGTGTGCACACGCGTGTGCATGTGAGTTTGTGTGTGTTTGTGTTTAAAAGGTTATGTGAAGGTGCAATAAACAAAGGACATTTACTTTTATAGTTGCACTACTCATTCACTCTTCCATTCATGAAAAACTCATTTCAAGGACACAATTTAATTAAATGAATATGCTGTCATTTACATTTATTGAATAACATATACCAAATATAGCTTGATTTATTTTCATGAGCTCAGACGAAACGTTTACACTTCTGCCATGCTCATCAAAATCACTCTTCTCATTTGGCATTGTAATACAATTCCCATCGAACATTTCACCGGCATCAATTAGACTGCAATTAACTATGGGAGCTTGAGACAAAGGTAAAATATGTACGCTACCTTTCAAGACATAGGCTAAAAGATTGGGACTGACACATGGACATGTGACGGAACGAATGTAACTAATTTTCACAAATCACAATGATAAGGACGAGTCACTGAAAACATGGCTGCCAGTATACACGTACTTCCATCTCTCTGATTCCATTTATAATCATTATTGTTTCAAGAATCTTCTCTGTTCTCAGTTCAGTGTTTAAAATGCAACCAGCCCTCCAGTTCTGTTTTTCATCAGTATAACTACATGAATCTTATTCTCTTGGCAGACTGCGGCAGCGTTTCCCCTCCAAAACAGAGCAGGGGTGTCCGGGGGCTGCATTTACCTTCGTGTCCCTTCCCTCGAGACCCCCCCCCCCCCAACCCCGCTCACCCCTTCACCCCCCCCACCTCCACCCCCGTCACACCTCTCCTCATAAATCTGCTAATCAACTCCCTCATCCCTCTCTCTGCTTCTCCCTCCCTCTCCTTTAGCGGCAGGCGCGAGAGCGTTTCCGAAGGGGGTGTTGCTTGGCAGAGTGCTTGAGGAACCTCGTTGTCGTGAGGTTTCGGAAGCGGCGGATCAGGGGGCGGTGCGACGACACAGCTCTTTTCAAGTCGATTCTCCGTCTCCAGCTGTAAGCGGGGGAAAGCGGGGGTGACGGAATCTCATTTTTTTTTCTTCCCTCTCTTCGGGAGAAGGCTTTGTAATCCATGATCACCAGTTTTGTTTTGTTTTTTTTTGTTTTTTTGTCCATTCCCCCCCCCCCCCCCCCGGTGCAGTTCTTGTGTTGTGTACGGCATAACAATTGAGGATTGTATCGTAGCCTGGGCTAGGCTTGACAGAGATCTGTTTGTTAGCCAGCTGCTCCTGTCTTTACATCAGGCATGCATTTCATGGGGCAGTGCGTTCACCCAGAGCCTCATGTGTGAAATGAACCTCCTCGTGCTGTACAGCCTTGTGAAGGGAGGTGGGAATGATCTGCAAGGGTAATGACAAGAGATATCTGCCCATCCTTCTCACTCCTGTAAATAGCACACTCTTTAACAGGAATACAGAATACAGTGCGCTAACCTATGTTTTATTATTATTATTATTATTATTATTATTATTATTATTATTAATAATAATAATTTTACTTTTTTCAATTCACATTTTTTTGCTCACAGCTGACACATGGAATAATGTTCAAAAGCTTAAGCACTGCTTAAAGATGCTAGAAAAGTGGGAATGGACCCCCCGCCCTGCTGGTTATAAAGGTCAGGCCACGCCGCCGCCCGGCCGTTTCCTTCAGGAAGGGCCTCGGCGTGCCTGCGAGAGGAACGCGCGGTGACCTCAGCAGAGGAGAGCCGATGGCTCCCCCGTGTGTCTGTTCAGGCTCAGCCGAGGCATTTAGCAAGCTCAGGCCTCTCTCTGCCAGGAGAGACAAATAAACAACAGAGTTTATCACAAACAGGTGTTGCATCTTGACAGCTATATAATGGCATTGTCTTATCAAAAAAAAAAAAAAAACGAAAGAACGGAAACGGTACGGAGCCATTTTCCCTTCAGGCAGACAATTCGTGTTCTTGTCATGTAAAAGTGTGCATGCCAGACTGTGGGCCAGATCTGCTGAAGGATTGCCATGTCTGTCGCTGTGTAAAATGAGCTGTGGACGGCTCGAGGGGAGGGGGAACGAAACGAGAGATTTGGGAATCTGCTCTCAGCGGGTCATATGCACAGTTAATTACAGCTAATTACGGGGGTGGGGGTGCATATTAAGACTGCCCATCTGTAATAGCAGCTAATGCAGTCCATTTGCTGACAGCTAACCAAATATGCAGTAACAGAGATATGCATTCCTGGATGAGTCACATCATGTACTACCTACGTCAATACCTTGCACTTTTTTTTGCAATCACTTTGGACAAAACATATTTCCAGGTCACTGTACAGTACACCCAAGGGAACACATTTCCCATTTCTCACAACCACAGTGATACACGCAAGAATTTACAAGAGGGTAAACTTACTGTACAGCCACGCTAACACATTTCAATGATGAGTCAACCTCATTACAGGTATGTGCCAACCCGTTAAACATTACATTAATTCAAATGCCCAGCTGCACAAAATTAGCTCTCTCCAAACGAATTAATCTGTTTTAAAAGATGTTCTGAGATACTGACACATGCTACTCTTGCAAAACCATCATTCCTTGATATCTCTGAAGAATCAGAGCTGCGTTTCCGAGTTTCGATGTACCTTAACGTTTTACGAAGGTTCTTAAGGTATACCTTCTTAAGGGAAACCGCTTTTTTACGAGTGTTTCCCAGACTATACCTTAAGGCAACTGTTAAGGGACAACTTAAAGGTACATCGTAAGTTGGAGCTGGCCAAGCGAATCGATTGTCTCACTTGTAAAGGCTTGTGAATTACGTTTTAATATAACAAGTGTTGTCATAATCATTTTACATCAATCTAATATTGCAGAAGAGGGAGCTATTCCTACTAGAGATCATCTGCTGATCTCTTTAAGTCCGTTAAAACGAGACCTTGCGATAGTTTCAATAAATACGTACATATAGGCTACAAAGGATAAAATAAAAAGCATCAATCGGGACATATAAGCCATAGTCTGGGACTTCGTGGAAGCCCAGGGAAAAGGATATAGGCTACATATGGGTGAATTATTTTGTTCTTATTGAAACAAAGGTCTAATGTTAATTTGTTTTTGTCACACAATATATAGGCAACTGTAGCAGCATATCACTGCACTGCACTGATTCCCGCAAACTTTTCTCTGCAATGCAAAAACGATCGTAGATGAAAGACAAAAGCGCGTCTGTGGAAATTGATCATGATGAATTCTACACCGGGTGCCTTATGCATAGGTCTACCTGTTAAAGTGATTTGTTCATCCACCTTAATTTGCTGTTGGATAATCTTAAGTTTAACCAAGAATATCATTATTGGGTTGTTTACCGAAAATCGTAAAACAACACGGTAAGAAAAACGTTCCGTAATGTTTTGTTTTATATAGGAGGTGTGAGCTAAAGGAAGGGGATGTAGATCATTTGGCTATGTTTGTCCATTATGAGCCACTGTACCTGTACTGTACCTGTATGTGTGTTTATGGCTAGGCCAATCAACGTGCTCTAGTTCGGTCATGCAAGTAGACTCACTCAACGTTGTTTTTGCACACACAGGTTTTATATTCTTAATAAACCGGTGGTTTGTTCCAAGTCAGTGTGATCATTGACTCACACACAAACAAACTGATTTCTACAGGGTATGCAGGCAGAAAAGCCATATCCTAAGTTAGCGCCACTACATATAAATTTAAAAAACTTTTTTTTTTTTTTCACAAATTGGATTAGTATCATGGATAGGCCTTATACTTAATTACCATCATGATGGGGATAGACAGGTAAAACGACAACATTCTCACGACGTGCTATGCACAGACACGTTGATTGGATAATTACTTTTCGTAAAGTTAATATTAAACTCATATTCTCATGCCGATGTGCTACTAGATGCGCACTGTAGTACAACTGTCGATTTGAAAAGCAAAATGTTGGCATAATAAGGCAAACCTGTGACAGGATTACCGGAGCACAGCGCTAAGGGACAGCTTATGAGTGCCTCAGACCACCCTTTTAAAGGTATACCTTAATTAAGGTATACCTTAGCTAAGGAGACGCTGGGAAACAGCTCGAGACCTAAAGGAAGAGCTTAAGGTATACCTTACGACGCACGTAGCGCTAAGGAGACTCTGGGAAACGCAGCCCAGTTCTTTTTTCCCTGTCCACCTCAGCTGATCTGTGTGGCACTTCCTAGGGTAAAATGGCTACAAACTGAAAATATTCATAGTCATTACTTTGAAATATAAACACAGAGAGCGGCTGGCTGGTTTTGTCCTGTTGGCTCCTTCACTTGTGCGCCACTCTGGGGGATCCCTGTAGCAAGGAAGCGAAACACCACAGCTTCACACAAGAAAGATGATCTGCTCGTTTCCTGAGTGTCTGTTCATTATTCAACCATGGAGAACTAGAGCACGTACTCCTTGGGAACCCATGTTTGGTGTGTTCAGAAAATCAAAGTACAAGTAAATAAATAAATGGATAGATAAATAGCCTTGTCTTTGTATGTTGCCCTGCTTGGGGGGCAACATACTAAAGTCATTTTCTGCACTACCATACTAAAGTTATGCACAGCAAATGCACAGCAAATATGTGATATGACTGATTTTTGGTGACCATTTTACATTGTATTGATAACATTTCAGAAATCCAAAGTGCCCTGAGAATACTGAACACTTAAAAAGGCTTGAGATCTAGCAGACAGAGTGAGTGGCAGTCACCCGTCTGGTTCACAAACTGGCTTTATGTTTCCATAGCTCGCTCTTTGAAGGTTAATTCTTTTGGTTTTCTCCTGCAGACACTGTTATGAATTTAGGGATTAGCAGGGAGGTTTGGGCATTGATCGGCTCAGCATGCAAGGTGGTACAGTCCCCTACTGAGCCGGGGGTGTTCAGGGGCTGTCCTTCGGATTATTTAAGGAAGCCAGCATTGGACTGGGAGGCAGGAACAGAGGCACGAGCTATGCCTTTAAAATAACAACTTCCATTACCATGCACATCTGTCAGTTCTCCCTGCTTTTAAAAGCACACGTTATCAGAGTTCTCCATTTTAAAGTGGCTGCTTTTAATACTGCTGAGTTATCTTTGGCCACTACATTAAATGCTTGTGTGTCTACACATTGTTATGGGTGTCTGTGGACATCAAAATGAGACCGACATCGGTAACTGGTTTATTCTGAGCAGAGGCTGGTGGGTGGAGCCGCCTCCTTGTTAGTTGGAATCATTGGGCACAGCCTGTTTGACTGGGGTCACCTGTGGCTAATCAGCAAAGGGGTTCTTAAGCTTTCTTTCTTTTCCAGTTTTGAGAGGGCTGTGAATGGTGTGAGGTGAGGGGGTTCAGGCTCTGGATAATTTGGGGTTTAGGCTCTGGGTAATTTGGGGATTCTCTGCCCCAAAAGCTGTTTGTAGAAAAGATGTTTTATAAAAAGGACTGCGTTTCATTTAATTTATTTGTGCAAGCAAAATCCCAAAATGGGAAAAACAATTCATACAAACAGTAAGTTATGTGTGTAAAATAACAGATAACAGTGTAAGGTGCCAGATTTAAGTTAAAGAAAAGTTTCAGTGTTAAATGATAAATTTAAGTTCAAAGATATGCACAGTTAAGCTCACGTCTGTTCTTCCCCATTTAATTATGGTTAAAAGCTGAGTTTGGGGTTAGTCTTATTTGATGGGCACCAGTATGGTGTCTCCCATGTCCCCCCTTCCCTACACAAAGACAGTGGTATTGGTTTTGTTTCGTTAGTTCCCTGTAGAGCATATGCAACTCTTTAAGAGTGGGAACGTAACAAGATGTATGGACACATCAATACTCACAGTATACACAAACATATGCTCTGTAGCCACTTTATTAGGACACCTGATTGCCAATGGCATGCTGCTCCAAACAGTGAATCGTGTGGCTGCAAATCTGCAAGCAGACATGGTGAAGACATTTAGTTGCTGTTCAGCCAAGCATTCGAATGGGCAAGACACACAGTCTAAGTGCCTATGACCGTGGTATAATTGCTGGTGCTAGACATGGATGATTGAAGATTGGAAAAACATCACATGACTAATCTGAATTTCTGCTATGACATGCAGATGTTAGGGACAGAAGTTGATGCAAACCGCATGAATACATCCTGCGTTGTGTCAATGGTGCAGGCTGCCGGTGGTGGTTTAATGGTATGGGGATGGGAAGATTTTCTGACACCAATATTTTGACTTTGCTACCAATACTGTCTTACAATATTGATACCAAATTGATACCACTGTGAATCACTGATAACAAAGAATATTCAAAAATATTAACAAAATATTTTTTGTATCAGTATCATTGACTGCTTTATTTAATGTATTCAGTTTGTATTTGGCATATTAGACTCTCAGACTAGGAATTGGGATCTGAATTAACTTGCGTTTGAGCACTTGTGAAAAATAGCACTGCATTTGTTACACCATCAAACTACCTTAATCTACACTTGTCATCTTATTGCCATGCCTGTCAGGGTTTGAAGTCCCTGAAGAAATCAGGGTGGTTGCTGGTCAAATGATTTGCTGGGTTGTATGGTTGTCACAGTGTTACTATTTTGACGCTGGTGTTACGTCCCTCTTAAACAATGTTGATGCAAGTATTACCAGCATAAAACTTCTCTTCAAACTGATCATAGGCCTCAAACAGTTTTCATTCATTTTTAAATAAATTAAAACATTAACATTTTTACATTTTAAAATGTATAAAATAAGACTATTTTAAAATAGGTAATTACTATGAGAAATAATAATCCCAATTATATCCCTAAATTTGTTAATTTTCCAGTCAAACAAACTGGTAGGATTAATTAGGTCAAAACCAACTCTATATCAGGTTTGAGATTAAATGTCTATATAGAAAAACAATAGAACAATATAACAATTTTAATCATGAATGGAAATCATGAGCTCTTTAAGTATTTTTTTTAAAAAGGGCATGAAACTAAACATTAATTTTAAATGATCATGTGAGAAAGAAAGAAAGACAAACCAATAAGCCAGACCTTTCCAGGGAATTGGCCGCTTCCAACATCATTGCGACAGGAGCCAGAGAAAATGAGACGCCACACACATAAAAACAAAATTAATTTCTCCAGGCCTCAAACAGAACTCCAAACTATCTTTCTCCTCAGCAGTCGTAAATACTTCACCCAGCAGCGATAGAGGAAGCTGGCCTGATTAGTTGACGCCAAGTTAAGGCACTCAAGGGTGTTGAGCTTTTCTACGGCGTATACTGAATTATCTAAGGTCTGACAAAATCTCTACTAGTTGAAGTGACTCTCTTTTAGAGGCAACCGAACATCCATCTGTTAGGTAAGGTACATTAGGTCAGTGATTGAATCCCTCTAATGAAAAAGGTAAATGTCCTCCTGCAGACAAAAAAAGAAGTGATATTTTTGCTTAAAGTTCATTCTTTATTGGACTATTAGTTTTCAAATTCAACGACTTTTACTTGCATGGGAATTAAGCCATTCAGGTGATCAATTGAAAACAATAGATTACTCTTATTTCATTTTAAAGGACATTTAACTAACTCCAAAAGGCTATAGTGGCCCTGCTGTGCAGACATGCTGGGGTTCCTTATCTGATTGGTTTGTGTTTTTTTTTTTTCCTGGTGTTTTTTTTTTTAATTATTTCCCAGGAAAGTGATAAAACCTCTTATACCCAACCAATTTTGTTTCTCTATAGCCCTTTTCACATGTGGAGCCTGCAGCATTGCCATTCAATTATAACTAACAAAATCTCTGTTGAGCCCTTTCACACATGACATGACCATTCCAGATAGATTGCACAAAGCCGGATGTCTACCCTCCAAAGAAATGCAGGTACAATTTTAACATTACGTTAGTTCATCTTCAGTTTGCTGAATACTAGTCTCATCTGCAATGTAAATCTAAACGACACAGTTAAAACGTGATACTTTTAAGAAAATGTATGGTAATATCTTTAGCCAGGACAGCTCAGACACGTGATCCCAAATAGCTACTGTTTGATAAATAATGAAAGCATGGCTTATCAACAAAAGATCAATAGTTATGTGTGCATGTATGAGTTGTTTTAGGTATGCCATGTTAAATAGCTAGCTATATGTGCCTTTGACATGTGACCAACTTTCCACTTTGGCTAAAAAGCAGCTTAAAACTAGAAGAGCCTGACACAGATATTTACCAGAGATAAGTATAGCTTAGCATGCAAGCAATTTTGTAATGATGCTCTTACAATATCAAAGCCATGCCGAGCAAGAACAGTGACACTTCATTCCATTCCAAAATAAATGTACAAATCTCCCTCGCACAGTCAAAAAATGCAGCTCCAATACCTTCTATGTGCAATGTGTCATATGTGTCCAAGAGTTGTTTAGAAGGAAAATTCATTAAAGCGTTTAAATAAATTGTGCCAGAAACAAACGGTCTGATATAAGAACCTTGTAACCTTTTGTATGCTTTATCCAGAAACATTTCTGCTTTGTGTTCACACTGGAGCCATAGCAGACTATTTCTGTAAATATTACTGAGTCCCAACCCAGCAAATTGGAGGAACATCAACTCCAGCTCTTTTCACACACGGCACTGAACATTGCAGAACACTTACAGGTTAAGATGTATGTGTGAATGGGGCTCTTGACTTCCTTACTGTGTTCTATTTGCATAAGGAATTCTCATTGTTTGGGAAGGGAATAGTAAAAAAAAAAAAAAAAAACAGGCACGGGGTGGTCAATTTAAACAGAAGAAACCACTTTGGAGCAATATCATTTTCTATGAACCATGAACAGATTAACTGCATAAAGCCACATTCTCATATGATGTAATCTAAAAAACTAGATATCTTACGACTCACTGGACTTTTTCCTTTTTCCCAATGTGAGACACTCCCTTATATTCATATGCCGCTCTGCTGTTTTAACACTGAGGGGTCTTCCCCCATCCCAGGGCTCTCGTGCAGGTGTGCTGCCAGATTGCCCTTGTCTTTAGCGCATAGCCCACTAGCTGACCTGTGCTTAATGACTGAATTGGAGGAGTGAGTTTAATCGGTAGCTGGCACAGGCAGACTGTAGGTGTCCAAACAGCCAGAGCACACACTTTTGCTTGAGTAGACAAAAGCATCTTCACCAACCAATAGCCTCCCTGTCCAGGAAACAATATGACTAATTACATGCTGCCCTCTCGTCAGCTCTGGATATTGTCTGACCATGCACCATGTCACTCACGTGAAATGCTGAAACTAAATGATTGACCTGCAATCAGTGATATTGATTATTTGTTTAATTGTGAGGGGGGAAATTTTGGTTTTTGGTTAAGTTGCAACCAGGCTCTTGTAGCCAATAATTAAACTGATGACAGAAAAAAAAAAAAATTGCAGCTGCCATGTTCGGTACAACCGAAAAAGAATGAGACATCTGTAATTAAATTCTTAAAGACTTTAATCCCCTCTTGCTCATTGCTCATAACAAAAAAGAACAAAAAAGTATTTTCAGGACAAGCGTCATCGGGCTCCTGGGCTGTCAGTGCGTGAGGCAGATGACTCCCGAGGTGCAGACGTGAGCACTCGCAGTGAATGGCGCCCTTCACGACTCGAGGGGTGAATGCAAATGCTCCCTGGCCAGGATGTGAGTTTTAAACAGGAGACGAGGGCGAACGGGAAGGGAACAGTGGAACATTCTCATTCACAGACAGACCTGGCTTGCGCTGGTCAGTGTGCGGATGTGATAAAAGCTAAGCTGATGTCTCTGTTGGTTCGGAAGAGGGCAAAGGACCGGGCGAGGATGCTGTGCTTTAAATAGACGCAGTGTCGCTCAACCTGCTGCTAATCCTTTCGGGTCTCCTGCCAGCCATGCATGGACAGTTATTCAGAGAGCACTCTTTGTAGCCACAAGTGACAGTTAAAGCGTGCTTGCTTTTTCTTTTGTTGTTGTTGTTGCTGTTTTTTTTTTTTTTTTTTACACTGATGCTTTTGTTTTCACAATATTCATCACTGAATTGCTAAAAAAAACACACACAGACATGTATGTGTGTGTGTGTGTGTCTGTGTGAATTATATTAGTTCCACTGAGACATTCATTCATAGATAAATTCTAGTACGGTAACCAAGCATTTACTTTCTGATGGCACATGTCTCTTTTTTATTTAAAAATGTGCTGCAAACAGTTATACTATCATAACCCTGCAGCCCGTGAAACTTTAAATTTCTCTTACAGAAATGTAAGCTTAGCCATGGAAAATCTTCCGCTGAAGACAATGATCTATTTGCCAGTAAAAGGGTGCATAGTTGTCTAGGTTCAACAGCTTGCATTTTGTGATATTCATCATATTCATGTTATTGTGTGTGTATGTGTACTCTTCCCTGTGACCTGGACAACCTACTGAAAGAACCATGAATTATACTCTGTATCTGAAAATTCTTAAGGAGAATATCCTGACATCTGTCCGTGAGCTGAAGCTGAAGCATAATCGGGTTACGCAGCAAGACAATGATCCAAAGCACAAAAGCAAATCCACATCTGAATGGCTGAAAAGAAACAGAATTTCAGTTTTAGAGTGGCCTAGTCAAAGTCCTGACTTGAACCCAATAGAGATGCTGTGGCAGGACCTGACACAAACAGTTCATGCTCAAAAACAGACCAATTTGTTTGAATTAAAGCAGTCAGTGCTGCAAAGAAGGCAGGTCTAAAATTCCTCCACATTGATGTGAAAGCCCTATGTCAAATTATCGGTATATTCGGTCATAGTTATTGCTGCTAAATGGAGTGCAATCAGTTACGTTTAAAGGGGCTATTATTTTTCACATAGGCGATATGGGTGTTTTCTTACTTTTTTCATTAAATAAAGGAAATCGTGATTTATAAAATGTTTTATAAAGTGTTTTGTGTTTACTCCGGTTCCCTTTGTGTAATATTGCATTTTTCTAAAGACCTAAAACCATTCAGTGTAGCGAATATGCGATGATAGAGGAAATCTGAAAGGGGGGAAATACTTCACCGCACTGCCTTTTCTCCTAAATAATGAGAAAAATGTATTTGAATGCCATGAACTATTTAAAATGACTATTTGACTCAGGTCTGTGTGTGACATGCAACTGTGTGTTTTCCGGTATAATTGTGATACAGTTATTCAGTGCTGGGGACGAGAAAATTGTCACTGTTTATGGACCATTAATAGATAATTAGTGATCCCAATCACTTTTGCATTGCTGTTTGTACTGTGAAGTAGCAGCCTTCACTGTCACTGGAGTGGGCATCATGTGTGGAGTAATATGTTAGTCATTCTTCAAGCATGTTCCTAAGAACCTGGGAAGAAAATGCTGCTTTAACAACTATTGTATAAACCAAGAGTGCACAATAAGGGCCTTTCCATTTCAATATTTCTTGTCAATTTCTGCTCTTAATTATTTCAGCGACTCAATCCTGTTGATCTGACATTTGCACAAGCACCAGCTACCGCCGCAGACTGCAAGTGCATCCTAAATATTTTACTGCGCTCCAGCAAAGGAGTGAACCAGTGTAGTTTATGGAGCTGTCAGGAAAACTATAACTATGGTTGGAACAAAAACCAGCATGCAGACCCACCCTCCAGGACTGGAGTTGTGCATTCCTTGTATAAACTGACTATTGCCAGTTGTAGCTTGCCATTAAATAGTTGTGATTAATTGATAAGACTTAAAGATGATAAATTGCGAAGTCTATTTAAGGTCAGATGTGCTGCTGATGGAAGGATGTTTTTACTTTTTAACTGACATCAGCTGTTCAAATAAATACATGTTGCCTCTTTTATAGCCTAGAAAAGATAAAGGCTCAAAAAATCTTCAGAAGAGATCTGTAGATTTGACTGTATCTAAATTGATATATAATACATGAAGTCTTGGAACCCAGGGATCTCTGTGCACTCTCTTCTTATAGCCAGAGTAGCACTTACTGTAACAGTGTTAAGCACACCATGGAAGAGTCTGTTGAGACACTGGTCACGTTCACAGGGCCAGTGCATATGCAGGTTTCTGTTTGCTCCAGTTACCCAGCCTAACTGAGCTAACTGGCTATATACACCAACACTGCTTCAGTCGTAGTTTAGATCATAGTAAACCATTTCGTAGCAGTACAAGAATAGCCTTCGGTTGTCATTCATGCACATATGAAGAAATCTAGCTAAATGTTAGATGGTGTACATTTTAGGGCTAATTCCGTAATTAAGGCAAGAAGTTGGCATGACAACCAAAAACCGACAAGGCTCTCATTGCTCACCTCTGCTCTAAGAGCAGTTCACAGAAGTGTTAGCCTCTCGCTGTTCGGTTTCATATTGTAGTTTGAGTCAACAGTTTGAAACACTGCCTTCGCTTTTACCTGCCTCCATGGAGTTTATGTGGTTTGAAAATATTGGTTATGGGTCCGTTGCCCTGATTCATACCATTTTCATCAGGCTTATAGTAGAGAGGTGTATGCCTGCCATATGAAACTAGGGTGCTGGTGGCTTTAAAAACTGCATTGGTCAACTTCACTACCAAATGGAATGTTTACGTCTGAACCAGTCCACTTGTGTAATTAGATTTAATCTTTTCCCCATCTCCACATCGGCTATAAACCATTCCTCTGTCAGACTAACAGTAGTGTCAGAAATGGGCCGTCTTATCTTGTGAACATTCATCACTGTACAAGTATAAGTATGGTGAGCTTTTATGCCGCAGACCCAGAGCTGATGTCATCTTGTCTGAGAGATAATGTGGCCATAGCAACATAAGGTATCTATCTGTGAATCTGAACACGACGATACAGATTTTGAAGGCATCCTGATCTTGCACAGGGCTAGTGAGGTGTCGCTATTCTTGTCATTCAATGTATTTGTGTGTCTATACAGGTGTTGCTTTTCTCTGGATGTATCATTTGGTTCATACAGAAGTGCTTGGTGCTTGGTCTGCTATCTTAAGAGTTGTGGAAATGTTGCCAAGCAATTACAAATGAATGCTTTCCCTGGCATTTTGTACTCATGACTAGCGGTGCAACAGCATGTGAAAAATTCCATAATTGCACGTACATTTCCACGCATGCAAACCATTCAGCCGTATATTGTGTGATTATAGATACACGTGATCAAGATGAGCTTTTGAAAGAGTGTGAGAGAGAGAGAGAGAGAGAGAGAGAGAGAGAGAATAATACAGCTATTGTAGATTGCCAAAACGAATACACGTTTGACATTAACCAAACAAGTCTGGCTGTGTGACATATTTTATCACTTATACATTTTGACTATAAATAATTTAAATGGACATCTGTAGGCTTCACATGCCATCTAATATCAATTGATGAATATTGTAAAAGGAGAGAAAAAATATCCTACTACTTTTGACAGTAAAATTCAGAATTTAGTTTCCTGGCAAAGCCATTTCGTCCCGTCAGAATTCCTAACCTTTTTCCCCTCTTCAAAGAACTTTACCAGGTTAAGTCTTGCAATAGCAATATTGACAGTCTTAAGACATAATGAGAAATGGGATGGGTGATGTCAAAACTCAATTTTTCACTTCAAACACAGGGTCCATAAGGTGCAAGCACAGACATTCTGGCTGTACACCACAGGCATGTGTACAAGAAGAGTTATTTGATTTAAAGGGTGAGCAGTGAACCCAGAAATGGGACATTATAGCCTTGGCTAACTTATGACAGTCAAAGATTTTTTTTTGTTTTTTTTTTGTAGCTGTTCTGTTTTGTGCTATTATTTAGGAACAACCAGAATACAGTTTTTTTTTAAATTGTAATGATATTGTGATAATCCAGAGCATCTATGGAAAGCTGTCTGACATCCACACAATTATAATTCTGTTAGTCACTCTATCTGTTACTCCAGCATCCTCATCCGTGACTTTAGGATTGATGGCTGTAATGGCAATGTGGTAGTTTGAATGACCCTGACGTTTTCCTCTGCATTAAAACATAGAACACGTACATTTATTTATTTATTTGTTTGGAGGTAAAAAGGACAATTCAAACAAGTTTCTTGTAAATAAATTAAGTTCTCAGTAAAAAAAATAAAAATAAAAATAAAAAAAGCTGTGTACACGACAATATATATCTCATGTGCATACATTTCTAAATAAAAATATGGCAATATTAAACATTTGGGATTATGATGTTATACATAATCTTATTTGTATTTTTTCATTTGTGTACATGAATAATTCCCTGGGGGATATTATGGCATATTATTCAGATTAAAATAATATTTGAACCCTTATTAAGGAAAGGTGAGAGTAATGTTTTCCTTTGCTTTCCATGTTTAGTATTCCTTTAGGAACATGTCTTGGCTAATATGTTTCACGGTCGTGTAAATTGCTTCTGTGATCACCTGTAAGCATGTGATTGCAGAGACTCTACAGGGAATCATCTACACAGTTTGAAGCTTACACTGTCCTTTACAATAAAGGATAGACCCAGATTGTCATTGAATGCACCAATGCATAACTGACCTAGAAACTGCAGAATAATAATAATCAGCACATGGATGAGCGATATAATGTTTGTGCTGTATTGAATTTTTTATTTTATTTTATTTATTTATTTATTTTTTTTAGAAACATTGACTTCAATTAAACATTGCCACCCTGTGGTTCTTGTTGCAACAGCAGTTTATGTAACCATTTTCTTCAGTTGATTTGGTTACAGGAAACATCTGCTTATTGAGGTTTGTGTTATGATTCAAAAATTGCTTAGTTGCGAGTATTTATCAATAAAAGTAAATACGAACAATTCCAGATATCCAGTCATAATATATTGTATGTGTATCAAAGCAATTCATGGAATGCACCTACAATTCTGTGTATTGGGGTCTGGTTCATAACAAAATCTTGGAAAGTGTGCTTACATTGGGTAGAGAGAACACACAGCTATTATAACCAGGTTGTCATAAATATGTCAAACATGTGCCCAGATGAGATATAGCATTTGCAGTGTGATTTTTACTCAAGGTGAATATTGATCCCAGGGGAAATTAACTTACGTGGAGCTCCAGATTTCACTACTCATTTACCCTAGCCCGTGTCCCTGAGTGCATTTGAGTCTTTGCATTTCTTTGTTTCCATTTCCAGCTCAGACTGAATTCCCCCCCCAGTCTGTACATCTATGTGGCTGCCATCACATTAAAGATACCCACTAAATGGTAAATGGACTGCATTTATATAGCGCTTTTATCCAAAGCGCTTTACAATTGATGCCTCTCATTCGCCAGAGCAGTTAGGAGTTAGGTGTCTTGCTCAAGAACACTTCGACATGCCCAGGGCGGGGTTTGAACCGGCAACCCTCCGACTGCCAGACAATCGGTCTTACCTCCTGAGCTATGTCGACACACATTGGGTTATACTCAAATCTAAAAACAAATTTGTGGAAAAATAAAACAAAATAAAGATTCAATGGATAGTTTTTACTCCCAGCTGAATCCAATTACAAGACATTGTATTTATGGCTTGAATGGATTTATTATTATTATTATTATTATTATTATTTATGTATTTTATATTTGTGAAAATAGATGTTTCTTCTTTGAAAAAAGGTACTTACCCTTCTGAAGGGTAGAAATATTTAGAATAATCAAACCCATGTCTAGTATCTTCTCTTGAGCATACAGCGAAAATGGATTGAACTGAGCTGTTTGCTAAAAATGTAAATAAAAGCTTTTTATTGGAGGTCTTCAAATAGAAATACTATGACTACAATGTAATCTCCTTCCCTGATTCACCACTGTGACTCTCACCTACTTACTCAACTACATTTCCTGGTTCATATCTGTGATGTGCCCTGCTCTCTGTATGCCTAGTAAAGCAATATGTGTTCAAAAAGACTACTGAGGTATGGCTCACTGTCAAAATAAAATGCATGTTGTCTGCTGACTTTGTTGTTATGGAAATATACAAGCACTATGGAGGCATGTGCAAGTGTGAATTTATCCATGGCAACTACGAACACGAGTCAAATGTGGCTAGGATATATAAGGTTCAATACAAGCACAATTCAACATAGGGGTTGGAAAGGGATCATCCAATATACTGTCCCTTAAATCCCTGGGAGTTAAATCAAATAGTTTTCCGTTATGTTCAAATACTTTCAGCAGTTAAATTCCAGAATTTTAAACCCATTGCTGTCCATTGGCAGCTTATAAACAAAATATGAATTTCACTGAAATGTTATTTCAAATTTTATTAAATTTTTTTAATGCCCAGTCTTGGAGTGGGGGATGGGTATTACAAAGATGAAGCATCAACTATAAGGGTTCATCAGCCATTATGACAGCTTACCCATGGCTATTATCCATCTCATTCAGAATTCTGAGACAGAGGTCATATGATTACCAGAGGGGTTCATTGTTCTTGAATGACCATAAATGTGTTAGAGGGGCTTTATACGAAAAAAAAAAAAAAAAACTTGGCTTGATGAAAACCCATGTTATGCTCTTTATTCATGTTGACCGTCTCAGGTGTATCTACAGGGTCTCTGAACAGTCATGTTAATCAGCTTAGGTATGTCCAATGGGTCTCTGCACAGTCATTAGTCTCTTCAGGCATATAGCATCTTAGCGTTGCATCATGATTTTGCACATGTATATCCACATGTTCGTAAATGAAGGCAGACAAATGCACATTACAAAATGCATCTTTCCAATAACACCTCTCCACCCTGTGCTCTCAAGCAGGCCCTTTTATGCGGCTGTGCTAATTGCCTGATTCATCCCAGGTGTGCTCGATTACCAGGCATGTTATTCCCTCCACTCACAGAGGGTGGACCCCACAAAGTTGCAGGTTCTCGAGAGTGAGGTGAGTCAGATGATCAAAATGCATAGAAATGGGGGATTTAATCGCTAGTTTGGAGACACTTTCACGAAAAAAGACGATTTGAGATACTACTTCTGAAGTATTTCAAGTAATTATATAGAACAAATTGATATTCAAATTTTATTTTTATAGTATCGGATTCAATCATTTGAAATATTTTAATTATTTGGAAGTATTTTTTATATTTGCCAAATATTTATGAAGCCCTCAAAAGGAATTGGTCTTCCCCATTTTATTTGCAAATAACTGAAACACAAAACAAATATTTTACATGAAAATGACTTGATTAGTGTCTGTATTTTACTCTGGTCTGATGTCGAGTGAGTATTTCTCACACTGCTGCTGAAGTGTGTGAATCTGCCTGTGTGTTTCCTACGCTGAAGTGTGTGTAAATCCTCCCGGTTTGCCACCTCTTCGTGTACCTCACTTCACCTTATCACAGGAGGGCTTTGCTCACTCAGTACCTCTTTCTGGTGACAGTTGGTGGCCCGTGGCCACCTGGGGCTTCACTGAGTGAAGACAATGCAGCATCAACCAGAGGAACCGCAGGCAAAGCCCACCCGGCTGGGCTTCAATCAACCGTGTCTCGTCCCTGTAGGCTCCCAGTCATTTACAACTAATAAGAGCCTGGAAATGTACACCAAAGGGTCTTCACCTCTGGCCCCAAAGGGCAGCGGGGCATCACGTTCAGATCAAAAACCAATTTAGACAGGACACAAGGTGAGGCGAGCCGAGTAATCGGCCGCTTTAATTGATCAACTGAGCGCTGAGTAACAAATATCAGACAACAGGCCCTGTGGCTCTCCAGGACCGTGGAGGATCCCTGGTAAAGGCCGTAGGGCCCGGCCTGCGCTCTCCATGAAGGCCGCCATCATCCGAGTGATTTGGGGGCACGTATTTCATTCCATTTTCATTGCGTTGTATCCATTTGACGACTCTGCATAAAATGAGTGCTATCTGTTGCAATGGGAAATTGAGTGCTTAATAAGTCTTGCCTAATTGCTTTGCTGATAGTTACCCAGACCAGTATCTCCCAGTATGGCTCTATTTTTTCTTATCGCTTTATCTGCAGTCCTGGATGAGTTCCAATATCTAGCACCAGAGGGAATATTCATTTCAAGTTATCCAGACTGGTACTATGGCTGGGGTTTAGATATCGTGTTTCAGGCTCAACAACGGACTTGATCATGTGTCCTTCCTTTTGGAACATGCTAAAATGGAGGCCATTTGTTCATTTTCTGTTCAGAACATCTGGACCCATGCCTTCTGAAAACAAATGCATAAAAAGGCCACAGATGTGAATTGGCACTGTAGCAGTTGTGCTGGTGGCGAATGAGGCCGTCACGTACCGTGCCATGATTTATAGAGCTACTCTCACAAGCGCAATCTTCACATCACGAGCAGAGCCATTTCATTTTGAAAACAAGGTATCTGTAGCACAAATTGTGAGTCACCGGTGGAAAGTACAGCGGGGTGACACAGGGGAGGTTTTCTCTGACATTCTTTCTGAGAGCCTGGAGAGGTCTGTCAATCAGGAAAAACAGCCGCTATTTCTGCAAACGGAGATGGGCCATTGTGATCTTGAGAGAGCAATTTGGTGATACTGAAATTCTGAAGAAAAAGGCATGCTTTCACAAGGCTTCCAATAAGGAATTCTTTTTTCTCTTTCTTGCTTCAAACTTTAGATTTTGTAAAATGAAAAAAGAATGTAAAGGGGAGGGCAGGTGGGTGGGGGGATAAATTTGTATTAAAACCAAGATTAGCATTACAATGCCCAGGTAACCACAAGACACAAACTTCAGGCGTATTGCATGCAGAGCCAGCAGTGCTTATCTGTTTTATGCTCGCAATTAACAGCTTGCTCAGTCCTGAGTGATCAGACGGGAATGATTCAGTGATTTTTTTTAGGAGCTTTGCATAATTATTATAGTCATCAGCTCCCCCTTCTTTTTAGACTTCAATGGAAACAAAAAACAGCTGACTCACCCCCGAAAGCCACAGTGGGCAGCCAACAGCAGGTGTCGGTCTGAACCGTAGTAAAAACAAACCGACTGCAATGCACTTCCATATGTCCTACTGTGAGTTCATTAATTACGTGGTATAGACGCCTGTCCCCATAACCACAGCCTTATTTCTACCATGGTGAGGTAGCATGGTAATCAGCGAAACAATATGAAAATCTGCAAGTGGGGATTTGAGTGAAATCCCTCTAAGTAGATATGCTTTATCTAACACCAGATAAGGAATATCATGTTCCGGACATCTTCAATGACGCAAGCTGTGTCTGCAGGCACACGGCGGCAGATCGTAGCTCTTGATTTCCCTCTAGTGGAAGGCCAGGGTACTGTTCTTTAGTGAGCCTCAAATATTCAGCACTGATAGATGGAAAATGACTTTGGAGGCCAAGGCCGTTCAAGGACTCAGTCTGTCGCACGGCAGTACGGCGCCTTGCAGACCAATTATTTGTAAACAAAGGAGCAGGCTGAGCTGCAAGGAGGAAGTGAGGAATATACAGAAAAGAGTGAGAATGTTACAATAATACTGATATTACCGCTAGACCACTATAAAGACTGACTGTTGTGAGTTCACCCCCCTCCCCCTATCCCCCTGACATCTTCACAGCTTTAAAGAAAAGAATGAAGCATAGTCTGAATGAGTGCACACTCTCAAATGTAATAGCATTGTAGGGCCGTGACAAAATAATAGTCAAAGTATGATGGGGTCGTCTCTCTCATTGTAAATTAATTGAATGGGTTCTCCCTCACTGAAACTTGCAAAATGAAGTGCATAAGTGAATTCAGATGGGTTACTTGGGAGCAGACAAATAGAAAAAAAGATGGGTAACATTCAGTAGCATGTGAAGGAATGTGAATTCAACTGTCAATTATGTACTTAAGATAAATTGAACAATACAGTTCATTTTTATGGGGGAGAGCGGTGGGTTTGCTGTGAAACTGCATCTGTTTTGTTTTTTTGCTGGATGTGTGGGGAATGAATATATGGGAATTAAAAGGCCTCTTCTATTGAGGGATGAATTACTTTCTTTGATAGTGAGAAGTCATGACTTTTATTTATCCTTTTACAAAATAAAAGAACAATTATATAGAGTTAAATTTCTCATTACACGCAACATAACACGATTGCAAGCTAACACTCACAATATGACTACTGTACTTTCATGAATGTTTTTTGTCGTTTAATTTAGCTGATATCTTCTGTGCATTATATCAAACTCTCCCAGACATTAAGAGATGCTTTTGTTCCATGGCACAGATCGGACCAGCCAGCCTCAGTCACGATGCACCTCATTAGCAAGTAATTTTAATTTCTTTGTTTAAAAATGATCATCAGCATTATTCACGAGTGGCAGACAGTAAATGATTTACTGAGAACCTTTTGATTCATTCTCATATGATTAAAATAAGATTCATTCCAACAGGATAATTCTATTTCTGGGAATAAAATCTGGCTAGGACAAAACGTAACCTCAATTACAGAATACTTGATAACTAGATCGAGTGTGCCTCACGCAGTGCCAAAATTGAAATGTGAGCATATGATCATCATATCATTTCATGAATTTACATTGTGATGCATTTTCAGAGGAAGTCCAACAGTTTGTTTCCGTACGATATATGCGCATGTTTATTTTCACGTGCCTTCTCTTGCCTTTGAACACTTGGGCTTAATGGCTTCTCATTTGCTCTTTGGCAGCCGTACAGCACCCTGCTGTGTTCCCTAAACGTGCACGGGATCACAAGCACTTCACAATCCCGGCATCCTCCAGACCCCTGGCCACGCCCCTCTATGCCTGACAGAGAGGACAGAAATGCTCTGTCCTTTTGATAAGACCATTTGAAGTACAAAAAAAAGCGGAAAGAGTTTCCTCTTGCGGTGTAATTGCAGGGGGAAGAGAGGCCTGGAAGGCGTGGTGGAGGATGGAGGCAGAGGATGAACAAAACATAAAGATGAGGTATGATGCAGGCCTGCACTGCAGGAGGTGAACGATCAAGGGCAGCCGGATGAGAAGCCGAAGATTCAGCGGTGCTAACTTGACAACAAGGCAACTCATCAATATCACCTTCCACAAGGAAAGGTGACCACAGGGCAGGTGGGGGAGTGAAGAGGTTCATCCAAATGTGTTAAGCCCTGACAGTCCAGGCAATGTTTGGGTCATGGCATTAGTATATCCACTTTTTTCATGTATTAAAATAAAATAGTTACCATATCATTACTATGTGTTTTTATTACAAAATAAAGCCAATTTTGAAGGTCTGACATGCCAATGACTGAATCTGTTGTTAAAACAGAGTTGTGCTGTATGAAAATCTCTTGGGTGTTTCTGATTTGGTGTAATTGAAAGTCCTCATTTGCTGAATCATATAAATCATAAGTCTGTAAAGACTGCCTTTTAAAAAGGAGGGTCTGGATTACCGCAAATTATTGCGGCTTTAGAAATCACTGGCATGGGACATATCTATTATATTTCTGACCATCCTGACGGAATGAAACAAAGGAAGTGATTGATTAAGGGAGTCACTGTGAGAACAGGAACTTCATTTCTCTCTCTAGGCCTGGCAAAAAGGGAGTGCAGGATCCCAAAGCCCTTGAGTAATAAGATCCTTTGAGATTTTTAGCAGTAGGTCATCGTCAGAACAGTGTCGAATGTAGTACTATTCTCTGGGTTCCTGTCTAATTATAGAAGCATTCAAGTATCTGACCCTCCGTCTTTCTGTTTCAGAAAGAAAACATTTTTCTTTACCTTTCACTACAGCGGAAGCCATTTTTTTCCCCAGACAAAAGGAAAGCAGTAATGTGTTATCTGTTAACCTCTGGGGAAATGTTTCCTATTGAAGTCAATGGACAGGCAACATGTGTGGTCCTTTCACCTTTACCAAGAATAGGAAACATGTGAAACCACAGGAAAGAAATATTTTAACTTTAAGATTTAAATACTTTTTTTTTTCTTTTCTTTTTTTTTTACAGCTTTACTTTCAAGTTTTCTTAGCTGAAATGGGCTTTGTCTGCTTGATTTATTGGGCTTTGAACTAGAAATACAGATACTTTTTACCATGAAAAATACTTTTGTAGAAATTTGAAGATTAATTTGACATACAGAAGACAGATGCCTGCAAGATATTGTTTACTCACATGTGTAGTTCAGAGTTGACCTTTCATTTATTCACCTTTTGAAATGTCACTGCCTCTTATTACAATAATACAATAAATTGTGCACCTCTTCATGAGTGTTATTTTACCAGGAACAAAAATGTCAATACTGTGTGTAAATTTAATATTTGGAAGATTATGCCCATGCACATTGGTGAAAAAAATGACTTATCTATGTATGTCAAATTCTGCTCTTGTGATATTTGTTGTGTTTTTTGCATAAAATATATAACATTTAGAGAAGAAATCACAGGGTTGCTCTTAATACTACATGCTTTATATAACAATTGTATAACAAAAAATACGTAATTTAATAATATAATATATAATTTATATTTTTTAACACTAGGGGGAGTAGGCAAACCACATTTTGGAATTCTGAAATGGAACACAGTGCTTTAGCAAATATAGTCTGGCTCAAAAAAAGCAAGAAAATCCCTTTATAGCACCGAAACAATCTCTGGCACATTGTGTAGAGGCCATTTGATCTAAAAGTATCCATCATATGCATGTTTCCAAATGTTTTATTATTTGTGTATACAACTTCTGCAGGCATCTCTTTTTCATTGGCTTGGTTCAGTTCCCTGCTTAATCTGGTGCCTATGTTAGGTGCAAATGTATATTTCTGTATGCCATTGACAAAGCATTTAAATGTGTTTGACTCTGAGCCCAAGATGCATAAGTATGTGTATGTAGATATTGCAGTTGTCCACTGAGAGGCTTTTTAAAAAACATATTGATGGCCATTTATGTCATTTATGAATACAATTGTGAACATTTCTTCCCTATTTGTGCAAGGCCCACACCACTGCTTTCTTCCAAGTTGTAGCTTGTTTACAAACGGACTACTGTAGCCTGACACATGAAGGGGTTGTGAGGGTGGGATCTAAAGGAAATGTGTACTCCTATGGCTGCTTTAATGTTTAGCTTTAACAGCCTAATTGGTACTTTAGGTTGACTGATTCACTGCCTATAGAATGTGCCAAGAGACAAAACAATCTCAAATTACTGATGGTGTTCATACCAACTGTGTTTAGGAAATGCATAATTTGCTATTTTATTTGTACTATTTCATTGAGTGAAAGACTAAAATTGGCAGAATATCAACATAGTTTTATGGCCTAGTCTGTCAAAATGTATTTATTTGACAACAAACGGTTATATGGGAAAGTCTAATTGCAGTTTCTCAGATTTAATGAAACAAAAGAAGGTAAAGATCAGGTTGGGGGGCAGAGCCAGAGTCAGGATGCGATTTGCAGATGTTCCATAGCAGCAGGGTTTTTGGGGAATGCTGGCAAATCACCTATACTGGTGACAGCATAGGAACAGATACTGACGAGATGCATGCGAGGGATCAAGAACCATGTTGGTCTAGAAATAATTTTTACATAAGAGATTAGGTAGCACTGTGCACATAGCCATAACTCTGATGCAGCCAGTGTTTTTATACATGTTTTTAAACATGCAGATATGGGCAAAACTTTATTTGAGTCGAGGTAATCCATTGCTCTACCCCAGTTTATGAGGCCTCCTAAATTAAATCTGTAGATGTCTACTTTCTTCTTCAATTAGCCTTTGAATGGGAGGGCATACCAAATGCGTTTGGTTAATGTCAAACGTATTCGTTTTGGCAATCTACAATAGCTTGATTATTCTCTCTCTCTCTCTCTCTCTCTCTCTCTCTCTCTCTTTCCCTGTCTCTCCTTCTCTTTCTCTTTCTCTCTCTCTCTCGGTCTCCGACTCCCAGCTGGCTGAGCTAATGCTAATTCCTTGTGGTTCATGTTACTGCCGGTCCAAAGGCTGTGAAGAGGTCTCACTTTCCATCTGTGGAACATGCACATGCACATGCGCCCCCTTCAAAAACACAGGAGATGCGTCAGCAAAGGCTATCGCGTGATCAACCTCCATCACACTCATTTCTGTTCTCATTTTTAGATAAAATGTTGAATTAAAAAATAAAAACCCAAACAGTTTATATACATTGGCCTAAGCAATGCCGTAACACTTTAGCAACCATTCTGAACACAGTATAGAGCAACCTCGAGCAGCTTTAACGATGCGCATGTCATTATCATACAGCCAGTACATGAAACAGCAGGTGGAGTTTCTCTATTATTAAAAAAAACAACAAAACAGGAAACCATTTAACCAAACTGACCTACCCAACTTCTTTTTCCCCCAGCCATTCTCAGCTTAGAGAGCCATTCCCCAGGCTTTCTAAGGGTAATAGTGAGTACCACTGCTGCAGACGGTATAATTGAGGAATCACAGTACCATAACTTTGCATGTTTCATTGTGCTACAATGTAAACCTGTTTACCATATGTTCTATTATTTTTTTCTTGACATAGTTATGAACTACATATGAGCTGTGGCTTTTGACTTTTGATTTTACTTGGAAGTAAAATAGCCTGATCTAAGGGAATGTCAGAGTTATGTATTTGGTTAGCATGCCATGCAGTTAATGTCATGAGGTTAAGATGTTGTTCTTACACTGGGAGGTCTGCAAAACTCCTTAATTAACATAGAACAAGCCATGTGAAATCCAGATTCATATTTGTATATCCAATATTTTGTTCCGGGAAGCTTGCATAGTCCTTATACAAAAAGTCAATTCAGAAATGTTGCATGCCAATGTTTACATTGCGAAATGGCATGACAATGGCTCGGGAGATGACCTCAGACGACATCCATAAGTAAAAATCAACATTAGCTCTGTATCCCTGTGCTGAGTTGCGTCTGCATGCTGGGCGTCATTAGCTGTACGCTACACTGCTCTTTATGGTTGTTGCCATCAAATCTGGGACTGCAGTTAGCGTGGGCCTTTGAGGCAGGTGCTGTCAGTGGTTTACATGCACAGTATACACGGAGGTTCTGGAATGTGTCAGTACAGTTCCAAGGGCAGGGCCTGTCCCTGCTGAGCATGAATTTGCTCAGTGACTGGAATAATAAAGGAAGGGGACCCCTTGAGAGATGCAGTGACAGACCTCAACTTTAGGGCATGACACTGTGTGACCGCTGCTTTTATTTGTTTGCTCGGTCCGAGCATTGAAACTCAAAAAAAAAAAAAAAAAACATATTATTTATTCAAATTTGTTACACTTGTGTTGGGGATTCATTATCAGTTGGATGACACAAAATGCAAGTGAATGCTGTTTACTTAAAAAGATAGATGCCAGACAAATGCTTAGAAGGGTTATAACATTTTTCACATCTGGATAATATTTCAGACTCTATTTACTTGATTCTCATTGGCCTGTGATACCATTAATTTATTAAGTAATTAATTCATTGGACCACCCAGAGTAGTTGTGAGAGAAGTTACAGAAAGCACCCCCCCCAAATAAATAAATAAATAAATACAAAAAAGAAAAGAAAAAGAAAACAAGCAATGGACCTCTCTGCATTAAGAGAGATGTCATGTCATATTAGTTGGCAGTCCTGGTGTTCGCCTCATTACCTGGGGAAATGTACAGTATCTGTCTCCTGAGGGGACATGTTTGTGTGCTTTCCTTCTACGTGCGTCGCACTAATATTGCCATTTGACTGTAACACCGGCTAACTGTCTAGATAAAGCTCTACCGTGTGCCAGGGCGGCCTTTACTCAAAGACAGTTTAAACACTGCGGCCTTTGTATTCTGAAACTGAAGTGACATTTTACGAGGGAAAATAAATTGATCTTACACTTTTTTTTTGGCTTGTTATACCACTTATATATATTTTTTTTTCTCTCTGCAAACTTAATCAGGTATTTTTATTTCCAGTTATCAATTCCACTACACTGTATATCTGAGAGAAAGTTAAAATGCAAAGAATGTCCTACCTTTAATGTTGGTGAAAAAGATTTATTCAGGGTATGCTAATGCGTAATAACTTTGAAGGAGAGGCACTGGGGATTTGTGTAAACCAGGATTAGGTACTTGAAGATTTATGACTTCTATTGAAAAATGAAACTGCTTTTGTGAAGCACATATCTTTTCACCCATAGTTGGAAATTGCACTCAGTCAACAACGTGCCATGTGATGTCACCGGTGGGAGATAAGCCAAAGAAAGGAACCAACGTAGGCAGGTGGTGCCAATAGGCGCAAAATATGCCGTATTTCTACTCTATTAGACCAAGACTTATCCAGTCTTCCAGTGACAGATGGTGCAAATCAGTTGTGATGTGCAGCAAGCTTCAGATGGTACAAAGTGTAAAATTGAACCTCTGTATGTGGATGGCCATAAGTCTCTGACAATGTGTTGCATACTCTTGCGTGAAATGGAAAAGCAAAATTCTTATTTTTTAAAATGTTTTGCAGAAGGCAGGTGTAACTTTTTGCTTGGAGTAAGAAGAATGTTTTCCAGCACTGATCTCTCTCTTTCATGTGCAGAAGCAGAGTGTTTTCTGCTTGAATGTTCTTTAGTTGTATTCCAAACAACACCTGGGCTTAGATGGTTTCCTCTACTGTCTGAGCCCCTAGATCTGAACCCAGAATGCTAAACGTAAACTTAGGATGGGAAAAGTGAACCAATGCAGTAAACAAGCTTACATTAAAAAAAATAAAAAGCCATTGTGTGTGGACTCACATCTATTGTGTGTGTGTGTGTGTGTCCTTACAACTGTAAGAGGGGTATACCAGGTGTTTAAAATTCTAGTTTTCTCCCCAAATGTAGAAGGCAATGTGCCAAACTTGTGAATAAATACTGAAATAGTATTAGCAAGGAAGTATATTATAATTTACTTTTAAAACTGTATTGTATAAATATTAGCAAACATGTTTTAAATGGTTGACCATCAGAGTATCACAGAATGCAATTAAATAATTTAATTAACATTTAAATTGTATTATAAATTATATTTTATTAACATTTTGTCTTTTTCCCTTTCATTTCTGTGTGCATTTCCCTTTAATAATACTCTTGTATCAACCAGAGGCACTGGTAGGCAGGTAGAAGCTATGCTGGAAAACTAATAAAAGTTATCCCCTTCTCAAAAACTCAGAAATGAAATGATTACATTTGTATGTTGCTTCTGTGTGTCTTACAGGGAAATTAAAAGCCATTAACCAAGAGCACTAGTGGGGTTCACGAAGAGCACACTGCAGCTTCAGGAAAAAATCTGTATACTATACATTCTGAGCATTCCCAAATGGGCTATTATAAATGTAATATAATGTCTCATGCTTGCATTAAAATATTTATAAATTACTTTATTCAAATTAAAATTCCCAAGTGTTGTTCTTTTCTTTAGTCTAATATAAAATTGATGAATAGATTCGGCTCTGTCTTAACTGATTTAATTAGGCTTTTACTTTGGCTGCTCCTCGTCTTCCTTCCTGAAGCTGAACTTGAGTTCTTATCTTGCATGCTGAACTGGTGACTGTGCTGCAGACTCTAATCATCTCATCTCCTGGGACTGCATGCTGGTTCCACACTGTCCTCTAATCTTATTTGTGTGTGATGCTATTTTGCATCACCTCATAAATAGGGGATGCAGATGTGACTGTATCCCTAAATGAAACATCCATTGCACAATGGATTCATTTTGCATTATAATCAGGAGGTCGTTTGTGTGGAAGTAATTTTATTGTTTTTTTCCCCCCCTAATGGGAGGTTGAGGAATCTGTTATGCTGCAGTACAGAGGTGATTTTTCTGTAATATAGAGTGTGAAATCCATCTCTAATTGAGTCTGAGAGTCTGATGAGGACAGATATTTGTTTTAACCGGTAAATGTTAGGATCATTGTCCTATTTTACCGCTGATGAATATAGCTTGCAGCAGGTGTGCATCATAATAACTCCTGGGAGAGGTTAAAAAAAGCATTGGGCAAGAAGACAAACAATTTGCTTCATTATTCATGGAACATTCAGATTACAGCATCTTTACAGCATTCAGAAGCTTTATTCTTTGGCTTAACACCAATCCATCTAGAGTATTAATCACAAAAAATACTCATCTTAAGCAATCTGCCCAGTGGTGAGTACATGTTGTTTGAAGTACAGTAGACATATACAGGGATGTAGCAGTTGTCAAAGATCTGTACTGATACACCTTGTTGAGCCGGATGATATTTGCGTTAGAATGAACTTCCTTTCTTCTGAGGTTTTTGGGAAATGCTAAAATTTCACTTAAAATGTATGCTTTTGTGATTATTTATTTATTTATTTTACACCAATAGGTTTCACTAATACTCAAAATGAGGGGAGTTGTTTAAGAATCTGTTGGATTTTAAATTGATAACTTAATATTAAGTTATATTATTTATGCTAATTCTTTAAAGGGGTATCCATAACATTTACCAAAGCTTCACCAAAAATATGTATTGGGCGAGCTCATGGCAATTGTAGTCCGCCTATGGATTGGCATTGAGATTGGTTTTGAAATGACAGAGATATTGAGGTTCAAAAACTGCTGTTGTACATTGGCAGGCTGACCAACTACTGCACTCAGTGTAAAAAATCTGTTATAGTGTGCACTTTTTGAATAATACATTACATTTGCAAATATCTTTAAACTGTAAATAAATGTTCATGATCTTTTTTATAATTTTTTTTTTTCTTTTTCTTTTTGCTGTAAAAATAAGCATACCATATAATGTTTAACTACCAAATTAACAAGGTTTTAAACTTTGACCTTCAAAATACAATTCAGAATATGTCAAACCAGCCTGGATTAAAGAGAGAGTGAGAGTGAGCGTGAGATATGCTCAACTGAAGCGGCAGAGTGATAAGCACTGAGAAATAGAGTAAAAAGATAAAAGGTGGACAAACAATGTGCAGTCCATCAATAGATGATATTGAATACTATATTAAAACAAGAAACATGTTCTAACAGCATGAGATGCTGTACATTTAATTAAGATTGTAGTCCTCTTGTATCTGCAAATAAGACCAATTGTAATCCTCAGTATTGCAGTAGATACAGTATATACTGTAGAGAATGATGGGCAAAAAATATCACCGTGGGCAAATTTCTAAATATAGAAGAAAATATATCCGAGAAATGGAGGGTCTGCAACTTGAGGATGATTCTGCACTTTAAAAGAAAACCCTGCCCTTAATGTTTAAAATAAAATGAAAATATATAAATATTCAGTAATTTATTAATAACCATGTTTCTATTCAAGGGTGCCTGTTGTCATTAAACTCCCTACTTGCCACACAAGATGTAGCAGGAGTTTCCTAAAGTTTTGTCTAATGGCCCAGCCTAGTCCTAGCTCTTGCTTTGGGATGTGGAAGTACAACTCCATGACCTTCTGCAATACGACTTGCACCCCTGTAGGGCTGGGGCAGAATAGATCATTATAGCACTTTCACACTGTGGAGCTGGAACCAGGCTGACCCATCCTATCCCTTTCCCACTGCACAAGTCTTAACAATGTTAACCATGTATTTACTGGATTCACCCAGAATGGCTGACTGATCTGCACGACTCACATTTTCCAGCTTTACAGCTGGGGTTGGGCTCCCCCTGTTAAACGTATACAAAGACTGAAATAATTGTAAATGAATTTATTTTCATTGTTTCTCTGAAATCCACCAAACATTTCCCCGGGGTGGTGATACCACATTGGGTCTTACTCTGCAGAAGGGCCCTGTGGGTCTAACCATTTGTCTCTCTCCTACTTGGTAAAAGCTGGCCTACCTTCAGACAGTTGCTAGCACGACAAACTTGCAGAGATCCACATTAATTATACAGAGTACCCTCACTGTGTCAGCCCCGCTGAAGTGCAGAGCTAGTTTGAGATTAGAATGGAGCCGTAGTCTCGCTCGGTTGCCTCTTAAACACATTGCCTTGATGGCGACGGCAAAAAGCCAGGCTCACTGGCAGTGCCACACATAATTGGCTCATTTGCAGTAGGAAAGTTCTCAAAAGGTCTTGTTGTTTGAAAGATCCTCCTCCTCTTCCCCCTCTTGGGAAACACCCTTATCTGATGGAGAAACAACACAATATTCCAAAATGACTCACGGACAGACATGTGCTGTGAATAAAATGTTTATACCATAACATACTGATGGAATGATTCATTGCTCAATCAGCATAGCATTTCACACATGAATGGAAAAACAACAGTCTTTAAGATAACACAATGCTTGAAGAATCACCCATATGACACCAGTACTTTCATGTCCATAACGAAGCCAGTCACTCTGGATTACCAAGCTTGATGTGAACCAGGTCCTTTAGAATATTGCTTACCCTTATATGTGCTTTCCTGTGCTAAACTGATGCCCACGCTTAGCCATACAACTGTGTAAGTTAATAGAAATATCACTTTTACCTCAATGGGCCATACATTCACAAGTCAGCTATTTGGAACACATTTAAAGGTTTTATTTTATTTATTTTAATAAACTTTATATATTTTTCAATTAAAAAAAAAATATAGAACTACCTTTTATTCAGTCACACTATTTTTTTCAGTTTTGTTTTGATGATTAATAGCCATTATAATGAATGTAGCAATAGTCTATAATGAGGGATAGCATATTATCTTATTTTGGTAGAAAATTTCAAACAGCAATCCTTTACAGAATCACAAGAATGTGTAATACCCAGCATGCATTATTAATAAATCTTTGGTTGTTTTCAGTGTGTGAAGCATGCATATTTTACAGGAATAACCAGTGAATAGGTTATGTATCGCACTATTAAGTTGTCAAATATTTATAGTCTGGACAAAGCCATCAACGCCCAGCATGTCACAGCAAGGGGACTACTGGATTTCAAGCACTTTCACTCTCACTGTCTGTCTCTACCTCACAATATGCTCAGACAGTTTATCTGGCTGCATGGTGTGCACATAAAGAAAGCTTTGGCATGCTGGACCACAGTCTCTTGCACAAGCCACCTACAAGCAATTACTAAATGTCAAAAACAGTATAGTGTGCAGGCATATACCAAATGGACAAATTCGGTGAAAATGACACACATAACTTCACACAAACAATTGCTACACACACGCACACACAATAGCTAATTAATTGCCAGTCTCACCAAGTCCTTTTCATAGAGAGATGTGGGTCATGATAAAACCAGACTCAGCCTTGATCCTCAAGTGAAATTTCAGGATAAAAGATGGAATACAGGCATTAGATCTGTCCCCTTGTTCCTAAATTAGAAGTACTATCCTCACGATCTGGTTTTCATTAGAAGACCTATGTGGAAATGTAATTGCTGGAAACATGTCAAGATTTAGTGTACAGTAACTACTGTGCTGTATGGGGAATATGTACAATCCCATGAGATAAAGTGACTTGTAACCAGTAGGTTTTAGGTCTTTGCATTGATAGATGCCTCACTTCAATCTTTTTCAAGCAAAATAAGCCCATCTCCAAAACAGAATTTGTTAGCACGCAAATTAAGTCCCAATCTGTGCCATTAAGTATTGTTGCAAATGAAAGGACATAACCTAAAGAAGTCAGTGGTTTTTGCCTGCTATAAATAGTAGGAATTTATTCTGCACTGCAGGCTAAAGCCAATTAATGCACCGCCTACTATCCAAATAGGCCTATTCATCTAAGTGAATAGTGGAAATAACTTTTATTAGCCTAGGAGACATTTTCCTCATCTTTATGCAATAAGGGATGATTCCTCTATTCAGAAGGAAAACATGTTTCAATAACCAAATAATGATGCAAGATCATGACAGCTTTTTTGTTGAGAATAGTTTTAGGCACACACCAAATGTGCACAAATGCAAATTGTCTTTTTTTTAACAAGTTCTTCCTGTTTTGAAAAGTATTTTCATCTTCATGCAATTTTTTGTATCTGGATAATTTTCCAAATGCAAAAATAAACAAAATGTTCTTATACCTGTCTATCACGCATTCATCAGTAATAAATGTGGCCCACATTTTTGTATTTTTTTTTCTGACAAACTGAAATCCTTATGGACACATTTGCCAGGATGCATGCTCCAGTGTAAATAAATAAAGTTGAAAATGTTTTACACAGAGAATAACAATTGGTATTGTACTGACACTATGTTGGTAGATCTCACGTGACTTCAGTACATGAGAATGCTCAGCGTGGCTGCAGGTTCAAACCTCACCTGAGTCATTGAGGTGGCAAGTTAATGCTGCATTAACTCTTGTCAGTGATGCGCTGATGCACCTGTGTTACAGTGTAGACTGTAGGGTATACAACTTACTTGCAGTACTGTGTGGTCTGGAGGGTATAAGTTACAAATTGTCCTGTCGTACCGTGTGACCTGTAGGGTATAAAATGATCACTGATCCTATTGTAATACTTTGTGGAAATGGTCACTTCTATAGTACTGCGGCCACTCTGGCATAGTTTGTGACTCCAAATTGCCATAAAACATATCAATATTGTCTCACTGCTGGATGTAAGAGATCTACTACTGTTTTTGTGTCTTATTTATTCATTTGAGCATGTGTGTGTGAAGAAGTCATAAAAATCATTCATCTAAGGTCTGCAAAATGTCCAAAGCTAAATTGCAAACAAATCAGAGCTGCATGGCTGTATTCATGGCTTTATCTTCCTAATAAGATGCACGGAGACGCGAGGGCACATTAAATATACAAAACAATTTTTGTGGTGAAAGATGTGATTGTAAAATTATAGTGGCATAAGCATTGGGGTTTATGTGGACATGTTCATCGTACCACAGAAAGCATTGCAGGTTAAGGAAATGATGAAGTGATGTCAGTACACCTGGTTTAGTGGATAAGTGCACAGCTCCATGGAAACAGCCTATAAATACATTATTACATAATTAGTAGCTTTATGGAAATGTACACATCATTAATATCTCCTTGCTGTGACCAAGTTCAGCTCAAGAGCAAAATTGTGTTGCTTTGCATATACAATAGTGCTGATTTGCTTGAAGAGAAACTGGCTTAGGTGAACTGACATATTAATGAATCATTGTTTTAATGTGCTGAATCATGGAAAACTACAGCAGACAGAATGGCAGTATGCCTGACATGTAGGCAGATGTTCTGACACATAAGACAAGCGTTGTAATGGAATAAGTCGACCATGTGTTTTGCAGTAACAGAGTATTGAATAAAAGCTTCATCACACAAATGACTAACCATTTTATCACTGGTTTTTGGCTGCTCCACTGAAAATAATGTCCTCCAAAATGACAAATTTTATGTTATAAATAATATAATTTTACGATTTTTGAGCACATTATAGCTCCTCTGAAAATAGTGCCATCCAAATTAATAACATTAATATTGTACATAATATTATTTTACCATTTTTGAGCATATATAGCTGATTACATGTATTGTTTATTTTTTAAAGCCTTCTTTGCTCATCTTTATCAAGGGTATGTCTTATTTTGGAGGGCACTGCATATGGAAAAAGCTAGTGATATGTGATTTGAGTGTTTTCGTTAAAGTTCACATTAGTAAACACAGAATCCCCTGTGTGGTTCATCATTGCTATCCTATTTGTCCCCTGATATACACTCTGTATTTATTTAGCTGAATTATGGGCACGCTCTGAAGAGTCCAGCTTTTCAGCAGTCGCGTTGTTTACCCCACTGTGCATCATGTTGAGTTGGCACATTCAACAATTTACAAAGTGCATCCATTTGGATTTTTTATGGTGCGGTTCAACACGCGAGCAGGGCTAATGTACCCTTTCCCCCCCACTTTTAAGCGTTTGCCAACTGAAACGCAGCAAGATGATGAGATGTTTACAGTCACCGCAATAAACTGCCGACTGCGTTACCGCGGAGACTCGCGAGGGGCGCCTTGGGGATTAATTCCAGCACATACCGATAAAAACATAACAATAAAACACAGGAGGGCCTTCAGGAAAGTGAGAGATACACAAGTGTGCAGCTGTTTAGCATACCGGCGAACCGATATAGACACAGTAGAAATTAATTACGCTGAATAATTACTCTTTGACAGCCTTTTCAATTTTTTTTTCCTCTTCTGGTAAAAGCTGGATCTGCTTGTATCCTGGCACTACCCTCGCAGGATTGTAGTCTCAGTAAGTCGCCTTGCTTGTGGGAGGAAGGCTTGTATTCAGTGCCAGATCTGAAAAGCATTTGTGGGGGCTAAATACACACAAAATCATCATGGTGCACATTAAGCACCTGCCTGTATTTACCAAATGGGCCAGTTTGCATCTAGCACACATGAAAAGCCCATAAAATATAATGATCATTGTTGAAGCTGATGATTATTGCAGGTTACCTGTAATGCATATGTAATGCATATGATTTGCCAGCACATACATACATACATAAATAAATTAATAAATAAATAAAGTACGTTAAATGTTGCATTGTAATCTAAAATGTATACGACTACACTTTTGTAAATGCACCTGTCTAAATTTAGAATTTCTGCATACACACGTTTCTAACCACACGTGTTGTGTTGAGTACATAGTATCGTAAAATATTATAAAAGTATAATAAATATCGGAAAAAGAAATAACTAATGGAGGAGACAGTCTGATAACTTTGCACAAAACTTTGGACCTGCCTCACCCAGTGTCATCACAGCTGCTCTGCCGCATCATGGCTCCATTTTGGCACACAACATTAAGTGCATCTTTCCAGCCTAAACATGTAGTCCGCTCTGATCTGTTTTAATATGGAAAATCATTCAGGGGAACTCAAGTGTGTTCAGGACTTATGTACAGCAGGCAGTTCAAGTGAAGCTGCAAAGTGAAAAATGCAAAGTAAGAACACAATAAAGTTTTCCCCTGAGCTAACTTCACCTATAGCACAGCTGGGTGCTACCTGAAGCAAAAACACCATTCATTTTATTTTATTTTTACCAATCCTGTATTTATCGGGGAGAGTCCCATTGATATTGCATTTTCTTTCCCAACGGGGACCTGGCCAAGTAAGCAGCATACACCAATAGAAATGCAAAAGCATACAAAATAAAAAAAAAATAAAAAACGTTAAAAAAATGACAATGCTGTAAAACAGTGATGTAAAATCAGATCCTTCCAAATCTAATAAAGCCTATCTTTGCTATGCATGAAAACAGAAACTTTTCAGTTACTCTTCTAAACATTTATCCTTTTAACATTGCAAATGGCAAACATTGGCAAATGGAAAGCGTTTTTCTCCAGCATTTATAATAAGTTTAAGAGAGCTGTCTGAATGGGATTAAACATTTTCAGCTTTTGGACCTTGGACAGGTTCAGCATATACATATATTCATTTTTTTTTTTTTTAAATCAGAGTTATGCTCTGAAGGATCAATATTGGTTATGTAAAATACATAAATAAATGAGACTGGTACCCTGAACGTATTCTTATGAGATCCCTTTAGCGATCTCCATAAGTGTAGACTTTTTACACTGAGTTTTAAAATGATTTGGCTGCCTTGGTGCTTAGACCAGTATTCGGCAGCCTCTCAAGAGTGTGATCAACCATGTCAAAGGCCTTAGGGGGGTAAATAAACAAGATTGGGAGTGATTTTTCTTAGGCTGATCAAATGTGCTCTCTTTTTTCCCTCAGAAATGTCTTACTTTTGGGACCTAAAATATTTATATTTTCCTAAAAATGTCTGGTTAGATTTTCCTTGTTCCATACACTCTATATAAACAAACAAATAGCCTAGTCTTATGTTCACTCACTTGCCCTTGTTCTTTTTTGTAACTGCAATATATTTTCACCCTATTTTTATTGTAGAGCTTGTACATATCATTGACAACAACTGTGGCAACAGTTTTGGTCCTATGGTCAAGTGTTGAGCCTGATTGCACTGAAGTCACTGGGACTTCAGTTAGTTAGAGACGGGATGATAATTTATGAGGTCAGACATATCCCCACCCTTTAAACTGGAATAACATGGGCCGCTTTCCAGTCTTCTGGGATTCAATTTACGAGTCAAGCTAAATAATAATGCCAGCCGGTCAGTAATTAAATCCTAATCTACAGCATGTGATCAGAACCAGCAGTTTTCCATTGATCAATATAGTTTAAAGCTTTACAGATCTCTTTTGATGAACTATTACAAAGACTTTTAAAAGCACATTGTTCACTGTAGGCAGAGGAGAAACATACATTGATGTACTACAGCAGGAACTGAGATGATCAAGAAAATGTCCTGCAGATATGACTGGTCTACTTAAAGGACCTACAAAATTACCCTGATCTATTATAACCTGAGTATTTACAACAGAGCAGATCTAGTGGTGATCATCGATTTGACTCATTTCCACAATTTGGTGGGATTGTTCAGATTTTTAGAGCTACTTTTGAAAATACTCAAAATTTTATTTATAAACAATAGTACAGTATGTTTATTCTGCAAGTATCTAAGATTAGTCCAGTCAGCTATGGAATGCCTTGCACTGGCCCAGGCTGCATTTCTCTGGTGAAAACGCTCAGAGAGGGATTATGTTTCCCCTTCATTTACTTTTTATTGAAGAATGCTTTTAGTGGCTACTATAAATTTAGATATAAAATAAGCCCAGGCAGTTTCCACATTTAGGATCAGATTCATTCTGTCAAGATTACCAAAACTCAAATGCATGCAATACTGGAAAGATTGCTTACATCTTCTCTGCCATTCCATACAATTGCAGGACTAGTTGAGGTGTACACTGGTTAAATTGCCATCTAACATTTTCGTTTTGGTGGAATTTGGGAAAAGTCATGTGGGAAAAGCTGCATTATATAAAAAAGTATTTTAATAGAATCACATGCCAAAGTTAATGTTTCATTCTAGATCTCCTGTGAAAATATATTCTGTGCCATTGAACTCAGCTAGCAAATCAGATAAAGCATAACTTCAAGGCAGCTTCAAGGCAGACAACATCTTATTACAACCAATCACTGTTAGGTTAGAGTTATGAGCAATTCTAATCTACACTGGTTATTAAGAATAATAGCTTGCATTTAGTTTTTGATTTAGTGACTGTTGAACTATACATACTTTCCACACAGATCAGTACCTCCCCTGCTCTGCTTTGCCAATCTGATCGTTGCACATCCCAGTAATCTTATGCTTATGAAATTATCAGAGATATTTATTCAGTCAGGTTTCAGACAAGGCCAAAACACCCGGGCCCTCATATATGAAACATAAATGTCTAGAGTTCAAAATAAAATGTTGTGTGTGCACATAAGATGTGCGTGCACACAAAAATTCAGATTATGATATAATGATCCGTTTGTGCACACACCTGTACACAATTGTCCCTTTAGAAATTAAATTTCACTGGAGAGCCCAGATGCAAGAGCTCATGCTACTCGTAATGGCCACAATTTACCAAACATAGTTCATGAAACACTCCGCACAATGCATGACTATACAGCACACTTTGGCTGGGTAGTAGAGTAGTTTGCCACCTGATACCTCTAGGCAGTGCCATCAGTCTTTGAGCAGTCCAATGGCATGCTCCCCCACTGAATGTCTACAACTGTGGGCTTCATTGTAGCACCCCTCCTGTGCGGTCAGTGAGTTCGTCAGTGAGGTGAGGAGTCGGGACCTGAAGGAGGTACTGTGACCTGCAGGGTTGAGGCAGTGATGAAGGTTATTTTGAAGAAGCACCATGTACATGTAATAACTGAGCTTACCAAGGAGCCAACCATCACACACAGTGCCAGCCTCTAGTCTGTCTGCTACACTGCTGTCTGTCAGAGTGAATGCCATGGAGCCACTTGTCACTCATTTTGGGATCTCATAATGCGTATGATATTGGAAGAAAATGCTTTCGGTTATGAATTCCTTCTCAGTTGGTGCACTCATAGAGAAATACGAATGCAGTCATTGGCAGCAATTACATTTGGGGGAAACCGGACATTGCTGCAAACAGCACTTAATATAAATTAGTATTAGCCTGTTCACCCACAGTGTGAGTAAATGCCATGCACTGGCATGCCTTATTAATTATGCCATCCAACACAGCTGGCTAAAGGACAGCTGTGAGATCCTCAGCCTGTCTGCCAGTTCTCTTTAGAAAAAGCTGGTTTCCAGAAACTCAACAGCAGCCAGTACCTTTAATGGGACCGGTACAGCCCAGTTTCTTACAATTGGTCTCTTTAAAACTAGGCTCAAATCAGAACACAATTTCAGACGATTGGCCGTTGGGAATCAAATTTGGCTCACAAGCCAGTTTTTATCATGAGCCAGGAATTCCGTGTGGTCCCTGAACACCTGTTCCCTCGTAAGTCTACTGTTTGTATAGTCTTCCAAAAGTGCTGAAATACCCAGGATGCCTGTGTATGCTCCATCAGTACGTGCCCATTTGTAAGGCTGTTATAATCCATCCACCTGTTTTACACTGGCAATGTATCGCTTATTGAGTCACGACAATTTTCTGTTTGTGATGAGACATTACTAAAATGGATGTTTTTCAGTGATTCTGAATGGGAAAGTGGTATACGCCTTGTTTTGCGTGTATGCACTATTTATACAAATATAGTTTAAACATAATACTTCAGACATACATATGTAAAAATAAATAACAATAATAAATAAATAAATAAATAAATAAATATAAACTTCTTAAACTTAAAAATTTCCAAAAAAAAAAATCTTAAACTTAAGCTTAAAGTAATAATCTCGAATATTTTCATTAAAATAAATGTCTGTTAAGTCACGATTAAAGAACTGGGTGTCTGTGGCGACATTCCCGGGAAAAAATCACAAGCGGCACATAGTTAGTGACGTGTTTTCCATCACCCATCAGTGGTCGGTCCGCCTGAGAGGGTAGGCGGAACTAACGCAACAGGCTCACTCTTCAACTCACTTGTGTGTGAGCGGCGTACTGTTTTTTCCGGTGTCTGCATGCGTTACAATAACAGAGAAATAGGGGGTGGGGGAGTTATGGAACCCTAAAAAGTTTTTGTGTAACATAAGAGATCATATTATTTGTTGATGTTGATTTCATATTACATTTAATGGCAATGTAACTTTACTAAATTACATAGCTATTTGCACAGCTAACGCTAGCTACCGGAGCAAGTCAAGAAAGACAACATTAGTTTAGACAACGTTGCGCACAGTATCCATCTCTCATATCAGGTAACGTTGCGTTTGTTAGCTAGCTAATGTAATTAACATAATCTAATGTCAGCTAAAAATGAGAAAAAACGCTAGCTAATGCTATTGACCGGTACCGACCTCGCAAACTGTCTCTCGAATGCAATGCTACCTTGTTGCAACGTTGCAGTGTAGCTAACTAAAGGCCAGTTCAGATCAATGATTCGCAACGAGACTGGATGCAACTTGCAAAATTCCGAGACGTCTGATTGTAAACATTCTAAAACCTCACTTGGCGATTTGACAAGGTCGGTCTTTTAAAACCTCAGGGCAGGCAACAACTCTGCTGCTAGCCAGTTCACACCGCTGCAATTTTCTCTGCAACATTCTAAAACCGTTTTGCCTCGTTGCGAATCATTGATCTGAACTGGCCTTAACATTACCGTTATTTACATTGCCATCGAGTTCATAAATATATTATAATGATCGGAATAAAGCCGGGGTATGTGGAGCAGAGCCGGGTCTGATTTCTGATTTTCATGCAGGAGAAAACTAAATAAAAGAATACGGCAGTACGGATTAGCATTGTTATTATTTTATTACGCTTCCTCATATGTTCCTTCAGCCTTGATGCCCTTTTTGATGAAATCTCCTTTGTTTTTGTTTTATTCTTCTTGTTCTGATTGCTAATTTAACACCCAGCTCAGCTTTATTCTCGGACAGTTTAGCTAGCAAAACAAGAAACACCAGGGGTAACATTTTGCAAGGCAGTTGTTTCAAAAATACCACACAACAATCATTCACGAAAAAGACTGCTTATTGTGAACGAGATACATAATTGCCACGAGCCACAGCGAATCCTTCTCTGCAGTGTAAAGATGTTCATACCGGGGAAAAGGTGGATAAAGAATGTTTGCAGAAATTGATCATCACTAATTCTACCCCAGGTTTGCTATGGCATTTTAACCCCCTCCCTACGCTGGCCCGTGGATCAGCGCGCTTCAGCCGAATCCTCAGCCTCAACACTTGGCTCCTCTCCGCTTGCAGAACGAACAATATAGGTTTTATTGACAATTTTAATTTGTTTTGGAACCGCTTTTCCTTTTATAGGTCAGACGGAGTCCACCCAAACAGGCAGGGTAGCCGAATGCTAGCGGCTAACTTGCAGCACGCTGTACAGTCCTCTCCACGTGACTGACTGTTTACCTCTCCTACACACACCCCGAACTCCCCTCTTCTTCTCAGGTTTTACCCCAGGCCTCTGTTTCTAGTACTAGCACCCCCTATCTGTTAGGAGTGCAATTTTTTCCTTCGTCCTCAGTGGCCTTTCCCTTTCCTTCTCCTCCGGTCTGTACCACTGGCTCTCCCTACTCTCGTATCCTTAAACTTAATGTTCAACAGTATATCTCTCCTCCCATCATTCCTACCCGAATCTCTGTTAGATATCCCACTCATTATCCAATCCGTGCTGTTACTGTTTCCAATTTAATTACAATTCCCCTTCAGCTTCCTATCACCAGCTCTGTTCCCATTCTATTTAATCCAACTACCTTTAGAAACAGAAAAGGATTAGGAATTATTCACTTAAATATTAGAAGTTTACTTCAGAAATTAGATCATGTAAATATACTAGTCATGCAGACTGACCTGGATATACTGGTTTTAAGTGAAACTTGGCTTAAAAATAGCATCAGTGACTCAGATGTAGCTCTATTGGGTTACAACTTATACAGAGTGGATAGAACTGGTAGGGGAGGAGGGGTGAGTATATATGTTAAAACAGGTTTCTCTGTAACAATCTTAAAAGCTGTCACAATTCCAAGAAATTTTGAATTCCTTGCACTGAAGGTTCAACTGGGGCCTAACTCAGTAATTGTGGTTGGGGTCTATAGACCCCCATCTGCTGAGTTAGGCTCCATTGATGCAATAGCAGATCTACTGTCCCATTATTCCAATGCTGAATTGATTGTTATGGGTGATTTTAACTTGAACTGGCTGAATGTTACTTCCAATCATTTCAAGGAGGTTAGTGCTGGCCTTAACTTATTCCAACTAATAACAGAACCCACTAGGCCAAATCTGAAAGACAGCTCAAAATCTACCCTAATTGACCTTATTTTTTCTAATAGGGTTGATAATATCACTGCCTGTGGTGTCTTTGAGCTTGGAATCAGTGATCATTGCCCTGTTGGCTGCATTAGAAGTACTCGGCTAATGAAAACAAAATCTCACAAGGTTATGAGGAGAAATCTAAGACATTTTAATGAGCAAGCCTTTTTATCTGACGTTTCCCATAGTAACATACAATACACATCTGAGATTACTGATGTCGACTTGGCTCTGGATTTCTTCACAAAGACTCTTCTTTCTGTCATTGACAGACATGCTCCACTGAAAAAACTTAGAATTAAAGATAGAGTTACCCCCTGGTTTTCACCTGAGCTAGCAGCTTTACTCAAAGAAAGGAATAGAGCCTGGTCTCTTGCCAGACACTCCGGTGACCCTTCACATTGGGCAGCTTTCAGGCAAATCAGGAATAGATTCACATCTTCGGTAAGAGTAGCCAAATCCAAATATTACCTAGATCTAATTACCTGCTCCTATGCTAACCCGGCTAAATTCTGGAAGGCAGTGAACTCCATCAAAAACAGACCCACTACTTCCCTACCTTCACACATTGATTCTGGTGACTGTTTGATCTCTGATCTTAATGAGGTTTGCCTAGCTTTCAACAAGCACTTTGCTGAGGCTGGGCATTTATTCGAAAAGGAATATACAGCACCCCCTCTTATTAGTGATGATTGTGTATATACTATGAACCAGGCCTTTCAGTTTTCCTTTCAGCCCTTCTCTGCTAGTGTTGTTTTGAGACCTTGCAAACCATTGATCCCAGGAGCGCTACTGGAGAGGATAAATTAGATCCCTTTTTTCTAAAAATGGCTGCTCCATTCATTGCAGAGCAGTTATCACACATATTCAATCTTTCTATTTCAACAGGAATATTCCCTAGTATCTGGAAATTGGCACATGTATTTCCACTGCACAAAGGAGGTGATAGAAATAATCTAAACAATTATAGACCAATCTCCAAATTACCATGCCTAGCTAAAATTCTGGAATCTCTGGCAAATAATCAACTCAAAGTATTTCTTTCTAGTCATTCAGTTCTAAGCCCACATCAATCCGGATTTAGAGCCAAGCATAGCACTATCTCAGCTGTTACGCTAGTTACAAACAATATTATGTCTGCTCTAGACAGTAAGAAACACTGTGCTGCCCTTTTTGTAGATCTGTATAAAGCTTTCGACACAGTCGATCACGCTTTGCTTTTACAGAAGCTGTGCAGCATTGGTTTAGATGGTAAAGCTTGTGATTGGTTTCATAATTACTTGTATGGGAGATTTCAGTGTGTGAAGTCTGGGAGCACCCAGTCTGGGTTCCTGCCTGTGTCGAAGGGGTTCCGCAGGGATCAGTTCTGGGCCCTATCCTTTTCACCATTTACATTAATAATATTGTTTCCCCACTAAATGATTGTCAAGTCCATCTATACGCAGACGATACTATTGTATATTGTATTGCTGATTCTGCTCAGCTTGCCATTGAGAAACTGCAGCTTGCTTTTAATGCCCTTCAGGAGGCTCTTGTTAAGCTTAAGCTGGTTCTTAATGCAAGCAAAACAAAATTCATGTTGTTTACTAGGGCCAGAAGCACTGATTATGATAGCATATTTATATCCACTGCAAATAGTTCTAAAATTGAGAGAGTTTCTGAATATAAATATCTTGGCATCTGGCTTGATGAGAAATTCTCATTTAAATTCCATATAGATAATCTTGTCAGCAAACTGAGACAAAAAATTGGCTTCCTTTATAGAAACAGATCTTGCTTCCCTATGATCAGTAGAAAAAGAATTGTTGAAGCAGTTTTCCTTTCAGTATTAGACTATGGTGACATTATTTATAGAATTGCTGCTCCTTCTTCCCTTAAGCGCTTGGACACAGTCTATCACTCTGCCCTCAGATTTATTACTGGCGATAGTTATGGTACCCACCACTGTGTCCTCTATGCCAAGGTGGGTCTGTCTTCTCTGGCAGTGAGGCGTGATAAACACTGGTTTTTGTTTATCTTTAAGGCCATTGTCGGAATGCTTCCACCTTATATTACAAGGTTGTTAGAGTGGCGCTCTGGACCCTATCAAACCCGATCAAATGGCTTGCTTATGCTTAAGGTCCCTCGGGCTCGATCAGAAATTGGGAAGTCAGCATTCCATTTTAGTGCCCCATCCTCCTGGAATGAGCTCCAACAATTGCTGAAAATCAGCTCTCTACCTACTTATGGGCAGTTTAGATCGCTGGTTTTGAACATTCCTGTCTCTGAGTGCATCTGTTTTTGATCGTATCTGTGCTGATTTTATTTATTTATTTTATTATTTTATTTTATTTTTATTTTTTATCATATTTTACTGTATTTTATTACTGTTATTTTATCATTTACTATGTTAGTTGCTGTTGCTATATTCTATGATCTTTTATTACACCTATTGTGTTTTAATTGTGTTTGTAATCTCGGCTACATTGAAAATGAGGGCCTGGCCCTCAATTGTACCTCCGAGAATTTAAATAAAGGTTCTGACTGAACCCGGCTCAGCAGTGTAAAGACATCTTAAGTTAGCCTAATGTTAGCCAATGAATGAGTATGTACGTAACATTACTTTTATAACAACCGTTTTTTATTCAGTAAATAGTAAGTGTTATAGTTGGCATGCCAACTGACTGACGTCACACAGGCGACACTGGTTGGATCCGGTTGGATCTATGGGAAGTGAGGTCCAAAAACACACCTGCAATTACCACTTCTCGCCATTGGTACCGCCAAAGAGAACAAAACGGAAATCTTCGAGATTGTAACTTTAAGCTTAAGGGAGTAAATCAACTATTAACCAGGATCTGGCCAAGATTCAGTGAAATATTCCCACAGTTGCAAGTAAAGGAATATCAGAAATCGTCACACAATCTTATTAGAGGGAACTTAAGCACAATCACTTTCATCCAACACTTTTGACAAGAGCGTGGACTCATCAGAGAAAAGAAACATCCCTATTTTATCCCAATAAGCTGCTTAGTTTGCAGCATGTCACACACAATTGACAAAGACAATTAATTACAAAGAATTCATAAACAATACACTGCTAATAGAGATAATAAACCATAAATTAATAATGTAATATACAATTCATAGTAAAAAAAAAAAAAAAAACATGCCACAACAGGTAGTTGCAAAAGGTCATGATTTAGAATCAAAATGAAATTTTGGTATGGAAGAGAGCTGTCTGAACATGGAGAAGTTATTTCTTCAGGGAAAGTGTAATATTTCTGCATCTAATTGCATATGGATGAAAGCAAAAGAGAAAGGTCAGTTAAATTAAACCAGAAAGAAACAAAAGGCAAACAATGCACTGCTACATAAAAATGTGAAGTTTTCCCCAATAGCATCGTCCAATGAGAAGAAACATTGAAACTATGACAAAGGGGGAAATTCTTTTATTATTTTTGTATTTATTTTTTTATAGAGGCAGCAAAATGCATTTGAATAAGCTTTGTTTGTTGTATCTTCATATACAGTATAACAAATAAATAAATAAATAAATAAAACAATATATGTATAATAATTTAATTTATTTATTTATTGAGCAAATGTCTTGCTAAATCTACAACTTATTTTTATGCTGGCACTTGATAGGCACTTCTCATAGTGAGTATAGCCAATGAGCAACATAATTCAGATTACATGCACCTGTGGCTTTCTGATCTAAGCTTTTTAAATGGGTTAATGAACAGCATGTACATTTGTTCTGATGAAGGCTTGCTATAGCTGATATACCAACAATTTTTCTGGAACTTTAATCTTGGAACATTATATCAAGTTAGCGAGTCTCATTCTTACACTACATAAACTCTTTAGACTGCTTGAGCTATTGTCTCTTCGGACACAACTTGTGCAAACCCACATTATTGGAATGTTGCCAGCAATGTCTGGGTTCCTCAGTAATTTCCATTTGCCTCTCAACGGGAGGTTAAGCACTCTGCTCAATCAATTAACCACTACATTATAAAGCTGACTGTACTATCTACCAATCAATCATTGCCTATTTTTGCATTACACCATTTACAAGTAGGTTTTCACATAATGCGTCACAATGGACATTTCCCAGAGATAGATGAATGTACATTTACATACCAAACCCAAACATTGCAAGGCAAATACTTTAGACCAGCTGACAGTGTGACTTAGGTCCAGCACTGGGTATCACTGACAAGAACAAAGAGTACTCTGGAAAAAAAAAATATGTGTAAACATTATGTGTAAAATAAAGCTTAACCATGGTTCTAAATTAATGCACAACTGTCAGCCTACATAAAACAAATGTGGACAATGATACTTTTTTGCTGTAAACTGCTAGCAAGCTAACTGTTTCAAATAGCCCATCATACTTGCAGCTATGTTAAAGGGTGTGTCCAGCCATTGCCAACTTGTGCATAATCGACTTGTTCTCCATAACTGTAAAAAGTAATGTGAGCTAGTCTTGTTCCTGTAGTCTATACCTTAATGTAGGGCTGCCATCTGCCCTGTAAACTATGGGCATTCCATATTAAACTCATGTATTTTGTTCTGTATCTTTGCTAACAATTGCATCTATAGTTTAACCTCTGTTTTGAATATAATTCAATATTTGACTAGCTAACTACCCGGGATAACAAGCATGCCATTAGACCATTTGACCTTAAAGCCAACTGAATTTTAATATTAGCTAGGTAACACGAGTGATGGCAAACATAGCATAAAGCTAGCTTACATTCTAAACCGGTTGAGAGGGATAAGAGAGATGCTATGTCTACTGATAGAATCATTATTTCCCTAGAATTATAGAATTAATGATGAGAGACGTTTGCTTAACAATGGTCCAAACAGAACTATCAACCAGTCATTTACTATCATTTGCTTGACAACACTAAAACAATATGCTCAAAGGACTGTGGGAGAATATTTCCATTTCAGCTGATTTATGTTGATAAAAAATCAATAGAGATAAAATTAACTGACATATATTGTTGGTAACCATTGTATAAGAGGAAAAAACCACTCTGGGCTCTGTTATTGGAAAATAATGTACTTTGGGGCTGGTTAAGCAACCTCAACTTTGCCTCGGCCGCATCACCACCGCCGTCCTACTTTATTTATTATTGTCCAATAATGGGACATTGTGGTTTATTCCTCACATATAAAGCTCATAGTGTTTGTTACCATTCTTTCCTCTTTGAATACATTTAACTTTCATTTTCTTTCAGGAAACTGGAGCTGCCCCACATGGGCTTCAAAATGAGTCCCTCATCAATTTTTCAACTGAGTTAAAAACTATGGCTTGTAAATACGTATAAATATAAATAATAAAAAATAAATGCATGTATTTGCAACAGGGAAGCCAAAAGAGAAACATCTACTTTTAATTTATACTTATCCTACAGCAATACTCTACACTGAATTATGCTCCTGGTGTCTTAATGTCTAAGTGGAACTCCCTCCACTATGTCTCCTGTAATCTCAGGCTCAGATCAGTTAGTCTGTAACATTCCCTCCCTTACGGCTGGTAAGCAGGCCAGTCCAGCAGGACAAAATTATACAGAATTTTTAAGTTCAGTGCAACCTGTCTTGAAATGACAAAATGCACCAAAATATATTTTTTAAATATATTTTTGTACTTGATTTCACTTAAATGTAACAATTATAGCATTAATAAAAACATGAAATTAATACAATTTGTAAAATAAAAAATAATACGTTTTGTTTTGTTTTGTATTTTAAATGGAACACAAGACGATCAAGAAATAATTTTGCGACTCCCTTATCCAAAAGCAGGGCTTATCGAATTCTAGTCTGGGAGTGCAGCATTGCCTGTAGTTTTTAAAATTTAATTTCAATCAGCAGACAATTTGGGCCTTGGAAACAAGGTATGTGTATTCTGCTTATAAATGGTTTAAATTAGGCGGTTAAGTGTGGGGACATATCAAAAACCAGCAGACACTGCGGCCCTCCAGGAATTCAGATCTCTGTCCTAAATTGTTGTGAGGCCTGACATTTATTTTACTTTTGTTAATTTCCATTAATGTCTCTAAAATGCTTTCCAACCTAATCATTTGGATCTTCATTATTTTTAAAGCAGTAACAATAATGCCAACTACAATTCAAGATCTGCCTTTCTTCTATCGAAGGCATCATCTCTGTATAGGGTCTACCATCAACGATTCATCACGATTCGGTTTTTCCTGCATTTGTCACTATAACTTTCCCACTGGTTCTACACTTTTTTCTTCTTCTTTCTATTCCAGCGAGAATGTCTATACCTTGAATACATTGTTTTAAGCATATTCTTTGAACATTCCAAGATCTGAAAGAAGTGTACTCTCTCACTGGAATTCTTACTACCTGTACCTCAGCTGCTTTGTGTCCTTCAAGCTCATGCAGTTCCCTGGAAGTCCCTTCAGCCGTGTGGTCTTGTTAATCCTCATTTCAGAATTCACCCAATTTTTTTTTTTTTTTTTTTTTTACTAGTAACTTATAAATCCTGAAATTGCAAATATCCTACATCAATGTAATTGTGAAAAGGCAGCTCCACGACGATAGTATCAATTTGTATTGGGATTGCTATTTTGGAAAATATGCATTCATTGGTTAATTCATTTTTACAGTGAGCAGAGAGTCCATTCGACTATTATCATTCAGTTACTGATGAGAGAAATTGTGGCAGGTGCCTCCGTGCCCATGTTCATGGAATGTTGGGTAATTGTTGATTTTGCTGATTTTTTGTGGATGTGCTTCCTTGTTAACTGCATGCAGTTGTGCCCGAGGCTCCTCCTTTTTGGGTTTAATCCAATTAAACCCACAGAGGAAATCTCTTTTATTAGCTTGCCCAGCTTCAGAGAAATGCATCCTGAAGGGAAAGGAACAGCCCGCTAATAATAATAATTAAAAAAAGGTTTCACTATTTGTGTAATTTGTGTATTTTTATTACTTTTTTTTTTTTTTTTTTTTTGCAATTTACAATTTTTGTAAAGTTTTCATCAAACGTTTTTATTCATGTATTTGCAGATGCCTAAAAATATGCTTTGGTGTAAGAAACAAAACAAACAAAAAAAAACCTGAAAAAAAATCTGATAGCCTGTGACTATTTTGCACAATTCAAAAGATGCATTACTATGAGAGCTAGTAATTACCTAGCACACAACCTTATTCTAACATAATTCAGCAAGGTTGTGGAGAGTAAAAATGTTGTTGCAACTTTTATTGCCTTTTTATGACTTGGAAATAAATGTTTTCTAGTGGGAGAAAGCCGGTCTCACCATTGTTCATTTCTGGTCACAGTTGCATAGTCACACAATAAAGCCGTCCACATAATCTAAGCTTGAGCTTGTGATTTCTAGGCTATGGAAATTAGTTGTTTTTTTTTTAATCAATGGAAACATTTAGTTTTGGTTTTATGTATTAGGCATATGACTGGAAGAACTGTGCTTTGCTTACATTATATTGACTTTTTTTTAACTATTCTGCGCCCTTGGACACCTTGGTAGGAAGAAAACAACATAAAAAACAAAATGTGATTGATAGATTGATTTCATTGGATATAGTGCCCCATATGTGTTTGTGTTTAGCACCTTTATTGACTGAGACACACTGAATAGTATGTATTGATCATCTACGTCTCTCACTCGACTGCCATTTTATTCAAAAATGGCCGTATTTGCTTTATTTCACAAAGGGTGTCCTTGAATCAACACAAATCCACTGACTATAGCACTGAGCATATTTTCAGAAATTGTGCTATTGTACCAACAATGTATACTGGCTTTTATACTCTCTATTGCTATCTACTACAGATGATTCAACCCTGGGAAACCGGTATCACCAGTCCATAAATTATTGCCATCCCCATTTGCATTTGTGGTTGTAATTACTGTAATTTGTTATTGTTTGCACCATGGCACTGTCCTGAGGGTTGTACAGAGGAGAATAACCGCTAGTTTATGATGAAAGTGCACTCACATGTTCTCTATATGAATGCATTAACATTTGTTTTCCACAGGGGCTACAATTTAAGCAAATTCCAAAGTAATGCAATATAAAAATAAATAAATGCAATATGTAAAGCTGTACAGTTCTATGCTCACCAAATCATAATATGAAGATTACTGCAAATGTACATTTTTAGTATCCATTAAATGAGTGTCAGTTCACCATTGGCTATGCCAACAGAAAAATGCATACATAATTTGAATGAAGGTCAGAATTTCACAATGGCTGTTTCATAACCAATAAGCACTAAAATCAGAAGCTGATTCACCCATCATGCTGTCATATTTGAGGCATTGCTGTGTGTTGACCAGCAACCAAGCTTGGTTTTGTAGCATTTGTGAAACAAAATACAGATATGCTTTTTGGGAGATTTGTGCACGTGGCATGACTGAAAGTTAAGTCATTTACGTTCTAGCTTGCAGGTGTGGCAGACATAAGGTTTATATTATGTTGATATAACTTTGACTTCTTTCTGTTTCATTTTCTAATATATTATCAGCCACATTAATGGACATCAGAGAGAGGTTTAATTGTGTGGTGACCTAGTGTTGAATCTGTTTCAGACAGCCTTGTAGGGAAATATGTACAGCGAGGAATTCAGCTGTGAAGTATCATCGTCTCTCCTCGCTCACCAGCAAACTGCATTGGCCAAATGTATAGCCACATTCAGTTTGCTCAAGCTGCACATGAATGGCCTGAAGTATTAAGACTTCACTACATGCAGAACTAACAACACAGCCGAGTATTGGTGCAAAACAAATACCATGGCTAATCATTGGTCATATTATTGGTTTTGCGTGTGCTAAAAAGGTTTTGCACCCGCTAAAGATCTTATTAAATCAAGTCCTAAGTGTCTTCCTCTGAAGCAGTGGCTTGGCATCACATGTTTTGGTGGAGAGATAACAGTATATAATATTCATATGATTGGGAAATCCAATTTGGGAGAAAAATAGGGGGAGGACACATCTTTATTTACATATTGCATGATTTTTACTTATTTATGTGCTGTTTATTAAACAATTGTCATGTCCAAAATAATTATTTGTTTAAAAAATGCTCATCGTCATCAGTTTTGAAAATGAGACCAGACTTTGTTTTCACTATTTTAGTCATGTACACAAGGTAAATTATGATTATTTATTTAAACAAGCCCGTTAACAGAAGAAGTTGTGCAACCTCAAAAGTTGGCATGGAAGTCTAATTAGAAAAAAAAAAAAAATGACCTCCAAACTTCAGGCTGGGATTTTCAACAGATACCTATCAAAAGCATTTAGCATAGGCTTAGCCATTCAAATCCCATTACTGCATTGTCCTCTGTCAATTTGGGGGAGGGCAGACAAGCGCTCCTTTGAGGTGTGTGCTTCCAGCTGCTGTTTGCTTTCTCTCTGCAGGGCTTCAGCTGAGTTCAGCAGTCATAGCTTTATGTACAGCTTAACAATAAATCCACCAGTGGAGGCGCCCTTGAGCACTGAGAGATTGAGACCCCTGCTGACTTCCTTCTACGTGGATGGTGCAGATAGCCAGCTGGACACTGCCCTGCTGGACATGGTCTGCACTGGCAACAACAGAATGCATTTCAAGACCGTGAGGAGCATCAGCACGACGAGAAGGAGCTCTTTAGCAGAAAGCAATACCTGGCAGCCAAAATTAGACACAGAAAACATTCTATCATTAGTGCCCAGAGAGAGGTTTTTGGTAATCATCCCAATGATAATGGCTTTCACCTGGTGAGCTCAGAGTTTGGAAGAGTGCTAACAATTTTGTTTTGAATTGCTGAAGACATCTGTAGCCAAAATATGCCCAGACTGATTGCACTTCCCCCAAGACAGCAGAAAAGCGGTTTGCGTGAAATAATGAATTAATTGACTGCTTGGTGTGTGAGCTTTCTCTCGGAATGGGAATTCACGATTAGCAGTGTGTTCCAGACTCCAGACTTACGTCTGCCTTTGGGGGGCTGTGACATCAAATAGCATCGCCATCCATTCTGTGTTGCAGTAGTGCTGAATCTACACTTTATTGAACACTTCCAAATCTTGCAGAACAGGAAGACAGCATCTCGCAGGACGTGCCAGTGCATTCGATGTTTATCTAAAGTGACAACCATCGCAGTCGTTACTGTATTGGTATACTTTCTGTATAGCACAGTAGCACATCTTTATATTTAACAAGTTAACTGAGATACTGTTTGTGTGCAATGCTGGGAATATCTGCCTTTCTTGAGAAATATTTAACTCATTTGTTCATGGTGACAGTGCTTGTCCAGGGAAACATATTTCAATTTCATCTGTCTAGAATGTTTCACCATTGCCACCGGAAGGCCAATAGTTAAAGCAAAAGTGAAACTTAATGCGCATGATTTAAAATTACAGAGGCAGTGCGGCATCCCCTCCAGTTTAAATCCCCTCATCACCTCACACCCCAAGTGACAGGACTCTACTGATAAAACAGCTTCTCCTTCTGGGAGATAAGCTTCAGCATAATTGATTAAAGAAGCTGTCTATGTCTATCTTCTTTCTTAAATGGAGCCCCTGACTTTCCTGGGGAAAAAATGCAGTATTATTATTATTATTATTATGATAACATGTATCTGGGCCAGTTGCAGCAAGCAGATATTTTCAAGTGGCAAACGACAAAAAATATTTTCAAGAGTTAAACTGGATCAAGATGAACCGCAGACCAGTATAATCACAGTCCACAGATGATGTAGCAATTTATCTACTGTATGTTATTTTAAGATATTTTGTTGTGGTTATATTAAAGTGGCAATTGATTGTTATTCAGTGAAAAAAGGGACTGTTTGACTCGCCTTTGCCTGTCAGCTGACCTACATATTTCAAACACTACGCAGCCATTTAAAATGTGAGACTGAAGGTTCAGGAAATAATTGTGATGCTGCTACTATGCTTTCATCTGGGTAGGATGTGAGTCACATTTAACTTGAACGTCATTTGAAATAGGTTTAGTTGCATAAAGTAAACATAACTCATACAAAAAGTAGGTATAGGCTTAAAATTATATAATGGTCAAAAACTCAAGTAGGGTGAAGATTGATTATATTTAGTTCAAAATAAAATGGTGTTATTACAGAGTCCCCAAGGGAGTTACATATTCAAAATGGCTGCCTCACAGGATCAAGAACAGCAAAAGAGTCCTCTCTCCTTGTAGCACTGGATAGTTATTTTTAAGCATTATTAGTAGGGGCCTAAAGCTGTACCAAAATAAATACATGAATAAAGCTGTGCTCATGATATACAATACATTATAGCACATGTCATAACATCAGTCATAGCCTTGTGACACCACCAGTGGTCATGTGACATTTTTGGATGGATTCAGTGGCTGCATGACACCTGTCATGGCATCTGTTATAACGTAATAAAATAGATGAATAACACTGTGTCTGCACCTCAGCAGTGAAACATAGTTATAGGTGAAGCCAGCAGACTAAACTGTTTTGCACCCAATACATCTGCTGATGAATACCATTTTTAAAAAATATATGTAAACATGGTTATATGGATTTTTTATTTAGTCGCTGTCATGTTATACATGCTTTATGCTGTGTTAAAGGACTACAAGCCATTTAACTGACCCAGAGGACTATTTTGCAAGCTGTTTTTCTTTGTTATTGCCCTCTTATTGCTATGGAGGGTATTTCACAATTGCAATTTTAAGCAAATAAATATACACTATAGAAGGAGCTATTTCTATTCAAGCAAGCAGATGGGTTTGATTTCCTTTAGCATGCTTTGGGGCCTGTGGATCGTCATGCAAGGTGCAGTGTTCAACAGGTATTAGCTGCAAATTAGCCCATCTCAAACCCATGCCACAGCTTCTCTCTGTATTCAGGAACAGTTTAGCACATTAGCGTGTTTAGCTTCCAACAACACCAAATTGGACAGATTGGTAGAAAACTTTAATTTAATTTACATTATGCTTGAACAGTTGAAGGTTTTTGATAGTGATTCACACAATGAAATGATTATATTAGATTTTGTAGCACAAAATTAACAGTCACATTTTTTCATGAACTGAGATGATCCAATAATTAAAAAACAAGTTTTGTGTGATATTAGATAATAATAATTCTACTTTTACAAATGATAATTGTAAAATATTGAGATAAGAAACTTTTGAGTGATACATGAGTATACTGTCACATACCTAAATCACAACAACTTCTTAAACTTGTTCAGGTTCCTGTATAATTCTATAAATTCTATAAAACCACAGAAAAAATAGACTGAAGGTCATGTCAAATTGTGTTCACCGAATTATCCCAACAACAGCTTATGACAGTGTTACCAGTATATATGTATATATATTATTATTGGTTTTATTTATTTCTTTATTTCTTCCCCACAGCTGAACTCCCTACTACTCAGAGCAACTGTTTGATTTGGGAACGGACCATAGGGTTTTGTCTTCTTCCATACCAGCAAGTGTTTACTGATATTTGATGACCTTGTCAAAATAAATCATGACCCACACCAGCATGGTTCATAGCCCAAGTGAATCACCGTGGCCTCACGATATTGACTGCCGGGGATCACTGTAACCTTTGGATTCATCAGTGCTCTCCAGCAGAGTTACTGGATTGCCAACAGCAGACATGTCCATGACAGAGTTGCCAGAGATGTGAACCCATCGCCGTGAGGATGCTTCTGTTTGATGGAAGTGTCAGAACAGAACAAACACGCAGATTGACCGTCCACTCGGATTACATCCAGCAATTTTGCAGTGAAATGCATATATTTTGAAGCTCTGTCAAACATCGTTTTGCTGATCATACCTGCCAACCAAAATGGCGTTCAGAATTAGAGGTAGTTAAATGGCAGTTGGACTCATGTGGATGATGGGGATCTGAACCCCCCCCCCCCCCCCAAAAAAAATAAAAAATAAAATAAAATAAAAAAGTAACAAGAGATTTTTGCAAAAAGACAGGTATGAGACAGCAGACAGCAGACTGAGTCATTTTAGAAGCCACTAGTAGTTTTCCACTGCAATACTACCTGTAGGCCTACTGGGAGTAGCCTAGGAAAACACAATCAAGACAAATGATAAAAACAAGGGAGACTGAATCTAAGTAAAATGAAGTCCTTCACTGCTGAATGCACAGGATTCTGCTCAGTGGCAAGCATTGACAAGACACCACACTTCCTGTAAAGGATGTCCTCTGACCTCAGCCTCCCACACCAAATCCAAATTCCCGCAGGTGATAGTGCCACTGCATAAACGCCTAATTGTCATAACTGGGTAAATCAATGGATTGCTGCCGTCCTTGAAGTGCTAACGATGTGTAAAGCAATAGTTCATGGATCGTTCAATCATAATAAATCACTTAAAATGGTGGCATTGTCAAGCTAAAATAGACAGGTGTAATAACCAGAGCTCACTGTCTGTACAGAGCACCACCATGTTGTTCCAGGGGGATAAAAAATAGTTTATTTATTTATGAGTGTCTGCGTGCATGTGTGCATCTCAAAGTAAAAATACTCTGATTATAACTGCAATAGTACTGATGTATCTTTATTGAAATTAAGGTACAAATTAGGGAGATGTTGAAGACAGGGGGAAGGAATGCTTGCATCATAACCTCACACAGGGAAAAATGTGATGCATGCAACTGAGCAATATGTGGATGCTTCATTAGTCAGAGCTCACAGTAAAATATTCGGAGAGCAGATTTTACTCTAATAGAGTAAAATATTGATTCCTTGGACTTCTGTGAACTCTGTTAGAGGTCAGTTTACTCTGGATATTTTATGTTCCAATGCTTTGCTTCATCAGCCTGCCAAATATAAAGAACTGAGACAAAGTCAAGACCTCCTACTCCTCACTCCCATCCTGAAGCATCCAGTGCAGCATTTATGTCATGACCTCTTCAATAAACACATGAAATGACTGACATACTCTCCTGCCTATTATTCCAAAACTGTAATCCTGCTACATTGAAGTGGCACTTTCCCCAACAGAAATTCACTGTTGCTTTAAATTTATTGAAGGCCATAAGTTCACATTGTAAAACAACTACAGTATATATAGGACACTAATGTTCTGCCTGTTTTCTTTTTTTTTAACTTTCGTAAAATCCAGGATGCTTCTTGTATAGTTCTTCTTCTTCTTCTTCTTATTCAGCCTGTCCCTGGATTATAACCACTGCAGCGCATTAACCAGACTGTTTAGAGTTTTTTTTTTTTTTCAGTTTACCATCCATCCAACGAGATTGGAATCTGCAGCTAGAACATGCATCAGGATAGTCACTGACTTGAAGTCTTACATGCACAAGACAAGTGATGAACACATTTAGGTCAGATGGAGCATGAGAGGAGAGCTGATGAAAGGCTGCTACCTCTTTTTCTGCACGACAAAATTGAGGTGTGGCCCTTTTCCAACAAGACAGGAAAGAGAGGCTTGTCCCCCTGTTCTTCCTGCCTTTTATCTTATAGGGGAAACCTGTATTTCACTTCCTGTCGAAATCTTATAGTTGACTTGTAATAATCAAGTCATCTATAATATTTTATTTATTTATTTATTTATTTTTTGCCAGGTCGTTGCCTTTTATTTCATTAGACGACAAACATGTTTCATTTTCTGTCTAAAAACAATTTAAACTCATAAAGGCTTGGAAAATAATCCCAGCGCATCATCATAACCATGTTTCACATTAGCATTTTCTTTCACCATGTCAAGTGAGACAATGCAAATAAGAGAGAAATAAGAGACAATTTATATTCGAGATGAAAATATCATATGACTTGTAACAGCTTATGGTGACTGCATATGCTAAAATATATGTGTGGCAAAACAAAGGGAAAGTGAACCTACTTAAAAGGAAATTTAAAAAGTAAACCAAAAAAAAATGTTCTTAATTAATTTGCTTCACTGCATCTTTTAAGGCCACAAGTGAATGTTTCACATCGATTATTGAATTTGAGGAAATTAGTCTTGACATTAAAGCCTGAAGTAAAGATCATTTATGGCTTTAATTTCAGATCATTTAAATTTCAGATCATTTGCTAAATGGTTCCTGCTATAAATGCATTAAGTGTGGTACTGGTTTTTCTTTTTGTTTTCCTTTTTTTGTCTTGAGGACAACATTATTTTCCTTATTGAAGAAAGTGAGCATTTATATTTGTTGAGTAATAATGATTGTAAGCACAGGCTACCCAAAGAGCAAATGGCAAATATATATTTCAGATTTTCTCATTGATTCTAATAAATCAGCTGCACTTGACAGCACAGACACATATTATATAAAGCTTGCTACTGATTAAACTGCTGAGCCTCTTAACTCATACTTTTAAAACATCTCCCTTATTCCAAATAGGATCCCAGTAATATGGAAATATGCCTTCATTCTGCCCCTTTAAAAAGGTGATCCCTCTCATTTTAACCACTATCACCCCATTTCTAAACTATCTGTGCTTTCTAAGGTCTTGGAATCCTTACTTAGCACCCAATTAATGTATTTCTTCAAAGTAGCAAATATTCTATTTTTATTTTCAGTCCAGGTTCTGGGCTGAGCATTGGACTATTACTGCTGCTATTCTTGTTTTTATTGCTATAGTTCAGACCTTGACTGCAAAAAAACTCTCTGCCTGAGATCATATTGACACCCCCCCCGAATCGCTTGAAACAATGATTAAATTAGCTGTCATTTGAATCTGTTTAATCTAAAGAATTTGACATAAAACAGTACGTCAGTCTGCATTATTGCACATGATTTAGTACTTTAAAATATTAGTTAAAACTACTTTTCTTATGATAGCTGCTGGAGCTAACTTTTCCTCTCCATCCATCCATTATCTATACCTGCTTATCCTGGTCAGGGTCGCGGGGGGTGCTGGAGTCCATCCCAGCATGCAAATGGGGAAGAGGCAGGAATACAATCTGGACAGGTCCCCGGGCTATCACAGGGCACACACACCATTCACTCACACACTCATACCTATGGGTGATTTAGAGTCTACCATTAACTGTCCTGTGGGAGGAAACCAGAACACCTGTAAAAACCCACATTGACATGGGAAGAACATGGTGACTCCACACAGAAAGGCCCAGGTAGCTGACTTAAATACATTTTCAGAGTAGCTTCCCCAAAACTAGCTATAACAAGCCTGGTTCGGGCTGGGTGATACTGTACCAAACATTTTCCCACATCGATGTCTTCTTCCACACCATTCTTATTACTGTGGTTATTGCTGAGGCATTGGAGGGTTCCTGATGTTTTACTGCAGTTTTGATTTCTGTTTTAGGTACTCTCTGTATGTACTGTGATTGTAATTCAACTGGGCATCTTGGCTTCGTGTGATATTGGATTACATAATTAAACCAGTCAAATCGAGTTGGGATGTTTCAAGGTGTCTCATTTAGAGATGGTTTACTGTGATAGTTTATTGTGGTTTCTGTAGTTTACATATTTACATCAGGAATGAGAATTTGGGGGACATTATTTGATGTTGTCACGTGATGTCATAGTCGATGTTGTCATCTGACCTTGCCATACCTTGGTTTTCAGTGAACTGACACCACTTCATTTACAGTTATGCCTTACTCGCTGAGCTGTGTTTAAAAGCTGGGCAGACCAAGAACATCTATTTTCAAGGTCACAATTTCAACTTCATAATTCTGAACCCGCTTTAAGTGTCAATGCTAACCCTGATCAATGGGTTATTTCATACAAATATCTTGGGATCTGGTTCGATGACAAACTGTGTCTTAAGACGCATGTTGAATACCTGGCGAAGAAACTTAGTCAAACTTGGATTTGATTTTAGATGCAAAGCCTGTTTTCTTCTAAGGCAGCAAGAAGTAAACTGTTTGTAGCCTATTTCTTATTTATTTATTTTTTGTCAGTGATCAATAATGGTGATGTCTTTGTATGGGCACGCATCATCTATAATTTTATATAGACTGGATGTTGTTTTTCATACACATTTAATTGTATCCGTAATGCAAAACATCTTACTCATCACTGTAACTTTGAGTTAACTTGCCTTCAGTCCCTGATCCATCGCAGATGGTTTATACTGGCACGTTTCCATTTGCAAAGCCCTTATTGGAAAGCTTCCAGTCTATTTCTGCAGACTTTTTAATAGGTTCACATCAAAGTAAAACTTCATTCTAATGATCAATTACTTCATCTGTACTTCAACCCAATTCAGAGTTGGGTAAAATGGCTTTTAGATATTACACCCTGTGGAGCTGAAATCATCTGCGAGAAATCCCCAAATTAGTGTTGTCATGAAAACCGAAACTGTGACATGATAGTATAGGTTACCTTTTTCTATTATCATGTAAGTGGGATTATTTTTTATAGTTATTATATTATTATAATATATATATATATATATGTATTTTTTTTTTACAACTAAAGTCACAAAGGCCTAATTGACTCAGTTGCTCTACTTAAGCCCATTCATTCACCCTTAGAACCAGGTGGGGCAACTGATAGATGATAGTCAATTTTCTTTTGCAATGGTGATCTGGGTTATCAATATGTGTAGAGGGTACAACTAATTGTGTAGCCAAGGGACTGTGGGACATTGACCAGGAGACCTACTAAACACTCCTACACTTTTGAAAAGTGTCATGGGATCTTTAATGACCACAGCGAGTCAGGGTATTGGTTTAATGTCTCATCCAAAGGACTGAACCTGAACAGCACAATGCCCCCATCCCAATACTGTGGCATTGGATTTCTATTTTGGTCCAAAGGGAAGAGTCCCCCTCACTAGCAAAGCAGCAGCGTAGCCAGAAATACACACACAGTTGGGCCTGCATAGAACTAGGTGGACGTTCACAATTGCGTGTGGTGGTTCAGTCAAGATAGAGGCATTTATGTGGCTGTGAACCACACTGGGCCACCCATCCCACCTGCAGCAACCACCTTTCTCAGGAGGTCTCTGATCCCAGTACTAAGCACCCAGCCCTGCTTAGCTTCCCCAGCTTGCCATTAGAAAAGTACAGGATTGTATGGTTGCTGACTAATTGGATCATTGTGCTCATTTAAACCCTGTACTGAACTTAATGACAGGAACCTAGCCTGTAACCACAAGGTTATAGGTTTAATTTCCAGTGATGACACAGCATGTCACATCATATTTAATTGATGCCAATTTCAGTTGATTTCACACAATCTGACCTTTCAGTCCACAGCCAATTTAAGATTACTTCAGAGGGAACTGCAGAAATGTAATTTGTTATGTTGCCATCTTCAAGGAATTAAGTTCATTAAGGATAATATTTTTTAATTAAATGAAGCCATGTCATTTAATGCTTGAGTGCTGTCCAACAAAGTCATTTCAAAATCCATATGCACTTACATTAAAATAAAATAAACTTGCTTTCTATGTTTATGACATTACAAGTCAATACAGTACAGTATATTCTGTAATTTACATTTGAGAAACTCTTGCATGTTATTAAGTGACATGTGTTAGGTTACTTAAATATTGGTAAATATAGGGCATGTGTGTCTTAGGAAAAAAATGATGCTCAAACTCATCAATGTTACAGGGAAATGTCCTAAAGAAATCTGTCTATGTAGGTTTATTAGTAGCAGCAGAGTACATTATTGACAGTGTATGAGAAGAAACTGGGGCTTGTTGCTTTTGGCATGTTCATGTCATGAACAATCAGAATACAGTGTATTTCAGTAGAAACTTGATATATAAGGGGAGGATGGGGGAATCATGTTTTATTTACTGGGCTATTAAGATGGTCAGTTGAAAGGTTTAAAGTAGCTGAGAGAGAAACTTGGGTAACACTTTCTGCTGCAGTCATTTTCTGTAGGTTTACATTTCTGGGGTCAATTTGACCACAAACATAAACGTTGTTAGTTAATTTTATCATAATATGAGGGTTAACATAGCCAACAGCTGGGTTTTACATTTACAAGTACAATGTGTAATACACGTACACAGCAGGTACACTTTCCCTGCCATTGTTGTCACACTGCAATTACATAGGGATAAGTGCTAATTCATGTAAAGTGGGACCTTTTTAACATGATATTTTATGATAATAATATGTGGTAAACGCTTGCTGTCTTATTTAGTATTAACATACATGTTCCAGCAATACTCTGTTAGTTGAGCATTTACTTTCCTTTTCTTATTTTTATTTTTTTATTTATTTATTTATTTTTGTAAAATGTTGCATAATGCCATTACTTGTTGGTAAACAAAGGGTTATGAATAGAGTTGCCACGATGCATCTTTTGCATGTGTGCTATCACTCAGTCTGTAGTCATGCAATGCAGTTATTCAAAACATATGACAGGATATTCTGCATTAAATTATGTGAGTTGTTTCATCAGGCTAAAACTCCAGTAATACGTTTATGCAATTATCTAAAAATGATGAAAAGAGGTGTGGAACATAAAAATAGTTCCTCATTTGCATTTCACACTGTTCTAGCAGCCTAGTAGACATTTATGCATCCTCGCTTCTCTCCTGCAATGCATTGACTTCCATTTATGAAAAATACAAGCCAGATGCAGATCTTTATTAGCGTAGACATCAAAACATGTGGGTCTAATATGCTTCCACTGTTTGAAATCATGAAGAGTGGCATTGTTTCAAGTCTCCCTCTTGGGCTAATGGCCATATTTTAATCCTGTCTCAGTTGAAACATTTCTGACCCAGTTTCTCATACCAGATTTTTCCTTTTTTTTGGCTTCTCATCTAACTGAAGGCATACAATAGAAAATATGGGGTGTGTTTTTTTTATTATTTTCTAAAAATGTACTTCCTGTCCTACTGTCAGACGGACATTGTTACTGTACTGTTACTGTAAAAAAAAAAAAAAAAAAACTTTCTTGTACATTTCTGAGCCTATACAGATATCTATGAATGGCTCCATTTTTATAAAACAGGTATGGACAAGGAACCCATTTAGTTCATGAATATCAGCTTGAGTGTGTCAGACTTGAGTCGTCTCAGTTACTGTAGCATGATTGCTTTAGGCATCTCATTAACCACAAGCAAAGCAGTGACAACTGGTATCTATCCAGATAATGGAGCTAGGGACTCATCATATACTATGAGAGCTATGAACTGTCCAAATCACCCCCCCCCCCCCCTTCCGCCCCCACCACAGCACCCTCAACTTCATTTTCCCAAACCCCCATTTCCCAAAATGTATATGTTTTACGACGATTGATCACATGACTTTAGACAGGGAAATCTAAATATAATTTACAAGGGAGCCATGACACAAATCACAAAGGTACTAACAAAGATCAGAATGATACTAACATGGGAAAAGTGACAAGCATTAATAGGTGGGAATAAATACAGGTGCAGTCACTGTGGCATATAATACAGACTGTTCGCTGAGCTGACAGGGAGTCAGCAAGTATGATGAAGAAACCGTGCTCAGTTGCAAAACATCCGACTGGATCAGCATCATGTAAAACTGAGGTTCTCCATTATACAATGTAATCATGTTTAGTATTGTCGGAAAGCCAGTGTCATGGGGAATAAGTTGGTCTCTCAGTTGTAAAGGTTAACCCAGTGCAGTATGATTACAGAGATGGAAGAAGCAGGATTCTTCTACTGTTTTGTCATGAGTGTGTCTTTATTAGATGACTTGGGGTTTTCCTTGTATATAAGGAGAAAAGTCCAATGGTACGGGGAGACTTGTCAACACGATCCCCTGCGCAGATGCATATGTGCATTACCGTTTCCACTCACACTTTTGCACCATTGTATCTTGCCATTATTACTGAACACACTGAACAACAAACTGCATTCATTTTAACCTACCATTCCTCTTTGACTTTTATCACTGCACACCTAGCCTGTTTCAAGGTCCTAACATACACATAGAACTCAGGATATCTGCATCCTGTAGTCACTACACCAGAGTAGTAGCTGGATACACAATTGTATTTATGCAGGCTACAAAAGCCAAAGACATGTCCGCATCTACCAAGTTAGATGGTGATCCGTACAGAGAAGCACCACTGGCGGACAGCAGTCTCCTCTGTCTATGCATAACTGTTAGCACAGAGGAAAGGTTAAAACATTTTTTTAGAGTCAGATAATCAAGATAACATTAATTAATTCCATTGCAGTAGCACTGGATAAGACCACACATGTTCCTTTACCACTCAGATACTTCCGCTGTTTGGTTTGCGAAGGCGTTTCTTACAGTTGGTGACATCGACGTGATACGTTTTGGTTTCCTGCTGTGAGTGACCTCAACATTTGGTGTATCCAAGGGGTTTCTTACATTATTGTATACTGTAAGTATTTCTCTTCACTGTTAGTAAGGGCCCTAGCCAAAACCATGAAAAAAGGTCTCAGACCATTATTCCTGCTCCAACAAACTTTACTGTTGGTATAATTCGTTGGCACTGTGCATTCCACCAAACTCAGATCAGATTCATCTGCTAGACTGCCAGATATTGAAGCATGATTCACTCCAGAGAACGCGTCTCCACTTCTCCAGAGTCCAATGGCGGTGTGCTTTACAATACTTTAAAATACCAGCTGACACTTGGCATTGTGCATGGTGATCGTAGGATTAGGTATGGCTGCTTGGCCATGGAAACCCATTTCATGAAGCTCTTGAACAGTTCTTGTGCTGATGTTGTTTCTGGAGGTAGTTCGGAACTCTGTAGTGAGTGTTGCAACCAAGAACATATTATTCTTATGCACTACATGCTTCATCTCTCGTTCTCTGTGCTTGTGTGGTCTACTGCTTCATGGCTGAGCGGTTGTTGATCCTCTACATTTCCACTTCACAATTACAGCACTCACTGTGGAATGGGGCTGATCTTGCAGGGCAGAAATTTGACAAACTGACTTGCTGGAAAGGTGGCATCCTGTGACACTGCCACATTGAAAGTCACTGAGCTCTTCAGTATGACCCATTCTACTGTCAATGCTTGTCAATGCAGATTGCATGGCTGTGTGCTTGATTGTATGCACCGTTAGCAATGGGGGTGGCTGAAATAGCCAAAACCAGCAATTAGAAGGGGTGTCCACATACCTCTGTAAATGTAGTGTAAGTTACATTAAAATCAGCATCGAATTAGCATGGAAAGTTTAAGGTCTTTTTGTTTATCATTCCAATTGCAGAGTGGCACAGACACAAGCTGTCTTTCCAAGTTCAATAGAGGGTAGATGAACTTATTATTATTATTATTATTATTATTATTATTATTATTATTATTATAGGCTTCTTGTATTTTCAGTAGACCATGATGAACAGAGCTTTTTTCCTGAAAACAGATGTCATATTTGATCTTCATCATTTTTGTACATATTTTTCCAGCCTTTTACGTTCAGCTTGATGGCTGCATTCAGATTGACATATTTCATCTATATATCACATTCTATCAGTGCAGTCGTGACATCCTCATATTTACAGCTGCTTTAGATTCAATCTTAAATATTATAGCTACAGAAAAAAAAATGGTTAGCCTTTTTCTCCTTCATATTTCAAAATGAAGTTCTAAAACTTGGTCCACACGCACCAGGACCAAAGTTTGCAGCAAGGACCCTCTGCAGTACGACACTCCAGGCAAAAATGCATTCTTTATCTAAAAGTGTATCACACAAAATCTGACCGTCTGCAGTACTGCGCTCAGTGGGGAGAAAAGCCATGGCTGATTTTCAGCCCTCACTACTGCTTTCTGCTTCTCTCCCACACTCCCCCTTTTTCTATTCCCAACAGCAGGCCAGAGAACAGGGCAGGGATTGTGCAGAGACCGAGAAATGGTTATCTGCAGAGAAAGGGCACGGCGCGAATGTGCGTAGTTTTGTTCATTAATTTTTTTATTGATGAGGTTGCTGTTGATGTTGTAGAATGGGATTCAATGCAATGGAAAATATTCTGTTTAATTTTTACCCGTTCCCCCACTTGCAAGGATCAGTGGAAGCAATGTGGCTTTACGGATCTCCACCCACATCTCATTTGATGCAGTAAAGGATCACGGATTATCGCTGACACACTTTTTTTTAAACTAATCCCAGTGCTTTGTTGTGGAGAGCGGACCTCTGATTGGTTGAGATCAGTGATTGAGAGTACATAGTTGTGCCGTCGATCTTGGCGTCCATGCAGCCTCTGGCATCATTGCCAAATTCCTTTTCCTGTCTCATCATGCCCAAAAGTAATTTTATAGCAACCCAATATGCAAAATGCAAAATCTCTTTTGAGTTATCTGTTTTCTTTCAGCAAACTGTCTCATTTTTCCTCAGTAAAGATAGCTCACATGTTCACATGATGTAATTGGGCCAGCTTGGCATTTCTGTGCAGGATTAAAGGCTGCTAGACTGGAAGTAAAAATGGCATCTGTATTATAAATTTCATAAACACTGACAACTGCTTCTGCTGACAAATTTGTTGTTTGAGTGGAAGACCAAAATCACAGGTTTATTTTTGTCTGCAACTTAAAAATGATGATACATAAGGTCAGTTTGGCTATATATCCAACCTGGGGAAAAAAAGTTACATAATCACCAGTATTTCAAAGTATCCTAAAACTGCCACATTCAATTAAATTTAAACAGACTTATCACCGCAGTCTTAACAGTCACTAAAAGGAATGGGGAGATTTTTTCCTTCCTTCAAGCTCAGTTTGAGCTCTAGCTTGTTTATTTATTTATTTATTTGTAAAACTGTCTTCACAAGTTTGAACCTCTACATCAGACCTCTACTACATTTTGCTTGCATAAACTGTGTGGCACAAAAAGGACTGCAACACTACATCTTCCTCCCATTAGATTATAATGGACAATGCTGACATGTTACTGTTTAATTAGCTGACCTTGTATTCTTACTTTTTTACATTTTTTTTTCTATGTACCCATAGTCTGAGGATGGGATGGAACTTAATAGCAGAGCGAAGAAAAAAAGTATTTCTGTGTGGTGACAATTATATGATAAGAAATTAATAGACTTTAAGAGCCTGGTAGTTAGTGGAAACGAAACTAAAGGGCGCTGAGAGCAATCTAAGTTATGTAGGTTATTGTCCGCATGTCTCAGGGCTGGAATCAAAGCCTTTTGCATGCCCAGATAATTCCGCCCTCAAGTCTGTACTCTGTATCCCTACTCCCTCTACCCCAGCTCTGAATTCTTTCCCATTTTAAGTGGTGCACATTAATCGCTGCAGATATGCTTCTTTAATTAAATGCATTTTCCTCTGCACCCTGTACTGTATTGCAGACCCCTGTCCTCATAATGTGACAGTGAATGTATATTCTCCCCAGAATTCATTTGCACAAGATGACTGTGTAAGTTTTTTATGCAGAAAGATGAGCAGTACTCAAATGCTTTCAAAGCTTGGCCAATAAATAAAGTGTAACGATTGGCCTAAGTGGACAGTGTGTGAAATGATGGCAAACCATTAAATGGAAAATGTAAGATGGTGCAAGCAAATATTCAGTGTGGTGCCTCCAGGAGCATATGGGAAATAAATGAAGCTTATGAAAATTCACTTCAGGCGTTAGTCACGATTTCCCTCATCTGGAAGAGACGTGTCAAACTGGGTTACCCAGAGCAATTATTCTTTTAGTTCTGTGTTCTTTACGGTGGTGTGCAAAGAGAGACGAAATATGCTTTTGAAGATTCTTTAAAATATGCTCACAGGAAGATTCTGTTGAGGGAGTGAAATATACATGAACACACTCACACACACACAGACACACACACACGCACAAACACATAAAGTAAGCATGCTGTGTGCTGTATTCAAATTGGAAATCAAATATGTACAGTATTTCTTTCTTTTACTATACTCATATTTACACATGGGTATTTCTCTACCTATGTGTGCATGTCGATGTCTGTTAAGCACTTTGTGCTGACTCGGTCAGAAAAAGTGCTACATAAATCTGAATGACTTGACTCGCCTTGACATGTGAAATGCATGCAGTTCTGGTTATTTGGTATTAGTACTGCTTCTTCTTCTCTGCTTCTCGGTTTCACTTTTCATGCTCACCAACAACCGATGACCACTGCCTAACCTAATAATCAATAACACTGTGCTGAAGTGAAAAGTCTCTCAGAGGCCAACTGGTTTGTGACCTCAGTGAAACAGGGAAAGACATGGACCCTCTCAGTTGCCATGGAAATAGAAGGGGGATGGAAATGGATGGTTATGGCGTGCATGGTGCAGAAGAAGGGTCATGCTTCCAGACTGGGGCCTATTGACGGTGGTGAGCACTATGCTGCAGAAGGTCCCAGGGCTCAGGCAGGAAGGTTTGTGTTACATATTGGTGAGGTGAAGTGACCCCTCTCCACCCCCCTCACTGTTATGAAATTTGAAAAAAAAAAGGTACATAAATGCTACCCATTATCGTGTGTCTCCTGTCTTGTCCCGGCCCCACCCCCTGCTACACAATGTGCACTGTGACTGATTCCAGGAAGCTGCACATCTGCAGCTGAGCTGTAATTCCAGTGTAAAGCGTGGGCTAAGCTCACATAGCCTTGGGAGCCTTTCATATCGTCTCGGGTTCAATTCCCACACACAACCCTCCAAGCCTTTTTGACCCCCAGATTATCAAAGCAGTCGGAAACAAGCTTTAAGAAATAGCACGCTGGAGCCAGCTTGGGTGTGAACTGTGACTAAGTGGATGAAAGTGGGGTATATCTTTGCCAAATGGGAATTTAACAAGGTAGTATGATTTTGACCCCCCCCCCCCCACCCCCCACCCTCGCCTACCCCAGACAACCTGAGAACTACCAAACAAAAAAAGTCAGCCATAAAAATAATGATACTAAAAAAATGTAATATAAAATAAAATTATATAAAACATTTAATGTTGCTTTTAATGGGAAGAATGAGAGGAAACTTATTTGTCACCTGGCAGTGCATATTAATGACTCAATACAGCAGACTCAGATTCCAGATTGTCTTAAGATTGAATGTTTTGCATGATTTAATTGAATTCTAATTTTAATTGATGGATTTAAATCAAGCAATACGTTCTATGTGACTTTATAACTTAACCCTTTAATGGGGTATCACAGGAAACCATGCATAAAATTAAAACTCTGCGATAATGTTAGCACGGATATTGTATCTTTTTTTAGTTATTTTATGGAATGTTACAGTTTGCACAGTAGTTGTGCAATTTGTATTTATTCATTTATTCATGTCATTGTGTCTGCAAATATATATATTGCCGTGCAATAGATTGGCGGCCTGTCCAGGGTGTATTACTGCCTCTCGCTCAATGCATGTTGAAATAGGCACCAGCACCTTAAATATCTTGATCTTTGTTATTCTGTACAGGATTAAACGTGAATACCCTCTAGCTTTCTCCTGTAAAACAGCTGACGCTGTGGCCAAAATAATTTGGCTTGGCTACCACATGGATGTGAGCCCTCCTGGGAAAACCATACTCCTATGGAAGTGGTTTCTCTCTCTGGACAATCACACAAGTCATACTGGACTATGGCTGCTCTGTAGATAGTGTCTTTAGAGTGAGGTACTGAGGCATGGTACTTTAAAGTCCCCATGCCATTTATTTATGCTACCAGTCAGGGTATCCCCAGGCCTCTGGAAAGAATTCCCAAACAGACTGTATGCATCTTGGCAGTTAATCACCCTTCTGTTTAATTGGCTAATTAAATCCCCCCCCCCCCCTTTATTTTCTCTTGCTGATGTGTGAGGAGTGTGAGTAAGCCTGCTGGTGCAAAATGGCAGACATTTTTATTTGCTCAAAAAAAGAGCAGAATTACACTGCAGAATAGGGACTGTTCTTTAGAATAACACTTATTAACTTTAAGCACCCTCGTGCGATTTGAGTGTGTGGCGTGATTTGTTACTCTATATTAGGGCAGTGCTGATAACTACAGATTTTCATGTCTTGAAAATGACTGCTTTCTTCCAGCAATATTCCATTGAGACATATGGAGGCATTGTTATAGCACTGAATCTCGGCTGAAGACTGATCAAAACAGGCTGTTATATAGTGGACTACAGTAGTGTTATCAAAACGCTATTTTCAAAATGTCTCCTGTGGTTTGCGTGACCTGTGTAAGGGAGACACAGGCTGTTAGCTCAAATGAAAGTGTAAAACGTTCAGTTTTTTATCAAAACAAATGTGTATAGTTTGTCAAAACAAGTATGTTCATTTATCCTTAACATTAGTTGTAGTAGCTGTACTTTTATTCCACAAAATATTATTTGAATCTTTTTTTATGATAAAGCTCAGCATAAAGCATTACTCAGTTTAAACCATCCACAAGAAAAGACCAGCTCCACAGTAATAAAACAGGAGAGAATGTTTTGGTGTATGCCATAGGTTTCCCCTTTTGGCCTTGCTGGCCCCTGCTTTTGACTGCAAGTCATGTGATCACCCTGAGTCGCAGATGGGTGCCCACTGATCACCTGATACCTTTTTGTTCTTCACTATTAGAAAGTGAGCTTCTTTTCAAACAATATGGAGAAAGTAAGGATTCCTTACACACAAGGGAGGCTTAAAAAAAAAAATACTCCTACAGCATACACACAGGGCCAAAAAGAAAACTGACCTGGACAATGAAATGTCTCTGGTTCAGGTAAAATTTCCATCACATTTATCAACAACCAGAAATCCAAATCTTTCCCAAAAAGAGGAATCTGTTAGCATGTATGACATAGATATTTTCCCAATCTGCCAATAGGCTCTCCTTCCCGCTGTCTCCCTGGGTTGCGCATAATGCCGTAGACAGAACTTGAACTTGAATTGGCGTGTCGCTCCTCTCCTGTGTCTTTGATCATTCGCGAGCATTGTCTGGCGCAGAGACGCAGTCTGCTGATTGGCCTCTGCTGGTAAAGGGAGCCGTTGGCCAGTCTATCTGGCAGCCAACAGTGGGGGTTTTGTGCGAAACTGCATACATATTAGAACTGCTCTAGCCCTTTGCTTTTCTGCTGTTTAGAACCGATCTGTCTGGCGGTGTAACCAGAGGCCCCCCTCGCTTTCACCCTCTCCCGCGGCATGCTAAATTCTATACGTCAAAAACCAAAAAGAGCTGGAGATCGCAAAGAGTGATTACATCTCTCTCCGCTCAAAGAATGGCCATATCTCATTCCCATGCTCAATAAGCATCACTATTAACAAAAAGTCATACAACACTCCGCTATCTCATCGCTGCCAATTAATTTAATGAATGGAGGGTTTTGATCTGTCCCGATTCGTCTGAATTCCGGCATTCTACTGTCAAAACAAGAACCTAATTATTTTTTTCCTCACTGTGCATTGTGAAAGCATTACCAATGTCCAAGGCACTAGAAAATGTCTGCATTCCTGTCTTCATTATGTGGCTCTCAACTTTCAATTTATTTATTTATTTATTTATTTATTTATTTAATAATGTACTGCTTAGCACACCCAGCACACATGAAACAGTTAAAGAAAGGAATAAATATGATGCAGCGTTAGACTTTTCAGTGGGTTAAACTAATGGTAGAGTATGTAAATTTATTTTTAAAGGGAATTTTTTTTTCATGCCGTCAAAACAGAGACATTTCACTTGATGTGACAAAAAAGTGAAAAAATCTCAGGACTGGAGTTCTTCAGGTGTTTCGTTACACAAGCTTCAGAGTGGGGTTTCTATTACAAAGGCACTTTCTTTCATTGTCATACTGCAAGATGATACAAATGTATTTTTCCCCCTTTTACCTGCAAAAAAAAGAAAATAATGGAATTGTTACTTCTGTTCATGATTGAGATGAAAATGAATTCATTAATATAATAGATGCTTGAGATTCATTTTAAATGACATTATCAACAGTATGTTGGGTGATGCAGACAATGTCACTATATAAGACAAAAGTCGTTCTGTTCAGCCAGTTGTGATTCAGAAACCATTGAATGGGGAAATGCACTCACCCCATTGTGGAACTTCTGTCTGAGTGAAACCGGGGTCTGCCAGAGGTGTGGGGTCAAGGGTCAAAAGCCATCCAATCCAAGTGACCATCTGGTATGTAGTTCCTGCGGGTTAGATTTAGCAGTGGGAGATAAAGTTTCAAGAACCCTATTAGTGATTCTGCTCAAGTAAGGATTGGCAGATACATCCTTTCTTCTCTCCTTTCAAAATGCTTTGACTGCTTAGGGGAATTTATTTCTTAATTCCTGGCAAAGGATCAAGAAACTTTTTGTTCATACACAATATGCTTTGTTAATTAAAGTAAGATTGTGATAGAATAAGAGTTTAAAAATAAAGAACTGTGCAAGTGATTAGTTTCCACTGTTATAATCAGCTGTAATTTACATTTGCTGTAATAGTGTGTGCCCATGTGTGCATGAAATCCCAGCTCAACATAGCCATACATAGCCACCCATTGCCATACCACTAGTCAGCCACCAAAAAAAAAAATTACTGATTTGTAATTTCGTAATCATATTGACTACTTAAACTCAGGTGTGCACATCCAGGCAAGAAAATATTCTTTATAGTGGTAGATGTTTACAATGCTTGCAGGTAAACTTTTTTAAAAAAAAGGTCTGTCTGAAGCCTGCTTTAGACTGAATTGTGAAAGCTAGCAACATTCCCTGTACTTCTAGCTCACTTGTCTAAGAAACTTAAGTTATTTGAGCGCTGCTGCCTTTGAATCCTTCTGTTGTTGTCTGAAGCATGACAAAGCAGTACTGTGCGCGACTGCGACGCACAGTACTGCCTTCGACTGAAGCGCTGAGAGTCTGGGACAGAGCCCCAGAGTTTGATTGAGTAAAGAGCTGCAGGGGATTCTACTGTGCATGCCAGCTCCCGTTTAAATGGCTTAATTGCTGTAATTATGCACTGCAGATACCTGCATAGCCTGCAGTTACCTGACCCCTGGGAGATAATAATTTTCACCACCAGGGAACTTATTTCACAGATGGGGTGTGCGCACGTGTTACAGTCTTCCCCTCGCTCAGCTGCGGTGTGAAAGGCTCGGTGATTATGAATGCTGCATAAATGGGGAGAAGCAGTGCTTTGGCGTTCACTGATGACTGTTGACTGGTCCAGCCTCTTCTGTACTGTTCTCAATCATCTCCATTAGAAAAGTGATGGATTCACTGGAAGACATCGTGGTTTTTTTTTTTTTTTTGCCACCTGCACGCCCTTTATCGTAATGTTAAATATGGTGTTTATTTTAATGGATTATTTAGTAAATACTTTTACAGAAAAACAACAGATATTTAAAGGATAGAAATGGATGTCTGATTTGATACAGTTAAACTTGGACTCGGAGTCTAGAAACTAGAGAATATTTGGCCTTCAAGGCAAGGACAAGTATGCTGACCGCACTGCCCACAAACTGTCACAATGGGTAAACAAAAAAGGAAAGTTGAATGCTAAATAAAGGGGAGAAGGGTTGAAGGCAAGGACACCAGTAATGGCTGATGAGAAAATGAAAGTGTGTGGTACTATTGTACGGGTATTGGCACAAGGGGCTACCTATACATTTCTCTCATTGATTTAATCACCCACTATTCTGTATGTACTCAGTCACTTGGTGCTTTTAGTGTCTGGTAAATTTAATAAATCCTTAATGCTCTGTACCTTCCATTAGGACAAAAGCCTCTTCTATGTGACCAGATTCACCTTTTTTTTTTTTTTTTACTTTTTGTCCCCCTTTACCCCCAATGTAGAATGCCAAGTATTCAGTGCTCATTGCTGCAACCTTGATTATAGACTCAGAAGAGCACAGTGTGTTGTCATGAGTACTTCTTGCCACACTGAAATTCGCAAGTCAGGCATGTGTGAGTTGGATGAAGACACTTCATGTGCAGCTCAACAGGCAAACCGCAGGTGCCTGACTGACCAGTGGGGTCACTAGTACGTAATATGAAGCCCTCAATCCTAGCCAACCAAAACCCTCCTTTCCCTGGGTGGCCCAAGCACACAGTAAAATGTTCAATGTCTTCCAATTTACATATGGTTCATATTAAACTCACAGGTAATTTGTTAGAGTTCAATTAACACTGGCATATTACTGTGTACCAGTTGGCATTAAACAGGCTGCTGAACACAATCAGCACTGGTACAGATTTTGAGCCAGTAACATATTCACACTTGATGACATGCACACCTTAATGTAAATTGTTGTAACATTCATGTGAGATGTATAATTCATATGGCGCTTAGTTATCCCCTTCACTTTCTTTCTTTACCCCAAAGAGAATTTCCATTCCACACAAACTCAATCCTGATATGCATAAAACAAACACAAAAAAGATGTGCAATGACATATAGATGACAAATATGCTAATGAGTCACAGAAGAATTGAGCTTTCTGGGTACCTTTTTTTATATCCATACACATATTTTACATGTCCTGTTATCTTTGTCTGCTTTTGTAGTGTTTTAATTGACAAATGCCCGTTAAGTTACTGATGGTCAGTTTTGCTGTAGCACCTAAACACAGTCCCTACCTGTCAAACAGACCATCAGTCATTCTCTCTGTCCTTGAGCTAGAGTCTGAACACAAACTCTCAAGCTGCTCTGCTGGGTTGCTGTTCCAAAGAATGGATGGGCCCCAAGGTCATATCAAATCTCACTGAAACCCATTGAAAAGTCCAGTAGCAATTTGGCAGACTGATTGACTTTCATTCTAGAAAGGGGGCACCCTTCGCTATCAAGAAAAAAGGTGGGGTGCTTTTGTAAGCTTGCAAGGAAAGACTAATGATTAGTTATGATTTGTTAAGAAAAACTGAACCACTTAATTACTAACTTAACAAAAGTACAAAGGACAATTTATTGCCCCTTTGTCCACTGGTTACCTGCTAGATGAGTGTGGGTTCAGGCTAGAATATTCCATGATCATATGTATAACACAGCATATAATTGCCCATAGTTTAACTCTTGGCGTGAGAGATTTAGTTATTGGGATTGTGGGTGTGCCCTTTCAAACATTTCTGCTTATATAAGATAAGATATACTTTTATTGAACCCTGTGGGGTAATTTGTCCTCTGCATTTGACCCATCCTAGTTACCTAGGAGCAGTGGGCAGCTGCCTCTCTTGTGCTGCGCCCAGGGACCAACTCCAGTTCTGAGGCAAGTGCCTTGGTCAAGGGCACCTGCAGGAGCGTACCTAACATGCATGTCTTTGAGTGTGGGAGAAAACCGGAGTAAACCCACGCGGGGAGAACATGCAAACTCCACGCAGAGAGGATCCGGTCGGACCAGGATTCGAACCTACAACCTCCTTCTTGCGAGGCAAAAGTGCTAACCACTATGCCACCGTGCCCGTGTAACTAGTGCTCTCTGCTGGCATGGGTCCTCTGTTCATCCACAGCACACATTTATTGCAGTGTGAAACCTAAACACATCACCTAAATGTGTAAATCTTACTAAATGAATTGTGCAGGTAGTCTAAACTTAGAAAAATAAATAAATTGTAACTTGCTGTTTTTAAAACGAAAGGGGAAGAGCAATGAATACTTGAAGGTTCCCTGCTCAAATGGTTCAAGGCAATTTCCTAAAATCACTTGATCAAACTGAACACCTGGTTTTTAGTGTACCAAAGAAATTAGCAATGTGCTCTGTGCACTCCACTTGGAGAGAATCTGATGTCAACATGTGGGGAAAAAATGTTTGAATTAGTGGTTATATAATTTTTCTTTATTCTTTCAGTGGGAACCATTAAATCTTTACAGTACATGACTTTGAAAGGAATGTTACATTGTATTTTAGCCTGACATCAATTTGCAAAAAAAAAAAAAAGCACAAATGGGTCAGCATTACCTTTCTTTCAAATTATTTTTTCTTCCAAGGAGTTTTGCTTTCAGCTGCTGTTGATTTTATTCAGGTAACACAGAGTTGAAGCTGTGCAAGTCCGGACGTGAAGGACTTGGTTTTAAATGCTGGATTTTACTATGAGTTGGGACAAGACCTGAGAAGTTTGATCTTGAATGCATTGACTGCAGTGATCATGTGCAACAGATCTCGGTACCTCCCCTGCAGTTCACAATGCAACTTTGATATGATGGTCCAAATTTGATATGATGTCTGTACGAAATGGCAGGTCTACCAACCACGCATCATTTGACAGCTTGCTGTACACCTCATTTCTTGACCTGAGAACTGCAGGCAGCACTGTAGGCAGCATCATTACAGGCATTTAGCAGACGCTCTTATCCAGACAACGTTTACATAGCAAGCCATATAAATCTCCGTAAGCTATGATCTAAACAGGCAATGTAGCAGTGCTCTGGCATGAACTGAATTAACAATCTTGACAATGATTGACATTACGTGAGAGAAGTTAGAAACGTTGCCTGCATCGTCTACTGACCTAATGGCTTGGTAAGCCATGAGCATGAATCCAGCAGGGCAAGGGCCAAATTAATACATTTTCACCAAACAAACCATTAGCCTAGCTGACATTGACTTTTTTATTGATACAAATGAAATAAACAATACAGCTCGCTAATGGGTCAGACAATCCCCTTGTGCCTGACACAATCTGAGAACCATCTGGCATTGTTCTAATTATAGTATATTTATATATTGAGCTGAATTAAATTGTTGGATGTTCAACTGTGCTAAGGCTTGTGTGATATAACAGTAGAGTTTCAGAAGAGCTGGTACACATGCAGAAAAAACACACACTGTGCAGCCATTGGAAATATTTAAAATTTACATGCAAAAGGGTTAATGAAGAAACAGATTCCTCTGCCTTTGTTTTCTTTGACAGTTCTGTTGCCCGGTGCACTCTAAGGATCTAAGAAGAAGTAAACCAGGCAGCAGCAGCACATTTAATAGGATCAATTCACATAGCCAGGTCTCCATGAAACAGAACTGCAGAAAGAAAACATCCCTTCCTTATTTGGTTGGAGAGTAAGAACTTGTCTATTTTGTTGCCTAGAAGAGTGGAGGTTGGCCAGGTATAGTGGTGTGCATAATCCTCCCCACTGAACCAGTGTGCCAGATTGCTTTCTTTTTCTCTGGTGTTTCACTGCTTTGAACAGAGCTGCAGCTCTTACTACTAAAATGTCCAAAAAGTTTGTGGAAAAGAGAAGTCCAGTGCCATATTGCATGGAGTTGACCCCTGATGTTCAGTAGTTCTTCCCTAGTACACATGACCAAGCCAAGATCTCCAATCATCTGCGGTGCCATCATGACACCAGTTCAGTGTAAACTGACATCGCCGGAATGTCAAACACAAAAAAAATGAGTAGTCGGATGTTACAGTACCCTCCTGGTACACTGCCCACAGATGTGGCCAATTTATTTTGTTGTTAAAATGAATTCATACAGGCAGAAAAACAACAATAAACAAATTACCAGAGATAATCCTCCCCAAGCATTATCCCAGCCGGAAATTACACAACTCTACTAATGACTGATTGCAAAACTAGATTCCAGGATTCCTATGGACTAGCTTAAACTATGCACCACATATTTTAAACAACTGAACTTGCCATGATCAAATTTCAACATGAAGTTCATGTTTAGTTTAATTGGGTTGGTTTGTTTTAACCTTTATTTTTTATAAGCCTGCACTCCTGAAAAAAAAAAAAGAATTGTTATGATTTGTTTTATTTAATTACTTTTCTGTAGTCCATGTAATAACATTGCTTAATTGCCATTATTGGGGGGGGGGGGGGGGGGGTGTTGGACATCTTATTGTCCAACACTATAAAGTGGTGTTATGTGCACAGAAAGAAATGTGTGGCAGTGTGGGAAGACTGCTGTCAATAATCGCTGGTGCTTAATTAGTGGTGATTGATGTAGATCAGGGATGCTCAACACTGTTCCTCAATATCTATCATTTTCACTCCAGTCCTAAGAAAGCACCCATTATTCAACAGCGAGATCTCATTCAGCTACTAATTAGTAGAATCAGGTGTTCCACATTAGGGTTGAAAAGTAAACCTACAGGATGGTGGATCTCCAGGACCAGGTTTGGGTAGCCCTGATGTATTGGGTAGGTATAACGGTTTGCAGGTGAGAACTGAAAAACTGGTGTCCCTATTTAGACATTGGCATTCCCACACAGATCTGCACAAGAATGCTAAATGTATGCTAAAAACGGACATGACGAATGGACATAGGTTTACCCATTGTTCTCGGCAAACAAAGAAAATGTTGCATCTTGAACAATAAAGGTATTGATTGTTTGAAAAATAAATAAATATATACAAATGGGTGACAGATTAAAGGAAAACCTTGAACAAATGAGTGTAGAACCATAATGAATGCAGATGCTTCCATACAGGTGTACTGCATGATACAATTAATCAATTAATAGCCTACCCTATGCTCTGTGGCATGTATAAAAATGCTGAACAGGCCCAGTTGACCTTGATTTTGGATCAAGATGGTGAGAAGAAAAGATCTAAGTACCTTTAAAAAAGGCTTCATTATTGGGGCACAGATGGCAGGAGCTTCAGTCACAAATAGTGCTCAACTGGCTAGTGTTTCAATAGGAACAATGACTAAAGTGACATTTTCATTTTGATCTGTGGGAAAGGCATCAGTAACTAGTAAATTGGGTTTGGAAATTGTGGTCATTAGTGCAGTGTATAAGGAAAAACATACGAGAAACTATTCCTCAGGTGACTGAGAATGTCAGCAAGAACAATACATAGAGAGGGATCTTCTAGTAGGGTTGCAGTGCACAAACCCCTTAATTTGTCACCCATCCACATTATTTTATTTGTTTATTTAAAGGGACAATGTTGGTAACTGCCCCAGAATTAGCTTGATAGTTAAATTTCATTTGTAGTCCCTTGGCAGGTAAAAAGCAGAAAGTACTGAATAGTTTTGGAAGGTCAATGACTACAGAATGATGAAATGAAATTACTAAATTTCAACCAAGATTTTAATTGTAATTTAGAACTACCAAAACTAAACTTTGTCTGATACTACTGGGCATTGCATTCCAAATGTTTGAGGCTCTGATAGAAAAAGCAGATTGGCCAAATTCAGTGGACCTGTATTGCACCACACAATTGTCTTTGGTGGAGGTTCTTGTATGCCCGATATTGTATGAACATAATGAAACAAATCCCTTTGGTGGTGGAGGAGCAAGGTTATTAATTTATACATTAGACAGGCATTTGAGAGAAATGAAATGGTCAAAGGTCAAATTAAGCCGCGTTTCCACCAAAATTACCCGGAACTTTCAGTCCCAGGAACTACTTTACCAGGAACTAAAAGGTTCCTTCAGCCAATGGTTGTCTGCGTTTCCACCGGGGTCTAAAGTACCGCGAAGATTAGGCAAATTAGCCCACTGACGTTGTCGTCGGTCCATCTGTCATATGATTTCTTCTGTAACCCCATACTACCACCGAAGTAGCCTACATTATTTTCTAATAACCGGGACAGCCCGGAGGGGTTTATTCCACTTATATACAACGGGTTACCAACAATGACTATATATGGTTACTTTTGTATTTATTGATTTTCATATATCCTCTCAAACACATTCATTAACACCAGAAAACATGCACACGTTGTAAACAATTTGCTGTTTTATTACTTTCTCGTCGTCAATTCCATATAGGCTAATCGCAAAATGACAAGAATAGAAAGAAAACTCGGACTTGCGTGAAAATGTAAATTAGTGGTACAGCCACCGTTTGCTTTCCTTCGAAGTTACTGCTAGCCGAGCAGCGAAGTGTGCCCTCCAGATGCGAACCATGCACCATAAATGAGTCCATAGTCTTCCTGGTCTTTTCGTGGAATTGAAAAATGGCAGTAAAATTGAGTAAAATTACGGCAGTCTGAAAAAGCTAAAGGGAAGATTACTAGAATTAACCTGTTATTTTACCCGGATAAAAAGTGCAGAAGGTGATTTCCAGTTTGCTTGTACTGTATCACCAATGTTAATTATGCAGAACTACCGCATACCTCACATAACTGTATCAAACGTTTTGAGTCAATTACAACGGGCTAACAAAGAAAATCCGGAAGAAAATATTCAGCAACCAAATTAATCCGTTTGAATGTTTTGGTAGCCTACATAATATGCTTTCCCAGCACGAATGCTTAGCATTTTAAAAAACGAATACTAAAGCAAGAAAAGAACAGAAGAGCACACGTTATAATTCCAAGACGTTGACAGGCTATAACCAAAAGTAGGCTACTGCGCCGCATAACATACAAGTTTGATTTGAAGTTATTATGAAAATAAATTGGTTTGCCGCTGCATATTTTCAAACATGGCGGGTAATGGCGGAAAATAAATACAACACAAATGCTACGAGTACTCGACCAATCAGAAATGTTCAGCGCTGCAAGCTCCACCCAAAAGGTTCCTGTACTTTCGGAAAGTACTACCCCACGAGCAGGAACGTTTTGGGGGGTAAAACAAAGCCCCCAGAACTAAATTTAGACCCTAGTTCCTGCGGTGGAAACGCACTGAGTTCCTCAAAAGGTTCCTAGTTCCGGGGTATAGTTCCTGCGGTGGAAACGCGGCTTTATATGGCAGTGGTGATATGTATCTCACTTTTTATCCAGCACTTTCAGTGTATTTCTATACAGAACATGTATAGGCTTAAGGATCCTCTTGTGTTCTGGACCAACTAGAAATACAATATGATAAATGTGGGGGAAATCATAGTGTGTGCATATCATTTTGCAGTATCTATAGTCAACTGGTTCCTAATAGCATTTCTAAGATTTAGTTTAGCTCTATTGACCTTGTATGACCCTTTTCACTTGTTTTTTAAAGGTCGAATGTGAATCAATGACTACCCCAAGATATTTAAAATCTGAAATGATTTGGAGCTTTACATCCTTAACAGTAACATTGGGCTGATGGACCTCCTTCCTGTTGAGAAATACATACATGCAGTCTTGCTAGTGTTTAGTGTAAGACAAAAACCATCAAGCCAATCAGAGATAGTAGAGAGACATGGCTGTAACTTTTGGTGGATCGAGAGGGTGCACATCAATGACCCCTGCCCTCCACAGATGAACTAATTAGATTACCCAATGGGTTTGCAGTGTTAGATGGCAAGTTTTGTACAGGCAAATTTGAAAGTGAAACTACATCTTGCTTTTAGCGTTATTCATATTAGTCCCCCCCTCCCCCCGGAACCATGGATCCGTCCATGCTTCCTGTTCAGTTTTGAAAGGCAGTCATTATATAGCATGTTTGCACGTTAAGCCAAGTGCTGACCACCCTTATTTGTGAAAACGCAAATTACACTATGAAAAATCACCAAACAGCCATTTCACAGTAAAGTATATTGATAGATTAGCTTGGTAGGCTATGTTGGCTTGTCCTCTGACTATGACGTATCACTGCCACAGCTTTTTTAGCATTTGTTTATAGGACAAAGATGTTTGCACTTTGGTAATATGTTTATCTGTTTTGCAGCACAAATATTTACTTGTTCAGATGAGCTGACATAATTTATTGAAGAGGCGCTCCTACAAGTCCTGCAAGATTGCAGTTTCACACACCACAATGCCTATGTTATTTTCTTAGTGATGTTTTATTCATGTTTGTGTTATTTTTTATTTTTATTTATTATTTTAATGCACCAGGGGTGTTCTGGTGACAACACAAGTGTAAACATGCCTGAGCACAAGTGAAATTGTTAGTTTGTCTCCTGCAAAAATATACATGTATTTTTTTTCCTGCACCAGGTTCAGTAGTTACCTGGTCTGCAATAAACCCATTTGCATCAACATGGGTTGGGCAGCACAAGTATGTGTCAATAGAAACATTTGGCACTCTGCAAGTGTGTTGTTGAATAATGTGTTTGCGTTTAAACCAACCCGGATCCGTTTTTCACCCAACACTGGTGCGCTTGCTATTTTGGTGGTGTATAAAAATGACACAACATATGAATGCATGAACACGGAACACAGATTGGATATATTGTTTATTTCAATTGAACTATTTGAAATGCAAGCTGCGTTCAGTTACGCAGTACAGTACTGGCTATTTAGGCAGTGTGTCTGTATGGTTTTAATAGTGTAAGCTGATTGAATGAGAGAGACAAGGTAGGCCGGCTCTACACCAATCAAATAGTGTAAGATCATCATTTGTTAAAACCATGCCTACTTACTTCATGCATTGAGCCCAGAACACACCAACAACTTGCTTTTAATAATGTATTTTGGCAGGGCTAGGTCAATGACTGAGTGAGCCTTTGGGATGTGAAAATGTGTTTCAGATGTTTGGACAGGTCTGGTAGTACAATACAGCCAGTCTCAGTCACAATTTTCATTGTGGTGTGCTATGTTTCACTGTACATCGCCAGAGGCCTTGGCTGTGACATAGACCTCACAGAAGGTACGTTACAAGACTTTCATACAGAGAAAGTCTTGTGCTTCTGTAATCTCCATCACAATAGTCACACATTTTAGTGTACACGGAGCATTGATTGTTTCTCTTTTCAAGAAAATAAAATAGATAAATGTACGATTCGATGGAATACGTCATACGACATCCCCTCCTCAAAAGTGCAGGAGACGTAAACTATTGAGCTGAGAAATAGCTTGTGGAATGGGCTCAGCACTGGTTGACCAAACGGATATAGCAGTCTGATACACATGGCTCTGGTTTAAAGCTTTTTTCGATTCCCTTCAGCACAGTGCTTTGCAGCTCTGTTTGTTCCTGTCCGGAACAGACTCCAAGAACCCGCACTAAGCCAGGTCTGCTCTTGTGATGAGATCATAGGAGACACATTGTAAAATAAGCCAGGACTCGACTCCATTGTGTCTTGTACATGCTACACAACGTTAAAAATCAACAGCAAGCATCTCACATTTAATGGTTCATATAAATAAGAAATTTAAAATCAGACTGAGTACAATAACCTCAAATATTGAGAGTATTAGATATCTCGTGTATTTTAGCAAAATACAAAACATTTATTTATAAATAATTGTGTACAATAAATGTGTATTACAAATTGTCTCTTTATTCTAATAAGTGGGCTCTACTGATTAAGGGTGTTGCTAGGTTCATCCTAAATGATTGATTATTTACTATTAATGTGAAATTCACTAGCTGGTACTCTGAAAAGGGGAAAACCTTGATTCAACTCGGAGGTAGATAACAAAGATGAAGGATAGTAAAGATTGAAATGCCCTGGTTTGTCAGTAAATCAGGTTCTACTGACTAAAACAGATGTAAAGGTGAATAATTATTGAATAAATATGTTCATTTTCTCCATCCACATCATATCAAACTAAATTAGAGTGAAAGAGAGAGCACGGACTGGTTGGCTGTGGAGTAATTCCCCTAATGAGTATACATTCATCGATATCAAGTGCATGTCTGAAATTAATGAAACTTAGTTGAAGTGGTGAATTAAATTTTTATTTTTTAACTGCGGTATTGAACAGAGATTTACTACATTAAAGAAACAAACAAACAAAGCTCTAGTAAATTCACACTAAATGTGGCATCTTTCCGATCCTCTGGTTTGCAAGCATAGTGCCTGTCAAACTGACAGGGCAGCCGGAGGAAGCGGCAGCACAAAGCAATCGTATTGACCTGTAGTCATGAAATTGCCAAAATTTTGTTGGACACACCCTACTTTGCCAGCGTCTTCAGTTACCATGAGCGTTTGATAATTGCACTTTGGCTGCGAAAACAGGGAGATCATAGTTATAATTGCAGGTGAGCACAAGTTCAAATCCTTTTTTTTTTTGTTTGTGTCCTTTAATACCCAAAGAAAAATCTGTCTTGCATTGGGAGTGGAGTCTCAGTGACTCCTCCTAATCTTGCAGTGATTAATTTCTCATCTTAAAATGCATGATGATTAAGAGCATCATGGTGTCTATTGAACAAAGCCCTGCACAGTGGCTTTGAAGAAACACAATGGGGGGATAATGTTAGCAGTGAATCATCCTAGAACCACTTTAGGTCTGCTAACACCCAGAATGCACAAATTGCGAGACAAAGATAGGATCTCTGCTTTGCTGGTTTAAAAAAAGAAAAAATGTTCATAGCTAAATTAGTACACGATCTGGCACAAACATCTTACACAACAGAAAGAATAAATCACGCAGTTTTTTTTTATTTATTTTCTATTTATTTGAAAATATAAATATATCTGGAGGCCAGCTGTGTGCATTATGTTGTCTTATCTGAGGTCAAAAGTTTTCTGGAAAAATATCAAGTACAATGTTATTGTGGCTCACTAAAAGCACACATTAAAGCTGTAGATAAAGCAGCCATGAGAATGTTTGCTTTGCATCGACAAAGATAATTCCTCCAAACCACAGCAGCTTAGCTTGAATCAGGAAGAAAAATAAGAACAAAAAAAATTAATAAATAAACATGGTCACCTTCTAACTGCAGTTAAAATACACTGTCTTACCCCAGAACACTCACTCATTTACTGGTCGGTTTACTGATCTATATCCAACCTCCAACTGGGTTTATTTCTTTAAAGGGATTTTTTTTTTGCTTTTAATGTGGTCTATTAAGGCTACTAGGACAGGACCACCCTAAAAAGGAACATCTTCCTCCCTACTGTTCATGAGCAGTCAGGAGTCTCCAGATGCAGTCACAGTCCTATGCCTGTCCCACCCATAATACTTGCCACTTGGCTCGTTTCCATGTATAGAAATAATGTATAGCTGCTCCCAGGATTCCATGAAACTGTCATTAATTTTAATTATTGAGAGCACTACAGACAGCCCATTCTTTGTCTTTACACCAGGTTTTTTTCTATTTTTTTAAAGGTTTTAAATTTTAATGCTGCAGTATAAAAAATGCATTTCAGAATGTAGCATCCTCACATAGTTAAAGTCTGCTCTGGTAACTGGTGGTCTGAAAGCTTTGCTCAATGCTATTAATTTGGTTCTTAAATTATTAAATTAATAAATACTTTAAATTCTCTTAATATTACCTGATCACTAAACCACTGAAGTCTATATATTTTTGGAGTAACCAACAGAAGCTAATACCTACTTTTTAATACATTGGAATACAATTAATAATGGTAGTAATAATTATTTATGTTTTTCATAAAATCAAAAGGCTATGAATTAGGGTTGCTCACTGCCATATTACACCTATCATATTTATTTTGGAACAGTACAGGCCATATTTACTATGCATGCTGCAAATTATCGCCAAGGCTGCAGAATTCTGCGTCTTGCTTTCAATTTAGTGGGGTATTTCCTAAGGTTATGTAAATGAACACAGCCACAGTGAGTTCATTTAAATGCACTGCTGGTATTTAAGACATGTTGTTCCAGTGAGGAGACAAACTCTATGGAAGGCAATCGCAGCTGGAGTAGGGGAGAGTTGCCATAAGTTTTTGGATTGTGCCCATTAACTCAGAAAACTATTTAGCCTAGCACTATGAAATTTTACATCAAACAGCTTTGACATGCCATTAGTCATAAATCATTTTGGTTACATACAAAACTTAATCAAGTCAGATGCAATTAAACCAATGTATATGCATTCTGATGTTAATTCATAACACCTAGTGGGTAAGGTGCAGAATAATTGTAACGGTAAATAAAAATGCACTATAATGTGCGTACCGCGTACACAGTTCACCCCCCCCCCCCCCACACACAAGCTAATGTTAATCAATGAAACACATTTCCAATGGTAACGTGAGACCAGCCATATCCTCTGATTATGTAGCTTGGGGCTTTATTCTTTAAAAAAAGACACACTGACACACAGGAAACTTTGTAACTTACTGTGACATCAGTTGTGGTAACGTCCAAATCTTGCGGTAAATGGTAAATGGACTGCATTTATATAGCGCTTTTATCCAAAGCGCTTTACAATTGATGCCTCTCATTCGCCAGAGCAGTTAGGGGTTAGGTGTCTTGCTCAAGGACACTTCGACACGACCAGGGTGGGGTTTTAACCGGCAACCCTCCGACTGCCAGACAATCGGTCTTACCTCCTGAGCTATGTCGCTGAGATATAACTGCACAAAAAGCTGCATAACTGTAATAGTAGTCACATTTATACAGATGGGGACATCTTTTGTCTTGGTCACCTGGCATCCAGTTCCCACTAGAATACACTTTGAAAGCATTAGTTTTCACTTTTACTTTTCTAGGACAGAACTTTCTCAAATTATGTATAATTTAATTTATTGTAACTAAAAATAAAGCCTTATACTCAAAAATTACCCCATTCCTAGTTTAGAACCTGCTTTTCCCACACCTTAAAAAAAAACAAATGCAAAGGTAATAAAAATTACTTTTGCCACAACAGCCAGCAGCCATGATAAGTCAGTGTAGCAGGTCATATGCTAAAGTTTCCATTCTCTCCTCCTGTATTTTTGCAGTCCAACATCAGAGCCTAAACTGCTGTACATATGCATTAACCCAAACACGCTTTCCTCTTATTTTTACTAGCATCTTAGTAAATATTGGCAAATGTTTTTTGTCTTGTTAGTTTCTGTAAAAGCCCTGCAAATCCAGCCCTATATTTGACGTAAATGCAATGTAGAGCAGCAGAACCCCTAGAGGGGATTTGAGTGGATGAGGGTACCTGTGATGATAATATAATTTGAATGCTTTCGATGAAGGTAGGGGGCGCTGACTAAGAGAATCAGCTGTTTTTGATTTCCATATTTTTCTTTTGATTAGAAGGCACTTTTGTCTGACTCTGGTTAATACTTTTTGTGCTTCATCACCATTGCTGGGAGGTTTGTGGAAAGATTCCAGTGGTGTTTTACTAAGTGCTTTATTTGTTTAACCTAAAACAAAGCACGCTTTATTCTGCTGACTAAGGTTTGGACCCTTATCTGCTTTTGTTTTTTGTATCGGCCCCCATTGTTTAATTCACTACTTGTACCTCAACCTGAACTGAACTGGAAAACTAGAGCACTCCGTTAACAAGAATTTGCTGCACCATTTTCAGGATATGGCCACAGAGATGGTGCAGTCAAGGGAACTGAATAAATACCTTTCCTACTGTGTTTTGTAGGTCCTCCTGCATTTTCTTCCCTTTTTTGGTCTCCCGAATATATCATGTCTGGCTTGCCATTACACATGCGCACACACACACACACACACACACACAGGTTAGAACTCATCTGTAACCCTTGAAAAGCTAAACTACAGTCGGTGAAATTGCACACCTTGTACTACCCTTGGCCTTGGCAATGCAAGCGCCTGCCATCCAGCATGCATAACTATGAATCTGAGGATGCAAATACAACAACAACCTCTTCTTTTGATTGCACTGTAAAATCTTAGACCAGATTTATCCCAGAAAACATCCAGTTGCTCTTGCCAATGCCTGTAAGCTGGAAGGCCCTTACTGGTAGGCTGTAAAATCTTGGACGCATTCCCACATCGTGTTGGATTCCACAAGCTGTGCTGATGTGAAGAACCAAATCTAATGAAAACTGATCATGCAACAGTGTCGTGTTCTGATGGAGAATAAGAAGTAAAAGGGGCAATGAATAAAGAAAGACCGTCACACCCATGCCTTGGATGAGGGTTCATGAACTACCAGTTGGCACTGCCGCAAATAGCACTTTGGTGCAGGGCACTTAACACAAAAAAGGTACCCAAAACCCAGTGTGAAACAATAAGCAGAACAAAAGACAACTATACACCTTTGAATGGTCTGACGCTGGCTACCTGCATTATAGCTCTCCAAAATATAGACTGATCACCATTATCACCAGAGCCCCTGTTTAATGATAAGCTCCTCCCCTTACCAGGCTCTTCCATCATCTTTCAAAATTGTTCCCATAATCATTTCACTGTATTATAATACATTAATACAAACGCATACATACATTATTATAATAAAATATAATACGCTTAAGACATTATTTACCGCATTTCAACTTTGTCAATTCCCATTTTACAAGTAAAAAACACCTGTAAAATGGATCCCGCTATATCCATTGCAATTCCCTTAAAAGGGGTACTGACCACTGGCAGGGGAATAAGAGGAGCTGTCATCCTTCTCAATAGCACTTGTTTTCTGGCATTTAGAGCAGGTTTGACAGTTGGTAAGTACACTTTATGTTTATTAAGGTTAAAGCATATTAAAAATTCATGGAGCAAAAGATTACAATTGAAAATGCTATACTCCATATAATTCATATGACGATGACATCAAAAGTAGACCATAAAGATATAAAGTTGATTATGCTATGAAAAAAATTCAGTCAATTTGGCATAAAGGTACAAACATTAATTTTGTAGTTTAGAACAGTGATTCTCAAACTTGGTCCTGGGGGACCCCTGTATTCCAACCACAGCTGCAGTCTCTGAATTGTAACAAGATGTTAATGTTTCTTAATTGTACTTTTCATGCATTTTGTGTTTTCCATGTTTTGGTTATTTACCCTCTTAAGCCACATTGTCAGAAATAGCTATGTATGCCATGAAGAATAAAAGTTCCATATTCATTGCAAACAATTACATAAAGAGAGATAAAAATAAATAACTCATCACATTAATGACTGAATAAATCAATATGTTCCTAACTGGTGAAAGTGTAGACACATGGCCTTTAAAACTACCCATTTGGTAGATAATTAAGGAGTCAATGGCAAAACCAATCACTAACTAAACATGTATTATATTAGGGAAAAAAATATGGAAGAACCTGAACCTGAACTGAGCAAGAGGTTGGTTTGAACAAAAAACAGCATACTCAGGGGTCCCTCAGGACTGAGTTTGAGAACCACTGGCTTAGAATGTCATTTGGTTTCCCTGAATCACATCTTAACCTAAATGTATCGAGCTACCGGCTATTTCACAAACCTAGCTCTAGCTGGTCACAAGTTACCAAATTTCAGCTACCGTGTTTCACACACTAAGCTCTTGCTCATCACCAGATATCAACTACCAGCTACCAGGTTTCACAAACCTAGCTCTAGCTGGCAATGATGGTTACCAGCATAAGCGGTTTCCCAGCAGGATTTTCTTTCAGAAGTATGCAATATACATTCAGTTTTGTCAATGGAAATGATATAACACATGTATTTGAAAATGCAAACATTTAAAGTCAAAATGACTGGTTGTGTGAATAATTTGATGGCAGTGTCTGTTCAGATAATTGCTCATCAGAGGTTTATTTCCAATTTGAAAACAAACTACTCTGCTGTGATTTCTTATATCCAGTATTATAAATAGTGATGCTCTTAATATTGATGTGTATCCTATTGTCCATGGCTAAATGATAAACTTCAGGTTATGTTTTCGTTTTCACGCAGCATGTGCAGGATATGCATGGAAAGCCTTTCACTGACCTTGACAGAATTTCCATCAAACTTTAAATATTTTGGAAATGTTCTCATCATAACATTGCCTAACAACTAAATGGGAAGCTATGTTATGTTCACCAATTTTCTTAAAACATGTATTAACTGCTATGCTACTGTCAGTCAAAGGAAGTAGTAAACAGGAATAATTAGCTGTGCGACTGTTTTTGGGAAATGGGATGTGATTTTGACATATATCCCTGAGTTATATAATTTGTATAATAAACTTAAAACAGCAAGTTGGTTACACCCATTATAATCGCTGACCCACATCCTGAGGCGTTGACACATACTGTACAGGTACCTGACAATTACAAACCCTGAGTGCTACGTAAGTGTTAAACGTCAAAATTTGCCTCCGCACAAGCCAACAGGAGCGTGGGAATTAAATATCCATTGCGTTCACTTAAAAATCTCAATGGCAGCGCTTTATGAATAAAATGTCATAACTGGCAATTTATTTTTGATTATCACTATATCTGTCCAAAATAGGGTTGTATTTCAATTGTTTCCAATGTCTGCCGTGACATTTTATGAACCATTTTTTGTTTGTTGGTTTGTTATATCTAGATGGGTTAGAATTTGCTTGGGTTATCTTAATTAGATTGTGGTCAATGACATTCTGCATACCAAGTCAGCATTACCAGTTAGGCATCATGAATATAGCAGGTGTGTCCTAGAGCACTCAGACATGTGCTTACGTGCGAGCAATTCATATAATGGTACAATGTAAAAAATAAATAAATTCTGTAAAAATTATTATAATTAATCCACATATAATTTATATACTTTTTTTTTAACAATATAGGGTGAATTAAAAAAAAAAAAAAGATAAAGAATCAATACAAAGGAACAGGCAAAATCTGGTGTGCCCAGAAGACCTCTTGATACCTGATTAATTGACAATAAATGGTGTAGCTTTGTTATGGCTTGGAACTGAGTTGCAAAGATGAGGTGCAGAAAAGCTCATAGTTGCCCCCACTTTCACTGTTTTAGAAACACATATGGGATTAGCAGTTCCTGAACATTGAGTGTGAATGAAAAAATGACAGCTACTTTCAGGAAAAAAAAGGAATTGTGTAATGGTGTATGAGGTATACCTCCAGGTGAAATGTACTCCACTGCAGCAAAAACACCTGTACCTTTGACCGGAGGCTAGTGCATTGAAGCAGCAGCTAGATGTGTTCTGTATCATGCTCACTGACACGGACCACCCATTTAACTGCAACATAATTACCCTAGCTTCTGGTAGACGGCACAGGTGTTTGTGCTGTAACAGAGTAAATTGCAATAGGAGCTACACATACCTATACCTTTGACCCGAGGGTAGCGCAATAAAGCAGCAGTAAAAGTAATTGTTTTTATCCGTGCGTATGCTATGGGCATTGCACTTTATTAGCAAGAGAGTTGAGTTCTAAACTTGCTCCAAATGTTTTTGACCTAACCATTGATGTTGAAATGCTTGTCTTTTGTTCATAACATAAAGAATGAAAAAATGACCTACTGAGCCTATGAAAATGTCAGCTGAACAATGAGATGATATAGCTCTTATATAGCAAACATAAGCACAGCTCAAAATCCAGAATTGCTCCCATTTATTTATGTATTTTAATACAGTTGAATGTTAAAAGAAATGACATAGCTATACCAGATAGAGCTATACTTGATGACCTGGTCATGCTGTGCCTAGAACCAGCCAGCTTTACTTGCCTTTAATGTTGATTCAGGCAGTGTGCTGTCATCCATGTCTGGCTTTCACTGAGAAGGAAAAGCAGATGCCATCTCTGATTTTGTGGGAAATAAGTAGAATTTTTGGTAACAACAGGGGCCCAAGCATAGTACCTTGTGAAAAACCATACCTCAAGGTACCCATTTCTGAACACAAGTCATCCAGATGAAACAAACTGTTGACAGCATGAGAAATGTGACTGATCCCACTCCAGGGAAGTTTGCATTCTGCTATATGAGAAACTGTCTGACCAGTTTCACATTCTATCTTTATAATTCACCTTATTTCGCTTCAGCAGGTAAGTGGCCTGAAAGACACAGCACACTGAGAAATGTATCTTCCTCCTCATTACAAACCTTGGTTTATGCATTTTGTGTATTTATGTTTTAGCAAGCTGCTGCAATTACATAACTGTGAAAGATTCCAGCTCAACCAAACAACCACATATCTACTCAAATAACTCATCAAACTAGATATGACTGTATTTATGTATTTGTTTTTATTTGCCCATTTTTAATGTAGTCTATTTTACTGCAAATCACTTAAGCAGTCTCTTCATTCCATTTCGCATCACCAGCTCTTCCAATGCCTGTCCTTTAAACAGGAAGGCTGCCAACGCTGATGTTTTTAGTGCAATACAAATGCCCTGTTTTGAACCGAAAAAAGCACACAACCCCCTTTAAAACAGTTGAAGTGACTGACCTATCAACATTCAAAGGTCTCTTACTTCCGTTGCTGGCTAGCATTTTAGTCCTCAGACACAATAAAACACAGGCATCTGTGTCCTTCGCACATGGTCCTTATTTACATTTAGATTAAAGGTCTAAAGCGGATAGTTTGTTGTCATGCAGTTTATTGAAAAAACACAGAATCTTAATGTGCAAGGAAATTTGGTTTACAGTATCAGAAAATATTTTGTTTGCCTTATGTGCCTGACTAAAATTAATCACACTGTAGCCTTTCCCCAGTGTTGTGTTCAATAGTTGTTCCAACATCTGTTCCACAGGTCTCCTATTCAGAACTGAAGCAGGCAACAAAACAACAGTGCCCTGTGATGCATGGTAGCCCTACTAAATGACAAGTGGACACCTTGAAAAATACACCCCCCCCCCCCCCCATTACAGTTTGCCTCAGCATTTTGCAACAACCTTTGAGGTGTGTTAGCTAATATTTTGGTAGGCCTGCTGGGCCTGTAACGTGGCAAAACGTGGCACAGTTGTTATGTTTGCTATACTCACCTCCGTCAAAAGTGAAAAGTTAACATTTTCATTTGCTAACTTTAGCTATCTAACCTAATGTTAGCTGGATAAACGCTGATGCTCACTAAATGCTAGCTAACATTAATCCTACTGATGTTCATAACTTTACAGTCTTGCTTAGGGCAGATGACACATTCTTTCTGAGTAATGATGCATAGCAAAATTTTACCAACATTTCTTTATCTGGTACAAATATGTGCACACAACTGTCCCTCAAATTGTGCTTATGGACTGATGTCTGGTTTCTCAGCTCAATGATAACCGCACCAGCTATGAGCTACAGGAGAGAGGGGCAGTTTGTGCAGCAAAATGACAGCTGGATGCATTTGACTTTTACATTTGAAAGAAAAAATAATGAATACAAAAGTACAGTTTGTTTCTTGTAGATATAAGCAACTAAATACCAAAAACTCTTTTTGGGCAGGGGCAATTCAGGCCAACCAAATAAAGTCATTGTATGGAAAACACTGCTTTATATGTTGGATAAGTGAGAAGTTTTAACTGTTGATGCATTTGTGTTCGGTATTCAGAGGGATGCACATTAAACAAGGGTGTTAGCCATTAAAATCACTGGATTCTCATAATGTAAACACTTTCTCACTTCCCTGACAGTTACTGAGCACCTGCACTCTGTCTGCGCCCGCTGCGCATAAAGATGTCACGACTGTGCATCTCAACAGAGAGACAAGAAGTAGATGCTGGCAGAACAGACTTTGGAGGAAGATGCACATTGTTTACTATCTCCTATGTTGATGGGGGGCTTTGGAACAATGGAATGAAATGACAAGTAAATAAGAAAGGAAGAAATGCATTTTGCTTCTAATCATCTGTGTGTCATTCTAGGCCACGGTGGTTAATATTTTATGGCTTATGTAACACTAAAAGGGTGTGTGTGTATGGACATGGAATAACATTTTTTTTTTTTTTTAACTAAAAAAAAAAACTACTACAGTCTTTGAGGACCTCCTGCTGCAAAGGTTTTTTTTTTTTTTTTTTTAATGGATGTATAGCATTTCAAAGTGTAATTGGGCCAGGTGGAACATAAAAACAGTCTTAGGTTTCAGGTAACCACTAAGCTTTCAAGATGAATGGCAGGTAACTGACTCTAACCCCCCCCCCCCCCCTCTATTTCTCTCCACTTAATGCCAGTGTGTGACCAATATTATATTCGGTTGTTGCCCATACCTGAGCTGAATTTACATAGTGTTGATTTTTAGACCTGAGTTTCATTTATGTGGTGTTAGTCACATACCTAACATGCATAATCTAGTATATTGGAGCTGCCAGTGGCAATTCAACATTGTCCTTGTGTATGTCAGGTGAGAAAAGATCTGCTCATGTAATCTATGACTGTTGGTGACAGTGAAATCAATCATATCACAAAAGGGTAGACTTCAGAGAGTGTCGTTGCATATGGCTCAGTGCATTGACTTTGGAGTTTTCTATTGAAAGTTCACTTTGGGTGCTCACCCATCCTGCAGACTAGAGCAAACACTGCAATATGGGATTGTAGTTACTTTTCCGGTCACATGGAGCTTTTCTGAATCTCAGATAGCAGAGGAGACAAAAGCAGTATGTCTTGGTCTTGGACCCCTTGTCCTTCACCTAGCTTACCTGTCCTTGCGTGTTTATGTAAACACTGCTCTCCAAACCAAGGACCTAGATGCAGCCAGGATGACTAATGACTATGGATGTATTGTGTAATTTTTTTTCTCCTTCCTGTTATCCTGTTTTGTCACCACATGACCTTGGAGAATATTTTGTTTTAAAAAGGTGTAAAGGAACAAAAGGAACATAAAATATATGCACTAATTCTGTCTGACCTATGAAGACGCCTTCGGCAACTGTTTAAGCCGTTTTCCATCACACACACACACACACACACACACACACACACACACAGATGTAATCCCTTGGATAAAACTGAAACATGCTTCTCATTGATTGTGATAATTAGAAAACGGGGTACTGAAAAAAAATTATTTGTACACAGCACTGAGTTAATTCCCATCAGGATTCACCTTTCTGACATGGTTCAGCTTCACCACAAAAAACATGTATCCATGACCACTTAAGAGGGAAAAGGACCAGGCTTATCCATGCTCCATACCCTTGAACTATAGTAATACCAGAGACGAGGCGTAACAGGATCATTATGTGTCCACAATGGGACCTTGTAGGCAAATGATGTGTGACAAGAGGAATACCTTATGGGCCATGGTTAAGACCCTTTCTTTCCCTCGGGCTTGGCCTTTCTGTGATCACTCGTTCCATGAGCAGTAGACAGCCTCTCAATTCTGTGACTTTCGCTGTTTAAATGAAAGTCTCTACTCAACAAGGCTAGGCTAGGGTTTCATCCAGAAACACAAGTGTCTATCCACTGATGATGGGCTTCTTACACAAAGATGTTTACAAGATGCGGTTGATCCCAAAATCAAATCCTAAGCTTGAGAACTGAGTGAAGATACGGGACTTTTCCGTGGACTTCCCAAGCTCACATCTGTGCAATCCTCATTACTCTGAATACTACACACTGGTTGTGTGAGATGAGTTATTGGAAGTGGGTATGTTTTCGGTGACTGTTCAAAACTCAGGACCTGGACAGCCATGTTACAAAGAGGGTTTGAGTAGATAATACTTACCTAATACGCTTGCGTTCAATATATCTACTTTGTGGAATTCTGACAAGAGCAAAACTGCCCAATTGTTTTGGAAACAATATGTTCCACATTGTTCTTCTTAGTGTCATTAAAACAGGGAGACCCCTCTCTGCATAGAGAGGGTTTTTGTTTGTTTGTTTGTTTGTTTGTTTTTTCAGTAAAATGAATAACATTTGATTAAAAAATATTAAAAAGCCCCTTAGAAATGTTTGACTCAATGACCAAAAAAAAAAACATTGTTCTTTAAAGAATTATAATTATTTCCTGTGGAAATCATAGCAATGATGTACACAGTTAACTAAAATTTTAAACAGCTGAGGGATTAAAACGATGACAAAAAATGACAAGTGATTTACGGTAATCATGATGTCTCCTTTGGACCAATGCCAGCGTAAAGTCAAGCTTTCTCACTCCCCTTATTTATAAGAGACTGGGCACAATGCTAATGTACCACCTAAATTACTGACCATTAGTGATCATGGTGTTTTGTTGAAAATAACAGGGCATCGGGAAATGACTGCAAATTGAGTCTTGTGCTGTGTTCAGAAATTGAATTGTCTATGCTGTAACAGTACAGATGGCACAGATAACTGCTGACACCCTTCTTTGAGGTGAGAATGGATTGTTTACCTCCATCGTGGGGACGTGACCTATTCTTGCCCTGTCTCTGAGCTTGCGTGAGTGTAGGCGGGGACAGCAGACAGTATTTGTATTCCCTGCCCTTCTTTCTCAAAAAGACAGGACTGTAATTGCATGAACCGCGGTGGCTCTTTGGTTCCCCAGGCATGACTCACGCTCAAAACTATCCAGCGGATGCATTGGCTAGTCGAAAAATGCGGACGTGCTGGTTCTGTTTTGTATATTTTCTGAGCATATTATGGTCAAATAGCATGTTCTCTTTTAAAACTATGCAAACGATAAGCTACGGGAAAATATAGTTTAGCTAGTAGCTCTGCCCAACAGTAGATTTATAAAACACTACTACGTTCAAAAAAAAGGATAGTTGCATGCAATATTATGAAGTCAAAAATAAATTGTTGTATTTACTTAATTAAAAAATTGCTATATTTAGATAATAAAATGACGAATGCACACACGTAAGTAGCCTTTATGCCTTCAACTTAATCAGTTTGTCACAACCTGCTTAATATTGGGATGGGAGACATTTACTGGTAATTTGTAATGGATGAATTTGCGTGTCAGAGACTCCTTAGTCTGAGGTTGGTTCTAAGGGGGGAGGGAATGCCCCCACCACAGCTGTTAACCCTATATGAACCGATATCATCAATATACTGGTCGGTAGATCACCTTGTGAGCCAAAAAAGTGTGCGTACCTCTGGTCTAATTTATAGTGTTTGTCTGCAGGTGTCATATTACAGTCTATTAATAATAATAGTAAAAAAGTAAATATAATGATAATTAGTTATTCTTCCAAGTTTGGCTCCACCATTTCTGAAATGATTCTAGCACCCTTGAGTTAATGTGCTTCACTTTTTGTGGCCTTGACTCACACCAGTGACATTCTCAGACAGCGAATGTGCACCATGTGGTCTTTGAAGTAGGTCTAAAGAGGTAGTTACATGTTGTATTCTTACAAAATTTATATTGACTGCTTGTGCGGGCCACTTTAATCCAAATGACTTGTAGAAGATGTACAAAGTGCATGCTACAAGCTACAAAGTACAAGCGTACACACACTTAGAAGAGGTTGCACTCACATGATCTCCCGCAAACATGCAACATTTACTGCCCAAGTCCAAGTATGTATGGCCTCTCTAAGCATTTGTTTTTAAGTCAAATAGTTTAACAGTGCTCTCATAGTCTACATTTGGAGACCCTCTTTATTTTGTGCTGTCACCAACATATTTAGGGCACTTGACACATCCCCATCGTACAATCGGCCAGTCACTGTCTCCCAATATCAAAGAGATTGCCCATGAATGGGCAGCAGTGTTAGCAGGAAATGGCAGCAGACAACTTGATCTCCAAAAGCCGCAACAGACAGAAACCGCCAGGGAAGGAGAAATCCCCGCAGGAGAGGACAGTGATGTAATGAGTTATAGCTCCCAATGTTTTTCTATCTACTGTAAGAAGATTATTGAGGATTTCAAACAAAGGACGTGAGTTCAAGTAAACCAGATATATAAGACAGTCGTGACTGCTAAAGATGTGATTAAGGACCCTCAAATCAGAACTTCTGCATGTCCTTGAAGTCAATGTACTTATAAAAAAATAATAATAATAAATAAAATAAAAAACTTTATGAACTCATCCATAGCTAATGAAATTAATTTAGACCAGTTGTTAGAACATGAAAGTTTTATATCAAATATTTTGGTGTTAATTACATGCTAGAGGGCCTGCAAGCTTGTTCTGAGATGTTTCTGAAATTAGCCCAGTATGAGGCTCCCTAGTGCATACTGTTAATGTAATAACAGGACAACTTTCACAATAAATGCGAGACAGGAGTACCATGTATGCCAGAAGGCAATGTCATACTATTCATTATTATATTCTGCACAATTTGGGCTTGAGGACATTTCTGGTATTGTTTATGATCATGACTGATATGAGCAGATGTTTGTGGTAGAGTGTTGTTGCCATTTTGTTATAAGCACGACTGAGTTGTGCAGATTGGGGCTTTGTTTTATAATGTAAGCTGCAGGTTTCATGTTGAGAAGTTCTGAAGAGACCTTCCCTATCTTATGCCATGGTGGGCCCAGCTCCTGGGCCAGGTTCTGGTTCTCTCTGCTATAACTCTCTCATTACTGGTCTCCCTACCTCTGCCATTCATGCATAATCCTGCTGCTGGACTGGTCATTCCCAAATGCTCTCATAGCACCACCCCTCACTGACTGCTTGTCCCACTTACCCACTGTACGGTCTTTCTTCAGGGGATCAGACTATCCGAAACAGCCAGACCACTCCATCCCATAGCCTCTGGGCTTCTCGGCACCCGTGCTCTTTGCTCTTTCCGGTCTTTTTATTGTCTGATCTGACCTCATGGTTGTAGAATGAGACCCACAGGGTTTAGGTCAATAGACATGTTATCCAGCTTCCAATGCAGATGGAGACTATGGACCCTTCACACTACATCAAGGCTTCCCAACTCCCTCCTCTTACACTTATCCAAATGCCATTACTTCATATGCTCTCCGTTTCAATTGGGCCAGCCCCCAGAGTTTGGAACTCACCGCCTGTAATGCAATGCAGGGCCGATTGATAAACTACATCTAATAGCCTTAATGTAGAGGAGGTCACATGCATTCATATCACATCCCATAGTAAAGCACGGATAGGAAAGTTTACTGTGAAATTGTTTTCCTATTAAGTGGGAAGCATAGTCTGTTTCTGGAAAAGAAACTTTATCAGTTTATTTGTGAGTTTATGAATGTGTGTTTTAAATGACAACTCAACCCAAATGAGACAATATTTATATAATGAGTCTTTCAATTAATGAACCATCTTGGGAGTCCCATTTCACATGTTCTGGAAAATAACCTTCAGTTACTTTTTTCTGCATTCAGTACCAATTTCAAAACCACAAGTCAGTGCATAATAGCATTAATAACACTTTTGTGGAAACCGAAACATGGTAAATCGTGGTAAATATCCTGCTTTACAACAGGAACCTCCACACAAAAGCTTCATAAATGGTTACATAGTAAATCAGGATAAATCATATTAAATCTCATCTGTGGGATTGGTGAATATCATTTGTGGAAATTGAATCATGGTAAATACTAGTTTTGGAATAATCATTGCAAATATGCTCTTTTGGAATAAAATAATAGTAAATATCCCTTGTGGAAATAGAAACATAGTAAACAACATTTTTGAAAGGCTAATCATGGTAAATATTCAGAATGTTCCTCAATCTGAATATGAGATTCAGCAAAGCACAAATAATGCATTTTGTAGGAATATTTGTTCCTTCTGAATTTGTTCAATATCATTTGTATTTGGAAGCCTATCCCTGTTGCTACAATCATGAGGAAAAAACAGCTATAGTCAACATAAAATATGTAAACAGAAATAAATAAATAAAATCTGACAACAATGGGTATTTCTGCATTTATTTCTGTATTTACTCATGTATTCATTAATTTCTGTATATTAGGAAACAAATATATGGCTACTTTTTTACTCTTTTTATTCATTTTAAGAGCAGGTCTCTTAAAGGGAATAGAAATAGGTCATTTGATTGGCTACAAATAAATCCATCTGCACTACACCCACTGATAATATATTCAGTATAACCCCGCCCATTTTTTAGGTGCGCCACACGTTTTGCACAGTGTGCTCGTTACCTCTGGTCCTGAAAATACCAGCATGCACCAGTCCCATCCAGTACGCCCACATGCTGGTAACGATGTCAGATTGTGAAGTACATTGTAAGTACATATGTTCACTTTCACTATTTTTTTTTTCATCCACAACTCTGTAAAAGTAAGAAAAGGTGGAGATTACGTCAGGTGTGTCTAAGTATGATGTAAGTACATATGCTTGTCTTCCTCAGTCTTCTTCTCCTTTGGATGTTGGCAGAGATCCTGGGGGAGGTCTGCTGATTTCATGCACATGCTCTTCAGCATTCGTCCCCGCAAGGTTATGTGCATGCGAAATCAAATTTGAATAAGTGGTGACAAAGTCGCACCCAACACCACCAGTGGAAAACAGCATGTAGAGGAGCAATTAATTAATGCAAACACATTGAATCAATATTGCTACAAAAATGCTATCATGAGAGGATAGCACACGTTATTTTTAATATGAAAATATTACAGATTGAAGTGTTATTTAAGTGTGGACAAACAACATTCCGCTGATAAGGGATGGGGATTCTTGCCTTCGGGTTCACATGAAAAAAAAATTTTAAGAAAGGAAGATGAGTTGATTGTATAAAAAAAGAGTTTCTTTCTGTCTCATTTTTGATGTGAATACTTGTTTCCTAGTCTCCAGGTGAGCGTTCAAAAAAGTCCTTGAGGGTAAAAGTGTTGAAGTTATTCAAGGAGAGGGAAACAGAATGTACTTCATAAACCTCAGGTCTGTTTCGACAGCTCAAGACACAGACACATATGGGCAGCCCTACCGTTGGTGTTTTAAAAGTGCATAAGCTAAGTGAGTTAGGACCTTGGTTAAACACCCCATCTGCACTTTCCTAGTATGGTCATTAATTAATCATGGAAATAGCTCCCCCTCTTCTTTCCCCTCTTTTTTCCCTGTCATGATAGGGAGATCAGATCAAGAGGTAGTGATAATGGTTACCCCTATGAATAGATGCAGGTATACTAAAAAAAATATGGCAATGTCTCCCCTGACAATCAACAATGAAATTAATCCTATTTGGAATATATTTTGGGTCGATGTATGTGCATTATTTTTTTATTTACTTATTCTGGATTTGGTGTCTGCAATGTGCTATAATCTTTCCCATTCAAACTAACTCCAGGACTGCTGTAAAACAGAGTCTGGACGAGGTTTTCTGAGAACACATGTCTACAATAGAAAAAGTGCACACACACTGAAATGGCGGTTGACTAGGAACTGCACAGTCTGCCAACAGGATCTTTATTTGAATACTGCTAAATCAGAGCAGTTGTGCTTTTTTCTTTTCTCTTGGATTCTATTTAGATTTTTCTGACAGCCACTGCCGGAGTCTGGAGCATGATAAATGGTCCTAGGTTAAGAGGACTGCTCTGGACTCAATAACCATCACAAGAGACATAAACTTCTGTGACTGAGAAGCGATTTATTTCTCTTGTCTCAGCAGAACTGGGTTGCTTTAACTTCCCTTTTCTCTCTCTCTCTCTTTCTCTCTCTCTCTTTTCCTCCTCCATCAGTCTGGCCCTTCACCTTTTAGCTAAACTGTTTACATGTGAAAATGGGCAAGAAACATCCTGTGGAAATGTGTAAATAATTTCACCATCGAAGATGACACATGTTTGTCTATATATAGCAAGGGTAACCAGTCTTATCTGAGAGAGGGCCATTGCGGGTGCAGCCTTCCAGCCCAGAACTAAAACACCTGATTCAACTAATTAAAGTCTTGACTAAAGATCATGATTTGGTGATTAGCTGAATTAGGCATTCTAGTGCTGGATGAGAACAAAAGCCCATCCACACATCAGCCATTCTCTGATAAGACTGAGAGCCCACCCTGCTGCATGGTAATGATCGTGTCCCGTTTCATTCTGGGGGACCACCTGCACGGAAAAATAATGCGGGACATGCAGGGCAGAACAGGACTAATCTCATGAGATAAATCACATCCATCAGTGTGGTGATCATTGTTGGTTTCAGATATCTTACCCATATGATACAACATGACTGGCTAGTAAATCACTCTTGGATAAGAGTGTCTGCCAAAAGCCAAAAACATAAATGTCAATATGATGGCTTTAGAACTTTGCTGTGTATGATGTCCTTACTGTGCTGTGAAAAAAACTATCTGGGAGGACTGAAGTTACTGAAAAACATTCTGATATGAACATTTGTGACGCAGGGGTTTTCAAGCTAATGTGACTATTTCTCTTTTTTTTTTGAAAGTCATAATTTTGTTTCTCTGATGCATCTGTTAAAGCTCATCTTGCTAGAGGAACTGGCCACTCAGAAATCAATGCCAACATGTGTGCTTGTGAACCCTTAAACATTCCATTCATGGAAAATGTGTCAAACATGGCTCTTACTGCTTAGTTTTTGGAAAAAAAAAATGTCAATGTGCATGCATGTGCTTGCTTCAGTATGTATAATATGTATTTGTGTCCATGTGTGAGTTTCAAGTGGGTGTGCGTGTGGAGAAAACCATGTTTATTCATGTTGACTAGAGTGCATCAGCCCCCACAGGGCTGATGGAGGCCTGTCCTTAGGGATGTGCATGTGGGCAGAGCGACTAGTGCGGAAAGATGGGGACCATTGGAACCATGCCATGGGGAAACGGCTCACTCACAGAGAACCAGAGGACCTGGAGAGATGAAGGATGGGGAGGGAAGTGACAAGAGCTCAATTAAGTCACCTTGAGAGACAGAGTGAGAGAGAAACTCAAAGAAAGTGAGAGAGGGATGATTTAAAGGCTTTTAGTTTGGAGAAGGAGAGATTAAATGGGAGCCTGCTTTCTTAAACAGTCTTTACTTGCTCATCATAACAACTATAATTATCACTGAAAGCATAATAAAATAAAGTATATGAATTGGACTGAAAGTGTAAAATTACTTCAAATCCTCTCTACAAAGTTTAAACAAGAGTTGCATAAGCCATAAAAAAAATAAAAAAAATCAAGGCTACTGTAATCAGCACAGTAACGCAAGATTAGTGAGGAAGGTTCAGAAGAAGTTCATTTTTTAAAATTTAAATCAATAAAAGTGACTTGACATATTACATCCTCAGTATTTGTATTAATGTATGCACTTTTTAAAGTGTAACATATACAGTAGTGCACAGAATGGTAACTGAAACCCAGTCAGGACAAATGCAGACACATGCACACATGCAAGCATACCAGCTCGTGGGGACATATGTGCACAGTCATACACATGCATGCTTTAGGGGACGAACTGTCACAAACCAGATTCTATCCCCTCATCTATGGAACTGTGGAGTAAACATTGTTCCACCATGCTGCCAGTAAATCTATTACAAGCTGACATAGCCCACACTGCAAGTTTGCCCATCCATCACAGCATGAATTAATCCTGGAATAGCCAATGGCACTGCTGACTTTGTATCCCTCCAGCAGTGTGAAATTTGTTCTCTGGTGAAGACATCGAGAACTGAACTTTCCAATTGAAGCTATTATGCTTCGTAAGTTAAAATGGTGCTGTTAGGTGAGGCAAGTGTCATAATCTGTAGTGTTCGACTATCTAGCCATATCCAAATCCATTGTGCAGGCAGGGGATCAGTCTCTACTATGGCACATCCTCACCTATTCCCCTCTTCACCTTCTCTACTTGCTACTTGTCTGTATGAAGCAAAAATATGAATGTTGAGTGCAGGCCTGTCTGTTCTGTTTTCCTTCAAAAAAATAATTAAAGAAATAACAATGGCACGCCACATGTTCTAGATGATTCCTGGCTTTATGATCAGACATAAGCATATCTGGACAATATCCACACATCTTGCGAAGCTTCCGCTGAGAGCACAGCTGACACAAAGCAGTTTTAGCCTCATCCAAAATGTATGAATGAAGGATGCGCAATAGTGTAAAGTGTGCCATGGCAAAAAAAAGGAAGAGAAAAGCGTGTGTAAAATGCTAGAAATACACAGCTGAAAATAGAAGAAGGGGGAGGGGGGATACAGCTTCCAGATGTCAGGAGGTAATTGTACACATGGATTCCACCCCAAACATCTGGATACAGAATATTTACTGCATTTCCAAAAAAAAAAAAAAAGATAAGAGTATTATCCCCAAATCTGAAAGCCTTTGAATATATTCAGTAGGGTAATGTTAATATAGAATGCATAAACAACAGAAAAAAAGGTCAAAGCACTGTCTGTGCACTGTTTGGTATTGATGTAATATAAATGAAAGTAATCATGTTTTGTGCTTTATCGCATATCCTTTGGATGCAATGATTGCTCAAATTCTCAGACCTATAGACATAACCAGGTGCTGAGTATCTTCTCTAAAATTGTGGAGAACAGAAAAAGAAAACATCTTTGTTGAAACGTTATGGAGCTGATTGTAATTCAGGAAAATCTTATTTGTGAGTCGTGTGTGTGTGTCTTCTTAAAACTGAACCGTCTCTACTTTCTCCCAAGGATATTGTCCTAGTTTTTAAAGATATAAATATCTGTTGTGTCTAAATGTGCAATCAGCGCAACAACCAACAAGTACAGCTTGTACTAACAGTCAGATATGGGCTAGTGCATTTTAGTCAGAGCAACATTTTAATTCAGGATTGTGTCGTCTCCGGTTATTATTTAGTACAAGGTTCAATTCAATTTAATTTTCTTTGTATAGTGTTTTATGCATTGACACTGTCACAGGCACTTTACAGTGGAAAAAAAAAATGGCAAAAAAAACAGAGTAGTTCAGGTTTTAAAAAAAGCTCCCTTGCATGAAGAAAACTCTCAAACCTCCCAATGGGAAGAAATCCTTGGAGAAACCCAGCAAGAGCAGGAGCCCATACTCCACTGGCCCGCCCAGTGTAATAGTTAATACAGAATGACTGGTAACAGAGAATATTCATGTTATCAAAAATGAAAGGCCCCATTGAAATGAATGGGGAAATGCTTAAATCATTAATAGTTAAAATTGAATCGTTGATATCAAGAATTCAAAATCTCATTCATTAAAGTTGAATGTTTGATATCAATAATTGAATTATAACTAGTAACATTCAATTCTTGATATCAAAAAACACTCAAAACGAATAAAAATTTCAAATGGCTTTCCATAGCAATCTTGACATGCACACTGCAGGCCAATGGATAATATGCATACTAATGCATATATTGCATATGAGTCTTGCTGTGAATATAGGTCTGTTGTGGGTGTTGATGCCACTTCCTGTATTTTGTTTGATGGTGATGGGATGGTCAAAAGCTTTTCAAGGAAACACACCCACACACACACACAGGCATGCACCGGCGCACATACATACACGCGCACAGACACACATATACCATTGGAAACTAAGATGGAGGACAGTAGTTGGTCAGTCAGGTTATGCAGATGCATAAACACATTAAAAGTAACAGATGGACCTCAGTGATTGACCAGCCATGGTGCGAAACAGTCAGTGAAGGTCAGATTCCTTTATTTTTCTTTTACACTCAATATGACCTGCTGTCTCACTAATCAGCAGGCTCCATTTGAAAATCATGGACTAATTTTTATACAAAAAAAATAAATAAATCCACTGGTTGTGTTATAGTCTTGGTGATGGTGTATTTAATTATCACTGAGACACAAATGTGGGACACATAATTCACAAATCTGTGTTGAAACAAATTCCTCAGTCTTATCTGGGTTACAGAATATCTACATTGGACACTTCCCTTTTTATCTCAGTACAGATAAAGCCTGTTGGAGGTAATGAACTTTTGGTCCTTCTTTAGCTTGGGCTTGGTAGAGAATAAAGTGCTCTAATATATACTTGATCAAGGGGTTGGGTCTGTTCTACCCATTTAAGTCTCACAAATGTAAATAAAGTCACATTTTATGAGAGGTTAAAGGTAGGGAACATGAGACGTTAAAAGCAAATGGCAAGTTACTGAAATTAATCATCCAACGTTTTGAAAGAAAAAACAATAAATTGGATCCTAGGCACACCAGAGGAGAGAGCTCAGTGCTGTGCTTTTACAATAATGAGGTTAGTACGCAAAGCAGGATGCTATAAATTGTGCAGATTAAAAACACCTGTCTGAATGTTCCTTTTTCTTTTTTTGCTGAGTGATGTAACCGACGGTCTACTTTATTCTTTGCCTTTTTCTAAATCCGTTGCAGGAAACACACCTGTTCTGAGAATTGATTAGTGGTTTGTTGAAAAGAAGGGACGTTATAACCGTGACAGTAAATTATAGCACTTCCACTTGAACACACGAATGCAGGAAAGCTAAGGTGATTGCATAACTGGTCTCAATGAGTGTCTGTTTTGATGTGGCGATGTGTTGCTTGCTATTCTGTGCACTTCCATCAGCTTTTATAACATGTGTTGTGTATCATGCCACGTTGGCCCTGTCATCACGACAGCATCCCAAGACTTTATAAATAATATATAAAAAGAAAACAGACAGGAAAATAATGTGAACAACAGCAGCTAGCCACACATTTGCGTTTGGATGCTAATATGCAAATAATTCACAAATGAGAGGCTCAAAATATAATATTTGAATAATGGTGTAGTGACAGTGAAATGTGTTGTTTACACCATGGCAATAAACAATAAAAATGGTCTGTATTTCTTTCTTTCCAGTGTACGCTCTACTCAAAACTAAAATGACCTAAATACTTTGCTGCATCTCTGTGAAAATATAGATTGGAACTAAACATATTTCCCAAAATACAAAATGTATGAACTTGAAACACAGATCAAGAATGCACACAGGATGTCCACAGTTTGTCAACCATCATTTTAAATGACCATTTATGCTACTTTAAACTTCAAAGTGCTTTTTTAAAACTCATTGCACAAATTAAATTTGTACTGCAAAACCAATATATAGGGCTTGCATTCATGCATTCAGGGACTATGCAGGTTTCAAATACTTTTGATTTTTAACCAGTAAAAAGTTTTGTTGTGGAAAGGAACTTGATTTTCCTTCTCCCTAACACACATCCTGTTTTTTTCTGTAATAGTTCCAATTCTCTTGAGTCGTCAGTGTTTTGAATGAGTTAAGGACATGGAACATCCACTAAACTGAGGAGAAAAGAGAAATTGTTGATTGGGAATAAGGACATGGAACAGTCAATAAATGAAGGAGAGAAGGGAGATTGCTGATGGCGTTAAAAAAAACATGTAACCATCAGTAACAAAATGATATAAGAGATTGTTGATGGAATTAAGGACATGGATCATTCAGTAAATGAAGTAGAGATCATTGATGGGGTTGATAAGAATGTGGAACAGTCAGTATAATGGGAAGAACAGTAAGGGGAAAATGCCCTCTAACACTGGTCTTATATTTATGTAGCATATTCTGTCTCATCAGGCAGGCATTGCATGGCTTTTTATGCAAAATAAGATATATTTTTATTTTGTGTGCAGTGGTTTTCTGTTGTCATTTATCCCCTGGTTTGCTTTTGCAGGCGGTTGCTCAAAATATGGAGATATTGAGTATGAAAACACAAATTAAAGCTTAATTATTATATTGAATTACAAGCATAAGGGTATCACATGTATCTTAGTTATTTACATTTGGTCATGGAACTGCTCTCTAATTGAAAGAAAGTGCCTGAGCAGTCTATGAGCTTAATTCAGTTTCCCAGAGCAGTAACTAACCCTCAGTGCTTTCCATTTTAAACAAAGATGGCTAAAGACAGAAGAAGTCACTGGAAGCCCTCCTGCTAATGAAACCCTACCCAGTTATCGAAAAGATATTGGGTGAGCCTTTCGAATTAGTAAATGGCTGGATGGATCTCAGTGGCTCACTGATTTGAACCAATTAATGTTGTGGGAGTGCATTTGACGGGGGGATGTGCATCTGATTCAATTTTTTTTTTCCATCAATCCCTAATACATACATACGGAGCACTGCTGTCTGTTGGCACCATTTTTAAGTCAAGCCTTTGGCACAAGCATGAATTCTTGTGTTTCTGAAAACTCGCCCACTCAGCCAATGAAATTACAGCTGACGCCGATCATCGATGCTAGATGGCTGCAGTCAAGCATTCTGAGCATGTAAATTATGTCAGACGTTAACAGCATTGTACAAAGTTTTGGACAAAGTGCTAGGGTTAGGATTAGGGTGTTGACAATGATGAGAGCCAGACCAAAAATTTCTGCTGGGGGACCATACCCCCAGACCCCCTTATAGAGATGAGTGCCCCCAGTGAATTCTGGTCACTGTCAATGCTAACTCTACCATGCTATGGTACAGCTTATCACACTTTTGTTTGGACATTCATGTAACTGTCTGCACATTATTGCTAACTTAATATCCAGTAAATTATCAATTTTTGAATGTGTATAATAAATATTTCTCCCGCATGCTTTGGATTAATAACAAAATATATAAATTGCATATGCTTGAGAACTGTGTGTGTCTGTGTGTGAATTTATTACATTAATATACAACATATACCATAACTTAAAGCTTGCCTGCTCTGTATATATGCACAGTTATGCAGCATTATGCATTGTTCTGTAGCTACCCTGAATGCTTGGTACGGCTGTAAACAATAGGCAGATGTTGACTCTGGCTGCAGTCCCTAGAGCGATGAATTGGGTCCACATCCATTAATACCTTATGGAGCCTTGAGGGAACAGAGAAGGACAAAGTCTTAACATATTTAATGTTGTCCCACTCTACACTCTGATGTGAAAGGACATACCGTCCTCCTCCCCCACAGAAAACGTCATGCAAGGGCATCATTTTGCCAGTTAGGTCGAGGAACAAAATGCTTACTTTACAAGCTCTTTTTGGTTTATTTATTTATTTACTTATTTATTTATTTTATTGGTGTTGTTTCCATTTTCACCTGATTACTTTAAAGATACTATGCTTTGTTTTGTAAGTAATGTATAGCACCATCTAATGTACATTTTTAAATGGGAACATCAGGGGATGGCTTTATTTGCAAATAAAATAGTAACACTCCTCTCAAGTACTTGTAAAGAGCATGTTTAGGTTTTGTTATGGGGTGACAGTGTAACCATTAAATTGGCTTATAACTCAAAGGTTGCATTTGATTCCCATCTAGGGCCTGCCGTAGTACCCTTGAGCGAGATAAATATCCAGCATTATAAATTAATTTTATGTTGGGGGGAAAGTTCCTCTGGATAAGATTTTCCGCTAATACTATAATTATATAATTTTGCCATTACCTGTATTATCTGAACATATGGAATCACAAGAGGGAAATGTGCCTAAAATGAATAATGAATGACCTCTTGGTATAGTATAAAATGTATATTGGCTCATTAATAATCAGTTGCAGAATCGGGCTGCTTGTGCCATTATGATCATAGAGTTAAAGCTGGATCATAATGGTCTCTGAAAGTAGTTAAGCCAGTAAAAGCCCAAGCAGGGCTCAGTAACCAAGACATCAGAGGTTTCAGCCTGGATCCTTGCCTGCTAAGTATGACCAGGAGTCTGTACTGAAGGGACACAGCTGGCTTTGTCCCACCCAAGGCATGGTGTATTTAACTGGATTAATGGAAACTCGAATTAAGTACAACTTCTTAGTGACAAAATATCTATCGCAGAAATGAATAAATTAATAAGAAGAAATACATAAAATGCTTTCCGGTGAACCATGACTTTCCTCTGAAATCATTACATGGCTCCATGGGCCATTTATTTATGTATTTATTCATTTATTTATTAATTTCTACTGACTATATTTCCATAATAATGCTTAACAGAATCGGCTAATTTATGGGAATTCCAAAATGTTTTGAAAATCAACATGGACTTCTGCAACTAGCCATTTATTTATCATTCTTTGGTTGTGCTTGCTGCCTGTGGCCTTTTACCGTTGTTTTTTAGAAGGCAGTTTCACACTGTATATGACGATAATGATAAGCCTCATTGTAAATCTGTATGTTGTATGAAATAATTTTTCAAGTAATCAGTCATTTGAACTCCATGTGATTACTCTAGCCAGTGTTACTCATGCTATCCATTTGTTTGTGCAATACAGCAGAGTATACGCCATAAACATCTTCTGTTTTTTTTGTTTTTTTTTTTTTTGTTTTTTTTGTTTTGTTTTTCCTGTTAGAAATAATGCATGCCGTCCTGTCTGCCACTTCGCAACCCCTACTCATCCTGTCAGTGCTCAACAAATTTACACAGCCGGATACTCAAGGATTTGCCTCAGGACACAACACCCTGAAACCTACGGAGGAACTGCTTTTGGCTAGGTATCAGTCAACATTATTTATTTACAGCTTGTTTTTAGCTTTTAGGCAGTGGCCACGGAAAGGACAGAACGAATCTCTCTGCAGTTCTGAATTCTAACATTCATAACATTCTAACAACTTTTTTTCATTTACTTTAAACCCACATTTTGCATTCATTACAATGGAGACCAATACCATGATGTAGTGGTTTACAGCATATTTTCAGGTTTCAGACAGTGGCCTCCAGCTTCTGGATGGACTCCTTCTTTTGACAGAATTCAGAACCACAGCGACACTCATCCAAACTCTAATTCCTGCGTATTTTGCTTCCCATATATTTAATCCACCGCATTGACCATGAAATAAATGTCGCTGAAAGAAATGTGATAAAAAGTCTATAATTTGTTATGTTAATTCCATGCATGGGAAAACTGATTAATGTCAATCATGCTATTCTTATGGTATGCTATAAGGACCTTTCTGTATTAAGTGAAATTTGTGATACAATGACATGATTATGTTTGTCATTTGATACATGCACTGCATAAATATGGTAATATTTATCATCTATCATACACAGTCATGAATACTTTATGAATTATTTATGATGTAGTTTCTCCAATCCAGACTGCATTTTAATTGTATTTTATTTTAACAAATTGCAACTTTGGTTTAAAATGATAAAGAAAATATGCACAATAATAACTAGCTGTTGCGTATGTTAATTATGTGCAAGAAACATGTTTCACCTACCCCCCATGATCCTTCCTGTATTATTAATTTATTTGTTTATTTATTTATTGTTCGGCTTTGATCTAAATGCATGTGGGGCAGTGTGTTGCTCACAACATTACTCTTGTGTTTGAATCCTGGTTTTTTACAAACATTTGATATCAGGACATAGCTCACACGATATCAGGTCGAGTTTTGAAGCCCTTCCTGTTGGCCGCCCTGCCCGTAGACGTGCTTGATCTCTCCCGCTTGCATTTCATAATTGCTCCTTAAGGCTTCTCTAAGATGGAGCCTAAAGATGCAACTGACCTCGGATGCTTTTCCTCATTTGTTCCGAGAGACAATTAATTCTGACAGCCGACGCACAACTCAACTCTCAGCGCAGAACTAGCGAGTGTCGCGTTAATGAGGCTGTTATTTTAAAGTGCCGTGGAATTAAAGGTGGATTATATCGGAGAGGGTCAAATGTCACTGCAAGGAATTTTTTTTTCTTATTTAGCCACCGGATACCAAATTAACTTGAGGATGGAGCTGTTAGATACCCATTCTAAAGTAAGCTCCAATTCTGTAGACTGGTAGAGATGAAAGATTCCTGGACTCAAAGATCTCTTGGGTTTTTTTTTTTTTTTTACCATGTTACGACCGTTACACCTACAGTATATAATACTAAAAGGGTGTTCACCCTTAGGACAATGGGAAAATTGTACCCTCTGTTTGATATGTAGCCACATGGAATTAATGCCAAGCTGACAACATGTCTCATGCCGGGTGTTATGTAATGTAAACAGTATCAATGTGACATTGAGCCACCAAAGTGATATTCCCACGATGGCTGTATGACTGCAGAATGGACAACTTAAAAATAAGTAACATGAAAATCTCAAATATTATCACATATAAGAGTTATAACCCACTGGAAGTGTAATACTATTAGAATTTTTTATTGCTTTATTCATAGGCAGTACAAATCAGTTCTGATGATTGCAGGCAGTAGAAGGGTAATGCTTTTAAACATTTTAAAAATAAAAATATGACTACTAAAGAATGACTAAAAATGCACAGTTTTCCAAAGTTGTCTTAAAGAATTGCTCTAAAACATAGGACAAACGTAAACTTTGACTGCTTTAGTATTACCGTCAGATGTTACTTCTATGCTGTGGCACGGATGAAGTTCCCATCATAGTAGCTGAGTGGAGCTGGGCTTGGTCATGACATCATGACAACAATACCAATAACATAAGAATATTATGAATCGGGGGTCTCTAGGACAAATCTGAGACCCCTGCTCTTGAGAGCTTCTGTCATTGAGACTACCCACTCATAAGCTGCAGATGTGTGGCCCAATGCAACATGTTTATTTTCTTTGGCAGTGCAAAAAAGTACAGTAGGAAGAGTAATTTTATTGTGCTGTTGAGCAATGTTATTTAATCTGTTCTCAATTATTTACAGAACTAAATAAGCCATGTTTTGACATGGAATACGTTTTAAAAATGAATTATTGCAACATTAATCATTTTGAAAAGTTAACTTTGCCTTATTATTTATGTTATTTATTTATTGATTTAATTTTGCAAACACATTATTATAAAATATTTGTAGTACTAAAATAAACACAAACATGTATTTATGAAATGCTCCTTTTTTATTTATTTTTTAACTTATTTTAAAATGCCTGTAAGGTACTGTACTCTGACACACTGCACTGCATTAGTGAGAAGTGTGTCATGTAATATATAGGATATACCTCTTGCTGTTGGCCTTCAGTCTAAAAAAGCGTGACCCTGGGGGGAAAGACTGCCTTTTGTACCTCTGTGAAAGCGCGACTGCCTGCAGAGGCACAGAGTAAGCGGAACACCTGTGAAAGATCGCGCTGGGTTTACAGCCAAAGGGCCTCAGGCTGCCTCAGTGTGCCGCCCTCTGATACTCAGTGAGCAGAGCGATGTGCCCATTCCACATGAGTGTGCACCCAATCATCTGGGTGGAAATCCGCTCATTGTGCACCGATGGGTTTAAAAAATGCATGGCTTTCTTTTATTAATCCCCCCCCCCCACCCCCACTCCCCCAGGAAACACACTGTGGTAAATTGTCACAGTCAGGGTGTTTTTTTAACAAGCACCTTTCAGGCCTTTCGGGGAGTCATCTGCTTTTAATGTAGCGCACGTGGTCTGCATTACTGGATACGCGTTTCTGCTATCGCTGCCGGTGACCGTGAAATCCACACACAATCCCTATCAGCCAGATCTAAAACAATTCACAGCCTAATCTTCCTCCATCTCCCGAGTTCTCAAAGTCAAATGGATCAAAGGGGATTTAAGTGTGGGGCTGTGTCAGAAAAGGCTGTTTTACAACCCCTAATATCCTGAACACTTAGGTTCATTAAGTATACATACATTTTTTATCTACGTACAGCAAACTGTTATCCCCAGCAATCACATCATTGTCTCTAATTTGACTCTATTTACACATACTTAACATTTGTGCTAGTGAGCTAATACCATGCAGACTTTTGAAGATATTGTGAACTTCTATGTGAAGCAAGGCAAAGCTGTACGATCCAATCTGAACATTTTAATTTCTGTGCATGTTAGATTCCAGTTTGTCACACATAAATGAGCATGCTTTGTGACCCAGAGTTTATTGTACATTATTGTACTTTTATGTAACACACACGCATGCGTATGCAGTGGCATCATAGTATTTTGGCTTGGTCTTTCACTCCAAACCCAGGGGTTTTACCCCTGACCCAGGAAGAAACACATTACCCAGAATGCCAAGCATCATGATGTGGTGGAGAAAGGGTGGTGTAGTAGTTACCATGGTCCAGTCAGGTGAAGCCAAAAAGCAGATGCAGGCTGTGGATGGAGAAGGGAGAAGCAAGCACAGCAAGAATAATGCATTTCACTACAGATAGGGATTGTTTAAATCAGGGATCACGTCAGTCCTACAAAATACACACACAGAGAAATACAATGTCTTGAATGAAAATCAGATGGGAATTAGATTTTCATTTTTAAGTGTTACAATAGCTACATTTTTACTCATGATGACCCCTTAAATTGCACTGGCCCATATTCCAGCTGGAGTGGGTTTATTTGCATTCATTATGTTTTTTTTTTTACAGTGACATTTTCAATCAGTTTGATCACAGACTACACCATTTGAAAGTGTGAAAACGTGTGGTTCTGTTTCTATAAACTATTTTACCATGCCAACGTTTTAGTTGAACAATAACAACATTATGTTGCACACAATACTGTTGGCGTGTTTGCAAAAGCGAAAGAAACAACAGTAATAATTCCTCCCGAGAATTTCTACAAATCAAAAATTTGAGGTTTCTATTGAGGTTTCTCCGAGTTAGTACATTTTTGTAACTCAAAATGACTATGGATTTTGATCGCTGGATTCTTGCTGTGACAAGTATATTGATTTTATCATGATTCGTTTCATCTGTGGAGTTTGTCCAAAATGAAAAATAAGGTGAGACCCCCCCCCAAGCTTGTTCTGCCCCACACATACATAAGAAACCATCATCTTTTGCCTTTGCAAACATGCCAACAATATTGTGTGCAAAATAATGTTGTTATTGTCCGGTATGTATAGATTCCCTGGAACAAAGCAAGCCCATCTATAAGCTTCTCTGACCTGTACTGGCCAAGCAGTCCCTCGATATAGCCAATGGGAACCACAATAACTGAACTTGGACAGTATAACTTCTACCCAGTACACTGCCAGCCAGTGGCAAGCTATTATAGTGACGAATGAAAAACATTTTAGATAATGAAGTTAGGTTTGTAACGGTATCAGAGGTTGGGTTTGCCTTAAAGAACATGTGCTGTTTCTCCTGTGTCAATAAACCCTAACATTTTCAGTGCTGAATATGTTGTGGATGGGTCTCAACGTTCCTGTTACTTTATGCCCACAAAAATTGTTTTACAATACAATTTTACAATAGCTGAGTTTAAACAGAAGGCATTTGGAGGCCTTCGAGGAAATATTTCTAAGGAGGACAGTGAAAACTGTTCAAATCCACAGCAAAGGGCATGTACCACGAAGGACTTGATCACATTTTTTATATCGATAACCATCTAAATATATTCTCTAGATATTTTTATTATTATTCAGCAGTCTTATAAATAAGGAGTAGGCATACTGAATTGTAATAAAAATGTGTTGAGAATATTGAGAATGGTGAAAAACGTCCACTATCAATGTGTTTGAACTTCTGTTACTTTGTTTCAGTAATATTTTGAGTAATTCTCTTGGAAAACAAACTCCCTAAGGGTTACCTTTCAGAAGAGACCTGGATTATGCCTGTAGTCAAAAGGGTTCAATAATAGCAACCATTCTATTCTGGGTATGTAGGAGGGAGACCATGCATCTTTTTCCAAGGCATAAATCGGCTGCTGATTAGCAAAAGGAAACCAGCAAAACCATTTGCCACGGCCCTCCATGACTGGAATTTGATATACCTGCTCTGTCAGGTGGAAGATTTGCGTGAGAGGAATTAAAATGGTGGAAACATGGGTATGCAAATTCTCCATTGTAATGCAGTGGACAAGTAGGACTCACATATGTCCTAATGCATGGCCATGTTGCTGTGCTCTTTTAGTCTGTACAGAAAACACTGACAGAGATCTGGGGGTCTAGATGCTCTGTAAAGTAGATGGCAACAGATATCTTTGTGGAAATGCTGTCAGTACAGACGGTATGTTTTAGAATAATCCCTTATGATTAAAATTCATAAGGTCATCAGTGCTGAATAAAATGAATGAGGCTAAGTGTGATGACACCGAGCAGCACACTAGTGTGACAGCCAAACAGTAAAACATAATCTGGCATGAATGAAAAAAAAAACTTTTTTGTAAATCGGGACACCAGGTGGAAAACCACTTTTTCGGAGAGTGACCAACTGATGATATAATTAACATAGCATAATTGTCCAAGGAGGCAAATTAGCTTGAATTGATATTTTAGGAATGTCTAACTTTGAGAGTAGTGGGGGTGGGGTGGGGGGTGGGGGGTGAGGTGGGGGGGGGGTGGCAATGGTGCCAGCTCACATAAAATTTGGTTGGGGAAACTCTTGTTTGTTTCAAAGAGAAGTAACGCAGCTAAGAATAGCTTGGGGGTGATAAAATCGAAGTGGAAGCCGGAGCAGCATGGGATACATAAGACAGATGTTTAGAGGGCCAGCACTCTTGTACCATAGTAGTTCTGAGGGTCCTCTCTCTCACAGAAAAGAAAGAGGCTCAGCTGAGGCAGATGGCAGCATGTGGTGGTGGGGGTGGTTGGGGGGGGGCGGGGGGGGGAGAGGTGGGGGTGTCTCTTCCGTAAGCTTCTTTTTGTCACAAAACCAGAGATCTGCTGAAACCGGCACAGCTGGAGCGATGTGCATCCATTTAGATCGGGTGGAATAATAATCCGTTTATTTCAAAATTCAGCCGTGCGCAAACGCCAAATCCTTTCAAAATCTTACATACTGGAGGTTCTTTATTTATTGTTCTTTTTCTTTTTTTAAAGCACTGACATGAAAAAGGTTTTTTTCCAGCAGAAATAAATAGTATGCCCAATTAACTTTTAATATTAAATAATTAAATTTAAAAAAATACAAAAAAAATAAATAAATAAAAAGTTTGTTAAATAACATGGGAAGTTGACCAAACAATCTTTCTGTGTGGTTGTCGTTTCTGGAGCCAATTACCCATGTGAAAACAAACCTGCACAGAATCATCAAGAATAAATCATAGCATTTGCTCTGCCCCTTCTAACAGGGGACGCGTAGAGAGGAAAGCAAGACGTGCCACGCCGTCGTTTGAATGCGCTCCAGTCTCTCGGAAAATTACTTCAATTACAGCGTCTGACACTGTGATTGAACTTGCTGGGTGATTACCTTGCTTGATCGTACGCTCACTGCAGAGTGTTTTGAGTTTTATTTGCCCTGGGTAAGCGCTTATTTATTTGATTTGATTGTTGGTGTCAGAAGAATCAAACAGGAACACATCAGTTTCAATACTGTCACATATGCCTACAGACCTTATTCTGCACTCTCCTTATAATAATAATAATAATAATAATAATAATAATAATAATAATAATAATAATAATGACAACTGTTTTGCTGAGTGGATTGGTATAATGAGAAATCTCATTAAGTTTATCCTGTTAGTGTAATGGATATGATCATGCATTAGCTGGCCATGGTGGTGAGATACTTATGGGGGTGTGGGGGCACATAGCCAGATGTGGAAGCATGTTCTGTTTTATTCCCACAAAAAAGTGACATTCTCCCCTGTCACAGACCACAGGACAGAGACAAAAGCTATCAGGTCCGTTCGGGATGGCTGGCTCTTCAGGGAGGGAAGCACTGGGCTGTTCCAGGCAAGGAGGCTCAGGGCTCAGTTGAAGTGGTTTGTATACGAAGCCGTTCAGTGGTTTCAGGCTTTTGTGCCCTCTTCCTCGTCTGTGACTTGTTACGACAGACGGGAGCCGCAACAGATGCAGGGTTCTGGTGCCTTGAGTCTGTTACAAAATAGGCCTTTACTAAGCTTAGCTGGCATTACTATTATTATTATTATTATTAGATGTCAAATCAAATAATCAATTGTTCTTTGATTAGTTGAAGGTAGTAGCAGTAGTAGTAGCAGCAGTACCTATGTCTTATATTTGGAAAATGGTCTTAAATACTATCCATATGAACTGACACAGGCAGACATCTTACAAATGATTCAAATTGCACAATGGACTTATATGTGACTAGTTCTCTGGAAGATGTATGTCAGTATGTCAGACCACTCCTTCAAAAGATCCCTTCCAACCATAAGCCATGAAATATACACACCTGGATATTTACCTCAGGTTCAGTGCAATGTTTGAATGAATATGAATATTTTAACTGGGAACCTTCTGGTAGCAAGAGCTTCCTGACCATAATATTTGACTTTTGGGAACTTTACATACCTGTCTTCAAAAGGCTCAAATTGAGACAGAGTGGCCTGTTGAAGAGGCCACACTGTGACCGGTTTAAAATTAACAATTACAATGTGGGCATTTGGCAGACACTTTAGCCAAACTGACTTACAAATGGTCCATGTGACATGAAAAACCACCATTATGGCTGGATATAGGCACCTACAAGGTTATTATCAGTGTCATCAGAAAGAATGTTAGCTTTAAAAATAAGAAATTATTTTTTCCTCTCTTTTTTTGCATTTTTTTTTTGTTTGTTTCTTTTTTGTGTCTCTCATGGTTTTGTACTTATTCAGTGTATGCATTGGTATACTATGTAGAGTGGTCCGGTATGTGCTTATAGTTTTGATTTATTTGATCAGCCACACCAAGGTGTGGGCGCATAAGAATAATTAAGAATACTGTCATGCAATCTCCATTGACGAACATTAGAATAATTTGTACTGATGAGTTCTGTGACTTTCAACATGGCACTGTCATAGGATGCCACCTTTCCTACAAGTCAGTTCTGCCCTGCTAGAGCTGTCCCGGTGAACTGTTGCTGCCCCAGTTAAGTGATGTTATTCGGAAGTGGAAATGTCTAGGAGCACACAGAACAGGACTGCTGAGTGCTGAAACACATAGCATCTAAAACATTGTCTCTCCTCAGTTGTAACACTCACTACTGAGTTCCAGACTCCCAGCATGATAACTGTTCATTGTTAGCTTCGTGAAATGGGTTTCCATGCAGCCATACACAAGCCTAAGATCACCATGTACAATGCAAAGCATCGGCTGGAGTGGTGTAAAGCACACTGCCATTGGACTCTGGAGCAGTGGAAATGGGTACTATGGAGTGATGAATCATGCTTCACTACCGTGCAGTCTGATGGACAATTTTGGGTTTGGAAAATGCCTGTAGAATGCTAACTGCCCTAATGCTTAGTCCCAATTGTAAAGTTTGGTGGAGGAGGAATAATGGTCTGAGGCAGTTTTTCATGGTTTGGGCTAGGCCCCTTAGTTCCAGTGAAGGATAATCTTAATGATACATAATACAATGACATTCTAGAGAATAATGTGCTTCCAATGTTGGCAACAGTTTGGGGAAGGCCATTTCATATATATATATATATATATTTTGTTCAGGCAGGCATAAAATCGGCCAGAAGGGTTTGCTGGTGCACAGTGAGACATGGACGACCCACTGACTGAGGGGGGGGAGAAGAAAAAAAAAAAACACTTCCTTACCCTGATGAGGCTACAGCCACTTCACTTACAGCATGTGACGCCTTGGGGCTGCAGTCACAGTCATAGTCACGGTCGTGGTCCGGGTCCGATACCAAACTGCACGGGCCCAGCCACCCAGCTGCCCCCTTTCCGAGGTTTCATTGCCTGTATGTTTATCTAGTCATAACATTAATGCTGGCTGGATTCATGTCACATTTTGCCTTTGCTTCACCCCACGGTTGTCAGGCAAAATTAAATTATGCTTTCATAAATCTGAAATTGGGGTTGTGGTTTACAGAACTACCATCTGTTCCTTCGCCGCAGACTAATGTAATGGATGTGTTAGAACATAGAAATTGATGCAGGACTTTATGTTCCATTTAATTACAACTAAATATCCATACTTTGAGGCATTTGCTATTTGTGTGTATGTGTGTTTGTTTGTTTGCACGTGCATGCGTGCGTGCATGTGTGTGTGTGCGTAGTGCGTGATTCATTTGTTATTAAATTCCTAAACTGATTTTTCCCAAGTCAGTTTCCTTTTTTAAACAGAAGTTTTTCTGGGACTCAAATGAATAAACAATTGTTGGATATAGGGAAGATAAAGAAACCACAAGACTGAGGATGTTTAACACTCTACTAGAAGACCCTGCACATATCAAATACTGTCATGCAAGAATGATTATAATTGCTCCAGCTGTTCAAAGGGGACATCATTGGTCTTGAAAAAAGTGTTCTTATCATTGGAAAGACCAAATGAAAAGTCCTTTTTGAGTAGGTAGTAAATTAGATAATGACCATAACGTTAATTAAAATTGTATTCCACACCTCTTGTCAAAGTATGAATTCATTGCTTGTACTGGCATGACTCCGTATTGATGTATCATAATAAAAGCATTTATGAATATATATTATTTGCATGATGGCCTAATAAAGCTTCATATGAGGGCTGTAAAGTTGGAGAATACAATCTACAGACAGTAGTTCATTTAGCTTAAGCTCCCGCCTCCAGCTTAGGTAAAGAATATATGCCTCTTCTGTTTCCTGGTTTTTAGGCTTATGAGCATGAGATGGGACCTTTGATTGTTTTCACTGGAAACCTTAAATAAATTAAATTGCATCTGTCCTTAAGGTTTTTTTGATTGAATCTCAGACTGTGTCTTTGTTCTATTATTGCAGCTCCTGTCTTGATGCAACAATTTCCCAGCTGGATCTCTGCGGTCAATGATAATTAGCTGCTAATCATTAGACACCACAGACCATGGATCTCCGAGACTATGAGTGGTCCACACAACAGTAGAATCTGTAATTTGCATCCAACCATAAACAACAGCACAAAAGTACAAAAACTGCATTTGTTGCAAGAAAATAATGAGACCAACATCTGTTTTTTTTTTCTCTCATATTCTTCTTCTTACACAGCATTATGACCAGCATTGAAAAAGAGCCAAAAGACATTTCCAGGAGTTAATTTAGATTCACCAGCACAGCAGTCATACTGAAATCTATACTGTGCAGTCAGTGGTATTATCAATAATACATTCTGTCAAAACTGTTCCAGATCTGAGTAAGACACTAGAAGTAAGGTGCACCTCTTGGCAATATAAAGTTCTTCATATTTTAAATGGAACAACCCATGCAGAAGAATTTGCCCTGCTGTTGCCAACTGAGTCTGTTCAATTACAATCCAATGTCCCTTTTGTTTCCAATCATATTTTGACCAATAAATATCATACATATTTCCATATTAATTGCTTAAAATGTTACAATAGTGGCCAAAAAGTAACCACAGGTTTCAGAATTCTTACCCTGGATGTGTAGATTAAATTACTTTCTAAGAAGTTTTGATGGTTTTGATAGTTTAGCTGCAACATGATTGTGTATAATTGCTCTGAGGTGGCAGGGGCTGCCTGTAATTTCTGAGGTCCATTCTTTTATTTTAGTTTTATTTTGTTTTTTTGTAATAACCCGTCTGTGTGGACATACTTGCAGATACTCTTGACAGTGAATATCAGTCAGGAATTAATTGTCCTTTTGAAAATGAAATAGTTTGCTTCATAGTAAATGATCACAAGGTATTTTTGACTGTAAAATGAATGTATATATATATATATATATATATATATACATAAACTTGACATGTTATCATGAACCTATGTTCAAGTACATTTTTAAAATTATTTTTTCTTCACCATTTTAGAACTGCAAATTTTACCTTGAGTATTCACTGGTAAAACAGCTATTTGCTTCAGAACATATATATTAAGATGTATTAAGAAATATATTGATGAGTGACATATTATTTGTTTTTTTCTGGGCTCAGCCTTTGTTTATATCAGATATTTTACTTTTTTTTTTTGTTTTGTTTTGTTTACTCTGCTGGACATTATGATTACCTGCTATTAAACATCACCATTTTGCCAATCAGACAACAGTAAAATCAGTCATGAGACCCTTCATAAACATTGAATGTCTACAGTCAGTAAACCAAGGCCCGGGTGAAGGAACAGTAAGTATGAGCTGGGGGATGATGAATCAGATAGAGAGAGGCTCTCAAATGCTCTGTCATAAGTATATGGACTGATTGAGAGGCTTCGCAAGGGGCAGTGATGCAGAGAATGATGATACACATATTGCCATGCCTCAGAGTTTTCTCTAGACCAGCCAACGGCAAGCTTACTTTGCCTGAGGCCTACACATTTAGGAAGCAAATAGTATGTCTGTCTGTCTGTCTGTCTGTCTATCTATCTATCTATCTGGGAGGTTGTAGAGGATTATGGTTGGTAAATTCCATTATGTATGCTCCCTTTGTCCTTCAGCAAAGCTTTTTACATTTGCTTTGTTAGTTACAAACAGTAAATAAACACGGTATATACAGACTTCAATTAAATGCTATACAAGGTAACATAAAAAGATGGACATTTACAGAAATGTTTCAAAAATAGTGTACTTTAGCATTTCATAAATGATATGTGTATATGTATTACAAAATGGACATCCTACCACAAAATTTAATAGAAAGCAGTATAATTCATAAAAAGGCATCCTTTGATGCATATCTCCCCTTATGACAGTTTGTCCAGCACAAACAACTGAAAAGTGAATGTAATTAAGTCATAATATTGTAAATATTTATTTATAGTTCATGAAGGTTTTAACTGTATAACATTAAAAGGCACACAAACAGAAAAGAATAATGTGAATTTATGTACAAAATATTTACAGAATAAATAGACAAATACACAATTCTACATTGTCAAAAAATAAAACTATGGTGTTCAAACAAAACACTAATAAAGAAAACATAATAATAATAATAATAATAATAATAATAATAATAATAATAATAGAAAAGTGGTTTTACACCCTGAATAATTATTATGCTGAGAAGTACTGGTCAGAATTATTATTTAGATTTCCCACAAGACATGACAAAAAAAGAGAAAAAATACCACATACATCTTTTTTTAAATCAGTAGCTGAATTCCTTGGGTCTGAGTTTGAAGGTCAAAACTGAAGAAAAAAAAATGATTGTCATGCACCATCTTTGAAATAACCTTTTGAATAGTGCAAAATCAAAAGTATATCCAACTGTATACATAAAAGGCTGCCAACAGATTAAGTCAAAGTATGTGCAATTCTTAGCTAACATATATTTATAGAAACAAAAACAGAAAAGTATAGCAACTTTTCAGGGCAGACTCATTTTTCACAATAAACAATGTGTGTGTGTGTGTGTGTGTGTGCGTGTGTCAGTGTGTGTGTATGCGTGCATGTTTGCGTCTGTGTGTGTGCATGTAAATTAGTATATATCATGAGTTTAAATAAACATTGACAGCTAAAACATGACATGCTCTTTGCTTTCATTTTTTGTCACACCAGCAACCAGTCCTGGCATAGCACTGACTATGTGGCACCTGGCATAGGTTTCTTTTCTGGCACAATATACAGTCTTGAAAACATGATGGAGAATGCACAGTAAGTTCTGAGTTGTAAAGTATTTACAAAGGAAACATACAGTAACTCCTTATGTCTGTCCGAATGTATGTGCATGTGCTATGGCCAGTCTGAACAGTTATAATTCATTATTACAGTTGCAGAAGTATTCAATCAGACAAAAAACTGCAGTTGCTGAATTAGACTTGAATTATTGCTTTCACATTGACAATGTGAGGCAGATTATAATATGGATGACAACATTCTAAGGCACTTCAAGAGGTAAATAAAAAATACCCTTTTTTAGTTGAAAGGTGGTTGATGCTCGAGGACCTCCAGATAGTCAGGCTCTGTGTGGAGGTTGGCTTTCAGTTCGAAATACTCATTTTTGGACTGTTCCACCAAAACCTTGCGTGGCCGGCCGTACATGATGGCCTCCATGAGCCTCAGCTCCTCGTGCTGTTCCTTGCCCTGGATCTCAGTTCCACCGGGCTGCAGCTGGGTAATGTTCTTCCTGAGGTACTCTGTGATCCCCAGTTGCTGGAGGTCCCTCTCCCTCTCCAGAATGTTCCGGTAGAGGGACCCAGGGTCTCCCAGGGCCACAAATTCAGCTGGGCCTTCTGTCAAAGCCATGAACTTGAGGTTCTTGCCCATGGGAGGCGACTCGTCCTCTATCTCCAGGAGGCTGCGACAGAGGTGTTTGGGCTCATCTAGGATGGCGGGGAGCTGGTCCAGCTCCTGGTCCTTGTGGCGGGCACAGTAGGTGGGGGTCCGGCACAACTGAATAACGGGGCTGTGACCCGAGTCATCGTAGGTGTTCACATTCACACGAGCCCTCTGTGCCACATGGTGGGTAGTCTTCTGCCCATACATGCTGTATTGCAGGTGGATGGGGCTATTCTCCCTGGGCTGGTCCTCTGACTGGCCCTTCTTGGACCGCCGCCGCCGCCGGTGCAAAACCACGACTACTATCCCTGCCGAACAAAAGATGACCGTGAGGAAGAGGACGAGGAGGCTGAGGATCAGGACAGAGAGCGGTACTGTGTTAGTCAGCGAGTGGAAGAAACCTCCCGCAGCATTGCTGGTGGTGGTTGGTTCGGTGGTTTCACCTTGACTGTCCTTATCATTCAGGCCTGGGCACATAGCCTCAGCTTTTACATCCCGCAGTTCAGATTTAGCAACTTTCCTTGGCATGTGGCACAAAATAGTGCCTACTACTATATCCTTAGCCAGTTTCTCTACCCACTGTTTGAGACTGACTAGGTCACAGCTACAATCCCATGGGTTATCCTCCAAGTAAATCTTCTCCAGGGAATTCAACTGATCAAGCAGATTGCTCACAGCTAAGTGCAAGAATTGGTTTTTCCTCAGATTCAAAGTAGCAAGTGGGACATTGTGAAATATCTGCAATGGGAGGGTTTGAAGAAAATTGTTGTTTAAGGAGAGCAGCTTCAGGTTTGGCATAGGGTTGAAAGTACCAGGGAGAATTTCTTTGATTGCATTGTATTCCAAATACAAGTACTCTAGATTGTGGAGTCCAGTGAACATTCCTGGGGACAAATGATCCAGTCTATTACCATTCAAGTAAAGCCTTTTCAAATGGTCTAGGCTGAGAAAAGTTTCATTGTCCACATAATCAATTTGGTTGTTTGCTAAATTCAGCAGCTCCAGGCTCTCATACACCACAAAATCATATTGCAGGAGCCTCTGGATCATGTTTCCAGTCAGGATGAGCTTCCTGGGACTCTGCTGGAGAAGCCCAAGTTCTGAAATCCTTTGGATCCCCCTGTCTTGACAGTGAACCAATAAGCCAGCAGTTGGGTGGCTGTAACAAGAGCAACGTTCGGTGCAGAAAGCCACCGGATTGTGCGCCGGTGTGGGGACCTTGGCATCATCCTTAGCATCCATCACCTTGGGGATCTGGACCAATTTCGTTGAAGGGGTCACCACCAGGTCCAAAGACTTGGATGGCTCCTCCAGGTCTATATCAGTGTGGGAGGGACACAGAACATCTTTCTTGACCTTGCTGAGAAGGCTGCCCTTGAGGTATGGGGGACTGTTGCAGACCACCTCGCCAATGCCGGCCTGGGACCGCATGCTCTCAACCCAGATCTTCAGGGGCAGGATCTCACAGTCACACACCCAGGCATTGTCCTCCAGCAGGAGCTCTATGATGCGACCCACATGCTCCAGGAAACCCACATAGGGTAGAGACTGCAGCCGGTTCCCTCGCAGGTCCAGGTGGGTGAGTGGCACGAAGCGGAAGATGTTGGTGGGCAGAAACTCGATGGAGTTGTCATTTAGGATCAGCACCTTCAAGCGAATGAGCTTGCTGAAAGCCCCTGGCTCCACCACCCGAATGAAGTTTGTGTCAGCTTGCAGGAACTCCAGATTTCCCAGCCCCTGGAAAGTGTCCTCTTTCAGCATCACAAGAAAGTTGCTGTTGATATGAAGCTTCTTCAGGGAGCTCAGGGCACTGAAGACCCCTGGCTCCAGCTCCTGTATGCTGTTAGCCCCCAGGTGAAGGGAAATAGCATTTCTTAGTCCCTCCAGATCTTCTGCATTCAGCTCGACCAGGTCATTCTTGTACAGGTTGAGGTTAAAGGGCAGGTCTGATGGCACCTGGACCTGCGAGAGTTTGCTGATGTTTCTGGCCTCACAGTTTATGTGCAGGACGCCGTCTTTTTCCTCACAGGCACACAGGGTATCGCAGGAACCTCTGGAGGATGGCTGGACACTTTGAGAGCTGGCAGCAATGATGAAGGAGAAGATCAAGACTATGTGGGCCAACATTTTATGTTTATTAATGTCTGCAGAGAGAAAGAGATAGAGAGAGAGAGATTATGATACATTATAAATTAATTAATGAGGTCATGCATATTCTTTGATTGCATACACTGTGTACATTGACATGTGTACATTGTCATGATAAGAAATGTAGGCATTGATACTGATACCTGGTTCAGTATCATAATACCTGACACCAAAATGCTACCACGGCCAAAAGGAAAACACAGTAGCTTAAGTCACTAAATAACAATGGTTTATTGAACATTGAAAAAATGAATAAGACATGTGGTCTTTAAAAAAAATAAAAAAATAAAAAAACTGCTTTGATATTATAGCCAATAGCTAGTGCTATATAATAGCAAAGAAGATCTCGGTTTGAAATGCTATTCTAGATCCCTCACATTTTGCATAGGCTAACCGCCACAGTTATGACTGACATCATGTTGGTACTCACTCACAAAGTGAATTTATAACAAGCTAACAAGTAATGATATATTTGCTATTGCTACCCTGTCTATAATATTGGCACTAAGCAAGGTCAGCTGCTTGTTCTCTACATTAGTTTCTTTGCAGTCAGCCATGCTGGCTCAACTCTGCATGCATAGGTAGCTTACTGCTGCACCCATTGTGGTTGCTATGGCAAACTGACATTAGACAGACAAGATCCCCAGTTTATATACAATATGGAACGCTTTTGAGACAACAACAGAAAATATGAAAAATCCTATAACTTACAACCTTTTTACGTTACAGTACCGGAAAAGTACTGTAGTTTTGGTGCATTGAGCAACACTAGTCCATTGTCTGTCTACAATACAAGCAGCCTATAAATGCATATTTCATATGTAGTGATTCTTGGATTAAAGCATTTCCTGTAGCCCAAAACAAAGAGTGTGAAGCTTCTCTTGTTAGATATGTTACAATGAGGAATATATATATATATATATATATTTTTTTTTTTTTTTTTGAATATACTATTTAACATTTCAATAAAACTGAACAAATTCAATATTACATTATATCCACCAGACCATCCATGGCTTTGTTTATTTGTGTTGATTGTGAAACACTATCATTCACCTAGAGAAGGCACACAAGCACTAAACACACAAGGACTGAAACACACCTCAATCTTGCTCTTAGATACTGCATCTCACTATTAATGCATTTATATTTTTGGCTCATAGCCACTGAAAATGATATTGTTATTCTTTTTTCTTAGCGTGTGCTTATTGAAGCATGGGCACGGAATTGAACATACTTTCAACAAGAAGAGCCCTTTAAAGTGCCTTTGAATGACTTAAATAGCCATCTTCATGGTTTTCTATATTTTCATCTTCAGCAGTTCTGGAGTGCTTAAGACATGAAAAACACTCCATGATTACTTAAGTTTCTTTTTTTTATTTCAGATAATGAGATATCTGACCATATGGATGAGTTATGTATTCTGAGCTTCATCTGAAACAAATTTGTACACCAACATAAAATATGTAATGCATGTATTGCATATTAAATTATGAAGTAATTTCTTCACAGAAGAACACAAACCTGATCAAATGAAAATGCTTTCTTCCTATAGCTATTCCAGGTAATGACTAACAAGTAGAAAGAAATATAACTGACAGTCCATTGGTGGACATCAGCTGGGAAGGGGAAAATTGTGTTCCCACTTGTTTTCCACAACAAATGTGTATTTTGTACCAAAGGGACCACAGCTCCATTAGAAGCCACTGGAACTCGCGATCGGCGCATTCATGCATGCTTACCATCAACAAGCATTCACAGAAATAGTAAGCAATAAGAAATAAAATAATTGGAAAGAGTTGTATTCCAAGACCAGGTCAGGTCAGAAAAAAGTGTAATATTCTTCCCTAGTGGCCTGATGATACACACCCACCAGTGTTTTACACATTACCACACACCAAGGGAAAATCCCTTGAACATCAGCTGGACAGACACACACACACACACACACGCACACAGAAAAGCACACACACATGCTGTGCAAAATGCAGTTTTTATGAAATGGATGTGAGAATGGAAATCCAAAATGGAAAATTTAACAGTACACTATAGCTAAGTTAACCACATATGACTAATTTCCCAGCCTTTTATAAAATGAGGACTGTGGCATATGAAATGTTGTTACTGCAAATAAATAATGAATTGATGTTTCAAAGTAGTTGAGGATCAATCTACTTGTTAATACAGTAAATATGAGCTAAATTAGAGTCAATAACATGACCAGAAGATGCCCCTTGGACTGAAGTGTGCGTCTCATAGCAGATAAGCTTCAAAGGCACTTTAATTCACATCTGGAGAGGGCTGGGTTCGGGGAACATTTTGAGATTGAGTAATTAAAACAGCATATTTGTGACAGACATTTTCTTGACATAATTTGCACCTGAAAACACACTGGTCAAGTGTCACTCACATTGAATGTTAACGCAATCAAACCCAAAGGCAGACACACATGCACCCATGCACACACGCACACTCAGACGAATACACACACACACACACACACAATGAAAAGAAGTGAGTGGTTATTTGTTCTACCCAACGCTTGGTGTCTGGGCCTTGGCCTGGGATTACTCTGACCCCATTACTGACAATGTACTGTACCTTTTTAATCTGACTGCCTGTTTTTAAATGTCAGTTTTTGGTTTAGTACAGGGTAACATTATTTGATTGTTAGATGCTTTTAATCCCATCCTTTGTGGCTAAAAAGATATGTGCTACTTAGTCATAGTTTTAAATTGAGGCTGTTTTTCATTTTAATCTGTGAAACATGCCAGTGTTTTTTTATCTTTTATTTTTTTTTTATGTTACTTATCTGAACAAATTAAAATATAATATTTCATGTAAAAGTGTACACTGACTCCAAGAATTTATTTTCTCTCTCTTCTCTCTTTCTGATATGACAAAAGCACTCCGTTATTTTAGTACTTTCATTCAAATGTGCACTTCCTACATAACAATAAAAATTCCCCTTAATATAAAATTACATATTTAAACTTAAATTGAAACTAAATTGAATTGGGAATGTAATGGGCTTGGACCCAAGATTAGTTATTCGTGTTTGTATCCCTGTTAGTACTCTGTTACAGTAACTGAACTCAGTTTCTGAATGGGCTGAACATTCACAAATCTGCATATTCCACTGAGGGCATTGAAAATAAATAAATCACCAGTCATTCCCATTTAAAATGTGTAATTAAAATGCATAATTAGAAATAAAATGAAATCAACAGCTCAACACCTCTTTCTCTCAGCTTCATCCAATTGCCTGAGTCGACACAGGATGATGTGTTCTGTAACAAAAGCCATGTCTTAACACAGTAGATGTAGAAGACTCCATAACTGGCAATTGTGAAATACAACCCATCATGCAATAAAGTAGTCATGTCATGTCATGTAACAGCCTTAACAGACAGAGATTATTATACCTTTGTTACATCACAACATGTCAGCTTGGCTACGAGCCATTTCAGCTCAAGCGCATATGCATATTACGCACAGATGATCTCCTGATTAAATATGTATAATTATGTCTAAACGTCATATTTAGCACACATCATGGCAAAGAACATCATGACAGTTATTTATTTTTTTAGAACTGCCATCCACTGTGCCCCATGCACCATCCCACAAGTATAATATTACATGTGCAGGCACAATTAATGCAATTAGCCTACTTTGGGAAGATTAGCATTTTTCTGTCAGCAGGTCTCAGCCAACTTGACATTCATTTGAAAGAACTATAAATAAAACAAACTAATTAGTTGTTAGCAATGATGATTGAAAAATGTATTAAAGATGTAGTGTTTAAAAAAGCTGAATACCAGGTGCATAGCATTGTGTTATCTTGATGACTGTACATTGCATTCTGCTGCATCTACCTGTCTACTGTACAAATCCAGGCTTAAAATATTCAGCGGTGTCTAACCTTCTGTGAGGACAATGATTTACCTTAGCAAGAATGTGGTACAATAAAATTAAATAAAAATAGCAGTAAATAAATACATTTTTAATAATATAGCAGCCAAGATTATGTCTCTTCATTATGGTAAAAAGGAAAAAAAAATCTTCAGAAGAACTGAAAACATGAACACAATGAACTGAACAGGCATGAAGGAAAATGTCAAGCCAAAAACAAAATTGAATCTAACTGTACGCAAATACATCAGTGATGAAACCAAGACTCTGCTCCAGACCACAAGCATCCAAACAAATGACTATGGGGAACATTTTTGTTTCTGACTAAAAAAACGTTAGAAGTGCATTAAATATGTATGGAAAGACAATAAGCAGTATATCAATGCTCCTGTAACTAAAATGTGTATATTTAGATATTTGTGCATCCCCACCTCCACTGTTTCTCAGGGGGGGGATTTGCCTTCACAGCATCCATCCGAGAGACCTACATAAAATACAAGTGAAAGCACAAGGCAGCACTGCAAACTGACAAACAGGAAAGCAAGATTAAACATAAACCTTGCATAACCTATGTGCAGCGATGCATTCAGTATACAATAACCCTGAAAAATATGATTAAACACTGTGGTACTGAGGTTTCTATGTATAGTAATACACAAAGTGACGTGTTTTCTGTTAGCGACATTGAGAAGCTAACCTACAGCTATCTGCCAATGGTTTTTTCCAGCCTGCACACTTGAATGGCATTGGTGGGCAAAGCCAGGCACTCGGGGCTGTGAGACTTCTGAGTGGGAATAATTCAGGGGAAAAACCCACGGCAGGCAGGCGCTGACTACGGACAGGAAATTGGTGCGGATGCCTTTTGCGCTAATCGGAGCTCTGCGAATGGGACGCAACGCTCACACGCCAAATAGGCTAAGAGTCTTGTACCGGATGTGCAGCCATCTCTCAGTATGATGCTCCCCACCTGTACCCACACACATGGACATCAGGACTTAGAATCACTTCTACCCACTGAACAGGAATGAAAATCTCACATTAATTTAACCGTTAAAGGGGGAGGCCTGCTCATGCAGGGGACTGCAGCCTACCAAGAGCAGAAAAACAAAAAAATATGCATTTGAAATGGAGGATGCATTGCTAAGCTACAGAGCTGAAACGAGTCGCTTGTTGCGGAGAAAGAACACTATGCAGTGCAGCAAAGCGGATATCACAGACAGGGTGAAATCTGTGAGCTACAGAGATTGCTAGTGATTGTGTGCTACTGTGAGGACTACATTCAGAGATATTGTAATTCCAGAGAACATTCTGTAATTCATGAGCTCTAAGACATGAACACATTTAATTTGGAACAAAAATTCAATTTTGCACATTCACAAGAAAAGGAGGACGGAGTGTAGCACAGTGGGTAAGGAACTGGGCTTGTAACCGAAAGGTCGCGGGGTTCGATTCCCAGGTAAGGACACTGCCGTTGTACCCTTGAGCAAGGTGCTTAACCTGCATTGCTTCAGTATATATCCAGCTGTATAAATGGATACAATGTAAAATGCTATGTAAAAAGTTGTGTAAGTCGCTCTGGATAAGAGCGTCTGCTAAATGCCTGTAATGTAATGTAATGTAATGAACACTATATTGCGTATGCGGGATCAATTCCAACCGCTGGGCCGTGAATAAACTTCAGCACTTCAAATCAGTTAACTAAATGCTATTTCATCACAAAAAGATGCAATTTTCCTCAGATTATTAACATACCTATTTCAGAACAAATACCAAAGTATCATATTTCAGTGTTCTCTTCTACATACTGTATTCTCATCAGGGTTCACAGATTACTTTAGTGTTATCAAAACAACAACACTCCAAGCCTTTGTAATGGGAAATGTACAAAAACTCATATCTTCGTTATTGAAAGAAATAAATAATTGAAAAAAATAAACAAAAAAACAACTGAGTTTAAAATTCATAAGGGTGAGTAGATTATTACAGCATGACACAGAGAAACACAATGAAGAATGAAAAATAACAAAAGAAAATCGTAACCATATTGGTATGGTGAATAAAAACACGTATTTGAAAATAAAAATGTTTAAAACACAACCACAAGTCTTCTGATGTCTTTCAATGACAAGAATGTATCTATTAGAAATAAGTATTAAAAGTATTTTTCTGTATTTTCTGTAGTTCCTAGAATTAGGCTCGAGTTCTCTGAGCACTGGTCCTGCCCTTCATTGTGTGGAGTGCTGTAAAAGCCTGCAGGTGCACACAGCCTCCCACGTGTTATCAATAAGTTTCAGTTTCAGCTCCTTAGTAAGTCGTTAAGGTTCTACGAATTCTGGACCGCATTCGAGGTGTGAAAAACACTTTGCATAAATTTGCCTTGAGTGGTACATCCTGACTAAACGTGTCCGCCACATTCTGCAATGGCTTTGAGATGTGTTTGCTTCCATTTGCTGGGTGTGCCAGGGGAGTAACCAGAGGCAGCAAGAGATGCCCTTTCGAATCAGCATCACTCCATTCACAATCACCCTATCAGCAGCCAGAGTAATAACGCTCCGCAACTGCACAGTCAATGCAGCACCATTTAAATTAAGCAAAAAAATAAATAAACAAAAACATGAATACATGCCATACTCATAATTTAGAAAAAAATTCTAAAACATTTTCTGTTTCTTGTTTACATACATTGTCTCATGCATATTTTGTTTCGTTACCAGTGTTAAGCCTGCATAACTTGCAGAGAAGGGCTCTAAAGAGGAAAAAACAAAAAGACCTCATACAAACTCTCTGGAGAGCTGATGACCTCTACACGAACAAACAAGAAAGTCATTTGGTGTCCATTGATTCAGGATTTTCAGCACAAATGTTTGAATTGCTTTGTCATTCATTTGAATATTACAGAGGATTGGTAAGGTCAGCATTCCATAATATTGTCTACGATTGGATTTACACGAATCACATACATTTATGAGATGCGCAACAACTGTATTACAAGGTATTACTTAATTTAAAAAAAATAAATATATGTACTGCATATATTAAAGCGGGCTTTGGGTTAAAGCCTGTTGCCACACTGTGTGTGTGTGTGTGTGTGTGTGTGTGTGTGTGTGTGTGCTGGACTGGGTGGGTTTGGGGGTGGATTTTGTTTTGGATTATCACAGTTGGAATTCATATTTAATATGTTTACACTTACAAAGCCCTCCTTGACTGCAATATTATCTGGTCCATTATGAGTCTTCTCCCACCTTTACTGTTCATGACCTGTTCGCTCTGCCCTGATCTCTTAAAAGAGAACAGAGTTCTCTTGAACGTTGATTCATATTCATGTTCCATCTATCCATCTAAAATAATAATAATAGTAATATAGAAAAGGAACAAGGTTCAATGCTGTTTGGGGTGGCCACTGATCACATGAACAGGCAAAAGTAACACAAAAAGATAACTGGCTTTCTCCCATTTATTATGTCCTGCAACTGAAAAAAAAAAAAAAAACTTCTTAAAACAAGAAATATACAAAGATTTTACAGAAATCTACAGACCAAAGCAGTGCAGAAGGACCAGCAAAAACCCAAACACCAAACACAACAAAGGTCTAGGCACCAGCCATATTTAAACACATCAGCCATCAGATAGTGGGGGTCTCCAAATCCTCAAATGTTATTTACAAATTCTCAAATGTTGTTTGGCAACCACCAGTAAACATCAGGAGAAGAAAACAAGACAGACTACATCTCTAATATGAACATCTTCACAAAAAAAAAAAAAAAACCTGAATGTGTTTGCCAGTACGCACATTTGTATAACTCTTTGTGTCATGATTACAATGCTCATTCCAATAGCTTATTTTCACTCCTTGCATCCTTTCCTTGCTCCTTAGCTCCTCCCAATGGAGAATGCAAGGAAAGGATGTGAGGAAGAGTTATGTATGGAAGTTATGGAGTTATGACTGGAATAAGCAAGTGGACAGACAAAATAAGTGACTGGAATGAGCCTACAGAACCTACATACGAACCAGTTCATTTGAAGCATGTGGAAGCCTGAAGGCCTTTTATAAGGCCCGATGATTAGGTAATAAGCAGGAGCCATGGTGATCACAGTAGACCACAGATACTAGTACAGTGCAGTCTGTAAGTATTTGAACAGTGACAAAATTTTTGCTGTTTCCCTCTGCGCTCCATAACACTGGATTTGAAATGAATCAAGGAATATGAGGCCCATGAGGTGATCCTTTCAGATGCTCTGCCAAGCTTTTGCCGCTATCTCTGGTTTCTGTGTGTTTGCTGGGATTTTAGACTTCAGTTTCCTTTTGAGTCAGCGAAAAGCATGTTCAATGGGGTTTAAATCTGGTGACTGACTGGGCCGTGTCAAACACTTCCACCTTTTCTTCCGGAAAAGGTCCTTGCTTATGTTTGCTGTATGTTTTGGGTCATTGCTGCATGATAAACTCCCATCCAATGAGTTTGGTGGCATTTCTCATAATATTGGTGGGTAATATGTTTCTGTGTACTTCAGCTGTCATACCGTTGTTGGTTACATCAATAAGAACCACTGAACCAACTCCAGATGCAATCACACAGGCCCAAGCCATCACACTGCCTCCACTCTGCCTGACAGATGAAGTATTTCTCCGAGGGTCCAGACCAGTCCCTCTCTTTCTCCACACTTTCACCTTTTCGGCACTCTGATAAAACTATCTCTCACTTATCTGCCCATAAGACTTGTTACCGAAACTCATCAGGCTCATCTTAGTTTTTTTTTTCTAATTCCAATCTTGCCTTTCTGCTTTTGGTGCTGACGAGAGGTTTTTATCTGGAAGTGTAGCGTACATAATTTTCCTCTCCTACTCTTCATTGTGATTGAAAGTATTGAAAATCACAATGAGAATCACTATGCAAATCACATTTCATTGTGAATATATGGAGGTCATTGGCAATTACTCTAGCTGACAATTTAGGATTTTTTTCACAGCTCTTACAATCATCATTACATTCTGATGTCTTCTGTGGATGGTCGGATCACTGGTGCTTCCTAAATATCTGTATTTTATTAAAGGCGAGGTACAGTAGCTTGGACAAAACTATATTTCCCCTGGGTTAAACGACGGAAGCAAGATCAGATTTTTTTTTAATTTATTGAAATTGCAAAATAAATAAAAATAGCAAAATAAATAAATAAATACATAAATAAATAAATAAATAAATGAGCATATAGGTCCATGCTGAATGTGGAACATTGTCTTAGCTCTCTGGTCACTTGGCATGAATGTTTCCATCCTGGATTCTTTTCCCTCAGCAGTACTCAGCGTTATTTATGAGGACTTATGAGGAGCTGGAGTCTGCGGTACCACAGTCGTACCTCTCGCAATTCTAGCGGTGCATCCTGTGGGATGTAGGTATCGGCTCCTAAGTTATTTAGTAATGCAACAAACCTTTTGCTAGCCTTTAAATGACCAAACTGTGTTGATTGGGGAGTGCGATTCCCAATGCAGTTTAAGCAATGTAATGGACAGTTTCAGGTTTTATTCAGTTTTAGCTTGGTGAGTATGTTGCTTTGGATTCATAAAATTAATTCATGAACAAGCAAGTATCAAAAATGTGTCAGATTAGCTAATGCTAGATCATTCTTTAATGAAACTAAACAACGCAAGTGCATGAGAACTCATCTTGAACATGTTTTCCCTGGTATCCACTTGAAAAAATGTGTAGCTACATTAACTGTGAACTTACAAATGAATTGTAATGTTATTTAAAGACATTTCAGTAAGAGACAGTAGTGTTAGTCAACATTTGGCCTGTAGGTGCCATAATTTTTTCATGAAGTAGCTCAGTACAGTTAACTACTTTTTAAAAGAAGTTCAACCCTCTCCTCTCCTCCTTCATTACTTGGGAGCATGCAATGCCACATCACACCACAGGCTACAAGCTCCACTGACACAGACATGAGTTGGAGAAAGACACTGAGCAGCTCAACAGGTGTGCCATGGGTGTCCAGATTAATCAGCCACAGTTGGCACTTAGCGCAGTCTGAATTTGAAACCAGACCATGAGGCTCATCCATGCACAAGAATACTGCAGTGCCTCCACAGGGTGAGCTACCCAACAGCTCACTCTCACATGTTAAATCAGTCTGCAAATGGTGTGCAGTCATCTTTTTATAACTTTTCCTAATCATGTTTCCTTAATACAACCAAGCCTTCACCCTCATGCCACCTTAAAAAAAACAGGTTCACATTTTTTCCCTTTTTTAAAGTCATTTCTTACTTCAACTGCTAACTGAAATGAAAATGAAGGCTATTTAATTCCGCAGTCATCTATCATGTCTAGCCAGTTTTAGCCATTAATTCTATGAAATGGAACCCTTCGTTTCTCTTAACCTGTGTCCTGTAGTACAGCTCAGATAACCTGGCGCCCATCACTTGCTTTTTTCTTTTATCAGAGACTGAAAATAATCTGTCTGTGGGCAGTTTTTCTTCTTACTCATGTTACTTCTGTTTGTCTTTGGAAGAAGATCTAAGGTATTGTATGGTTTGCATTTAAATAGGATGTTTGTGTTTAATAAATACTGAATTATATGACAAGCAAATGTTCCCTGGCTTTTTCTTAGGCACAAGGCTAACAGACACTTGTGGAGCTGCCTAAAAATCAAAATACAGATGGCTGCTTCCTTGGGTGTAGCAACATATTTGGACTTAATAATTCACTTATTGCTGTGAGCACTAACAGCAGGCTACCTGTTGTGGTAATTGTACCTTCAATAAGTACTGTTGCAGTTTGCTTGCTATAAAAAGTTATGTTGGGTTGTGAGCCAGAACGCAATCTTAATTTTCAGACCTAGATAATGAAATCTTCAAACAAATTATTTATTTATTTTTTTTCGAGAAATTCCACCCTCAGTGGTTATAATGTTATAATATGTTGAGATATGTAATAATGTGATCGAGCACAATGGCACCTATATCATTGCGGAATGAGTCTTTCCAATGCAGAGCCAAAGATCCTAAAACATTACTGCACAGACTGTGTGTTAGTGCAGGTCAGAGGAGGCAACCACAAGCAGAAAAGCAGCTGCAAGTGTATTCACTAAAATAAATACAAGAACTATAAATAAATACAGTAAATACATTCATATATCACTGTCCTTTTGTTAATGCTCATGAAAAATTTTATTGTATCTTCCTCAAAAAAGTGGTCGTTGAGACGTTTTAGCAACATTTCATTGGCACGCATGGTATCTAGTGTACAAGCGGTTTTTCTGCAATGATATTTTGACAGGAATTTTTGCCAGGCCCTGCCTCTTTCACATAATTTGAGGAGGAAGTAGGCTAGGGTGTGAAGGAACAAGGGGGTGGGGGATTAGAGAGAAACTAACAGAGTCAGGAAGGTGTACTTGGCAAACTTGGAATGTAAGAGGAATGATGATGTGCAGTACAGCATTATCCATCCTGTATTATGTTTTAAAAACTGAGTGAAACATAAATAAATAAATAAATACATAAATAAATAAATAAATAAATAAATAACTCCCCTAGCTTAAAAAAAGTGGCAGGCAGATGTAAATATAAATCCACTAGCATCAAACCCTCTATTTATTCAAATATACTGAATTTCAATTCACTTTAATAATATTTTTTTAATATATATATATATATATATATATTTTTTTTTTTTTTTTTTTAACAACAAGCTACTGCAAATTGCATGTGGTGTATTTCCTGCCAACTTCACCGTGCATAACCATATAAAGAATAAAGCATCCTTGTGACAGTTTTTGTAAATAGCACTAAACAAATAAATTTGAATTGAATTTAAAAAGGGAACAGAAGTTTCTTAAGTTGACACTCAACAGCAGCATCGCACATTTCTCTCTACCTTGCTTCTATGTTCAGGCAGTTCCATGCAAACTACTGCACACTGGGAGAGTATGTATGCATATATGAACCTGAAATTCTAAAACCCAGAGGTCTGTCACACTTTATCAGCTGGCGAGTTGTGGTTGAGCGAGAGACGGATGGTCTATGACATCTGAAAAGGCTGTAACTGATCTAGGGTCAGCTATACACACAGAACTCAGCAAAGACGCCCGAATAAGCATGCCACTGGATCTGAGACAGCAAGTTAGGTTAGGGGTCAGATGCTGTTACACACAGGCACAGGATCATGGTGGCAGAGTATCTGAAGCAAATACCCATATAGTTATAATAAACAGCACCAATGGAGGTTTTAAATAATAATAATAATAACAATAATAATAATAATAATAATAACAATAATAATAATATGATTCCAAGACCATCCACAATGCATATTTTGAAAATAGGAGAGCAAATAATTTGTTAATTTTAAGACTGGTATTATACAAATGATCTCATTTAAGCACATGAAGTATCATTGGGCTGAACAGAAGAAAAGTTATAACTCATGGTCTGAAAGTTGAAACACTAAGCAAGATCACTGTAGGGGCTTTCAATTGTCTTTCAGTTTGGCATTTTTCATTGCTCCACAAACCTACAGTGAGTGAGTGACAACACCTCTGAGATTCAGACCAGCATAAGTGTGAGTCCAGGCATTGTTGTGTACACTGTCATCCAAAGATCATTCAGATCTGAAATTCCCTTAAATAATGCATTCCACGAAACTATGGGAATTAGCCTACGTGCTGAATCTCTTTCAGAGTTCCCACCTGTTCTTGCATTATTGTATTCTATATACTGTACACAGTGATTTTGAGGACCTGAAACTTGTTCTTCTAATCATATTAAATACATGGTTGTTCTTCAGTGGGTAATTTTGAACACGCTGAATCCAACCTGTCCTAATTATTTACCATTATTATGCAGGCATAAAGTTAAACGCCCAACTATTTACAGATTGCAGCCTACATCCGTTTCCAATCTCTTACTCCGTGGACACCAGTTTCTTACGAAAAAAAAAAAAAAAAAAAAAAAACATTAGCCGGCCAGAATTAAACTCCACGTCATGCCGGCCACAGTACTGCATCCTGAGTTACCGCAGAACCCCCTCTGACAATACCTGGTGCATACGGGTTATCTTGTTGTAATGCAGGTGGACATCAACGTTTTGATCACATGCCGTCATTAGGCTACATACAAAGTATATTGCTAACTCTGCAAGAAACATTCTTTCGCACAACATCGAGAAAGTCAGATCCTTTAGACAAAACCCCTGAGATAAACGAAAGCGTTCAATCGTGCAGCCTCAATCTATTGCTGTCTCAGGTATCGAAGAGTAATTCATCTTCAGGAAAAAAGAGAAATGAGGTTAACCGCATAATCAAACGACGCCGGCCTCCAATGTTTTTTTAGTCCTTGTTTCTTATTTTTTTATTTTATTTTTTCCCCAGCCATTCACTTTGAATGTACGGAAAAAAAACGCGACTAAATACTTTGGCTTGACCCAACTTGTTCTGTCATGCACTTGAAACGGTTCAGAGATTACGATTCACAGAGAAGTTCACATGCAATCACCTGCGTAGCTGTCTAATTTACTTAAATCCACGTCTATACTATCACAATTTCATAGCGTACGCATCTACTTTAATGTTTTAGTTGCTGATTGGTTTAATGTGCACCGTGCAGCCAGATCCTTGTGTGCAATGGTGCAGTTGTATCCGATCATAACACAGCGGCCGAAAATACTGTACAGTTGTGAAAACTCCAGGGTAACTGTACTCACCCAGTGCGCGGAACAAGGAAGACAGCGGGTTAATCCGAAACAGGCTTTGAATTACACATAAAACCGTGTTCCCGTTGAAAGGCAGCTTCATCGCAGAATAAAGAAAAAAAGTTTTAACGGTCCCGTTGTTTCTACTGCATATCGACCGCAGGGAAAAAGTAATAACAGGAGAAGCATTCGCCTATACAGCATCTAGCTGGGATACTGCAATAACGTCAGATTATCGCAGGTAATTATTTAATTTATTTATTCTACAGTTGTCATTGAATTTTCTTCTTGATGTACGATTAAGTGTCAAATGTCGTGGAACTGATGGCTACTCCCATCACATGTATTTGCGCAGTTCTGTAGACTGTCCGCTAACATCCATGCTTGCGTCCCTTTTTTCCCTCTTTTCCCAGAGATAACCGAGACTGTGGTTACTCGGATGGCGTGAAAGTGAAGACCTCTTCCCTCCCTCTGAGACAGTGTATTAGTCCCTGTGTGCTGGCGCGCCTCCGATTTGCGCTTGAAGGGGGACAGTAGAGGATCCAATTCAGGGAAAATAGCTCCTCCTCCTCGAGCCGCCGCGGCTGATCTGAGGAGGGCGGCAGTGGCCTCACTAGTGACGCCTTGAAAGGTGTTCTGTACTGTTGACAGCGTCGTTAATAAGGAATCAGTGTGCTCTTCTTTATTTATTTCCGGTAATACTAAGATAAATATGAGATGGGGGAAAGGTCTTTGTGAGGCAAAACAAAAACGTCCACAGGACGAATGGCCATACAGAACGCATCTCTTAAAGTGCCGATAAATATCCAATGACAATTAACAAGTATGAACCAATCCAAATACTGTCCTCTTTAGCAAAATGTTTATTATTATTATAATAATAATAATCATTATTATTATTAGTATTATTATTATTATTATTATTATTATTATTCTAATTTTAAAAACACACACGTCTATTATTATAGTCAAACCTTAGACTTCTATCTCTGTTATAAGGCATGGACAAAAATACTAGTCCTTGATCCTTTAAGTGCTGAGGAACCATTTAACAAGCACATCCTTAAACACTGCAGTACCAGGGGTGGTGATCACTGAGCAAAAAGGGCCGGGAAGTCATGTTACACTGCAAAAGCTTTTCAGCAGTCATACTAAAGCAACAGCAATAATGTATAGGTATAAATATGCATATGTAACTGGGTAAAATATGTTGAATTATAATGCAAAATAGTATACGTATGCATGGAACTGAAAATTATTTCAAAAACAGCAGTAGTTTTGTGGTTTGTACGGACACATCCCTACGGCCTTATGGAAGGTACATTTCCACACATTTGACGAAAAATGTCTGCGATGACAACTGAGCATGTCAGCATTGGAAAAAATGTTCCAATCCCCAACACCCTGGCCATCATCCGGGATGACAGAGAAAGTCTATTTCACCGCACAGTCAACTCTGTGAGACAGCCACGATCGCCCTCGATGTGGAAAGGAAGCACGCGCACCCCTCCCGTCCCTAATGCCGTGTTTGTAATCAAGCTGTCATTAGCGCCGCTGCTGAGCAGGTGCGTGTCACTACACTCATCAGTGTCGGGTTTGGGAAAGATGACGTCGCAGCAGTCCATGCCCGGTCACACAACTGTCATACAGTACAAGCTGCGATTTTTGAAAGCATCTGACAAATAAATCACATTTAACTAATTAAATGCGAAATTGGTTTCCAGCGCCATTGAATTAAAAGAGATAAATAGATAACAACTGATGTGCCTTCAGCAGTCGGTGAATTTCAAAGCTTATGAATTGAATACTGTAATGGAGAGAGAGAAAAAATGCTACTGCAGTACTGATCTAATTCACAATCGTTTTTGAAAGTGCAGTATGTGTATGCATAGAATGCATGTTTCTTATTCTTCTTCCTAGTATTATTTATTATATTCATAAATATTAAGTCATGCCAATCAATTAAATATGAATTCTATTTTTAATCATCATTAAGCAAGTATCCTTAACCAAGGGAAATATGAATTGTTGGCAGTTTACAGACTGGGCTATACAGCTGGATATTCAAGAACACAAGAACATAGTATCTTTACCTATGAATAAACATACTGATTTTTGCTGTCAGCATTTTTCATTATTTCACACAAGTCAATGCATGCAAGTGATTGAACACACCATATGCACAGAAGGAGTTACTTAGGCAAGTAATGCCCTCCCCCTCCTCCCCACCCCCACCCTGCCTAGCAACTGCAGTGCTAAAAGTCCGTAGATCAGTCAAGAACACGGACATGGAAAGAAATAAGGGCCATTTGGAAAGGAGCAGGGGACAAAATGAACTGTCTTTCTTATTAACATTAAGTCAGTTATCACAGCAGTGTTCCTGAGCTGTACCCTTAAAATGACTTTCTTGGAAGATAATCACGCCCGCCGGCCTCTGGGCTTCCCTTCAGCTCTCTGATGCTGGTGGTGCGCGCTGGCTTTGAGAGAGCGCAGGGTACATGGGGTGGGAGGTGAAGCCCCCGGCGCCGGATCTCCGTCATGGATGGCTGTGACCTCATTTCGGCGAGGAGGGCAGGACCACCTGCCTGTGAAGCTGTAGGCCGGGTTTGATTCCCAGCAGGCCTGTTCTGATTTCACTGATCTGTCCTCCACCCCCCCCGCCCCCCCTCCTCCCACCCATTACCTGCCATGTTGGTGTAAGCAGTGGGTTCAATAATGTCCAAATAGCACCGGTATCCAATATGGTGCATGGATTGCATATGCTTAATCCCCTTTGTTCCAATTAGAATATTTCCAGAGGGTTATCTGCTTGGCCTATGAGAAAAGAAAACACAGGAGTGCAGGGTTTTCTCCAAAGTTCCAGAACAGGCACATTTGGACATAGATACTCAAATTATCCACTTTGAATTATGCCAAGGATTTAGCAGTTCCCTTGATACCAGCCTAGCATACAGAGCTGACTTCCGTTAAGTGAATATTCTAGATAAGAGCACTTGAATTTTGATATTAATTTGTGACCACCGCAAGTTGCATGCAGAATGAGATGCTCCAAGACAGCAATAGTCTTGCCTCACGTTCCTGTTAAATCTACTTTCCCAAATTTGTGTGCACCTAAAAATACATTTTCAATAAAAAAATAACTAATGAAATTTGAGTTTTACATTTTATCTTGAATGTCAACAGCATCACTTGCACATTCCACAATGGGCCTCAAACGTGTGGTGCTAAATTTATCAACCACTTGTAATGAGTCTCTTTCTGCTTCTCAGCAGGAAAGCTTGCTGACAAAAAAAAAAATAAATAAAAAAAAAAACTGGCTTGCTATTTTGAGATGAAAGGTATTGTGGCTCCTAGCCTTCTGAGAGGTTCTCTTTGGGGATTATGAATTCATATTGGCACGTGCTCTGGCTAGCCCCTCCCTTCTCCAGTTCTGTGATAGAGGGTGTTAAAGCTCGGCACGGTCAGATCAACTTATCCCATCGCTTGCTGCCTCTAAAGCAAAATGAGGTCATTAATCATTAAAAAAGAGGTTACAATCGGCAAGGCTGTGGGGGCACACGTCCTGAGGTAAGGCGCTGGAAATTAATGCGTTTGACAAAGTGTGACTTGTCACTCATTGACCCCACCCGTATTCAGAAATTGGCATCCTGCGAAGCAGATCAAGCACGGGTATCACTTTAATGGGGCTTTAGCCTGTCAAGGTGCTCGGCATACTGCTGGCCATGCCAGTGTGTGACCTTGTTTCTGCAACTCATTCCATATGTATCAGATTTAGGACAGGGAGCACATTAATCAGCAATGCATAGGTGCTCTCATTCCACTTCAGAGATCATACTCTCTCTTTCCACTTTTTTATGCCTAATTAATTGGCACAGGAGATGTCAGTGGCATGGTTTTAATGCGTTTCCCACTCTACTGAAATAAACCATGCAAATGAAACCTCCAAAGAGACTGCAATATTATTTATTTGTTTATCTAAATCAGTTTGCGTTCACATGAATTCCATCTAAGTTAGAATGCCTTTGTAACAGTCACACTGGCATGAAAAACTAAAAATAAGTACTTTTATTTTTAAAAAGTGAAACTGTGTCAAATATCTTCCGCTTACACCCCTGTGCTGATTAGTGAATATTTCAGGGCTCATTAAAAAAATACATTTTGGTTAAAAAGATAAAAATATGCAAAAGGACAAGGGAGATGCATTAATGGAGTCGGTGATGACGTTGTACATTGCACACATTTTCCTGTAGTGTACAGACATGTAGAAGTTGCGCAACACCCTGCACGCCATGCTTCATGTTTTACAGCAAGCTATACTCCTGCACTGCTGTGCAGTTCACTACCTTTATTGACCATGTTAACCAATATAACAATGCTGCATGATCCTGTTAGGCCATTTATGGAGTGAAGCTGTGCACTCAACCTGTTTTTCAATTGACCCTATGCATAAAACCTCAAATAGCAGCAATTTAGCAAATGTCAACTTGAAAAGAAAGAAAGAAAACAAAAACCTGTTGTATGGGATGTCTTGTTTGCTTTGACCTGCAGGCATTTATGTACACACCTTATTGTTTTTGTGACCCAACTGACACTGCCACAAATATGGCTTCCTAGGAACTGGAGCACAGAACTTTTCTTTTTCTTTATTTTTTTCCCCAAAAGCATTTCCTGTTAGGCACGTCAGGATTTGTGTATTTTAACAACCACATCTTACCGCTGCACAGAAATTGTGAAAAACAGAACTGTAAACCAGAGTTTTGTTTTTAAGAAAACATGTTTGTTGCATTTGGCCGAAGAATAAGAATAAAATGCCTGCGGTTATATGGATGCCAATTAAGAAGTTCTGAATAACTATTCACTTCAGAGTTTTTTCATCATTATTATACTATATTATATTGTCAGGTCATTTGCCAGTTATCAATATTGTTCTGCAAATATTATAAGAGTTTTACTGTGAACTTTTGGACAAATTGTCAGTTCAGGAGTGAAAGGTTTCATGACTAAAATTAGTATAATAGTTCTTATGAGGGCGTACATGTATTAATGTGACATACAGTAGATGTGATGCCAAAAAGGGCAGCATTTATGGCATATTTATACAGCACTGTGCAAAGGTGACATGAACAGTATCACATGCAGAAATCATAATGTTCACAGTGATGTCTTACATTATTCATTCGGCAAGCCAAAGCTCTCATACAAGGACACTCAAGTACAGACACATTTTATTTTTTTATGAATACAGCTATATGCTTTGCCGGAACAATTCTAGTCAAGTAGCTTGCCTGAGAGTACCACCCAGGAGGTGAACCTTCACCCACCCAGTGATGCACATCATACAGCATAACTTGGACAGAATTCAACGTTAGCTTGGGCTTTTATATTGAAAAAAGTTCAGTGTCAGTCTTATAAGACGGTGCAAAAAATGGAAACTGACATCTGTGTATCAAAAGGAATGTATGATATTTTAGTCTTAAAGATGAGAGAGAAATATTCAATACAGAAAAAGAGAGAGCAATTGAAAGAAAACAACATTAAAATATAGATTCCTCAGGCTGGCACAGACTAAAGGAAATCAAGAATTATCCTGGAGGAAGAGGTGCATAAAGATACAGTGAATCGTGATCCACGGAACTTCAGGACGATGTTATTTTTGTGAGCATGGTTGCAATGGGTGCCAATAAAAACAGTGTTTCTTGTCATTAGGTGATAAACGGTAAATTTAACATGCTGATGATTTTGAGGGGTTTGCTGAAAGTGATGGTGAGGTGACGTGCTAAGCCAGGCCATCTCATCGTGTTCATCACAATCTCTACGCTCATCACTATTTATATTGTGTAGTCAACACAATTTAGAATCTCTGTTCCAATCACTGCTTACACTGTGTCAATTACAATCCAGAATATCTGTGCACATTGCCATCGCCATACGATGTCTTCATCACAATCTAGCATTTCTGTGATGGACACAGATTTTGATGTATGCAATGTAGTATCTATGGCCTCCACTCAACATGTCTTTGATTTATAAGTAAATGCAAGAAAAAATGCACTTAATGCACCGGCACTTGGAGTATTAACAATTCTTGCTTTTATTTGGTACTCAAAGTTAAGGACAGATGTTGACTGGATCCCAGTCTGTGTCCATCACAGTCTATAAAATGAACATCACAATCTCTTTGTATCTATCAGTATCTAGCATCTGTTTGTCTATTGCAGTTTGACTCAAACTGAAGCAGTGCACATCGCTGTCCTTGGCAGCATACCATCCCTCTGGAGTTGGTTTATTTACTTCATTTCTGTGGCTGACCTCTTTTTTTTCCCCCTCACTTTCTTCAAGCTGAATCTGTTCGTTCTTGGGCCTTGTTTTTTTTTTCTGTAGTGCAGTCTGTGGTAGCTTTTTATTCACGCTTTTATTTACTCTTCAATTTTCAAAAGCCTAATTTTAATTAGAAGTCTTTTCACACTACTGCAGCAGCCCTTACCATTTTTAGAGGGCTTAGACTTGCCCGCACATCCTCTGAAATGTGTGCCGCATGCCACTTATTTTCCCTCTGCAGCCCCCCAGCTGCACAGTTACTGCTGTGGAGGACAGTTCAGCTGACGCATGGCTATGAGCAGATCGTAGGTACCTACTGACCAAGGGAGGCGCTACTGAGCACTGAGGTGATGAATAGCACTCCCTCATTGGAGGACACTGGGAAATGTTGCTGCACTGTGCTTGATTCAGCACCCAGGGCATCCACAATTTATGGATTAAAATGCCTAGTATTAGCCTTTGCATGTTGATGGTGGTCACAGAGCCATTGATGTCACGGGGGCAGCACCTACCGGCATAACTTAACACCATATAAATAAATATGATCCTGTATCCCCTTCTCATGTAATGAAGCCACTAATGTTAGCCACAGATTTAATCTAGTAGCTATCTGACAAGCTACTACGTGATGCGATTTTGTGTAAGGAAAACAGAAAAAGATTTAAGATGTAAATATAACCATAGGTTTTAACTACTTTCTGTTAAGCATAGTGAAAGGTAATACATTAAATTGTTCAAAACCTTAACTGCTTTGACTTGAACTGCCCCATGCCATTATTAATTGATGGTGATAACAGCGTAGTGTCCAGTGTTTGCATACTACAGTATTTCACAGGATGTAGTCTGACATCCGGGTATTTTTCGCATACTTTTGTGCGTACTATGGTTTCTCACATACTAAAAATGTTTGATACTATTTTCACATAATAGTCCGTTAGTATGTGCTTTCAGATGGAGCCAGTCACTTAGAAACATGCATTATGTGCTAAGCAGCACAGACACCTTGACTGAAGTAATATACTCATATACACTATCAACTGATCTTGGATTTTACTTCCATTAACCGACTCACATGATGAAAACATATGCCATGATCTCCAAATAATTATCAGGCACATTAGAATAGGCAATTGATTTGTTTTTCTTTAAATAAAACAATTAAAGTACTGTGTTTGTATTCAATATCAGATGATAGAAATGGCCAGTGGAATGTTTTGTATTATTACTTTACTCAAATGTGGATTGTGTATGTTTAATGCAGTTTTGTTTAAATATATGTTCTACTGCATGACTATAGGCAGTTTCAAAGTTGTGCTATAATGACTAAATCTGTTTATCATTCTTATAGTGTTGAGTGACATTTTTGTAAAACCTAAGAATGGAAATACTGTTGGGAAATATCCATTTATAGATGAGAAATCTTAAGAAAAATATATATTTGAATAATGCTTTCAATGTGCATTACACAAATAAATAAAGTTGAAAACATAAGCACACAGAAACAACTGGTGTGGTTGAAGCTAGTAACATGCCACGGTTACTTTGATCAGATTTTGTTTTCCGAATTGGCTTTTTTTGACAGCATATTTCTGTCTAGTCGACAGTTCCTGTCCAAGCCAACAAAATTGTATTTGTATTGTCTGCTCACACTGCTGTTTGTTGAATTCTATTTTTTTTTAATGTTGATAATTTAAGAACTTCACCAGGAAAAGGTTTCTGTCGGGGTGGTGGGAGGTGCTAATGCAGATGTTATTGGCAAAAATTTTTTTATTGATTTATTTATTTTAAACTTTTTGCAGATCAAGTAACTAAACTGACTATCAGATCAACTAAAGAAATTGGCATCATACAAATAAAAATAAACACGTATCAATAAACAAATGCTGCCACTGTTTCCTTAGACTTGCTCCAGTGGGGGTTCAAGCCAGGGTTGCCTGCGAAGTGTATCATGAAAGTTGATTGTGAAATGTGCTATATAAATTCATTTTGATTTGATTTGATTTGGTTTGTGAACACCTGGGGTCTGTTCCAGAAAGTGAAATTAGCAAGTTATCCGGATATTTTAAATCAGAATTTAGGAAAACCCTGGATTATTTGTTCAAAATACAAGGATTAGAGAAAGCCAGTGCTAGTTACTATGACAATTTATGCCCTGAAATTTACCTATGTGGCAGATTAATTAGGCAGATGTGTCACTTTGCAGGTGAACTTTATCTGATCATATGCTTTGAAAAGTAATATTCTATAAGGAAATGGTGACAAGACTGGCAGCAATGTTGCCTGTGCAAAATCATTTAATGAAGGGGGAAATAACTACATGCACTCATGTTTTTTTATGAGATGAATGTTAAATAAATGAAGAGTTATTGACATTATTCAACATGACTTTGACAGCATTTTGGAATAAAAAGTGTAATCCTGTACGTTTTTACAAACATTTTTCCATAAAAATTCTGTTTATTAAGTGTGTCATGTCCTTTCTTGGACAGTCCTGTGGGTATGGGAATCATTTGCCAGGCTTTACATTGCGAAAGTATAAATAGACCGTGAGTAGATATTCTAACTAGCTCATTCAGAAGACTATTCATGAATGTTATCATTTTTCAAGGCAATCTATCATTCATCATTTAACCTTCTAAAGCCTTATATCTCTAATGTCACTCGTCATGGTTTTGTGCTCACTCCACTACAAACCTACAGATTTTTGTACAGAGCATGTCATCAAAGCAAATCTGCGCAGCATAAATATGCAGGCAATGCACTGTAAAACCAAATATCTTGTGACGTGTTTAAATACCTAAATGGCAAGTGTGCACAGGTGTACAGAGGCATTGTATAGTGTCCTGTCTCTGTGACTGGACCTCAACTTTGTTTACAGTAAGACACAAGCCAAGGTGGAGATGACAATCGGAATCCTCATGGCCTGGTTGCAGCAGCTGTATTGGCTTAGGGTGTCACCAGTGCGGGCATGACAAAATTGTGGCATGCGCTGTGCTACACAATATGGCAACTATGAGAGGAGAGAGATGCCCCTCACCACCATTTGACGAAGAGGATGATGATCCAATTCACTATATTTTAGATTACACAGATAGCAGGCTTCTAAGGGACAGCACTGCAAATAATCAGTTTGACAGCTTCACATCATCACTACAATTCCCTTCATCCCCTAGCAGAATTGTTTTTTGTTAAATAAAGACAAAATAGTATAGTTCTCCCACTATTTCCTCTGTATTTGATGCAGATAATCTTCCAAAAACATGTAATTTTACATTAGTAATGAATAAATGTCCAGTATGTCCAGTGTGTCATGTGATCACTTTAAACTGGTAAATTAACAAATAACAAATTAACAGCCAACAGGGCTCGGCTAGTGAGAAGGAATCAGGGCAATCAGAGGATTGCGCCTATTGGCTAAGTATGCTCACACACCTAGATTGTGTTACGAACCAGTCCAGGATTTAAAAGTATGCTTCTTTCAATGGTAGGTGGCTGAGACCGGGGAACTCACACCACACTCACAAATGGTTTGATTTATTTAGCCTTTGTTGTTTTAATGTATTATTTTTCCATCATCCCGTAAGGGTGATAAGAGAAGCTTTTTTCGTTTGTTTGCTTTGTGTTATAAATCTCTCTCTCTTACTACCTAAATAAAAGCTAGTGAAAACTGAAATTCCCATATCTCCCTCAGTCAAGCTCTCCCAGGGGTGTATCAAGGCTTTTGTCATAAATGGTGAAAACCGAGACTGAGCGTCTTGGTAGAAGCCGAATTAGACTTCGGCTGAATTCTGGTGGTGAAGGCGTGTAGCATTCAGTCCAAGCGAAGCCAACTGGTCTCGGCAACGCCGACTCATGGACAGCACGTGTACCTGGGTTGTGGTAACTAATCCGGCCGCATGCTTAGAGGTGTGTTTCTCTCCGCGGTTTGGGGCCGAGACCGGGAGAGCCAGTCCAGCGGCAAGCTGAAAAGCTGTCCCTGGGTTTTACTTTATTTTGTCTTTATTTTAAATTTGTTGTTTTAGTTTCTGTTTGCCTGGATCCCGTGAGGGGGAAGGGTGAAGGTGTTTGTTTATTTCATTTTGTGTTGGTGTGTTTTTGTATCTTTTCGCCCACAACCCGTGAGAGGGAAGGGTGAAGGTGTTTGTTTATTTCATTTCGTGTTGCTCTCTCTTTCTCCATGTGGCAAACGATGGTGCACACCCGGAACTGCCGCATCTCCCTCCCAGGGGTGTCACACCAGCTTGTGACAATACTTTATTCAGCAAACACAATATTGACCTCAGTCCAAGAAACTTACTCAATTTTTTTTTCTCCCATTTCAGCTCCATTTCCTTGCCTGCTGCTGAGGTATTGCTTTTTTTCATGACAATATGTAGTGTTACAGCCCACCCCAGGCGTATTGCAATAAAAAGCATGAAAAAGCACATGTTTGAGAGATGACTTTATTAACAAAAAGACATGGCTATATTAAACAAAAGGACAAAAAACCAAAAACACGGGAAAGTGTGGAACCCAGGTGGTTACTGCAGAGAGAGCTCTACCTTAGGCATCACAAGGGTTCCTTATAAAGGATTCCTACAATTAAAGAAAAGAACAAATGCAAGGACAAGCAAAACACCAACCATATGCCACTAGGGCCACCAGTGAAAGGGCTGGGGATGTAGTAGTAGGTATTTGTTGTGCGTCATAATGGTTGTCTCTTGTTGGGCATGAAAAATGAAGCAAAAGGTGTTTCTTGGACTGAACATTCACATCGCATCATTTTTTCCATGTGTAATTGGAAATGGCTTTTAAAGTTCACCATGAACGCACATGGTTTAGACTTAACCAATTCAAGCTTGATTAATCTTGATCACCTAATTTGGAATCTTCTGGAGGACCGAGAAATCCGGATATGCCCCATCTAGCTCACTCAAGTCGGACTTAAAAAGTTTAAGAATTCTTGAGGCCACTTTCTGGATGTTCTTAACTGAGTTAACCTGATCTAACATCTGAAATGAACACGTTGTTTTTAAGGGGTTCTTGTTGATAAACCATCATTGTAAGAAGGGCTTTTAGAAGAGAACATGTTTTTAGAGACCGACAAGAGCCTTTAAGGCACTAGGATGATTATCTTTATCAACACTACCGATTTATTCGTGAGCAGATTATTTACCTCCAGCAATTAATACGAGTGCACATTGACAACTCGGAGTGAAGCAAAGCACTTCCAGTGACACAAACCCGGTATTTAGTTCCTTACACCGGCACATTCATGCTGTTAGTGACACTGAATAAGTGTCAATAATAATAAACTTTATTTGCATAAGACATTTCATACATAAAATCCAATCAATCATATCAATGAACTTTTATTTAATACATTTCATACAGGATGCAACTTCATGGGCTTTACACAGGGAGTTCAGATAGAACAGATTAAATATAATATAAACAATAAAAAACAACCACAGAAACCATACAACAAAGAAACTCATACAGCAAAGGAAGTAAGAGTAAACACCATAATATCTAAATAAAACCTGTGTAATTCCCTTAATCAAAAGCTCCATTGACAGTATGCTTTCAATTTTCTCTTGAAACCCGTCAATGTTTCTAGGGTCAGCTGGCAGGTTAGTCCAGAGGCAGGTGCACAGAAACTGAAAGTTGCTTGCCCTGCAGTTTTAGTTGTAACCCTTGGGATAATTAATAGACCAGCACCAGATGATCCAAGGGAGCATATCACACATGCACTTTGGTGTTAGGCCATTAAGAGATTTGCAAAACAAAGACATGAGTTTAAAATCAATTCTGGAGCTAACATGTAGCCAGTGTAATGACTTCAGGACAGGTTTAATGTATTCATTTTTTGTTGTTTTTTATTTTTTATTTTATTTTGTTAAAAACCCATGCTGATACATTCTGTATTCAATAGTGTTCTTTTTTTTTGGGGGGTGGGGGGGGGGGGGGGGGGTGGCTAAGAAGAGGGCATTCAAATAATCAAGTCTATTTGAAATAAAAGCATGTAGCAAGTTTCTCTGCATCGGCCTGCAAAATAAAGCCTCGTACTTTAGCAATGTGTCTTAAGCAACAGAAGGCTGTATCAGTCACATTCCTAATATAAGCCTAAAAGTTCAGATCAGCGTTAAGGATTACTCCTAAATTTTTAACTTGCTCTTTGCTGTTAAGGGAACAAGAGTCTAGATTTTCATAGAGTTTTTCTCTCTGAGTTTTTGTACCAAGGACTAGAATGTCAGTTTTGTCTCTGTTAAGTTTTTAAAAAGTTGCGGGACATTTATAGCATTATATCTTATCAGGGGATAATGAAATATAAAGTTGGGTATAGTCAGTGCACTCGTGAAAATTGTTATGCTCCTAATAACATCCTCTAGGGAAATTGTGTATAAATTAAACAATAGACACCCAAGAATGGACCCCTGGGGGACCGAAAAAACATAAAATTTTGCCCCGTCAGATATAACCTAATACAATTTAGAACAAGTACCGAGAGGCCAATCTGCTTCTGTAATCTGTCCAGCAGAATGTTGGGGTCAATCAGATCCAGCAGCACCAAGATAGAAAGTCTTGTTTAAGTCTGTATTGATTCTTAAGGCATTAATCACCCTAACCAAAGCAGCCTCTGTGCCACAGTGGGCACAGAACCCAGATTGAAATTTTTCACAAATACAGTGTGTAATCAAAAAGTCATTTACTTACTTGAACACCACTTTTTCAAGTATTTAGCGGAGAAAAGAAAGTTTGAAAATAGGTCTATAATTAGTAATTACCAAAGAACCCAGATTACATTTCTTTAATAAAGGTCATACAATGTCAGTTTTAAGTGAGCTAGGGAAATCACAGGTTTGTAAAGAGCACTTTACTCTGCTAAGCACATCGAAGACCACAGATGTCTTGTGAATCTGCTAAATGCCTTAATGCAGTGGGTAGGGGCTATATGAAGTGCCCATTTTAAGATCATGAGAATAGCTGAAAACCTGATAATTGTACCTGTATCTTTCTTTGTCCACAATGGTACCACACAATGCTACCCTAGTCCTATAAAGAATGATATATAACTTATTAATGTCACCTTAATTAATCTAGGATGTATGGTGATCATTCCAAGCATTTCAAAAAATAAAATATTACCATGCACCACTGACAGTATATAATTATAGTAAAATGTTTTCTGTCTTTTGGTTGTGGGTACAACGTGTAACATCATTCATATGCCTAGAGGCCAAAGAGAGGTCTGAACTTGTTTGCATGGAGTTACGAGAAGACCAAGCACAACTGGTGCAAACATGAGTTTCGCTTAATTTTCTGGCTCCATGTGGATACAACAGACGCTCTTAAAATTCTCATTAGTGTCACCACTCATAGGTTTTTATGTACTTTTAAATGCAAAACGTATTTGGACAGTGAGGCAACTTTTGAGACAATTGTTTAAATGGAAACGTACTGGGACAGTTAACTATTTGTGACTTACAGAATCCTCCATGGTCAGCATTTTAGCACCTACCAAAGTGAACCCACACCACAAACATATGCAAATAACAGGTCCTCAACATAAGCTCTGACAATGTGGAAAGACAGGTCACCTGAGTGTGACCTATGTGCCTGCAGTGTAAACATAATTATGAATCTTCCGTCAATTGTATATGAACAATTGGATAACTTGTTTCACAAGTGTACTGTGATACACCCAAGAACCCTCTTGTAGAGGGATGTGGACTTTTTTTTAATGTTGAGATATGTTTGGCAAGTTGACTAATATGACCCACAGCCAAAGTACTTGCTTTCTGTTCTGCCTTTAGCAAATAAACCATCTACAACAGTTCTGTTGTGTGTGTGTGTGTGTGTGTGTGCGTGTGTGCAAAACTAATGTGCAAAAGGTACAACAGTGCAGATGTAGTCATTTGCAGAGAAAACACTCGTTATTTATATCCAGCACCATATACATGTTCTGCATGGCATTGCGTGTAAGTGATATTGTGATATTCTAAGAAATGCTAATATAATATTACTACACTGGAAAAAAGAAAAAAAGGCTTGTTGTCTCAAATGGCACTATTCCTTTTGCTTAATATGCATAATGCATGTGTGCTTGACTTCCTGTGGATCATATGCATTCATTTATGGTGCAAATCACAATGCTGCACTAAAAATATTCTGTTGTTTTTGTGACGTCAGATATTTCTACTCTAAACCAGAACAATGTGAGGTAGATGCTTCATTTTTTTTTTTTTATTGAGTGCCCAGCTGCTATAATACATAACATATGAAATGCAACAAATATTTAAAGCTCTCATGTCATAGAAATTAGAAATATAAGTTTCTAAAAAAAGCCCCTGACTGTGGCATTAGATGTTCTTTAAAGATTTAGTTAGGTCTGCATAGGATATGGATAATTAGCTAGTTGCTACAATGTCAGTTAGAACATTCGCCTGAAAAATACAGTAGCTAACTACCTAGCTAGCTGCATACCTAGTAGTTGTAATTTTGATAGCTAACATTATCTTACCAAAGTGTAGCTAGCTTGTGAAAAGCCACATTCAATTTGATTCAATTCATAAAGCACAAATGTTGGATTTATTGCTTTGAATGTACTGTGAAGATTTGGTTGCAATTATGTGTGCACAATTACTCGTACATCAGTTAGTATATCTGCCTTCTAAATAGTCGTATCTACAGTTAGAATGTGACCACCTAGCTAGTGGTAGCGACATGCAGTACCAAGAAATTGTGATTTAAATAGTATTAGGTAATGTTAGCTAGCTAAGCACACTTATGGTACATGGTAAGCTTGCAAAAAGGTAGACACATTACACTCAATTAAATTTTTAGTAGTAGCAAACTACTTAGCTTTCAGTGCTATAATAACTTATTTAGCTAGCAGGCTAGTAACGGACAAGAATGTCGTATGTGAATAAGTACATAGCCTGTGCTGTGATTGCATTGTATCCAATGGCGACAAAACTGAAAATAGGGGACTGCAGACTGTGCAGTTACAGCAGTTGATTTACAGATGCCATGTTTGTTTGTTTTTCTGGAATGGGAGTGTATGTAGGAAATGGGAGGGACATTCATGACATTCCAAATCCATGAATCAATCAATGTGTTTTCAATCAACAGATCATTTGAAAAAATAAATATGTAACACCTACCAAAAACAACCTGTTCAACTTGAAGGGTAAGAAATTCACTGAATGTGTATATATAGTTGTAATGTACTGCAATATATTTTCCTTAAAAACATAAAAATGCCAAAAATATTATAATAGGGGACCGTTAAATAAGTTTGACAAGTGTAACCATCCTGCATTGAACATGGTTTTTGAGCCTCATGACTGTAACTCTAAAATAAATATTATTCTATATTATAAATACCTCAAAGAGACGACGACTCAGAGGATAAACTCAGTAGGAACAGACACAACTGACCCCTGTGCATTGACTTTAGCAAACGTAATCTGCATCTTTTGCATCATGCTCAGAATCATTTCCAGGTCATGGTCCGTGTACAAAGTTTCCATCACACAAACTGTGCATAAAGGCATGGAAAAATGTCCATTGAGCCTGAAACTGTTTTAATTCCACTCTTGTCCCAGTATTGAAAACAGCCAATCACAAGAGAGATCCTAGGTCAGAGCCGAGGACTCAGCTATCATGGAAACACCCCGTTCTCTCCTTTTAAACTGTTGAAAATGTGTGGGGTTCATTTTCTGGTTGACTAGTAACTTCAATGTTTTCTCATGCTTGATATTTGTGAGTGATACTTGTTATATCTGCAAAATGAGACAATTGAAAATATGAATAACAATTGAAATTTGAATGGAATATTCACTTTGACTCAACCACTATACCACAGTTTTTTTTTTGTTTTATATGCAGACCTTCAGGCTGGATATGTTGAATCCAGTCAGACGCCAATACTCCAGGGCCAAACTTTAGATTTGTCTCACAGGGAAGGATACCTCCGGAGGAAAAAAAAAAAAAAATCATGTTCTTTACAGAAAATATTTAATTAATTTCACTCCATAGTATCTAAGCTTGTGTGGTTGTGGTAAGAATTTCAAAATAAGTTAGCACTTGGTTAAATCCGATACTGGAAAGATAAAGCATTTGAGCTGCTGTGTCCTTATTATTTTTTTGTCTTCACTTCAGTCAGCTTCTATTTCTGTTGCTAACAAGGACAGGACGTGGTAACTTGCTTTGACCTAGGGAGGTGAAAAACTGAGACACGTACGCACACACACACACGCGCGCGCACACACACACACACCTACACACACACACACAGATCTGGAATAGGACACAGACTGCAATGTTGAGCAGGATGACTTGCCAGTCCAGGGGCCATGCTCCATGCCACGCAGCTCTGCAGTCGAGGGCTGGCCTTCACTGGCTTTGCTCTGCTGGGAATGGATCAACTGGTTCATCTGCATCTTACGTGACTGTGCTGCAATTCAGTTTAAATAAATAAATAACAACAGATCATATTACCTGGATGAGAACATGGAAATATTGAAATGTGACACGCGCATATGCAAAAACACGTACAAACACAGATGCACAATCAAACACTCTCTCTCTCACACACATACACACACACACTGACATGTGCATGTGCACACGAAGGCTCAAGAACAAATACTCATACACAAACTGGCCATTTGTTTATTTCTTTGATAGATAACCAGACAGATGTGTGTGGATTGCAATGTCTGCCATATCAATTAAAAAGTATAAACAAGATAGGTTTCCAGAAATACTACCTGATTTTTTTTTTTTTTCTTCCCAGGTGCTTGCGATTTATCTGAGGTGAATGAAACAAAAGCAAAGAGAATAATTTTTTTTTTATAAAAAGTTTTGATTATTCTTACCAATATGAAAAAGAAAGGGAACAAGACAGTAACAATAGTAACAAGAGATACTACTTTTCTGAAAATAAGGAATACAAAATCAGGAACAGTTTCATGAGTTGATCCACATTGCCCCCCAATGGTGATAACAAGTAATGACAAGACTCCAGGTTCCTCCAAGCCTGTCATTTGCATACTTGAAATAATATGCTAAATGTGAACTGTTTTTTTTTTTTAATATTAAGCCTGGAAATATATATATATATATATATTTCTTCTATATGTCCAGTAACTTTGAGACATATTTACTTTACTTTTACGTAGTGGATGGTAAAAATGTTTCACAATATTACAAATAATAATAATAATAATAATAATAATAATAATATTTAGGGTTTGTTGACCCTTAGTGGTCCCTTTATCCCAGGTTTTAGGAACAAAGGTGAAGTAAATGATAGCTCATTCCAGAGATCAGTGTGTGATGTGAGGGTGACGTAGCTCAGCAGGAACTCGCTCCGGGGCAGAAGGTCCGCTGATTGACTGGAGGCTGGACGGGGGCCGCGCCCTCCCCCACCCAGCAGGCAGCTCCAGGGTCTCCAAATTCACAGTGAGGGGGTGACTGGAATCCTGTGATGGGGAACAAGGTCAGGGTAGACATGAGTATAATTCAAGGGACTGACATCTATCCTGGCAACAGTGTTCTGAGGGAGCTTAAATGGTCTGCAGGCTCAGAGGGGAATGACAGCGGATAGAGTGCTGTAGTCCAGGTGGAATAGCATAAGAGCCTCAAGCAGGAGCTGAGCTCAGCAGGTGATGAGGCACAGGCACATACAAACTTCTAACATTGTTGAGAAACAACCAGCAGGATCAGGTCACCTTAAGCCAAGTGAAAGCCTCTGTGAAAGAGGGAATGATGTTTGGAGAAAGGTATTACAATTACATTTAATATAGGCATTTAGTAGATATTACTCTGAAACAATTCAGATTATTTTTACAAGTATTTTGGTAAATGGTACAATGGCTGGATCCAACGGTCTCACCTCTGAATCAAACCTGCAACCTTTGTATCAAAGCATTATACTGCATTATACTGATCATGTCCAACAGCAGTGTAACACATGAATGATCTGGGACAGGAGCATAGTATAAACATTTAGATGCATATATACATATATTAACAAATGGAACAAAGACGTAGGCAGAGAAGACATAGGTATCAAATGGAAAAATAAAACAATAAAAATAAAACACAAAGCACAAATAATCTAAGACACATACGTTCAATTTAACCTTTTGCCAATAATGTCCCTGCTGAAAATGACAGTTTAAACCAGCCAAAACTGGTCACGCTCATTTAAGCTGTGTTTTTGACACTTTTAGCTGGTCAGCCACCGGACCAGCCTATTTAGTCAGTTAGACTGCCAATTTGACCTCCAGTTTACTCTACCAGCTTAACCAGTTTAGACCTGCCACAAACTAGCTACGACCAGCTAGAAGTGTTGAAAACACAATTTAAATCATATTAAACCAGCTTAGAATCCCAACTGGCCTTAGCTAGAACCTTCAGTAGAGATATTACATAAGAAACAAGCAAAATGGAAAAAATTGAATATACAAAAAGTAATATTGTGCTTTCCTCCTCTTTTTGCCACTAGACTCTGATAAATATTTTAATAATACCTAGCAGATTAATATACTTCTTTCTTATATTGTCATGAAAATGGCCATTCAAAGCAATATGAAAAGCTAAAATTCTCCAAAATTACAGCACAAGCAATACTGTATGAGTAATTATTTGTATTTTGGAAAGAATTAGCTGAGGCTGCTGTGACCTAACTGATCTGGTGGAAGATGGATACCAGGGCATCCTGGTGTTGCCAAGTGTTTGTGGAATGAAAAGCGATCTGTTGGGCTGGGAATTAGTCCATCACTGTCAGCCCTGGTTAGCCCTTCCGCCTCTGCTCCTGCATGCCCTGGACCAGAGAATCAGCATGGCCCAGCCAGTGATGGGCAAAAATACATGAAATTATTAAAGGAGCAAAATGTTAAACTTACCTTGTTATAGCACACAAAGTACTTCACAAATACTATATATATATATATATATATAATGTAATGTAATGTAATATATATATACTGTCCATACAATCGCAATTGTAAATATCTAAATAAATAATGAAATAGTGAGCAAGCTGTAATACATATAAAATGCATATTTATATAATGTACATATCCTTAGGGATTTTGGTCAACGCTGACTCAAAAAGCATTGCACAGGTCCTTTAGTTTACTGTGCTGGCTATTGGAGTAAACTGAAGTCACTGTCATGTTTATGGAACCAGCTTGAGATGATACCTGCTTTGTGACATGGTGCATTATCCTGCTGTTAGTGTCCATTTTGAAAAAGGGTGGGCTGTGGCCAAAAAGGATTGCTCATGGTCAGCAACAATAGTTATGTATGCTGTGGCATTCAAGTGATGCTCAGTTGGCATGAATGGGGCCTAATTTGTGCCAACAAAACATTCTACACACCGTAAGGCCACATTCACCAGCCTGCACCTTTGACACAAGGCAGGATTAATTAATGAATTCATGCTGTTTACTCCAAATTCTGTCCCTACCATACGTATTTTGCAGCAGAAATCGAGATCACGTACACACTGTATCCTCATCTTCCTGTTCTTAGCTGACAGGAGTGGAACCCTGCGTGGTCTTCTGCTGTTGTCTGCTGTTGTTTCATGCTTTGTGTGTGCCGTTCTGCACACCACTCTTGTTAAAAGCTTTTATACATGATGCCCATTATCCTTTGATCTCTCTCATTAACAAGGTTTTATTTTTTTTTTCTACTCACTGAATGCTTTCTGTTTTTCACACCATTCTCTGTAAACTCTAGAGACTGTAGTGTGTGATAATCACAAGAGGGCAGCTGTTTTTGAGATGCTGCAACCACCAATCATACCATCGTCAAAGTCAAATGGTAATATCATTGATCATGTGTCTGGTCCATACTAATGTTTGGTAGAACAACTAAATCTCTTCATCGTGTCTGTATACTTTATATATTGAGTTGCAGCCATGTGATTCACTGTTTGAAGGAGCAGGCTATTTGTATTAATGAGCAGGTGTACCAAATAAAGTGGCCACTGAGGTATATACACACACAGTAAAATGTTCAGTTTTAAATTAACTCTTAAAAAGTACATTTACTGTAGTCTTCAATGGACTCATATGTACTCTGTTAGAGTTGAATTAACACTGGATGTTTTACTCATGTGAGTATGATAATTTTTTTTATTACTATATTCTATTAAATGGCTGTGGCACAAAATGCTCTAATGATATAAGGGGCAGTGATGTTTGATGCTAAGGGAAACTCGTGTAGCAGGTGCCCATCCTTTAGCGGTTACCTTCATGTGAGGAAAGAGACTTGGAGTCTCCTCCCATGGGATGACATCTCTGTCTAGGGAAGTAAACTCAGACCTGAGCTGTCACTGCTGAACCCTTTTAAATAAACCCTCCTAACTAGCTCTGATGGCTCTCTGAATAGTCCTCTGCTCCACTGGATTCCGTTGTCAGAACAGTGATGTTTTTTCCCCCTCATTCTTTATCCTTTTTCCCCCAAGTGGTGTTACGTTAAACTGAACAGAATAGAGCAAAGTGGAGCTTTTCCCCTTTAATAGGACACTGGATTTGCAGTGAGAAGTGCAGAGTAGCAGTTAGGGAACAGGACTAAGGCATCAGAGCTTGGAATTCCATATCCCCTAATTTGTCAACACTTGACCAGTTATCTTCAGTAGATCTTTATGTATACAGGCTATGAATTATGTAAGCTTTGCTAGTTATGTGCTTACAGTTCAGGAGAGAATCTTTGGGCCTAAATGAACTAAAGCCACCCTTGCAGATATGTCAGATACCCTCAAAGGGAATTTTACATTTACTATGCAAATATTTATTTGAAAGAGAAAGGCAAAACTTATTTTGTAACCTATTTGTAGAGGTATTAGAAAGAGAAGAGGGGAAGAGGTTCTATATTGTGCCTTTAGATATTAAAATTTTACTCAGGGATACATCTTATGGAAATTGCTACTGTTTTCATTTGTCTTGTGCAAATTTTCTAAGCTACCAAGAAGGTCAATATTTTTTTATAAAGTTGAGTATCTTCACCTGGCAAAATGCACAAAATTAATTATGTAACCATGAAATCCTAGGTATGGAAGAGCAAAACAGCATCTTAGCTAAACCAAAAAAAAAAAAAAAAATGTCATAATGCTGCAAAAACAGCCTAAACATAGAGAATTTGATTTCATGCAAAGACTGTATTAGTCTGCAATTATTGTACTTTAGTTTGCAATTCTTAATAGGCTACAAAATAATAATGGAAACAATTAAAAAAAACAAAACATTTTGGACAGCATGCATACAGTGCCGCAACTCGCAAAACATCTGACTGATCAACTTCTTTATATTTTTTTTTATACTTTCCACACCCAACTTTAACATTAAGTCCAGCCACATTTTCTCTTGTAGTTACACATCCCTGCTTGATGTTATTTTCTCTTGCCTGACTGCCTGATACATTATGTACTCTGTTGTTCTTTGTTCATTGTGTTCTCTGGCATCCAATTATTCAAACTCTGTGAGCATCTTTAGTGCCTCTGCTGCAGAAAGCCATTTTCCCTGTGTCACATTGCAGGAGAAAGGAAGTATTCTTTGTCACAATATACATCCCTGTCAGTGGCTGTACCGGTTTGTATTAAAAGACTGGGTAACTGAGGAAGCACATTTCTCAAAACTAATGCATTTGGTTGGCTAGATCAGAAAAACATTTTGCAGAGTCGAACATACACCAAGGAAATGGCTGAAATGTCAATGATTTTCCATATCATTCCAAACAAACTGTATAAGGCAGGTCATACATTTCACATCATATGTACATTATGTACTTCATATACATTTCAACACATGGTAACTTGTGAATAGTGGTAAGACACAGTGAATATTCACAAACAGGCTCACTTCGGTCTTGGAAACAAAGTAATTGATTCACAGTGGGTTCTGTGGCCAGTGAAATACATCAGATGGATACAATTCTATTTCACAAAATAAACAAAATAATCATTGCAAAGACCCAAAAAGTGATGTTAAATGTTATTGGTAGTTTCACTAAAAAAGAAGATTACATATAATTGTATTTATGTCCTTGTCTAATTAGCATGGTGGTATTAAATACACATATTGTGGTGATCTGGGTAGCACTTTAGCAGAAAATGTATTAAATTTGTGAATGACATCAAATCGACTAATAGTTACATACATATACATTCACTGGGTTCACACACACACACAGATACATGCATGCACACAGGGTTCATACATGAACAATCATCTGATTACAATGGGTGACAGCACGGTGGTGCAGTGGGTAGCACTTTCGCTTCACAGCAAGAAGGCCGTGGTTGGGGCCTTCCTGTGTAGAGTTTGCATGTTCTCCCCATGTGTTTCCTCCGGGTACTCCAGTTCCTCCCACAGTCCAAAGACATGCAGGAAGGCTAATTGGAGACTCTAAATTGCCCATACTTATGAGTGTGTGAGCGAATGGTGTGTAAGCCCTGCGATAGATTGGTGGCCTGTCCAGTGTGTATTTGAGCCTCTCGCCCAATGCACGCTGGGATAGGCTCCAGCACCCCCCACGACCCTGCTCAGGATAAGCAGGTTAAATAATGGATGGATGATTACAAAGGCTAATACTGCTGAGTTTAAATAAATCTGATCATTAATGTAATGAAACACATTCATAAGGTAATTTGCTCTTCATCATTACATAAATAGACCATCACAACAAGGAAGATCTACAGGACAAAGTGTTAATTCTCATGTTCAAATATGTATTCAAATGATTTCAAAAGAAGCTATTGAAATTTAATATTTTATTGTACAGGAAATTTTTTGGCAAGCAAATGGTTTAATCTCTTTGTTGCATATCGTTCTCCATCAGCTGAAACGTAAATCTCTGTGTGTAATGCAATACTGTAGTCATTATAACAATATAATTATATTGATATATACCGTAAGTTATGGTAACTAGAAATGGTAAATGGCTTTGCTTTGACTTTATGGGATGTGTGGAATATCAGAAAACACCAGAGGGCACTGTTGAATTTCAAATGCCAGGAGAAAGATTTCTCCAGTGGATCAGCAAAGATAAAAATACACTCTTCTTTTCACCAGCACATGCAAACAAATGCACACACACACACACACACACACACACACAACCACAGACACACAGACACAGACACACACACACACACACACACACGCAGGATTCTGCACTGTGAAGAGTATATGTATGCATTTTCAGCTACAGGGAAAATCCACTTTCAGGAGTTTATTTTCTTTTTATTCTTTCTTCAGTTTTAATGTATGTGTCCATGTACCCAAATGGTTCCTGTGTGAGAGGAAGAATATTTTAGATAATTAAATGTTCCAGTTGACCTGGAGGCTGTATAACGGCCAATATTGGGGCTTTCATGAGTTTGTGGTTTAAAGCAAGAAAATACCATTCATGCAACTCCAAAGAAGCTTGTAAAGTGAAGTTATACTTCCAGAGATTCAGAGGTACTGGCACAATATAAAATTGCATATTTATGTTTATAATGTGAATAAATGCTATAAAATGAACATGTATACCCTGCAGTAACATAACATTACTCTCCAAGCTGCTTTGTTGTTACTTGAAGTTAATTTTCTTGAATTAAACCAGTGGTCTCAAACTCGTTGCCACGGAGGGCCGTGTGTATGCAGGTTTTCATTCCAGCCAATTAATGCTGCCTTAATTGAGTCCAATTACTCATTCAGCCATATGCATTTAACTGCATTGAAGCACAGGATATAAGCAAGTTTTTATTTAGACAATGCGGGTCACCATAGACGTCAGATGACCATTATGTGCAAACCTGCATCCCTAATTCAGCAAATAATTGAACTAATTATATAATCAAGATCTCAGGCTGGAATAAAAACCAGACCCTCCATGGCACTGAGTTTGAGACCACTGCATTAAACCATGAATTACAAAAGCCATTATAAAGCTGGAAGAGATATAGTCAGAGACACCTTATAATGCTTAAAAGTAAATAAATAAATAATGAGAAGAAAACACATTATTTAATTAATGTATTATTGCCTTTTTTTAGTTTTAAGCAAACAGATATGAAAGTATACTTGACTTAACAAATGTTTTTGGAATTAAATTCTATTATTCTTTCCTTTTTTGCCCCTCTGTGAACCTTATCCATCATTGACTCAGCAAAACATATAAGGGTTTGTTTAATGACATACAGGGTTGATTCATTAACCCACTGATTTATTGTCAGGTCATTTACGTGATGTTCCCATGTTAACTTGCGTGCATGTAAACTCTATGCTGCATGGGCGTTAACCTGAAGAAGCAAGTGTTTGAAATGTCCTGTGAGTCATCAGGAACATCAGCCCATTCATGAGCTTCAGCAAAAGGATGCACTGCACTTCATAATCAGTCTTTTCTGCACGGGGTCGACACACTCGAGCACAAAGGTAGCATCCGTGCTATGCGTACACAGCTGAGCTCTGTGCTGAGAGCACAGAGTCAGACACGCTGTGAAAGATGCAGGGATGCAAACCAACAAACGCCCCGTGAATGATTTACTGCCACGCGGAGCCAAAGCCTCTCTCTGTGAGATCCTTCCTGCTCTGCGTGCTGCCTGCAAGCCCTGTGTCCATGTATCCAATGCGAGATTGATCTCGCCGTGGGAATTGTTAGCGGCACAGTAGCAGGACTGAGAAGTGCCACCTCCTGGGAAAATATTGTCCAGATGGAGGCTGTATGGATTCTTCTGGGATGCCTCTGATTCAAATCTGCTGCACGGCAACCCCCAATATGCTGCACGGGCTGGAGAGCGCATCATAATTCTGTCCAGTGCCCGTTATCCAAGGTTACAGAGACTGTGTTTATGCAACTATTATATAACGAGGCAAAAACAGGTGAACAACCTTGGTACAGGTCAACAGTGTAACACTAGGAACTTTGAACCTACAATCTGCCGGTTGCAAATTTGATTCCGCCTCCACAATAGAAGATTTATTCAGTGATTTGGATATAAATAAATAAATTGCTTAATTAATTAACAAATAAATAAGTGATGCAAAACATTTCAGAAATTTATTTTAATATTCAATCATAATCTACTGGAACAGTCACTCAGAAGGACAAACTGTTTCCCAAACTCAGAAGAAGAAAAACACTTGCCAAAACTTTACTTTTTTATGCCAGATCTGATGGCCATATTTTCCACCAGCATGCACTTGTTAACATTGCTGCCTACCAAATGACTGACAATAATCAATTTTAGCAGCTGAATTGTACTGCACACAGATCAATGGCACCAATCTATAACTCACTTTAGGTTGGTATCATGCTTTTTCTGATAGAAAAGCCTTTTCTCAGTAGTGCCTCTCTTCATTTTCATGTTTTTATGTGCATGATTAATGTGCCATGGACAAAAAGCTAAATCAAATAAATAAATGACTTTCCATCACTTCAAAGACAATACGTAAGTTATGAAGTTGTGACACTTCTAATGCAAATGATCAAAGAGAAGGCAGGAAAATTGATATAATATGATGCACGGAAGATGATCAAAGTTACGTTTTGGAATTGAGGGATAATGTACAATGTCACCCTTTGTCAAGCTATAATTAAAATTCCATGGAGATTTTTTACATTACATTCCAGATGACTCCATTTTTGACTCCAGGTTTTCTAAATAATGACAGTCGGAGTGTGTCAATAAAACCACAAGGTCCATATAAAATTAACCTTTCTTTTTTTTGGTGGGGGGATAGAAATGAATGAACAACCCTCAGAAGCCAATTTGGTTTCTCTCTCTTGTGGCGTCGTTAATTAATTTATAATGTACCATAATATATGCTTGCTCACTCGTTCTTTCTCCCTCTCTCTCTCTCTCTTTTTTTCTTTAGCTTGGTTTGGGGAAATACCAAACACTTGAGTAAAATATAAATTGTATTCATGTTAGAGTAATCTACAGTCTCTCTCTCTCTCTCTCTCTCTCTCTCTCTCTCTCTCTCTCTCTCTCTCTCTCTCTCTCTCTCTTTCTCGCACCCTCTCTCTCTCTCCAACTCACTCAATTATAAATCATTCACTCAATCCATTGCAATACACTCACCTGATTAAAACTAACTCACTCAATTGTAACTCACTCATTAACTAAGTTGTAAGTCTCTTTCACTTATTAACTTGTTGTCTTACTCAGTCTGCCTTGGATAAGTGGCATCACTTCATTGCAACAGAAAAGGTCTCAGATCTCTGCAGGTCAGCTCCAAGCTCATTTCTGTAAGTGACTATTTGTGTTTTACATGTGTAGAAACTGCCATGTCAGTTAACTATGGATCAGGAACCCTGTAGACCTGTCCTGGAGGCTGCAGTGTCTGCTAGTTTTTGGTTTCAGAACTTGCATCACTGGCTATAGTCTGTGCATCTTGTTTCCAAGCCTTCAGGCCTAAATTGGCTGGTGATTGAATCACATAAACCTACAGGGACTTTAGCCCTCCAGGACTTGAGTTTGACACCACTGGGCTAATTCAGTACAACAACCTTTCTCTGTGTAGCAAGCCCTAATTACCAAATATACTCCAACTGTGATGTGATTTTATGTGGGGTGCGACTATGTGTTACCAGCTTTAGGTACCTAATTGACCTTTACCTGTGCATAATCAGACAGTGATTAGTTTCTGTTTAAATATAGATATGTAACCAGGGTAAAGGAGTACTGTCAGCTGCAGTCATTGGCGATCACTCTGTATGGTGGTTTCCATTTTCAATCGTTACTACAACCTGGTTGCATCTGATTTGACAACCTGCTAATTTTTCTTAATGAGACAATATTAATGTCGGTTGAGGGATGAATTACCCTCATTATATCAAAATATGTATACACACTATGAAAATACATGTTCCATATTCACATCCCAAGGCATCTCAGTCAGATCAACTAGTGCTTTCATTCTCTGTAAAGTGCTATGTATGCTGTTTATGCTAAATTATTCTTTTGGATTCTTTTGGATTCTTTTTGGATTATTTTGGTCTTCAACATCCCCAGACACTCCCATGTCACCCCCCCCTGCTCACTACCCTCCACTGGCTGCCTGTTATGGCTCGCATCAAATTCAGAACATTGGTCCTAGCATACCAGGCAGTCAAGGGGTCAGCCCCGACATACCTCTATAAGATCTTCAAACTTACATGCCAGCCAGACCCCTCTGTTGCGCTACCTCAGGATGCCTGGCACCTCCCCCTCTTCGCACTTGCGCTTCCCGGTCACGTCTCCTGTCTGTTCTGGCTCCACAATGGTGGAATGACCTTCCTGTGGAGGTCAGAACAGCTGAGACCCTGATCACCTTCAAGCGATGACTGAAGACTCACCTCTTCAGGTTGCACCACTCCCCACCCCTCCATACCTCCCTGTAGTCTCTAATTGGTTATGTAGCTAGGTAAGCTGTTTATTTTAGTTTATTTTAGTTATTGCACTTGTGCCTACTTGTTTAATTATTGCTTGTGTTATTTGCATAGACTGCTTTGCTGCTGCTTTTGTTTGTGTTGATCAGATTCATTTACAGGGTCCAAGTTAAACTACACGGTCGCTCCCTGCACTTGGATCTGTACTTCCCTCTGGGGTTTTCAACACACTTGTCCCTGGTTACAGTTATACAGTTACACACTTTTTTGTACGTCACTCTGGATAAGAGCATCTGCCAAATGCCTGTAATGGAAAGAGGTTACATTTTTTAATTGATTCAGTTGTTCAGTTGTAGGTTAGCAGGTAGAAATCATCTGGGTCCTAATTGCTGAAATAGTTCTGTAAAGTTCTATGTATGCCGTATTTGCTGAACGATTCTTTTGGAAAGAGGTTACATTTTTTAATTGATTCAGTTTGTAGGTTAGCAGGTAGAAATCATCTGGGTCCTAATTGCTGAAATAGTTCTATAATGTGCTGTGTATACCATATATATGCTAAATGATTACTTTGGAAAGAGGTTACATTTTTTAACTGATTCAGTCATAGGCTAGCAGGTAGAAATCATTTGGGTCCTAATTGCTGAAATAGTTTGGATGCTTGGATACAGAAACTACACCATTTTTGTAAATGAAAAGTTTGAAGACAATTAATGCCAATGGAAACATGCCAAACATGCATTGTTAAATTAAGTTTAAGTTTTAGTAAAAAAAAGCTTTAGTAGACCTTGTATATGTTAACAGTGTGTTTCATTTATCAAGATTGGTTGTTAAAAATAAAATAAAAAAACAATGTACACAGTGGATCTCCAGGATTCCAGGAGTTTGTGGAATACTGCCTTATGGCCTTTTCTGTTTCATTTCATAAAGGGGTTAGTGAGTTGTTTCTGACTTTATTAACCCCTTTGTGCAGATGCCAAACCAGGCCAATCCTCATCTATTTAGGGGGTATTCTATTTAAGGATTTATACCTTTAGAGGTGAGCATCACAGGGACTTGGAAAATGACTTAAATGAAGCAAGCCACTCATACCATTTGCAGAACTAACATTTATTTTCATAAAATAGGTACAAATGAAGTGCTACAAATACAAAGTAGCAGCATCCACCCAAGATGATTTGAGCTAAGTTCACTTGACCCAAAAATGTTATGTTAGTTAAATCTAACTTACATGGACACTCCCTGTGCATTATACCAAGACTTTTATTTTATGTTATAGTTTATGTATCAGCATTGTTGTCACTGCCAAAAACAAGGGGGGAGGGGGGGCATATGCTATACTAGCTACCGTTGTATTGTCATTTGAGAAAAAAGAATGTGACTTTTAAGTCACATTCCATGTTAAGCTGGTTAATTCCTTAAAGCTGCATATTCATCCTATTCAACATGTGCAGTAGAGCAGAACTCATTTGCTATACTTATGCTATACTGTAGGTAAAGTGCCTACCTTTGCATTATTCACCAGGATGACTGTATGCACCGCTCCTTTAGTTGCGCTAACCCGCGAGTGCTTGTGCGCGCCTTCTCCGTAAAGCTCGGGCCTGAATGGTGCTGACGAAGTGCAGCTCGTGGCTCTTTAGGGACGGCGAGGGACACAGAACCCCCTCCCCCGGGGAAGGAACAGGCATGATACGTCTTCATCCATTTCAGGCCGGAAAGGCTACAGACAACCTCCTCAGAAGACTGTTAAAATATAAGAAAATACCATTTTTGAGTGTTTTGGTGTTTAAATATGCATTAAGAGTATGGTACACAGGTCGCAGAGATGGCACTCAAAAAGCCTGAGACGGGTCTTTAATATGACACAACTGCTTTAAGTGGTATGTAAGAAGGAGTATCTGTTGGGTTTTCCATGTTTGACACAAAGCCGTGAAAAAGTAAAAAAAAAAAGTAAAATGTCCATGAATGTTTCTAATTATACACCCTAAAGACATGGATAACAACACTTCATGTTCAAGGCAATTTCGAGGAAGAGGGGAAAACCCTTGAACTAAATACATTTCCCTGAAATGCTCGGAGAGGTCATTGTACAAGAACTGTAGATTCATGGGGGAAAAAAGAGTGAAATTTCCTCTCCACGCATGGACCTCCATATGGATGTTTACAGCCTCGATTTGTGTTTTTTCCCTGTGGACTGCGACCCTCATGTTTACCAATGTCCTTTGGTCAAGGGACATTTGATTTAATTAACTCCATCAATCACAGTTAATAGAAAGCACTCTTTGGGTCATTCCTGTAAAATGAATATCATTTTTAAACACGCCATGACTTTTCTAATGCTCAGAAAGTCATCCTTTGGATAAGCACATCTGTCTAAATCATGATGAGGAGAATGGTGATGAAAATGATGAAAAAAATAAAAATGAGAGTAAATAAATAACCTTTTGCAGTCTTTTATGAAAATGGCTTTGATGTTAAGAAGTCCATAAAGAGAAGCGTTTTCCAGACTAACTGGCTTTGTGCTGTGGGCAAACTGTATCTTAGCCTGAGGGGGTTAGCGGTTAGCGGTCACTTTTATCCTGTTAGGTTCTTCCGGTTTTAATTGTTTTAGCAGCAGATATATTGGATTGCAGCGTGTGACCCAGTGTCTTGCTGTCTTTGGGGACAGTCCAATGTCAGATATCCAGCAGAATATCTTACCACAGTACAGGTCACCCCGACAGTCTGGCTGGGATGACAAACAAGACATGCTTTCATTCTTTAACCCACACAAAGTGCCGGGCATCATGTTACTCTTTCTGAAGGTCTGCCAGTTCACTGAAGGGAAGAGAATCCATACAGTGTAAAGCCATGGATTAAAATAACATGCAGATAACAGACTGTTTAGGTAACTGATGCAGGCTTTCACCTGTCACCTTGATTTGCTCGATACCTGCAGTGTGGGCGTATGTGTGTTTGTGTGTGTGTGTGTGTCTTTGTTTCTTTATAATCACATTTAGAAGTTAATTACCGTAAGTACACAAATGAGGTCAAACAAGACCTTTACATTCTGAGAAAAGGACAAAATATATATTTGCATGGTAAGTTTGTCTTAGATAGGTGGACACTTATTGTCTGGAAAAAGGTCCTGTACAGTTTGTCTCCTGATGTCCTATTGGAACTAATGAACATTCTTCTGTTTTGTTCTCCACCTGCCAGTCTCGCTCAGAAGGGATCTACATGTAATTAAATCAAATATTTATTGAATGAATAGGTTTTTAATCAAGTTTCTAAATGTCAAACTTGTCTTTGTGATTGCAAACTGGTGGGAGGGGCGGAGGGACTTTGGGAACAAAAGAAGCACAAAGTCACATTCTATAAACGGACCTGGCAACACTGGTATGTATCTATAGCTAGCTGGTCTTTTCATGAATGTGCAGAAGCAATTTTTTTTTATACATGGATCTGATTAGTCATTGCTCTACTTCGCACTTGTAGTTGAGCAGTGATGGTTATTTGTCTGCTGGGAGCAATGGAACCAGAAATGCCTGGGAAATATTATAGACTGGGAAGAATGATATGCCTCATAATAAATAAGCACAAAAGCTCAAATATGGCTGTTTTGAAGTTGCACATAACGGTATTTTGCTATATAATTTATAGTACAATTTTCTAGTTGAGCATTCCTGGAACTTCTGCGGGTTGCCAGTGGGCCCATACCCAATCTGACCTGACGTCACAGAGCTAAAAACAGGCCCGATACCTGGCCCGATCACAGCATACCTTCACACCCGGTTGGGATGGAGTCAGGATGCATACCGCTCAGGGGCCCAGGGGTTGCCATTCCCCGTGAAGCTCGCAAGCCCCAGTGGTTACCGGAGGTATTGCAGCCTCTGGTGCCGAAAAGATAATTTCCAAATTGAAGTCCATTCAAAGCATGAATTGCTCAGGCCAACTTATTTAGGAAATTTCTTTTAAATTGGAAAATTTCTTAACACAAAACAAATCACTCTCCAAGGACTGATTTATTTATTTATTTATTTATTTATTTATTTATTTATTTATATTTATTTATTTATTTATTTATTTATTTATTTATTTATTTATTTTCTTAGCCCCACAGAAGATATAAGATTTATTTAATTCCAATTTGGTCTGCATGTTTTTACGTCACTGTGCGAATACATGCTTACACCGGGAACACCAGAGTATGACCTAGCAGGAAGCTGTAATGCTGACTATGTGAAAGCGGGTTGACCCAAGACAGTTGCCTGCACAGAATCAATGTATCTGAACGCATTGAGCTTTGCACCCTGGAGGATTGAATGAAACTTCCTTCAGCGTCATATTGTTTACATTTTACTGTTATTTGGATATTAATAATAAGTTAATGTGGAATAATGTCATGTTCTTGTTGTGTCCATTGTTATTGATGATGAATCGTTGCAAGTAAATGTATAAAATGTTGCTCTTAGGATGCCATGAATATATTATGATATTATGATAATATTATGATTCCACCATATTTTTTTGACTGCATTGATATTTTAATTTTAAATGTTATTGTAGTAGGCTTATTTCTGTCTTTGCATGATGATGATAATGATGACTAATCACATGAATAAATGAATAAGCTTACATAAAATAAATGTGAATAATTTAATCTTTTTTTCATTTGCTTTTAAATTAATTTTGAGATGATTATATGATGCTTATTAAACTGAAGGAGTGGTGATGATCGCAAAGATGATGACTGTAAATAGTGTAAGTACGAAATTTGTCTGTGTTCTGTGAAAATTTGTGCCAGTGGCTATGGGAATATAAATGGCACTGAAGTTTTATTGTGCTAGTTTGTTCCATTTAATTGCAGATAGTGACAATGCCATCGTGTTCCATTTTTAATTGTAGGATTTAATTTTTGAAGGATACTATGTTAATTTTTTTTTTGTATAATCCCTCCTGTTTTTAAGTGATATGGTACGTTTATCAGCCCTAGACGATTGCATGTGAAATAATTCCCACCTTCAGTATACTGCTAAGATTATGTTAGCCTCAGAGTTTAGGGTACTAACAACATTACTGTAGAGCAAATTGTATAGTTGTCTTTGTCCATATAGTACTGTACTTTTTCTTGTAAATGATGAAAATGAGCCGATTTCACTGACAAGCTCTCATTTTATTACTACACATCGTCTGTATACATAACCAACAATATAATGCACATTGTATTTTTTATTTTATTTTTTTAATTGATAAAGCCTTTTGCTTTCTTTAATTCAGCGCATAGGCTATGTTTCCAAGACAAAGGAAGTAGATACATCCAAGCCTAGTGAATTGTATTAGCTGTTCCCATCTGCAACTAGGTTGCAGATATATCACTTTTCAAAGATGAATTTTATGCATTTAGCTTAAGATCAGGGTAATGTTAGCTAAATGACTTCACCACATGCTAAGAATAACTAGAAACCATGGGTTATTTTCAACTTTAGAAAACATCAATTTAATTTAGTTCACAATTAAATTACTGAGTTATTGACAATATGTCTATTTATTTTGGAAGTCAGTTGTCTATCTCTTTAAAAATCGTGGCTAGCTAGAATGGCTAATAAAGTGTATGAATTATAGGCTGTAATACATTAGCTAGCAACGGGGTTATGGCAAAGCTAGCTGGTAAATTGAAGAGACGTTAGACACCATATTAGACATGTCACTTATTTTCTTTCATAACATCCTGTTGCTGCTAGCTGCTAGATAAAGTTGGCAGCTAGACTTGAAAGATTCAGCTCTCAATTATCAGAGCATCAGTGCACCACAAATACTGCACCTTTAAGATGTGATGCTTCCCATGAAACATTGCTGGTCATGGAGAGAAGAGCTCTAATTTTTACTTATTTATTTATTTATGTATTTATTTAAAGACACTTAAAGCGTCTATCCTTCTATTCATTTTTTTTTTTTATTTTGCTTGATTTGGCAACATCTATGGTGACTAGTGGTCACGAACGTTTTCATATTCCAAATGCCAGAGTTCTGTTCAAAACAAAGCTACAGAGCATTACTTGTTGCGCAATGAGTGCTTATCTTTCTTAGAAGATAATCCAGCAGTAGCGTATTTTGGAGAGAGAAAACTGCCATATAGAAGACCCGCAATGTTGTTTGACACGGTAATTTTGAGCAACACATCAAAGCTCATTTTAAAAACAGTTTTTGGATTTTAGGTGCTTGCTCTTTCACATTCGGGATGCAAGTTCCCTTGTGTGCATCCTCACATTTGAATACCTGGGTTGTCACACCCGACACCACCAGTGGAAAACAGCATATACAGGAGCAATTACAGAATGCAAACATATTGAATAAATATTGCTACAAAACTGCCATTGTGAAAAGGCATCAAATACAGCATTTTTTAACATGAAAAAAAATATTGATTGACACTTTTAATCCAATTAGAGTTTAAATGAGAATAAATGCTGCAATCAGGTTCAACTTTAATCCGCTAGAGAACTTCATAGATGAAGCCAGGGGTGGGTTTCTTTAATTATTTAGCCTATTTTTTCTGGAATCTTTTATTTTAATCTTTGTGTTTAGTTTAAAAAAAATACTCTGAATCAAAATGTGTTTTTTTTAGTTTAATGATAACATGATGTTGTCACATTCGTTCTGCCGGGAGATGAATTGGTCTCAGCAACGCCTACCGGCAGAGAGAGCACGCGCACCTGGGTTGCGTTAGCTAATCAGCCCAGGTGCTTAAAGGTGTGTTGCTCTCCACAATACCGAGGCTGAGACTGGGAGCTAACACCGAGGGAGCATTTATTTCGGAGGTATCATTTGTCAGAGCGCACAAAATGAAAGTAAGCTCACCATTGAAAAGCTGGAGGAGCTGGTCAGGTGAAAAGCGATCCAGCTATGAGCGGTGAGCTGGAAAGCCGACCCTCAGTTTTTCTTTCTTTTGTCTTAGTTATTTTAGTTTGTTTTAATTGTTATTGCCTGGAACCTGTGAGGGTGAAGGGTGAAGGAGTTTGATTTATTATTATTATTTGATTTATTTTATTTCCTGTTGGTGTGGGTGCACACCCGGCCGCATCTCCCTCCCAGGGGTGTCACACCAGTATGTGACAGATATATTTTCACATTTTGAGCCTTTCATTTTTCAGTGGCTAAAAACTAGTGACGTACAAACTCGTGACATTGAATTATCGACTTCCCATGCTTTAGCTGGAACACACTTTGCAAAGAAGCTGTTAGAAAAAAAGTTCCTCATAAGAGTCAATCTAACGATTGTGTTTGGGAAACTCACTTAACATCGCTTAAAAACCTCGTAAACACACTGATTAATCCTAAAATACAACGATATCAGGAAACCTAATCTGCTGCGAAGTGGACTCGAACAGTTTCAATGAAAAGTCAAACTAGTAGAATGGGACAGTAATGCTTCAGCCTTGGCAGGTGGGTCACTTTTCCCCAAAGAAATGGGCGGTGCAGGAAATCTGTTCTTCTGTCAAATGAAACCTATACATGGATTAGGAAGAAAGATGGTGAGTGTGTGGGTCCAAAAAGGACTATTTATCATTGTGACTTGATTAATTAAAAAGGGAAGGACCCATTTGTCTTTTTGTCTCCTCCATCATCACAGATGCAGTTCACAAACATGACAAAGGCTCTGTTGTGCTTGTGCTGAGTGAGTCCTTTACATACTTGCATTCATCATATCCATCAAAATGAAATGCTATATTCCTGTAACAGTTGGTGATACCCAGTATGTGTATTTTCTCAGACGGTGTTGTTCATCACTCTGAAAATACTAAAATAAGGTGCATGCTGTACCTCACTCAGCTTGACTCCAAACCACTGTCACCTCCACAGTGATCACCACCCCAGCCTACTAATGTTCACACACAGCGGGTCCACCAGATGCAGACAGCTGGCCATTAATATAAAGCAAGAAATAAATAAGAAAAATAAGACTCATTAAACATGGCAGATACTCCTTTATAATTTATGTTAGTACAATGCATTTTTCTAGGTATTCACAATCCTCGCTTTCGCCAGTGGGCGTCAGGGTAGTCAGAGATGATGGCGCCAGTTGGATCCTCTTTATTGCCATCAGGAAGTGACTTGGAAGAAGATTGTCTCTGTGGTACTGATGTCTTGCATTTGGGATTCTGCCATGTGAATACATTTGTTGATTTCCTCTTTTGGTTTTCCCAGAAGTGTCATGGTGACTTTCCAATGTGGTTCCTGTAACTAGGAAACATGAGTATGCACAATAAAACCAAGCAAGTAACATCAATACTGCTCCTATAACCACTTATTGCAGAATTTAAATGCAAAATAAGAAGGGCTGCTTTCACTATCTACTCTGAATGAGTCATTATAAAAAGACAATGCAAAAAGGTCCACAGTGCCATTATTGGTGGTATGAGGACATTGGAAGGTCAAAAACAACACAACCAACCTGGATTGTTTCTTGAAGAACCATCAACCAGAGAAACTAAAAAAATAAACAAATAAATAAAGAGTAATTAACATTTACATTTTACAGGTGTAATTTGTGCTTTTAAAATCATAATGATAATCTAATTTGTATTTGTATGGGCATTGTGTGTCAGTTGAACAGTGTCAGTTGAACAGTTAACCAGATGTCCTCTGCAGTATGTGATTGAGTGACTCCTGAGTGTGGGAAAACAAAAGCATTCAAAGTATATGATCTACCCATCCCCGCCTGCAAAGGCTGTGGTTTGTCGTTCAATTCAAAGGCCACACAGAGGATGTATATTTACAGCATCATATTGGGGACATCACAGTAATTTTTTATTTGTTTTACTGCTGCACTTTCCACACAATACAGCGGTATTTATGTTCATGGCAATGGAAGCCCTTGTATCAAATTAGATCAGGCTCCAGCCAGAGGCACGCATCTTGGAACAGCGCATGCATGACCTGTCTACCCTGCGCGAGGGACAGGAATGATTCAGAAGAGGGGTACATCATGTGGGTGACAGGAACCCACCCCCCCTTTTTGTTCTTACATAGAGCAGTCCATAAGTATTTGAGCAGTGACACAATTTTTGTTGTTTTGGCTCGGTACTCCAGTGCATTGGGTTTGAAATGAAAGGATGAATATGAGGTTAAAGGGGACTTGAAACTTGATGAGAGCTTGTTCCAAGTTAGTGCTACAAAGTAAAATGTCCAGCATTAAGGCACTTCTTCACAGATAACATTTGGTCCCACATTCCGGAATGTGGGACCAAATGTTATCTGTTAAGAGTTTAGCACTGGGCATTTTGCTGTGTTGTAGCTTCAAAAAAAGCAAATTTTAGTTTATCTTTCTAGAAAATATGGGTCAATTTCAGATTTGAAAGCTGGGCCATATCTTATTAAAGGTAAAAGAAAATCAACCAGAGACATATTACCACATCACTTTTTAAGTGCAGGCTGCCTCCTTCAATTTGAGAGAATTTACATCCATATCAGATGAACCATGTAGAAATTACAGCCCTTTTTATGCACAGTTCCCCATTATAGGGGAGCACAAGTAATTGGACAAATTAACATAGGAACAACTATATTAAAACATATAACACAATCATTTACCTAAATGCCTGAAATATTTTTGCTGTTTTCATTTTTGCTGCTGCAACAGCTTTGCTAGAATTGAAAATTAATGGGCTGGAATTTTGTCTTTAACACAAATAGTAATAGTCCATAATGCTCTAATACAACACAAGGCAGGCACGTGTCTGCTAAGTGATTGTGAATCGCAGGCTTCATGTAATGGTTAACAACAAAGCAGAAATGGAGAGTGTGGCATCGCATTAAGCTAAATCAAACCCAGGCAGTGACTTACTTTCTTTTACAATGTCATGACCAACGCATGCCCAGACTTGCAGCCCGATGTGCTAATACGCTTCCCAATTTCCGTACTTGACCATGTACGAAACAGAGTGGACCCAGGCCCAGGAAGAAGACACATGAAGCCCTTTCTTCCCACACTGTCTCTGGGGAGTTTTCTGTGGTGAATTGGGTACAGCAGCATTCATTGAAACAGTTGCGCTGTCCATTCTTAATAACTTTTTAAAAAAAAATATATAGACTGTACACTGTTTAATTTTGCCCACAACAGGGTCAATTACAGAAAGTGGACTCAAAAAATATTTCAAGTCTGATTTTAGTGAGTCATATAATGTACGGAAAAACTAAATTTATCTGTTCCGCAGCAACAGACTCTAATTCGGTGATTAGAGTCGATGAAGCTCGGATACATAAATCCCAAACCATGCACATTCAAGGTGCACAGACAAAAATGATTCAACATGGAGTTTGAGAAACATATAATCTTTTCACACCTATTGAACCATAGATGATCATTATGGTATACAAACATTATTCAATAACAAAGGGAGCTCATGTGGAAAAATGAAATACAAAATCAAGCTAATGCATAAATTTATCCAACTGTGCTTCCTCTGTATGTTTGCTAAATTACATTTATTTATGAATCAAGAATTTGTCACTTTTAAAAAAATTATACAGTGAGCTCCATCATCCATCCATCCATTATCTATACCCGCTTTTCCTGGGCAGAGTCGCGGGGGGTGCTGGAGCCTATCCCAGCTTGCATCGGGCTACAGGCAGGAATGCACCCTGGACAGGCCGCCAATCTATTGCAGGGCACACATACCATTCAATCACTGATAATTTAGAGTCTCCAATTAGCCTACTTTCATGTCTTTGAACTTTAAAAAATCTAATTGAAAGATGGCATACCTTGTACATATAGTACTGTATGAAACAAGGTGGACTCTCAGAAAATTTGCACGTTCTAGACAGACCCTGGCCCTTTGGATTCCACAGTAGTAATGGGGTGGCTGGCTTTGCACATAATCTTCGCAAAGTAAAGAAGAGTAATGAGTTATATGATAAATTGAAATTAAGGAAAGGATTTGCAGTCTCATAATATTCTGCCATTACCTGCGCATTTATGCTGCACACAATATGCCCTGCATCTCCAAACAAAATGAAAAAAATGCAGGGCAAAGCATAGGGTTTGTAGTGAACTGAGCACAAAACCATGATGAGTGACACTGGAGATGAGGCTTTCAATGTTTGCTGAGATTAGTGATAGATTACCTTTAAAACATAACATAACGTACATCAATATATTCTTCTGAATGAGCTAGAATACACAATTGTGGTCTTTATTTTTTTCACAATGTAAAGCTTGGGATATGATTCAAGTGTTCATATCCACAGGGTTTCCCAAGAAAGGACATGCCATGATTAGATAAAGTTAACCAGCAAAATGATGCATCTGCCTAATTTACATTATCTTGTCAAACGCTAGGGGCTCTAGCAGGTATAGTTCAACTTAACATGCCAGATGGAAGGTTAGTTTAAAAGCATACAGTACGTTACGACAGTGACTGACACTGGTTTTCTCTGTTTATTAAATTTGGAACTGATAATTCTGAATTTTCCTAAATTTCAACTTGATAAATCCAGATAATTTGCCAATCCCAGGAAATGTGTGTCTGTTGATACAACAACAACAACAACAACAACAACAACAACAACAACATAATAACAATAATAATAATAATAATAATAATAATAATGTGGACAAATATTACTGCCCTCTACAAAGCATTCAACATGTGGATAAAATCCATTGATAGTAAGCGGGTGTGTCCACAATTAAAGGTACACATGAATTAGCACATCGACTAATGGTTTACATAAGACATTGGAATAATATGATTTATTAAATGAAATGCATACTGAATGAGTTTATAGTTAGATTATATAGACATACTTTGGAAGTGCGTTCATTCCCCGTGGGCAATGTGAAAAACTCGTACTTTCATTTCTTTGAACAGCAGTACTTACAATTCTGCCGCATTGTGAGCATGCATAATTAAAATACAGTGCTCAGCAAATGTATTTTTTTCCAAAAAAAAGTATTGCTTTACATAATTTTGAGAGAAGCATGTTTTGAAAAACAGAGACAAGCAGAAGATCTAAAAATATGCAAAAGTGCTCATCGATAGGTCGTCTGAAATGGCTTGGTTTACACCTGGAATCAATTATTAATGTACTGGCGAGCATCCACTTTTTGTGAGATTGGAACTGGTGAGTTTTATTTTTAGTCATGCTAAGTGAGGTGATAAACTGGCAGATACAGATTCTACAGTTTTGGCTAAAGAACACAGCAATCTCAGTCCTTTGCTCTCTTCTATTTTTATTTGTTTCAGTGTATTTATATTTTTTGCTGCTTTGTCAGGTTTAATGCCATCATGGCACAAGGACCTCATTTGAACAAATAATTTCCAGCACCTGGGTCATTTAAGTGAAATTGTACGTTTCATGTGCAAGATAATATGAGTATATAAACAACAATATATAATAAATTGTGTGCTCACTGAGCTTCTGTTTGAGAACAAATGAGGGAGTAGAATGTGAGGTCCTATTTTGAAAGTCTTGTATCCAGACATGCTGATTCATATGAAAGAAACATTGAGTGACTGGATGATACAACTTTTTATCATCTGTGCCATGTTCAATGTAAAATAAGAACTGTAATTCTTCTTGCTTTGTTTACTCTCTTACTGTGAAGAGAAGAAAACAAGAAAATCAATAACTTGCACTTCTCTTGCTAGAAATATTTTTTGTACATGACTATAAAAGGTAAACAATTTAGGAATCTGACACAGAAGATGGTGTTAGCAAGCAATCCGTCTCACTGCTATGGAACTTGCTCTGAAATTATTTTGGTAACCCTTCAGATTATAGTTTTCTCATTTGTACCAAATGCATCATAAAATGAAAACATTTCAGGATTTTATTTCATAAAAATGTATTTCTATTAAATATTCAGCATCAATAAATGTTAATGTGAGTTTTTACTGATCAGGATAACCAGATTGGAGTGCACCATAGTCAAGTTGAATATACAACTGGGTGTTTCTGGTTCAAAGCAAGAAAATACATTTCAACTAACTCCAGACCCTTACATCTGAATAAATCCTTAAAACTCACCCCCTCCATCGACCCACCACCCCCTTTTTCCATTGTTCTATTTTGAAAGACAGATGGCAATATAGAGTTAATCAGTGAAAGTGAGAGGATAAAACTACCCTCCTACATGGAAGGGTTCAGACTTATTTGAAAAAAGAGAACCAGGTAATTTTCACTAAAGGTGGAGAAATTGTAATACAATTTCAGGCACTATAAAGTATTTCTGTGCACCAAGGGCCAAATATGACATTGTTTCATCTGACAGCTTGCAAATATAAAATTGGAAAGACTCTGGTTGTCATCTGACAAGTTGATACTTCCCATTGCTGCCCATTCTTTTCAGTTATACACTGGGGCTACATGAGATCTTGCACTCCTCAAACATGGTCTGCCTAGGGACAATGTTTCAGCCTCTGTCTCCTGAGAGGTACTTCCACAGTATACAGTTATTGCACTGAAACCTCTACATTGCTGATGAGAAGATTATCACACCATGGAGAAAGCACTGTCTGGACAGAGAGGGGATTTGAAAAGACCTAATTCTGATTCATGGAGTGAGTCAATTCATAATGTTAACCTGTGTGAATATCAAAGATCTGGAACGCAAAGATCTAAGCTCTTGTGAGTTCATACGCCCCCCCCCAAAAAAATAAAAAATAAAAACAGAAAAGCGGTCGCATGTATGGAATAGTGTAATAAAGGGACAGGGGTGGGGAAAAAGAAAACTTTTGCATTCCCTTGCAAAACTTTTGCACTCTCCCAAGCAGCCAAAACCAGGCTTCATTTTTGAAGCTCACTCCCTGGTCTTGAGACGTTTCACACTAGAGCCCGTGCGGTTGGATCCAATACTGGTGCTTCATCCACCCGTTTCAATGTATGTCAATGGTAATAATAACCATCACAATATGAAGTTAATACTTTTTTTCCCACTGGAAAATGTAGTCACTACAGGTTTTCTTTTCTTTGTCTAATGTCTCCCCATGATATTGTGTTATTTGGGAAATATTTTAATATTATGAGGATGAATCAGGGACATTTTGCCGAGTCACTATCTACTCCTTTGATTGGCAGAGGAATGATGGAATGTATGCTATATGCATTCGCAATAGTCTAGTTTACGTCTTTATAGTTCAAAGTAAAACACAAGTAGCTGCTCCGTGTTTACTGCTCCCCAGGAAATGACACTGACAATGACCCAGAACTACATGTGTGCTGGTACGTATTAGATATTAGAATGTAGTTATTATTTTCTCAGGAAAACTCAAAATGATTTGCAAGGGAACACAAAATTTTGCAAGGGAATGCAAAATGTTGTAAGGGAACACAGTAGTATTTTTTTTTTTTTTCACCCATGTCCCTTTCAGGGCTGCGCAAATTTGCAATTGCTTGATTGCAAAATGCATTTGCAAGCAAACAATGCATAATTTGCATTGCATTTCTTTAAAGATGTAATGCCACAGAATTGATATGAACTGATTGTGATCCTTTATTATTAACAGGAAGAGACTGACTAATGAGAAATATTCAAACATTCAATGATGGTAACTGTTGATTAATAAAAAATAACATTTAATACTTGCCCAAAAGTTAATCATTCTAATTTAAGAACACATCATAATATTGTTTATACTGGATTTTGACATACTCAGGTGCATGTTGTTCAAACAGAATGCATGTGCTCAATCATCATGTTTCACTAATAACAGATGTTGCTATTGGAGCAAGATGTGACAGCTTTGAATTCAAACTTGTTTCAAGATGAAAAAGTGTCGATGGGCATGCATATATTCACTCCTGTATTACAACGTTAGTCTTTTGATTAATGATTTCAATAGCCTACACCTATAAGGATTGCAGCACAGTGTCTCAATCTGTGAAACCATTATTGATCTTCATGTTAGCCATTTGCTGGATCCTAATATAGACATGCTATACTCTGGGTATTTCTTCCCCTTAGGATCGACTTAATTGAATGTCTTTGTCAAAGTCTCCATTAAAAAAAAAAAAAAAAAAAAAAATCCCATTGGACCCACTAACTTTAATTATCTCCCATTGCTATATGCCCTAGTTTTATTATTACTGGTTCTGCCAAAACGTTACTGCATTAGATCTCCCTACAGATGGGGGGAAAGATTAGACTGTGCCTCCTTTTGTTAGATGAAAAGAACAGAAAATATTCAACATTTTGACATGTAGAATTCAGTGTTCTTGTTTAAAGGGCGATAACTGTCAAAATGCAAAACCCAGAGCATTCTCATATGTCTATATGGTAGTGTACATATTCACATGAAGCTTGAGGATAATTATGTCATCAATAACTAATGGCTAATTGAGATGTATGTGGGAAAGATATGACAAGATCTTTATAAGTTTCATGCCAGACTTAAGATTTGAAAGCCAAGGGGTGTGACTTAACTCATCCAATATCATAGTGAGTGGGTTTGTTTAATCAATTGCTCCTCAAAAGACTGCACAGTTACATTATCAATTATGGCATGCATGAAATGGCTTGATTTGTGGCTGAGCTGAGGGGCATATCCAGTCATAGTCGCTCTTTATTTAAAAAAAGACAACTTGGTTGTGGGAATAGTTCACATCACTGAAATGTGTCCTGGATGGTTTGGATGGGAAAGGGGGAAGAGACTAGAACTGATGACATCCTGTCAACATGCAGGTGCTAGTTTTTTTTTTTTTTTCTGAGCATTTAGCTACACTAAAATGTTCAGTGTTCAGGTGACAGAGCATATTTCACTTTGATAGAGTACATGTGATCCCAGTTGGACTCAACTCTTAACATTTTATTCTATATGAGAACAATGTTCATTTATTTCAGGTGCAGAGAGCTAAAGAGTCTGCTTGCTTTTATTGTCACTTAGCACTTAATTGATGTGTTGGTAAATGATGAGCATAGATGTGCTGAAAGTGTTCTTGTATCATTAAAGTAGGTATGTACAGTTAACCATGCATCTGAATCACCATTTTGGAGAGTACAGTCAACATTATAAAATGGTATATGTAATAGTATAAAGTAGAAACTTTTTTTCTTCAATTTCTATCAACAATAACATTCAAAGATGAGTTTTACATTACTTAGACATTACTTTCCTCAAAATAGCCTCCTTTGGCTTTAATTGCAATTCTATCCAATCACTTTGCAAAGTGGGAGGTGGATGAGTGAGAAGAAGGTGGAGGGGTATTTAAATTGAGTGAAATCTTATCTACTTTAAGTTTAAAACCAGGTAGCTTAATACCTTTAGCCTGGTGAGCATGTAAAATAGAAATTGCAAAGAAGCTTAAGATTTCCATGTGCAGTGTTCAGTATACACTCTGAAGGGTCCAGTTAATGGACAGTAATGTTAACAGGAGAAGACCAGGAAGATCAAGAGGCAGAAGACAATATATTGTGTAGAAAAAGAAACCAGTGTCAAACTGCACCACAACTACAGGAAGAACTCAATGTAACTAGAGAGAAACCAGTTTCCCTGAGTGCAGTGAAACAGCGTCAACAATCTGCTGGATCGGCCAACAGGACCTGAAGTGGAGTAGCGCTGCTATAAAAAATTGGGACATCGGTGTCCCACCACAAGTGGGCCACAGAGGATAGGGTTAATGAAGAAGCCTATCAGGAAGAAAAGGAGGAAGTGTTTAACATGGCCCAGTCAGTCACCAGATTTAAGTACCACTGAGCATGCTTTTCATTTGCTCAAAAGGAAACTGAAGTCTAAAATCCCAGAAAACACACAGGAATTGAAAAAGGCAGTGGTAAAAGTTTGGTAGAGCATCAAAAGGATTACATCATTAATCTAGTGATGTTCATGAGTTGCAGACTCAAAGCAGTCATCAATTGTAAGGCCTTATGCAAACTTGAAATAGGAGGACTTTATTGAACGATATTACTGCTGTAATATAGTTATACGAGGCTTCTTTGATTTTAAATGCAGAACAAAAGTAAGGCTAAAAATCCTGCATAGTATGCCTTCAATAAAGCTTCTGGGGCTTTTATAATAAATAAATAAATAAATAAATAAGGTAGAGTGAAGGGGCAAGTTTTAATTATATATTAATCAAAAATATATTAATTATCTTTGATATGACAAAGGAATTACACATGATCCTGATTGGGCTTTTAAAAATTTACAAAATAAACACGTAATACTAAATTACTCCCACCCACCCCATAGATATTTTGTTTACATAAGTAGTTGAAAGGTTCCATTTTTTCTTCATAAAATCTAATTGTATTTTGTTTTTGTTTTGTTTATTTAATTCTTGTGCACATGGATCAAATGTGTTACATTATCTATTTGTACTTTTTCTTTCTGTCTGAGAGAGCCATAATAATAGAAATTTTAATAACTGGCTACAGCTCACCCTTGGAAACGTTGTGTATCCAAAGCTTTTCAGGTTATGCTTCTTGCCTCTTTCCCACTTGAAAGTTAAGGCATGACAGGATTTTATTGCTGTGTGTTAATTTTTCATGGCCCTTCTAATTAATTAGAATGCTGAACAGCACACTCTTAGCTGCAAACACAATATTCTGACCTTTTTTCCCATTATAAATTGGAAGCAAAGTATGACGTGTTGATGAATGGATAACACATTATCATAGCTGACAGTGTGCTTTTGTAAAATTAATGAAGAAGTCTGTTTAGTAGAAGAATTCAACTTTTTTTTTTCTTTTTAGTAAGCCAGGAGAGATTGGTGTTTCACATATTATTCTGTAAAATGAAATCAGTCAACATAATTATAAATGTAATACATTTTAAAGAAAGAGAACTGTGCAGTGGTTATTGCTAATGGTTGCTGAAACCCTACGTTACCTGTATGTTTGATTTGCAAATGCTTAGGTAAATTAAAGAATAAACCGAAAAGCTTCCCAGGGTGGAATACATGTTTAGCTATTACGCTTTACTCAAACCTCCCCAAGTTGTATTTTGTAAAGACAAGCTCCTGCACATGAGCTGGTAGCAGTCTAGAGTGATGCGGAGACACAACATCCCTCGCTGTACTGAAAAATTGCTTTAAACACTCGCCGGGGAGCAGATAAGATATTTTAGAGCCACATGAGTCAGTGCTGGGTGTGTCATTAGCCAACAACCTGTGTCTGTGATGTTTTAACTCTAGAAAGGCCACGTTTTTGCTGTGTACTACTGCTATGCTGATGGACAACGGCGTCGGATGTATCTAGGATTACATTATCAATTTCAGCACAAGCACAGATTTTATAAAGATTAAGTAACCATATATTGCAAAACTACTTTTTTGAAATAAAGGACACAACTAAATCAGTTTCAATGTTTGCATTTTAAAAATTAATTTCTTCAGTAATTCAGCTCATTTCTCCATCCCTGCCATGTAGAAATTCTATTCAGTTTATTCAGTTTATTATATCAGTTTCAGTGAAAACCCAAAAATATGTTGTGCCATAAGTTATAAGCCTATAATTGGCTTGCAGATATTATTATTATTATTATTATTATTATTATTATTATTATTATTATTATTCCAGATACGTATTCGGAACCTATATGTACATTAACTATACATACTGGATAACATGGAATGGTGTTTATCCTATATGGTGTCCCAGTTACTTAGCTTCTCTACAGTTAATTTCTGGTCTCAGGCATAGTGTATTGTTTTTCTCTCCGGTGTCCTTAGACAGAGATGAGAAATTATCCTGCACTGACACTTTATTTGCCAGGATCTTATTGCTATACTGGTGTGTGGTGGTTCTGTATCATTCATAATGACTTATTCAACACAGTTCCTTTTAAAGGCTTGCTCAAAATCAATTTCCAAGGTCTTTATTAAGTTGACATTGCGGCAAATGGAATCATTCTAAGACCGGGGAAGAGAAAGCAGCTTTCAGACTGTCAGGGATTAACCAGAGATACACGCACTGTATTTGTTTGCATTGCACCCATCCTCAACTTGAATGTTCTATTGGAACTTTTTGCACTACAGGGCAATACCTGTGAGTGGCAGATTATTATGGGAAGATAAACAGTTTGTTGGCGGTGGCCAGAGAGAAAGGGCCAAGCCTGTCAGAGAATTATGCCCTACCTCTGGAGGCCTTCTGTCTTTCTGTGCAACAGTCGTCACCACTGGTGTGTGTGTGTGTGTGTGTGTAAACCTACAATCTGTATGAGACCGACCGAGAGAGCTTACACCATTCATGTAAATATGTTTGTATATTAAATACATTTATATACAGACAATTACCATTAGCACATGGTGGGTTTTTAAGGAAAAGCTACAAATATGCAAATAGGTCAAAAGAAAACTTAAAGGATACATTAAAACAATTAAAAATTTGATAGAACTGCTAAAAAAGCATGTCTCCAAAAAGCACCCTTATGAGACATAATCAGTGTAATACAAGTCATAAAACCCGTCATTGTCCACGCTGCAAATTGCATCATTAACATACCAAATCTTCTGAAACCCATTTAGATTATTCATCAAATTATAATGTACATATTCAACCCTGAGGCACTCAGAGACTGTCCTCCTTAACACTAGCATCTGCCATTAGCCCTTCTGGGATCCTATTTCAGTCTGTGATCCAGACAGTTTGACTTGGAATTTCAGCAATGATCACTTGTACTTTTTTTTACAGTATAACCAGTTTTTAACCATGCTGAAGAATAAGAAAAAGAAGAAAAACTCACATACAACTCTTCCAGTAATAAAAACGAAGGGATCAAATGCAGGGATGGACCCCCACACGTACAATACCGGCCACTGCATCTCTCCCGCCACCACAGTCCGCCTGACTCAAACCAACTAGTTCGGTCAGGCCTGCCCTCGTGTCACCGGAAGCCGTCCGAAATAAGGAGGCGGTTTTCTCTGCGGGCGTTTGAAACCGGGGGCGCCTTCCTCACGCCGTCTGGCCAGGCCTTCATTACAGATGCGTGGGACTGTGGGGAAACTCTGAATCTGCTCACTCCAAATCCATTAGGAACAGGTGCCGGTCCATCCCCGAAGCATCCGCTTCCCGCGGGAGTGCCCAGGCGTCTCCCCCCAGCTCGCGTCGGCATGGCACAGCAGTGCATGCTGCCAGCAAGCAGAAGGCTGTTACTCTGCTCCGTGGGCCGCTGAGACATTCGGCCTTCTCTCCTTCCTGCGGGGGCAAATTCAGCAAGGCTGCTCTGCGTGTACGCTGTCCTCATAAATTAGTGCCCCCCCATGTTACAGATGAGCAAAAAAAGGCTGGGTAAAATAACACGGGTAATGAGCTTTATTGTATGCTCAAAAATGCTAACATCATAGATAAAATTATTTTTTAATACATATAGTATAGAAGACGGAGTGGTAGATGAGGTGAGAGGAGTGTAAATATCGTGGGGGTTCTTTGGTGAGTCCTCCATACAGAATCTTCATAAATCCTTAAGATTCTGCGGTCTATGCTTGTGGACTGCTCTCCTGAATTCAAATCACAGATTTTCCATTGCATTCAAGTCTGGAGAATGAGATGAGGGTTTTTGGCCAACATATGATTATACAGAATTTGGTCTAATATGTTTCACAGATTACATCAATTTCACACGCAACTTTTCACATTATGAGGAACCTAGTGAGGGGCAATGGTTCACTTTAGGTGAGAGCTTGTTTTCACCAACCCAGACACATTTGCATGTGCTAGCCTCAAAATGCTAAGCCGCAGGTATTCAAAAGTCAATGCTGTCGGATGATGAGGGGAGTTAGTGGGAAGCTTATAAAATACAGCAGTTCGAATAGGCTCTAAGTGTGGGTAATTATGTCTCTTTCTATTTAAAACTGTCAGGTTTTTTTTATTTCTCTCTCCAGATAAGGTTGCAATTTTTCTGTTCATGTACACTATTAAATGCTAATACAGAAGTCTAGTTTAAGAGGGCTATTGTTGATTGTTGTTGTTGTCATTATCTAGGCTATGTATAAATAATTATTTCCCAAAGGTCCACAGCAACATCTTGTTTATGCATTAATGCGATGTTTCTTTTGCGCCTGTTTACATTGCAAATGATTTCCGTGCTTTAAAAATACAATTTGATATTTTAGATTAAAAGTGAATTCTGAAGTTTTAGTTTTCGTTATCTTTGTTTTTTTAAGTAAATTGCTTTTCAGATTGCTTCTTATCCTGCTCAAACGTCCAGGTGCTCTCACTCAGAATCCACTTTTTTCACCTTGTCTAAAAGTAGAGAACTCAACGGTGAACAGAATATTGCTACGGCACGTGGCGACCGTGTGGGTTATGTGTGCTGTGGCCTTTTAGCACATACAAAACCAAAACAAATGGTATATGCTTTTCACCAATCATTAGTTGTGTTATTAGTTTTGTGTGCGGTAAAATGTTCTGCACATGCAAAAAGTCTTCGTAAACCAGGACCATAGTTCCAAACTGTATGGTCTATATAGTATACTTTATATGCATATCAGATTTTAAGTCAACAGTAAATATTGTTATGCATCGTATCCAATCATTAATATGAAACTGTATTTGAATATTGTCAGTGTGTTGAAAACAATCTGTCTACTGTCCTTCACATACAACGCATTCATCATTCCAGTGTTTATATCATAACATGAGGCTGATGTGTTGTATGCACATATCAACTTTCAGTTAAATCACAGCACCTAACAAATGCTCCAGTTGTCCACATATGGCTAATTTGTACACTGGTACAAATAGTTGTAATGCATGTTAATAAAGTAAGAGGAAAAAATAAATAATATTTTCATGAAGACATGACACATACAGTAGATATAATAAATTGAAGAACAAATCAAATTTCTCAAACGCCATATGAACTTTACAGTAATTAATGGCAAACTATGTGTATAGACCTCTCCTCTTCAAAACAACTCACCCCCACCCCCAAGTATACATATTTTCTCTCACAACATTTCTTTTGACACTTTTGTCTGGTTAATGACATCAATTAGATTCTTTATTTCTGGAGTCCATGGGTTTTCATGTCACCGTTTTGTCATTTGTCTTTGTCTTCAGCGCCAGCACTTTGGAAGTATTTATTCAGACGTGCAAATGGTGGAATCAAGAACAATACTTGCCTTCATAACACATATTTCCATTTCTTAATGATAATTGGATTTGCATGTCACAACATTTTCAGTACAGCTGAAAATGCTCTCAATGTGGATAGAGTGTATTTATGACTCAAGAGAATTTGAAATCAACCAAATTTCAGTCAATTTATAGCTGAATGGAGAAATAACCATGTAGTCTTATTTCTCCACCCTTCTGAGTTAGAGGCACTTCAGTGCTAGGGGGCTCTGGGGGTATGCCCCCCAGGAGAACATTAAAAAAAACAGCACATGCATGCTCATTTCTGGTGACTTTTGAGAATTGTATGTATTCATCTCTTGTTACTAAATATATATGTAGCTGGCTCACATGCTGTATCATTAGGTGTTATTCTGTTTCCATTTAAATACTTCAGCTTCTTTTGCATACTCTGTTAACTGAGGAACGGGAGATGACTGAGTGAGAATGCTGTACCTGTACCTGCTTGTGACTATGCTGTCCAGGCAAAGAGAGCCTGATCAGTCAATCTGACTGTGGCCACACAGGCAGAAGTACCGGCGCAACATAAAGAATGGCGTGGTTCACATATTTATTCCTGCTTCAGGCCTAATAAGACATGCTACCATGCGCCCCAAAATGAATTAATCATTTATTTCCATTATTGTTATTACAGCCATAATACAAAGTGGGACTCCCCAAGTTTATTTTTTCCTTTCTTATGGGGGGTCCCTTGTTTGTTATTCAAGGCCTGGTTTTGAGTTAATTTTATTACCAGAGCTCTCTTATTACAATAAAAGCCAATATAGTTTTGTAACTGAAATCATTTATTTGAAACTAATTTACTGACAATAAAGAGAATACTTGTTCCAGAAAGAAAATGTTCATTTCTGACACAATGATTATCTTATACTTTCAATGCATTTGTGTGAGGTCGTTATACTCAGTCTGTCCAGTTGGAGGCTGAACACTGGGTTGAGTATGCCACTGCTCCAGCAGAGCAGAGTCCTCTGCCCTATGTGAAATGACTAGCCACATGGCTTAATGGTGGTGAATTTTGGTTGTGTGCTGACACAAAGGGTACTCTGGCCCTTCTTCCCGGCAAAGACCTCCTGGTTTAGAAAAGAGTTTCTTGACCGCCGGCTCACTTGGAATCTTCCATTGCCAGTAATGGAGTGAAGAACAGCTTGATTTGTTGCAAAAGTGAGTCCCAGACTGCTGGAAAGAGCATCTAATAATGTAAGCTTCATCACAAGGGCAAGCACATGCATTCCCAGGACATAGTCTGCACCTGTCAGGTGTTACGTCCCCAATGGGGTCTAGGGGTACAGGGGAGTAACAAAATGAATGATCATTAAAGATTAAATTTTATTTACACAATTAATTTACTATACAATGAACAAACAGGAGGGGAAACACTGGGCGGTACCAAACAAAAGAAGATAACCAAAACAGAAATATATAAGCTACTAACAATTCTAGAAATGAAATAAACTAACTAACTGAAACCCGAAAATCTTCCGAACCTAACTAACTACACTGACTATTCTAAACTGAAGAGATGTAGCAGAGTTGTAGAGCTCAGAACTAGCTCACAAAAGAAAATCACCAACTCAAAAAGCACTCAACTAGTGTTAAAAGAAACTCTGACTCGCAGTTTCTCCGCCATTGTGTTTCTAATTGAGAAACTTGGTACTCACTTCAGAGCGGATCGCATCAAAGAGATGGGGAAATAGATCCGAATTCAACTAAGAATGGTCAAAAATCGGAAGTAGAAAACATTCGGGGGAGAACACATTATCCAAGTGTTGCCGAACATGGTATTTGTTTTCGCACCATCCCTAGATAAGAGGGGTTTGGCTTGGTTAATAGCCCACTAGTAAGCCTCTTGGTCATATGAATTGCTACTCAGAGAGGTGTTGGTGGGTTCATAGGGGGCACCCTCCGCTTTAGAGCAAGATAAATCAAATGCCCGAGTGCGATTATGATGTGCTATAGAAAGTGCTGTGCTTCAGACAAATTACTCTAAGGTCCTTGGGCTGGGCCCTATCCTGGCTTCAGAAAAGCGTGCTTAACTCTAATTGCTGTGCAAGTTATGTTCTTTTCCATAGACATACGGTATTCTGGGATGGATGATTTAAGTGGGGTATAATTGAGGTGTGCTTTGGGTAGATTCTTACTGAAAAATTGGCACGTCCTATTGAATTCCAGGTTTGCAAGCAATCCCATAAATGCTCATTTGGATTCAGATGTGTCGACTGAGAAGACCATGACATACAGGCAACATCAGTGGCATGCTCTTCAAAGCACAGCTGACTACCTGCGGTCTGCTAATGTAGGCATTGCCATCTAGAAACAAGCCGCTCTCTGCAAGATATACATGCTTTAAGATTAGGACAAGTGCAACATCAGCCATCTAAGGGTGTGACTTCCTCCAAAACATATCAGGTCAATGTGCCCCCACACCATTACAGAACCTCCAGAGCCATTCGCTGTTGGAACACCGTTTCACGGTTTCCATTGTATGGCTTCTTATCCGCAGGTGAGGGGGGGGGGGGACTGTTCAATCAAATGCCAATTATTTTCCTCTGATGGTTATAATCAAGCTGCAATGAAGCAAAAAAAAAAAAGAAAAAAGAAAAAAGAGGATGAATTCACATTGCAAGACTATAACAGCCCCGACCTACAATCAGTTAGAATTCATGCGGTGAAAATTCCATTTCATCCTTAAAGTGCTCGCATGATTTGGCAGACGAGACTCTGCATGAGACAGGATGAGGGGATGTTGAGCCTGAGCCCTGTCTCTTGGCTTTATTTATGCTCCGTAGCCACGGACACATTCTGTCTCACTGGGAACGAGGAGATGATGTCGGGTGATTGCCTGCAGACCCTTAAGGCATTGGGCACAGTGATTTTTTAATGATTAAGAGTTACATAACTGTCAGACGTATTATCCTTATTCTTCTTAAACGAAGAAAAAAAGAGAGAAAATCATTCTCACTATGAAACAACTTTACCTGATATGCACAAGTAAGTAATTCAAATTAATGCAAAACAAGTCATGCAAAACACTCAAATTATCATGATGTGGTATGACACAAAATGAATAAAATTCATTATTCATAATGTTGTTATTCGTATCATAAGGGATAATTGTAAGGAGCTCATGGTTATTAAACTCGTGTTATTTAGCTGATAATCTAATAAGCTACATTTCCATTGGAACTTTTCACCAAATATGACATCAATCACTAAATGCAATCAATAATGAAAAGATCTAAAACAAAAGTTTCTGGAAGGCCACAGTGCCTGCAGGTTTTTATTTTTATTTATTTTTCCCAGAACTTAAGTGTTTTCCTTCACAAGTGATTGATTGACAAGAGTCCACAAACCTGGCTTCCAGGGCATACTTTGGCTGCTAATTGAAAGGAAAACACACAAACTCACAGACATTCTGACCCTCAGTGAATTAAGCTTGATATCCTGGTGCCATTATTAACTCTTTTCTCCACTGCTACTGTGTCCACAGATAGGCAGAACATTTCCCCCATAAAGGCATTCGGAAACCTAGTGCTCGCTAGCCATTCTAACAGATGTGTTATGTTTCTCCTTGGCTTTGCGGCTCTATTGCCGCTGCCGCTGCCAGCCTTTCTCCTGGCTAAGGAGGGAAAAGAGACAAAAGCTCCAGGATGTTCATTTGTTCTAATCCTTCTTTCGGCATCGTCAGGCCTCTCTGTCTCAGCCTTGCTAAGGCCTAGTAAAGTATGATGTCAACTCCATGGGAGGGACTTGAAAGAGAACTGGGCCGGCTGTTGCCTGTGTACAAAAGGCTTAAGCCAGCGATGCAAGTGTGAAATTTGCAGTTTAAGATTGACATACACTTGATGGAATACATGTGATGAACGAACACTGATTTAAGGCAAAATTACTGTACTGAGAAAGAGAGCGACCACCATAGAGAGAGAGAGAGAGAGAGAGAGAGAGAGAGAGAGAGAGAGAGAGAGAGAGCTGGGATATCAACTGGTAAAGTACAGTTAAGATCCCAGCTTTCTCCAACCACCTGCCCACTGCAGTCATGATTTCCATCCCTCCCACCCTACATTTCCTCTCACACACCTCAACACACCAGAATATTGCATTAAAACTGCGCACATTAGCAAGCAGTAATGACTAATTATGCTCTTCCCTTGTCCCGGCACATTTCTCCTAATCCGTTTAGCGTTGACAGATTGTGTGTACAACCAGCGTTAATGTATTGTGTTACTTTAACTGATTTGAATGTGACACAGTACAGATGGGACACACTTGTGTTCCAATGGTGATGTAAATGACCATGGATATCTAAAGAACAATTGATTGCACACAGACTACGTTAGTCATATGTTATTTTGAAGGATGATAAGCATTTTGATATGAGGATTAATGTTTGTGCTTAATCTGATATGCCAAATACAAATCATGTGTATGGTCCTAGCTTTATTTTCTGGTTGTTACTTAATCTTAAATACACCAGTTATCCTCTGTCTTCTCCTTGGGATTTTCAAATTGGATTACCGATTAATTGTAAACAAACATGTAGCTGCATTAATGCACTGCCTTAAATGAAACAACAGGGATGTTTTGGATTTGATGTTTCTAATTGATTTGTGAATCTTAGTGAAAGTAATGTGTAATATGTGACCGCATCTCTCTCTCTTTCTCTCTCTCTCTCTCTCTCTCTCTCTCTCTCACACACACAGACACACACACACTCTTTCCCTTTCTCCATCTCAATGGCTGTGAATAGTGAGTCAATGAATCTAAGTTATCGATGGAGCTTTAATTCCTGTTGTTTAAAAGATAGGTTTCATTATGTTCTCAATTACAATTAAAAATTACAATGCATTTTTTGACAAAGTATATATACTCATCAATATGATCTCAGAAAGAAGTGAAATAAGTAACTGCTGGTAGGTTCCCCCATCAAATGTACTGATCAGTACATTTGGCAAAATGGTACACACAGACAGCTCAGTCAAAAAAGTAAAAAAAAAAAAAAACATTAGTCAGAAACCAAGGCATTATGTGCATTTCACTTAACCCAACACAAAAAGTCATGAAAAAAAACAAAAAACTGAACACAATGCTCATTGTTTTCTGAAGGTGACTGGAAATAGCATAAAGATAAAATTAGCTCTGTGCATGCTGATCCGCTTTTGAAATAAGGGATTGCTAATTGCATGGCCAGGACTGCTGCTTGTCAGCCAACACTCCGTAGGTGTATGCAAAAAATAGATTTAAAAAAAAAGAAGTCATGACTGCTCTGAGCTCCTTTTTCAGCAGCTTTACATTAAGAAAAAGTGTAATAGTTTGAGATGAGCTAAATCAAAGGCCTCATTGGTGCATCATTCTTTAGCTGTTCTAAACAAAAGACAAAAAGTTGCATTTACATTTCACACAGTAAAATAATGTATTCATAATGCACTATGCCTTTTGCATATGGCATTGCTTTAGTGTTCATTGTGTATCTGCTAATATGAACATCAAAAGGCACAGTTCACCAAGAGGAACAACAGAGATAGTTCATTTTGTTGTTACAGCACACATGGTTGAATCAACTTTGCTCTCACTAGTTCAAAGAGAAAGGGTCTAGCTTCAGTGGTGATTTTTGTGGCATTTTGTTAATTCTTTAAAATTTAGTTGCAGTGGCCTCATAATTTATTATTATTAGTAGTATCATCATAGTGCAATAAAATATGCTAACTAATCACTGACCACATGAACACTGAATAAATTAAACAAGAAAGGAAAATAGAAATACTGTGTATATTGCATAGTATCACAATTTAAGAGTAATCAATATGTGTTAGGCCGACTTTACCTGGTGACACTTTTGTGAAACTTTTGTCCCATGAAACTTTACTGCATTTGAGTTGCACCATGTAAACTAGAGGTCTTCACGGGTCCATGTGGACCCAAAAACCTAAGGTACGACCCAAGACCCAAGTGGGTTTGGTTCCACTACCCTCACTTATCTAATAGGGTATGGGGCGGAACTGGTGTATTACCCATGGGTCTCAGGTAATTTCAACTGAAACTGACTCCCACGAGAGAACTCAAGAGGAGTGATTCATTTTTATTAATATTATTTTTCAATTAATTCTTTGTATATTATAAATATAAAACTGCCTCTTACCAGAGATGAGCAAGTGTCCAGAAGTCTGCTTCTGCCCACTGCCCAATGGTGTGATCAGCATGCGATGTCCAATCTATCAGTGCAGCAGTTCCCCAACGATTAGTCTATTTCCAATTAAAACTTGCTTTGCTTTCTTTTTCCATGCAGTAAATCTCACTGCAGCAAAGTGATAAAACTTCTACCTTTTCAGTATTTCTCCTGTTTAGTAGAGAATATGTATCCTGATCCCTGTTTGATAGGTTAGTGTATGTTGGTGTGTGCATAGACACAGCAGATCCATTCAGCGCCAATCCAAAAATAATTATTTTCCCTATATATGTATATATACATATATGTATATATATATATATGTGTGTGTGTATATATATATATCTATATATAATCTAAATATGTGAGTTTTCCTGACTGAAAACGTATTATGAAATTGTGAAAATGAAATTGCCAGTGATAAACAACCCAAACAACAATGTAGTCTAAAAGATGCCCCATACGCTCATTAAGTTTATGCAAGGTTGGTAGCCTAAATTCAGCCATATGTTTTACTTTTTTATTGTGTGAACATCTAAAATTGCCGAGCTAAAGGTAAATTAAAATAGGATATCTCCAACAAGCTAGCAAGCTTGTCATTTTATCATTATCAGCAAACCCAAAGACTAATATTGACTGTACTGATGTATTTATTCTGTACTGTACTGAGGCAATTATTTCAGGAAGCAAACTACTACTGCACTTTTAAGTGCTCTCCAACATGCTCCTAACTAACCTACACTGTTAAACTTCAGTGAGACAATTCCATTGGGACCCCAGAGATGAGAGTTATTACAAGACGGGCAAGAGGGATGTTGTGATGGTGGGACTTGCCACCCTGCCTGGAGAGGATGAGAGAGTCAGCCTCACCTTTAAGAGTCAACTTTTTATAAGATTTTTTTTAGAATAAAGAATGTGTACTGCTCTTTGCTTGGGAGAAAAAGTAGTTCCTTAAAGATGTGATTAAAGTGGGACAGCCTGTAGTACTGCCTGCAGTAGCCAAAGTGCCTGTCTGGACTCCAGCAAACCCAAAGGCAAAATGACGAGGAACTTACGACAACATTTTAATCTGGGTTTAACAGCCTGCAGTTGTGCATCCCAATGGTTTCTTTTGGTGAATATGTGGGAGACACTTTGTCACATTTTTAGCTCCAGCAAAGTGACAGTGTGGAACACCCTCGACCGATTGGTCAGTAATCTAAATGCATTTTTGACACAGATTCACTCTTGAGAGCCTAAATGAAAGGTGGAAAGAGGTCAGGGTTTATTAAATTTTTGACTGACCTGTAGTTGAACTTCCTTGTTTCCTTGGTGAGACAGGCATGGTTGTATAGGTTCATTAAGGGTGCTTTCACACCTATCTTGTTTGAAGTGGACCAATCAAACTTTTTTCTAACTTTGTTTTGAAAGGTGGGAAAACCTCCAAGAATCAAGAGTCGCGATCCTAAAAGAAGGCAACTGAATTACAGCTTGCCTTCTTAGCAGTGTATTTATAGCAACACATTGATGAAATTGTTAAAATCGTGAAGTCTGGACAGACACTCATATTGTTTGTGTTCTACCAATATGAGCAGCTGGTAATGATGCCATGCTAAAAGTAATAAAATAGAGATGCAATGCATTCAAAACCCCATCATTTTTCACACAAATCGCTTTATTTAGAAATTGGTGCACATGAATCATTGCAATGTGAAACCACCCTGACTAAATGGAAAATTATACAATGTAACAACTAGCCGAACTCTGGTGCGGACTTTAGCAAACAAACTAGGAGTAGAAACCGCCTAACTATGTGCTGAGTACAAACACCACATCAGCCACCACCACAAATGTTACTGGTCTTTCTCAGGATGATAGTACAGTTTGACAGAGTAGATCAAGGGATCCCACCTTGAAAGCTTTACAGAAGTTGGTCATTTTCAAAACGCCTCCATGACTGACAGTGACCTTACAGGATCTTTACAGCTGTGATCATTTTAGAACCTAACAGTAAGTTATTTTAGTATAAAGCTACTTGGCATGCAAGTGAGTTTAAAAAAAGTCCTTGTAGGTGGCTTTGCAGGCCTGAAAAACAAGTGCAGAGGTGGCAGAGCTGCTTACGTGGAAGTTGAAATAGGAATGCATATGATTTCCCAATGGCCAGGAATCACAAAGTCACAGCAAGCGTCTCTACAGCACTTATGAGTTCATGCAAAAGTGAAGGTCATGAAACAGGCAGGTTTACCCTGTTTCCCAAATGAAAATGTGGACTAGATAATGCACACTGGATGATAAACTGGGTAGGTTCACACAGTAGTAGCCTCTGGGTTTGTTATTCAGATTAAACTGCAGTTAATTATTTATTTGTAAACTCTAGAGACCATTTCTGACATAGTGAAAATCACCACATCGGGCACCAGTAATCATACCATGGACAATGTCACTTAGATCACGTGTCTTCTCCATTCTAATATTTGGTTATATAAATACTAAACCTCTTCACCATGTCTGCATGCTTTATATATTCAGTTGAGGCCATGTGTTTCCCTTTCTATATTTATGCACAGTGAGCTCCACAATGTGTGGGACAAAGACATTTTTTTTCTCGATTTGGCTCTGTACTTTGTTCTCCATTTATAAGCAAGCAGTTCACATGTGGTTACAGTGCAATTTCTCAGCATTAATTCAATGGTGTTTTATGCACTTTTGTTTCACCATGTAGAATTTACAACAGAGCCAAATCAAGAAAAAAAAATGTCTTTGTCCCAAATATAATGGAGCGCACTGTATATGAAGTATGCCTTTGGGGACAAAGGACTCAGGAAGGGTAAACTTTTCCATATCATCAGAACCATACCTCATCATTTCTTACACTCAGTACTTGTCAGTTTGTTGTATTTTTTTATTTTATTTTTTGTCCATCGTTATCAAGGGAGTGAATAACTTTGAAGGACACTGTATTTTCTCCAGCTATACAGCAACTAATATGTTATACTTGTTGAAAGAGGTCAAGGCAATCAATACTCTCGTTGGAGAGTTAAAAATAATAAATTGTCCTTAAAGCTCATTTTTTTGGCGTTGCCCATTCTCACATCAAGGAAGTGTTCTCTGGAAAATGAAACTTGATGATGACAAAATGTTCCAGTTAAATCAGAGTGTCTATTTTTCTGCCGACCGACAAATTCAGGAGATGATGAAGAGGAACCTGTTTTGTTTCATCAAGCAGACAGAGGTGATATTTCATAATCAGAAAAAAAATGTCCACCCATCAGGGAAGGCACACATTGATTACTGATGTTGTTGTTCTTGCGCTCACTTGGTACACAACTGCCCATGAGGTCTGAAAGCCTTCTCTCAGATAAGGACTGCAGGTTACAATGGATGTCCTCAAAAATCATGCTCAAAAATGCATTGTTTCTAATTATGTTTCATCTCTACTCTGAATACTGTGACAATGTAACATTAAAGAGGAACATTTGTGACCTCTAGCTTCCTGACCATTGGACTGACCCCCTGCTGAGTCATGTTCACCGTTAACTTTTTCTGGTCAACCAAGGCATAATTAAGTGCCTGTCCCCTTCCTCATGCGACTCTGCAATTAATTCACTGCTTGATCAATTAGCAACCAGCTTGGGGAAAGAACAGTCCTTTTAGGAGGAATGAGGAGCCAGATTTAACAGGCTAAAACATTAAAGCAGTTATCAATAGTTTATCTATCCATGTCTTATTGACCACTCTAATACCACAAGTCAATCACATGTTTGTGCACCTAAAATAATACACAAATCATGTTACAGTAAACACACCAGGGATTCTGTTGCTTCAGTGACTTTGTGAACATGAAAACTCTCCAAAACAACTATGCTCTGAGGGTTAGAGTCTACCTGACTAGATGTCATTTTGCTGTGCTCCCCACCAAGTATCTCATCAGATCATTGGGACCGAGTTGCCCCCCCCCCCCACCCTCACTCGACAGACTTGTTTAGGGCCACCAAAATCTTGGGGCCAGCCCAACTCAGTTGTTCTGAATAAACCTGACCGAACCGAACTACAATACTTAAAAATAAACTGTCTGCACTATACCATTGATACAGGTGAACAGCACATAACATAGAAGTACTGTACATTCGAAAGATAAGCAGTTTTTACAGATACCCCAGTGTCCTTGCCACATAACTATCATAGAAACTGAAAAAAGTACTTGTGCTGTGATATATTTTCAATGTTCTTAACAGTCCTGTTGGCCTTGCCCTACTTCATTCTCCCCCACCTCCATAGGTTTGTTTTACAGACCATAGCATGCCTTTGCACTGGCATTGATATTCTGAACTCTCTGTTCCCTGCACGGATGTACCATTTGGTTCTATATATTGACACATGGCTAGCGATGGAGTACTACTTAGTAACGCACATTACATGTACATTGTATATAATAGATATCCTGTTCCACTGTACTTTTCAATTTTAGAGTGACCCAAAGAGAACGCACTATCCTGGGGTGACCCAGTTTCAATTCACCAGCTGCTAAAATTGTCCTCCGTCACCAGTGTGACTTCAGTAACAAGGACAGTCTACTCATATCTATCATCAGCATTGATTATGTCCACTTTTTAAAAGATATGTCACTTTATCCCTTTCGCTTCAAGGGTGAATCCTATCCAATCTTCATTACCCACAGTGTCAGCCTCATCTCTGCCCCGGTGTTCCATTATTCCTTAATTTCTTCTAATTTCCTTTGTACTATTCACCCTTTATGTGTTTCTCTGGAGGTACCGAGGGACATTTCTGAGATAAACACCACAGCAATGAGGGCATGCTGACATGCAGTGTGCTATACGCGAGGACTAATAAGATTGCTCTCATATGTAAGTATAGACCAAATAAGACAAGGAAGGAGTACATCTAGGGAGGACTCATTAGGAATCTTCAGACTCCTAGTATTGAATAAGTCCTGGATTGTTGTAACATGCTTTGCGGATTCATATGGATGCAACCTGTATGATTCCATGATTTTGTTTTATGGTTCTAGGTTGGCATGAATTAACTTGATGTTGCACTCACGCTTGCTGGTTAGGGAATATTGGTGACCAGTTCTAGCCCTGTTGCTCGCATAACTCTGGTGGATGCACCCATGTTCTGTTTCATTGTCATTCTGGATAAGGGCATCTGCTAAATGGGCATAATGTATTTTAAAGAAACATTATGAGGGGAGATGTTGTGTGTATGCCTTTATATCAACATGTTTAACATTCGTGTCTCCTCTTCTAAATTTTTTCCCCTGTTTTCTTTGCTTTTTTTTCATGGTCTGGGTTAACACACAGAGCACCTTCACCTTGCCTGAGTATGCGCAAAATTTGAAAGGATTTGATGAAGCGTAATCATCAGAGCCATTGTTCCCCTTGGCACGAGAACCCCGCGTTCAGGAATTCCAGTACAGCCCACTTTTTGTATTTTATAAATTGCTCTTTATTGAAATGCAGCAGCCTATTGTTAAATTATAATCTCACTTTACATCAGAGAAAGGTGCCGTCATGACAGTCATAAAAAGGAAGCACTTAGAACCCATGACATTGCTGATAATACTCATTTTACATGTGATGAAACCAGTAAAAACGAAAATGGCATTTGTTCACAAAGAATAGATTACTGGTGAAGAACACAGAGTGTTCTATACAAGCAGGCAGCTGAACATTTAAAGGAACTCAAACCCTTAACGGCATCACAGCAACTGTTTTTAGCTTCACAGTTTCTCAGGAAGACAGCTTAATATGCAATTCAAAGAACTGAGTATAATTTTATAAAATTGCCTGGTGAGTTCTCTCTGAATTCTGTATTGAAGTAGACATGCGTTTGTGTGTTTGTGTCTGTGTGTGTGTGTAGGTGTAGGTGTGCGTGTGTGTGCGTGTGCTTGCATGCATGTGTGAGAGCATGCGTGAGTATGTGTGCCTGGGTGGTTAGGTTTGTATGTGTAACATGAGGAAACTGAGTTTGAAGTACCTAACTAATCTGGATTTTCACTCTATTCAGAATGTGTTTTTTTAATACGTAGCATCCATTCATGGCAAAATGATAAGTGTTATGAGTTTTCCCCAGTGTTGTCTGTGTTCAACATGTGTGAAACATTCTGTGACCTTGTAAAAACTTTTTTTTCGAGAAAAAACATTTCTTCTGGGACTATTGTGTAAATGTTGCCATTATGCTCTCAAAGGTTCATGTCTAACCTTTTCTCAGAATGTCACTAACAGTTGTAAAAAAAAAAAAATAATAACAAAAAAAAACAAGATTATTGTTTAAATGGACAATATATAAAGCATGTATGTTATGTGCAGTATGATACACAGGGTAATGGCATATCACACATCATGGCACATCAATAATATAACACAAGCACAGGCCTGACCCGATGAATCTTACTCTTTATGTTTTTCCTTTCCAGAGTGGCTATAAAAAAGGAAGGCAGGGTCAAATAAAGAACCAGGACCTTCAATGAAATCTTAGTTTGCTTTAATGTCAGCTGTGTTGGGTGGCACCTTTCACACTTAAACTAGCCCACACAGTGTGCTCTATGGTGTTGTCATGGTGATGTGCTCCATTAAACATTTCTCATGCAAGTACATCTTTTGAGTCCATCAAAGAAGCTCAAGGTCCTTTCACAACTTCTTCCGTTTTTACATTTCAGTTATATGCTGAAATCTAAAAATGTATTTAAAATGATAATTTAATCTTTCTAATATTGCTTTAAATTGAGTAAAATAATAATAATAATAGTAATAATAATGATAATAATAATAATAATGTTGCCAGAAATTGTAATGCAAAACCGGAGCAAGATCTTGCTAGCTTTTGCTTAGCTAGATAACCAATATGTATTTAAATATAGTAAATTTTACCCAGACAGAAAGCTCTCTATTAATCTGTCCACCATTATCATTACATCTGATATTGTAATTGACAAAACAGGATTATGGAGTTCTCCTCTCAAGGAGTCTAGTTCTCATTTTAAGTGTAACTACATTCTTGAATGTATACTACAGTGTGGTAAATCAGACTAGCAGCAAGGCAAATAATGCTTTTCTAAAAATTCAGAACTCTGAGCTGAAATGCATGTGCACTGCACTCCTGGGACAGTAATGCATCCTCGATTGTTGAGGCTTGTGTAAAATTTTCTAAAAGGTATACATTTAAAAATATATATATGTCCTGCAGTGGTAAGCAAAAATCTGTATTCAACTAATGCAGTAAAAAATTAAAGTAAAACCTAATGCTTATAACATATCTCTGTATATTTAAAAGTATTGTGACAATAACAAATAAAGATGATTGCAGTTGTATTCATCAGTATTAAATTCAATGTCTGAGATCAGATTTTCTTTAAAGAAAGCATAAAGCTCATATATAAAAATGCCATGGTTTTACTTTTGTTCAAATATTTATGGGATTATAGATATAGTTTTCACTTTTTTTCTGGTTTAGTAAATAGATTTTTTAATAATTAGTGGTGTGTGTGTGTGTGATTGTATTTATGTGGTCATATTTATATAAGGTGTCAGTGTAGTATAATGAGTAAAGAGCTAGTTTTGTAACCCAAAGGTCACAGGTTTGATTCCCAGCCAGGACACTGCCGTTGTACCGTTGAGCAAGGTACTTGACCTGTATCGTTTCAGTATATCCAGCTGTATAAATTGATGCAATGTAAATTCTGTGTAAAAAGTTGAGTAAGTCGCTCTGGATAAGAGCCTGCAATGTAATGTAATGCAATATTGTGTTCATGTGATACAATTGCTTTCTAATGCCTGTAATACCGTTGAGTTTTGAGGCAAGTCAGACAGAAGTGTTTTGCATTGCAGGACATTTTATCTGCTCCAGTCATTGCAATTCCATTGCATTTAACAATTCCATTGCATTTAACCGTGGTATTCAGTGACATACAACTGCAGATAAGACTTCCTTTAAGTACTTAAAAGTAAAATACCAAATTAGGCTTACAAGAGTGAAACCAACCTCTGTCAGAAAAATTAGCATGGAACTGAAAAAGTAAAAGCAATCTTCATGGCTAATGCAATTCAGTTGGATTCACTTCCAAAATTAAAATGTATTGAGACAGTTTTCACCCAAGCAGAACTACTGAATTAATTATAGATATTGCTTTGTGACAAATCTGTTATGTAAACAGGCTATTATGTAAATGTTAAATCAGTCATGATCATTTAAGTGCTTTATTGAATTGTTTGTTTACGCGTTTTTAATATGCTTGCTCTCTGTGACATATACATGTGCATGTTATCACACATGTATTCACGATTGTCATTTGTAGTCATTGTGACATACAAAATGCATTCCTTCATTGATCTTCACAAAAACCCCAGTGAATTTTCACTCATACTTTTAATAACTTGTTCAAGGCAAAGAGATGTGGGTCATATAGTCACTGATAGTCCAAATGACTTACAAAATATGGTGCCCTGAGTAGATAATGTTTTATTTTGTTTGTTTTTTTTTCCTGTGTTTATAAACGACCCTTGGGTTCCCTGTCATGGCCGCCAGTTACCCCCTTGCAGGTCACAAAGAGATGGATGAATGCATTTTGTAAAGTATTTCTATTCACTCAAAGGTTCTACCAATAAACACAGCTTCATGGTGTGGACTGCTGTGTTCAATTTAATTTCCAGGGAGGAAAAAGAAAAACAAAATATATAGAAAGGAAAATTTACGAGATCTCTTCAAACCTTGATTTCTAAGAGCATTTGGGATCCAATGAGCATTGATTCTTAACTTTGAACAGAAATTAAAAGCAATATTTATTAACCTTTTTCTTCACAAATGCAATTAGGTTAATTCAAAAGCTCATTTTAACTATTGCTAGAGAGAAAGGGTAATAATTGCATTTACCTTTACGTCAAAGTTAAGAATGATTGTTGGTTGAATACAGCCTCTGTCTTTCTGCTTTGAAGTTGGTCTTTTTCCCCAGGCAGGTTCTGTTCACTATTTGATGAGAATAAATACCTCTTCTTCCTTTAGTCTTATTTTTTCCACATTATTACATACTGTTTATGTGAAATCCAGAAAGCTGGATGTGCATGTTTCGAACAAAGGCACATTTTTTCTTAATTTGGCTCTACTCCATAATTTTATATTTGTAATGAAACTCATTTATGATTGAAGTGCCAATTCTCAGCTTTTCACCTTTTATTAAAGGGTATTTTAATATATTATGTCACTATGGAGAAGTAACAGGACGTTTTATACATAACAATAACATTTAAAAATCATTTAAGCTTGATGTGTTGACCTACACCCCAGGAACAGACTCCAGGGACCCCAACGGATGAGACAGCAACAGCATCCCCAGCAAGTGACAATTTATTAACCAGTGTGAACACACAGGGAGAGCATCTCCTGGGCAGTCGAAGCAAACTCTGATGAAACTTCCTAAATACATTCATACACACCCATAGATTGTATCCACCAATTACTTCTCCCCATGTTGGCAATCCCCCACCTTCAAATGCAACTTCCCGCTGATTATCTCATCAGGGTGCCCATCCCATCCCTCCCCATTGTCCAGGTGTCAGCTATCACACCCTGGGTTAGTTGGCAGTCAAGGCCTTGTAGTAGTGGTGCCTGCTTACACATTTGGTCTTAGGATAGGTAGCAGTAAAACAATGAGAACAAGAGATAGATCATGACTCCTCTAGCCAAATGGCCAGAGGGTCGGGTCACTCTAAGGCTACCAGATGGAGTGGATACATAGAAGATGGTATTGATGTACCTATTTACCACTCAGTACATCCAACAAAGCATTGCAGTTATTTTCTTGTCTTCCGACTGCCTACATGCCTACCTCCCTCCCCTCTCTCAGGGATAGTAGGCCAGCTTTGTGGGCCTCCCTGCTCATACCGGCAGGCCAAAGACATCCCAGCAGTAGGAGTGTGAGCCGCAGTACGCCACCGCAAAGCATATCTCCCTGTGCCTTTTCAAAGCTTTTTTGGAAAATTCTAATTAAAATAAAAAAAATACTGGCATTAGTTAAGTGAGAATTTCTCAGCACTAGTGTGCACACCATAAACAAGGAAATTGCATTACTGAGAAATAGTTCATTATTTTAACTAATGAATAAAGAGCCACACAACCATATGGTGCATATGCAGGTACATGGTGACAGCTGACACACTGTATCTGAATGTGTTCATATGTATGCATTCCTTGATCAAGATGCTTCAGAATATTTACTAGAAAACACAATAAATCCATATCTGTGTTAATGTCTTTTCAGAGACTGCTCACATAAGGTGTATATCGTTTTCTCTTGACTGCATGCTCTCATGAAAAAATGCAGAAATACATATGTAACTTTTTTATTTTCTTATTTGCGGATGAGCAAATACATTCCAGTATGCTCAAAAACTCGAGAGAAGATTACATTGATTCTGAGGGATTGGAAAGTAGAGCCGTGTACAGTGTTGGTAATCTGTTTCCCTAATCTCACTCAGGTTCCTCATGTATGATTTCGGACTGACCAATGTGTTAAGGCACAAATAAATGCATACGTCTCTCGTTATTCCTAGCACATTCTCAGTTTTCATTGTTTACATTTCTGATCATGTGGTACTCACTGCTGGGGACACCTGGTGAGATTTGATTTATCACATCTGCACATGCCACAGCATTCCATATTTACTTATACTCAGTATTATCAGGAAACATGCAATGCCAGTGTGTGTGTGTGCGTGTCTGTTTTCAACCTTCACTTTATCCTTGGATGCTTAAATTTGAGACAGAAAACTGTGAACCCCATAAAATATTTTGAGCGCTACAGTATACCTGTTCAGTCATGCAAATATGCAAAGCATTGCAGCATTTCAGGAACAAGTCTCCCAGCTTGTTTCATCTTCAGTAATGTTCTGTTTGCTGTAAAATAACTAATGCATCAAAATAATTTACCATGGCTCAAGCTTTGCTTTGATTCATAGGAATGTTATTAATTAGGTTGCTTATTAATACATTACAGTATTGAAAATCATAGCTTGCATGTATGATTGCAGCTATCTTTAATATGCCATTGACATGAGACTTCAATAAAAGGGATTTATGCATGATTAATTTTAACTTACATTCTCTTGGTTATAGTGTGTATAGCTGACTTACTGGTGACTGCATTATTATTATTATTAGTAGTAGTAGTAGTACTGTTGCTGATGGTGATGATGAGGAATTTGTCAGCACAGTAATAACTTCTAGTCGTTGATTATCTGATGTTTTGGAGGACAGACCACACACTACTCCAATCAGCTTATTATTATTATTATTATTATTTTATTACTACTATATGTATCACTTCATGAATAGTATCTCTGTTTTATATATACATATAACAGTACTGGAGTGTTATGCTATTGTTCTTTAGCACACAGTCTCAAGTTTCGGGGTCTGAACTCCAAACTCTGGCCTGACTGTGGCCATTTAAGGCTTGAAGCCATCTATTCCAGAAGTACGGCCATTTCCTCCTTCCCTGGATCATTCCCTGGCCGGGCTGTAACAGTCTTATTAAACCAGTTATACAATTCACCACCACTGGAGGAAAGGTGCCATGTCAATCAATCAGTCAATACATTTTAAAATCACATTTTAAAATCACATTGTACATACACGTATGAAGACAATAAAACCAAAGGGAACCTCAGACTGTCTAAAGTAATATTGACCACAAAAACAGTATGACCATAGAATATCATAAATAATATAATATCAATGCTGTGATAGGTCATACTGAGGACTGATTTAATTACTTGCTGTTATGTATATACATGCATAAAGAATGACTATGAATGACCTTTGTTATTTACCCCAGAGGAACTGACCTGCTGTTAATTTCACAGACATTCTAAATCCCTCTAGTTCCCAGATGTAATTTTCTGTCCCCTTACAACTGCAGATAGGAAACGAAAACTATATTGTGTCATCCACGAATGTAATTAAGCACTGTCATGGGTATTCAGACATACTCAGCCACTTAATTGACCAGTTTTTCTCATCCCCTTGATCTTCACTCTACTGTCATACCTTTTCAGTGAAAAGATGCATATAGTCTCCTTGAACTCTTGCAATTTCCTAAAAAAATGTGGTAAAGACAAAATATCCTTGTGAGCGATCAATAGTATTGATATTAACGTAGCACAGATCCATAAGAAAGAAAAATTGTTTTATTAATTGGCCATATATCATGCACCCACCCGGAAACACACACGTGTGCACGCACACCCGCACGCATGCACACTCACAAGCAGGCACGCTCGCACGCACGTACACATGCAAGTGCAAGGTCCAGAAATGAGGACGATCAATTACAGCCGGGAGCCTGGAATAACATGTATATTGAAAATTGCAGGCTTTGTCATTGCTTAAGATAAAAGTGTTCAGATGGAAATTTCAGACAATAGGAAGACATTAATCTTGCTGACAAGCGATGTTCCTAACATTTGCCTTTCAGTGTTTTATGTAAGTCAGTGGACTCCATTAAACTGTTGATTTATTCCAGCAAGCTCTTTATCATTGAAATTGATCCCTCTTTGTCATTGGGTGAAGATACCCAAAACAGCAAATTCAATGAGGACCAGCTTTGTCCCCAAATATGTCATCAAGCTGTGTGTGTGTGTGCGTGTGTGCGTGTGTGCGTGCGTGCGTGTGTGTGTGTGTGTGTGTGAGAGAGAGAGAGAGAGAGAGAGAGAGATTTTTCCAGAATTTGCAAAGACAACACTTTTCTCTCACATACAGCAACAATGAATGACATCAGATGCCAGCATAGATGCTGTCAAAAAGCATTATGGCGCTTGAAAGCTATCCCTAGCTTAAAGACTTACAGGCCTTTCTATTTTCTTTGGTTTGAATATGCTCATCTCATACAAATTATTTATGTTTTTTTATAGGTACCAAAATGGAAGGTATGGCAGCTGTGATCTGCCTGTGATCTGAATCTGTAACCACTCAGGCAGTAGCTCAGCTGCCTACCCACAATGCAATACTATTGCTCTGTATCATACATCACACCTTCCACCATACAGGAGAGCTGTGCTCTTTGCCTCACACCATACCCCACCATTTGTCTCCCAGGGTTTTAGATAGAGAGAGAAAAAGAAGAAAGATAGAAAGAGACAAATTATTGTCCCTCAAAGAGCATGTTAGTTCCCAGCTGATACAGGTGACTTAACCAACACAGATTGACATACCTTCAGTAATTATACATAAATGACAATAATATGATTTCTAACAGTATTATGGTATTTATGACACTTTTGCTATTTAAAATATTTGACAAGTAGGTTGAAACATGCGCTTTGTTACTACAGATGCCGTTCTGCTGTGACTGAGATTTATTAATGTATTTTTATAGAACACCTTCCTCTTATCCCGGCCATGTGGGTGGAGGTGGAGACTCTACAAACACCACCCCTTGTGTAACACTCATCTAAAGCATGGCAGTCTGGCAGCAAGGATTTATACAGCCAATTAATCTCAGGTTGGATAAGGAGCCTGAGAGAACCAGTTCAGGCTATCAGCCAGGACACCGGGGAACACCTCCTTACACTTTACGGGTTGTGCTGTGGGACCACGGAGAGTCACAACCTCATTTATACACCTGACCCGAGATATGGAATCTCATATGGCACGGTGTCCCCCATCAATGCTCTGGGAACACAATTTTTCTAATTGGTGTGGAAGCAAAACAGCCCTGCCCCCACACGAGCAGAAACTTGGATTTCCCAGGAGATCTGCCGTTCTCAGATCAACTCTGATCGTAGTGCTAATAGTCAAAAGAGGCCGGGTACAGGGTGCTGTTGTGATTATACCCATCTCCAGACACACACAAGGGAACTTGGCTTGTAAACCAGAGATTAGAGTTTAAGTTCCCAAGTACAAAAATGTTGTATAAATGGATATTAAAAAATAATAAAATAAAAATAAAATAAAATAAAATAAAATAAAATAAAATAAAATAAAATAATAATAAAGAAAATAATATTTTAAATTATCTGGATGTGACAGCCTGATAAATGCTTAAAATGTAAATGTTTTTTTTTCCCCCTGATAATCAGGGAGTGATTCTCTCACTCTGTCTTTGGTGTTTACCTACATCTGCCACCTCTTCCTTGCCAGCAATCAGACAGGTCCTGCCTCCAGCTCCTTTATGAAGCACAGTGTGCCCACTGGGCCCCCTCCTGATGCCACCATGGCAACCCTGGAACCAACCAGTGCATGCCATTCTCCGCAGTTACCCTGACACTTTCCATAACTCCCTCACCAAGATTGTGAGAGCAGACAGATAATGAAGATTTTGGATTGTAATGAGAAAGCATTCATTACTTCCGTGGATTGAGCTAAGGACCCACATGACTTTGGCAAACACTCCCATCTGCAAATGACTAGTATGCTATTGCGTTAACCGTAAACGTTACCCTGGATGACAGTGTAAATGGAGGTTGTGATGCAGCATAGCACAATGCCAAACCACAAGTTTAAATGTAAAGCACATTTGTGGATTTTATACAATGGTTACTGGACATGCCATATTCTCTCTTTTAAGATATTTAGATTTAATGAATTAAATTAATTTCTTGACAATACTGTAGGGAGGTGAGCATTGTTGTGGGATTCAGCCCCTAAAAAAGATTGCTGTGCTGTTTCATTAGTGAGTCAGCTATGCAGAAGACGACGGGAAAAAGGCATAGTTTTACCTGTAGGAGTTGCAGGCAGCGATGCACTGCATGATCTAAAGCATGCTCCGCTGCTCCCTGGACTTGGGACCTGTTCCAGTTTCCTTTCTATTCACAGTCTGACTTGAGCCTTCGGCATCCTGCTCCAGTGACTCGAATATGGAGCAAGAAGAGAATGATCATATCCCATCTAGCAATTAAAAAAAAAAAAAAGTATATATATATATTTTTTTTTTCCATAATAATTGTTTTCATTATGAAACACTTTTATTCATTGTTCTTATCCTTTTCCTTTAATTATGTCATATACAATGCTGTGGAAAAAGTATTTGATTTCCTATTATTGTATTTTTGTTACACTGAATGATTTTCAGTTCTTTAGACAAAATGTAATATTAGACACAAGGGAACCTGAGTAAACTCAAAAACAACATTTTGTAAATTATTATTTCCCATATCACCCATGTGAAAATTAATTGCCCCCTTAAACCTAATAACTGGCTGTACCACAATTAGGAGCAATAACTGTAACCAAACGCTTCCTATAATTTCGTATCAGTTTTCACATTGATGTAGAGGAATTTTAGACACTCTGTGTTCTGTGCATAACTGCTTTAATTGAGATAAAGTTGTAGGTTTTCTAGCATGAGCTGCTCATTCCAGGTCCTGCCACAACATCGCTATTCAGCCATTCACATGTGGACTTGTTTTTGTGTTTTGGATCATTGTCTTGCTACATAACTCAATTACGCTTCAGCTCATGGACAGATCACCGGGCATTCTCCTTAAAAATCGTCACGGTTTCTGTGCAGGTAGATCATTTTTCTGTGCCTGCACCGGCTCAGTGGTTAGCATTCCGATTAGCCACTCGGCTAATCGTTATTTTGGTGTGTGGGGACGATTAGTTCGAGCTTGCAGATTAGCCACTCGGCTAATCGTTATTTTTGGTTCCTGTGGGAGGGTTGTTCCTGCTTGAACATTCCATGCATTCCTGCAGGGTTACCTCTGATCTGTTTCACCTGTGGGTTGCTCACATCTTCCGCTGATTACCAGCCTGTGGCTGGGTATTTAAAGCGTCAGTAGGCAGTGGAACGGTGCTTGAGTGTAACGTGTTTTGCTCTAGCCAGTTCCCTGTCGTATTTCTGAGGAAGGTGTAAGGATTTTAAGAACAAAGAAATTTAAAAGAATTCTGACTTCAGTTTGTTTGTTTTTTTTGGAGAAAGGTATTAGGATGGTATATGTCCAGATTCTGAGGCTGGTGGTTTTAAGGGGTTATTGTGTCGCCGTTGGGGCACAAACCTTTCTACCTCTTACTAACCAGTTTCCCCTCTGGTTTTAGTTGGCCTCAGAACTTCTTCTGTTTGTTTTTTGAAAAGACATTTTCTTTCTCTCCGCTTCGGGTCGAAGTCGTTTTTTCTTTTCTTTTCCCTGTTCCTTTATTTTCTTTATATACTCCTTCTTCCTCAGTTACCCGTTTAGGGGTTTACTCATTTTTTGGGATACGTCCCTTAGGAGTATAGCACCCCCTTCTTATTTTGTCTCTCACGAGACTCAGTGGTTACTGGAGTGCCCCTTTGGTAACTTAGATCCCCTGTTTGGTCGCGTCTGGTCTTCACACTTCCCCTCCCTCACAAAAATGTTCTTGGACAGAGCAGAATTCATGATTCCTTCAATAATGGCAAGTAGTCCAGGTCCCAAGCCAGCAAAGTATCCCCACACCATCACGCTACCTCCACCATGTTTGACAGTTGGCATGATCTTACTGTGAAATGCTGTGTTTGCTTTTCACCAGACATAATGGAAACTGCGTCATCCAAAAAGTTTGACATTTGACTCATCTGTCCATAGAACATTATCCCAAAAGGCTTGGTCATCATCCAGGTGCTTATTACTTAGAAATGTGAGATAAGCATTGGTGTTTCTTTTCGTAACCAGTCCTTCCAAGTGTTCTGGCTCTTGCTCTGGCTCAGTGGAGTACCAGAGCCTTGGAAATGCATGGCTTTGTGACCCTTTCCAGACTCCATATATTTCAACATTTTTTTTTTGCATCTCTTCTGGAATTTACTTTGATCATGGCATAGTGTGCTTGTAGAGATGTTGTAGTGACTACTTCACTCTGATGGTAAGGTTCAGTATCAGTTAGGCTGAGATTCAACAGGGCTGACTGCAATCAAGCCTGGCTGGGTTCAAGCTGAATCAAATTATTAAATAGATTTGGTCAATTGGTTGAATGAGTAATTAAGGGGCAATTACTTTTACACATGTGTGGCATGGGAGTTTCATAACATTTGGCATAACACAACTAATATTTAAAAAAAAATGTTTACTTATATATGTAATATTACATTATGCCTAAAGATCTAAAACCACTTAATAATAGAGGAAATCAGGAAGGGGCAAATGATTTCACAGCACTGTAGTTAGCATTAACGATGCAGTCCAATATCTCCAGTCAGCCTGTATGATTTGTTTGACTCTCAGAACTGGGGCACGCTGATCCCACACCCCCGCAGTTGCAATATAAAGCCAATTCACACTTTCAAGAGCTTCCTGTAATGATGAAAAAAAATATTAAAAATTAAATAAGTGAGTGTTACCTTTTGTCTACTGATACTTTTTTTTTTTTTTGACCAGACCAGAATACACCTTCACAGTACAACCAAATCTCTCATTTGTTTTCTTGTTCATGAAATTTTCCTTTCCAGTCCCCCTTGTTTTTCTCCAGTAGTTTACTTTACTGTTCACTTCCAACTTCTGAGTCTAGTCCTGGAGAGCCATGCTAAAACCACTTCAACCTCAAGAAGCTGTGTGAGTGGTGACTGCATAATCAGCTGTTTCAATTGTGTGCATATACTATACTGTGCACTCCAGATTTGTTGGCACACTTGGCAAAGTTGAAAAGAAAAGGCTATGAGAAAATGTCATTGCTTAACTCTTAATGTATCAAGTTCTTAATTGATGACCAGGCTTAGTTAACTTAGGTGACTCGGGTAGTAGTCATTGTGCCGGTCTAAAGAAAAAACCTGCACCCCTTTTGATTAAGGCTAGACATGCCAGTCCCTCCTCCACTAACATTGAAGGAGAAGACAAAGGGAGGGTGCACAAAGTTCAGGTTGCCAATAATTTACTGAGCATATAAATCTTTTGATAAACAATACAGTGATTTGTCAGGAAATGTACTTGTGACCCTCCCGATTGCAGGCATAAAAAAGGATTGAATGGTCTGTTCTCCTTAAATTTTCATGGTCTTTGTCTAGGAGTAAGAGAGCAAAATGTTCAGTTTTTGCATCCCATAATGTGGCTATACACAGAAAATGCACATAAATGTATTAAGAATTGCACTCAAAGCCATTGAATTCCAGTACAAATTCCTTGGGATGGGATTAGCAGGTGTTTGGGGTAATCTTCTGTTGTAGTTTAATTTAATAGGCATTTAGTGGATAAAGCATCCAAATAGCAGGCAGTACACATGGTTGAAAGTATCTAGTCAGCAAGTTAGTGAGGCCTGCCTTGATTGATGGTGTATGCACATGCAGGGCAATAACAAACTGGTGCAAGCAGATATCCTTCCCATGGAGATTTCTGACCATCACCTAGTCATGGCAACACGCGATGTTAGCATCAGGCCCTATGAGATTATTGTACTGGAAGTAAAGCTTTAATGTAAAGCTTCTACAAGATGCCTGGTTTTATGATGCGTTTACAGTTTTTGAGACAAGTGGAGAAAGAAAAAGGGAGATCGTACATGGGTGGTAGGTTGGCAAAACCCACATAAGACTTTTTTGAGCAGTATACATCTCTTTCCCTGCGGGAGTGTAAACGGGTGATTGATAACCTTGAGAGTAGGATCAGGGCTGCTGAGGTGGAACTAGTTGGGCAAGATCAGGTGGGATTTAATAATGATTTGCAGGAGTTGTGAAGAGACCTGGGCTCCCTCATCTGTAGGAAAGAGCGAAGGAAGCCCTTGTAGTGAGATTTAACCTTCTGAAATAAAATGGATGCTCCTAGCTCCCTGGCGGGGGGGTGGGGGTGGGGGGGGGGGGATTTGTGTAAGGCAGTGGGGGCGGCAGAGAGGATGTAGCACACCTGTGCCTTGTTGAGCAAGGAGGGGAGAAGAAATGGGGGTCATATTATGTCGGGGTACAGGTTTAGGCACCCAATACCAAAGAGGAGAGGAGCCTCAGAGAGTAGTATATTACATGGGGGCTGGTGAACACCACTGTTCAAATCAAAAGGCTGGCCTGGTTTGATTCTAGGCTGGGGGAAGGGTGTCTGTTTTGTGATTGCCACGAAAAATTGGAAAATCTGTTAACTATGAGAGGCTGAAACATGTTTAATCTGTTGAAAAGGTTTTGTTTGTCGTTGGGTGTGCTTGTTCCTCCAGGGGAATATGTGTAGGGCCATAGTTTTTCAGAAGCAGTGCAGCATAGTTTTGCAAAACCTTTTGTACGGACAGGCAGAACCCAGCACATGGATGACGCATAAGGTTGCATTTTCAGGCTAGTGCACAGTGTGTTGTGAACCGTCACACTGGCAAAGTGGTATTTTCATCATGGATTTTGACACACCTGAGCCCGTTTGATAAGTTGGTGACTCACTGTGTGACAAACACATATTCCCCAAAAGAAATGAGCACACTCAAACTTGTCCAGTGGATAAACACACATTTTGTCCTTTCATAGTTAACAGATGATCTGCCTTTTCAGAATGAAACCATGTTGGCATGTACTTTTCACCAGCCCCATATAATATTGTTGTTTTTCCATTTTTATATAAAAAACTGGAATTTCAGTATCGAATATTTAAAAAATAAAATAGCCTTCCTGCCTGCCTAATTGATTATTTGTTGGCCTCTTGATTGCCGAGCTGAATAACCAATCAGACCACTCCTATGCATACCAACCATGGAATCTGTCAAGCTTTAATTTCAAAATCATTACCATCTGAGAGCCTTGTAACTAAACTAAGGATTGTAGGATCTGTATGTCAAACTAAAAAATACAAATATGTAAAAGCTGTGCACTGGGAGCAAAGATTACCAAATCACGTTCCCATGTCTCATAATTAAGGTAAAGTATAAATAAAAATAATATGTGCAATGAAATTTTTAGCTAGTGACCCAGCGGTGCATGGACAGTTCTGCCCCATTATGGCCACTCACTTCCATTGAGAGCAGATTAGGCTTCTCTCATTTATGCTGAGAGCAGAAACACTACGTTCTAATATTTTAATTAGTATTTGTTCTATAATTAATATAACCCTGAACTGCATACTGGGGTCCCTGCTGTTGACACCTGGATGAGAAAAGAGATCCCTGGATCAAAAAGTGGTCATTAATAACCAGCGGTAACTTTGTCGGGAGGAATGCTGACAATAGCCATCGTTAGCTTGCTAACGTTAACTTTCGCATTACATTATTAATTTTAACATCAACTATGGATTGTTGCCAGATCTATATCCGTGAAAACAGCTTCAAATATGGGATTTTGACTCAGTGATAGGAGAACAAAGGCAACCTTGACTATGGAGCACCATTAACATTAGGTAGCGTAACGCGACATCGGGAGAAAAGTAGCCTGCACAACTCTGAGCTCTGAGGAGGTGGGGTACCAAGAGAAATGAAGATGACACAAGTTACTTGATTGGAGTACCTGGAAGCATTTAGTAAGTTGTGCATACAGATCAGTTGGTCAAACACAGTAAGTACAGTAAGCATTGGTGAAATATGATAACTGTAGTTTTTGTTTGGCTACTTAGGAAAATAAAGCAGTTTTTTTTTTGTTTGTTTTTTAGATTACCATGAAATTAATAAAATTAAGTACACTGTAACATACCAGGTAGATACATGCGAGAGGGTAGTCTCTGTTCAATCTGACGTCTGTACAAATTAAAGTTAATATAACTGTTTACATAATGTCACACAAACAGGAACAACTTTGTTGAGCTGTGGAAACAAAATTCATGTGAAAATCGGTTTAAACCAATCAACACCTTTTTAAAACTCTGGGTATTTTTTGGAGAAAACCGATAAAAGTGGAAAACAATGAGCCTTAAATATCCTCCACTGTGAGTCCCCTGTGCTGTTCGGTATTGGGAGCCCCAACCGTCCCATTCCCATTGCCTTCTGCACCATGGGCTGCGGGCTGTGCTCGCAAAACACAAATACGAAGATTCAGTACCCCTGGCCAGTGTGCCCATGTGCCAATGGAAGAGCTCACAGATGTGCTGTATCTCTATGTGCCTTAGGGTGTTAAGTTTGACTATTACAAAACTGGGCATATTGGGGGGGGGGTTCTGGCAGTGTTGTGTGCTCTGTTTTATTCTGTTTTTATTTACTTATGCAGGGGTGAGAGGTGGGCAGTTTGAGGGGAGTTAAGGCAGTATATATTGAAAACATTTTTTTTTTTTTTTGGATTTGTGTTTTCAGTGAAGAAAAACTAAAAGTCTATCTATCACACTCAATCAGGCACACAACACACATGCACTCACTAACTACAGTACATGCATAAAATCTGCTAAAAAATCTATATCTAGGGCCGTCTGGGTAGTGTAGAGGTAAAAGCACTCGCCTACCACTGCAGAGACCCGGGTTAAATCGCCGGCAGCGGTACTTCTGGCTTGGTCAGACATTCCTACGAAAACAGTTGGCAGTGTTTGCGGAGGGGAAGCCGGTGAGGGTATGAGTCCTGATCATTGCATTAGCGACTCCTACTGGTTAGTCGGGACGCCTGCTCAGCAGGGAGGGGATCTGGGGGAGATAGCGTGAACCTCCGCATGCGTTAGTGAAACTCTTCACTGTCAGGGGAGGAAAATGGCAAAAAAAAAAAAAAAAAATCTATATCTACACAACATCCAGACTCAGATATCCGTTAAAGGATTAACATGGTGGTTGAACGTGACACTTCCCAGTTGTCTTTAGGCAACAACAAAACAAATGTGCATAATTTTTTTTTATTATTCAGTCATTTCAATGTACTTTAAAACGTATTTTTCTAAGCCTAAATTTCCCACTATAAAAGTTCACCCGAACCGTCTGGGCGTGGTAATGAGAACTGTCAGTTAGCTATGATTGACAGACCGTTCCCTGTTACCATAGCTACCCCCATGATAAGCGCTCTTTTTGGGTGACTTTTCACAAGCTAGCTAGCTTAGTAGTATCAAGTATCGATAGATAGCTAAGGTAAGGACATTGACTTATATCCAATTATTATTATTATTATCCAATTATAGCCAAGTTAAGATAAAAGCACAACTATAACGTTCTCATAAAAGCAAACTAGCTAGCTAACGTTATCGATAACATTGCCTTATGAAAGCAAACTACCTAGCTAGCTAACGTTAGCTAGCTAGCTAAATGAATATAACCAGAAATAATATAATAGTCCTTAAAAGGAACTCTAATTTAAGTGAACCTAACGTTAGTCAAATATTTGCATTGTCTTGCCCGTAAGCCAGCGGCGCAAACTATGGGTCTCGAGTTATCCATGGGTTTACGGGGCGTGGAAAGGGGAGTGGTTACTGTGTTCGTGACGCATCAAGTTGGCAACTTTTTCAACCGGTTGAAAATAGGACGATACATTTAAAACGCATATTTCTCCAAAAATACAGAACGGACATATTTAATACTTCACTCATTGTGTTTCTTCAATGCCTCTTGTGCAAATAGCACATAAAACCGAGAAAGTGTGAAAACCACCATGGTACTCCTTTAATCAGCATCTTCTCATCCATCCACATGCCTGACACAGCTCTCTTGCATTTTTTTTGATAAAGGACACCAATCACAATGTAACCACCTTGCAGACCCAGCGACTTCGTAAAATCATCCTGAGTGCCTCCAAGTCCGTTGCCAGAACTCTACTTCCAGGAAAGCAATCACCAATCAGTCACTGTCTCACTAGCCCTTATTTGCTGGCCCGTAAATTCTAAAAAGATGCATTCATATGGATCGCAGTCACAAACTCCCCGTGTGGAGTATATGCTCCACACTGCAACTGGATTCATCCCGAGCGAGCTGGGCTGGAAGGGACAAAATGGAAGCCCGCGGACACCTGCAAAAGGTGCGCGCAAGCCAGCATTCCAGCCTCTCGGCCACCTGCTGCCAGGCAGGCACTGGCTCAAAACAAAGAGTTCATTCACATGGAACGGGGCCCGCGAAACTCAGGCCTGGGGGGCCCCCGGTGCGGTTCTGTTCCAAGCGTAATTGCAACTTCTGAATTGTGACGAGCTGTTCGTTGTTGTTAATTACACACTTTGTGTTTGTTGAGAGATGATTTACCCTCTTAAGGCCACGCCGTGTCATAAATAGCGATGCACACCAGGAAGAATGCATGTCCCATATTCACAGCCCCACAGTTAATTGGTCAGCTGAACATTTCTGATGCTTTAGCTCTGTGCAAAGTGTGTTTTGGCAAATGGTCCCTTTGCAAAGAAGTTGCATTTTTTAAATGAATGAATTACAGGCTGACAGGAAAAATCAGCGGGGTCTTAAATGCCAAAAGTGTTGACACCTGGTGACTGAAATAAACCATCTATGCAAAATTAGTCTTTTAATGAAAGTCAGATGGCCACACCTGAATGGGGGGATGCAGAACTCCGTTTGAGGAGCCTCAGCATGAAAGCAATGCTGAAAAGAAATGGTGTCTCCCTGCTGTCTAGCTTCGTGCTTCCATTTACACAAGCTGCAAAGAGAAGGCACCCTGAATCACTGCCCCTGAATCACTCACTTTATGGCATAACAGTCTAATAATATGCTCTGCTCAACTGCAAGTATTCTGGATGCATTGAACTTATCTAACTCACACACACACACACAGGCACACAAACAATTAATTTAAGTTGAAGTATAGATTTTCAGCTTTTATTAAAAGCTTTTATTATTTTAATATATTCTGGTTTAACTATTTTGACAAATGCCAATAACAGACTCCAAAGGCAATCAAAAGCCTAGAATCAAGACTAGATACTGAAAGCTCTTTTATACTTACACTAAAGAAACAATTGAACTTACCTGACTAATCAGAAAGTGAGATTTTGAACCCATTTGTCCCAAACATTGAGGCCCGTGTAGTAATTACAGCCTTTTTTATATGTAGTTCCTGCATTTTAGAGGATCAAAATGAATTGGATAAATTAACAGAACAGTAAATGAAGTTGTCATATGTATTGGTTTGCAAATCCTTTGCAATTAATTACTGCTTGAAGTCTGCAACCCATAGACATCACCAGACACTGGGTACCTTCCCTAGTTATTCTTTGCTAGACGTGTACTGCAGCTATCTACGGAGGCCTATCCCTCTTTCCCCCTAGTGGTGTGGGCGCCAGTGCCCACAGAGTGGTAATAAAGAAAATAACCACAATTTACTAAAAAATGGGCCACAAACACACGGAAAATTTGCGGTCAGCACCTGCAACGGATTCCTTTCTGGCCAACAACGCCACTCCTTTCCTTATTATCCCTCAGGGCAATACATGGCAGTAAAATAAAAGGAGCCTCCCCATCCCCAATCACGTATTGCATAGTAACCCGTCTACTGTGTACAAGCTGTGCTGTTCCCATAACTAATTTGAACCCTATTTTATTTGGTCTATTGTCTCATAAAGACTGAAAGCCCTTCAAAAACATGGGCAGCCACAGTCTCACATACAGCTGAGGCTGGCTGGCAACCAGTCCAGGCGTTGCTTGTCAGCCTGGCTATATAGACACAGTCTGCTGTGCCTTGCACATAAGACATTAGTTGTGTTCATCAAAATGGTGACTTACAGCATCAGGGAGCATTTCAAGGCAGGAAGTAGAACTTGCATTTATAAGTGCTGGCCTGATCTATTAGCATCACGGAATCGTTCCTTCTAAGATGTCTTAATTTGGGTGATTTTTCAGGCTTTAAAGATTTTAAAATAGAAAAAAAATATCTTTTTTTGAGGGGGCGAGCACAAGTAGTCCTATTAGCATCATCAGACTCAAAAGTACTCTTATATGTTACATGTACTATAACAAAATCTGCTGTAAAAATAATATGTATATAAGACCAGATATATCACAAGTTATTGCCTATCTGCCATCTTGAAGCCACCCCATTGTAAAGCTAAAATAAATTAGTAGCTTAGCCTATTCACAATGTAAGTCAATCAGGAAAAACTGAGACGCCACATATTTTACTTGCATATGACCAGGCAAGAAAAGAAGGACCAGTCCTAGAGTCACATGTGCATACAGGCCAAAACAGTCAGCGAAGTGGCAATAAAAATAAAGTTATGCTTGCTGATGCATTGCAAGGTGCTTCAGGGATCAATGTTGGTTGGTTATTATCACCCGCTAGGTGTAGGAGAGGACGGTGTGCTGCGGGACTGAAGCCCAGAGTATCCAGGAAGGCCTTCGCTTCAGCCAGGGATTTGATGCTGCTCCGGCCCATGGATTACTTTTAGCGCAGCAGGATACAATAAAAAGGTTTGTAAACCACGTGCCCTTGCCCCTGCAATAAAAGGAGTAAAAGACTTAAGTTGACGAGCTGTGAAGTTACTAAAATCCGGAAAAAGAATTTGATATCTCCACCGTTAAGTTTCAATGGAGTCTTCCTGGCGGCCTGAAGGATCAACTGGCGGTCTGAATACCAGAGGAGATCGAAAATGTGAGTCCTGGGTCTGTCTGCCATTCCCAGTCGCCCAGGGTGGATGCGATGAGAACGCATAATCCTTTTACAAGCAAGGAAGGGAGGGAGGAATTTTTTAGGTAAGCAACTGCAGGTGAATTATGCGCAGCCAGCACCGCCGATGGCAATCCTCCAGGTCCATCATCTTTGCTTCACGCTGTTCTAAGGCCGCATGACAAAATGCTGATGATTTCCCAATCTTTTCAGCTCTTACCCGGTTCAGTAAGGCCGGTTCTCAGTTCCTTCATGTCCGAGTATTGTGACATTTCTCGGAGTACTTCTTGAAGCTTGCTCTCCAAACCATGAGTACTTTCTTCTATGTGTGAGAGTTGTGCTTCAGAGTACTGTGTTTGTTTGCCTAAGGCTGCATATATAATGGCAGTGAACATCGATTGGTGGCGTCATCTTTTTCAGGGGTCCAAAAGGGTCCAAACTGAGAGTCTAAATGTCTTTTTTCAATATTATTAGAATCTTACAAATGAGGGAGGAAACTATAACAAAAATAGGTTAAAAACATAACATTTGGAGGATGAGAGGATGGAGTGAAAAAGCTAGGCTGCCACCTTCCCAGCAGGTCACATGACCCTCCCAACAATACCTAGTTGAAAATGTACAATTTCAATAAAAAGGCTATGTTTGCAATATATTTTTATATTTAAATTTGACCTGCTGCCAGCTCATTTTGTAACTGCTGTCACGTGTGCTGAAAAATAATATAATTTCATGTTACAGTGTGGTGCCAGTATCAAGTGAATTAAAGATTTCTGACGTAGGCATAGGACTTTCATTTATCTGCAATTACTGTATCTGCTTGGCTTCTGCTCTCATTTTCGTCACACTGGATATGTTTAATTTGCAAGTTAAAATTTGTTTGCAAAGGCTTTGTATCGATTTAAGGAGACTGATCCTGTTTTTGGCAAGTGATCTGTCATCTCCATTTTATAGCAGAGTGGGTGTGCACAGTTGTCCGAAATGATTCAATCCTAGATTAACTAATCAAACCGTAATTCATGTTCATGAAACGGAGTAAGATCAAATTTAATGAATTCTGTAATTTGATAAGATACGCGTCCTGTTTAAGCAATGTATGTGAAACAGGGCCTACAGTTGGTCATTAGATGGGCAAATGTTTTGTTTGCTGCCTTCACAGTGATTAAACTGATGTCAACAAAACATGTCTGAGGACAGCCATCCATTTTGGGCATATATCTACAGTACTAATTTGACAGGTACAGTATAAAATTGGTTTAATTGCATTTTAAAGTTTAGCATTTAGTGTTTTGCAAACGAGTGCTTTCTACATCAAGGGCAATGTGGTAAAATCGATTAAATCTAACAGGCACCTTGGTCTCATATCAATGGATTGTATTATGGAAATGGACCCTCCCATTTTCAAATGTATAATGTGGTTGCATGTCCCCTCTTGCAGTTTTTAATCAGCATGCAGTGGCTGAACCTCATAACTGGTTATGGAAAATGCATGCATGGAAGCAAATACATCCTGGCCTCTCTAATGTGCTCACAAATGCCCAGCATTCAAATAACACTGCATGATCAAAGGGTTCTGCATTATGCATGCCAAATATAACATTAAGTCCTGTTTCAGTGAATATGGCATTTATGTATGACTATGTTTAGACTGTCAGGCCAAATCAGTTTGCGGAAAAACATTTTTTTTTTCTTCAAATCACATTTAAACATAGATATGTGGTTTGAAATGTATTTTAAATGGCATTTGTGCATGTCAGTCTAACTGCTCAAGTGTTTCTTTTTTTCATCCATCACAACATGACGCATTTGACGTCATGTGGAGTGCCGGAAAGTAACAAGCAAAACCAAATGGAATGCACATATCAACCTCCTCCTGGTGCTGATACTGCGTGATGCACCATGACTAGATATTGCCATGGAGTAAAGCAACGTCAATGTATATATGCCTTCCGATTTGATCACTTGCAAATAGCAATGCGGATGGTCAGTCCTAAAGATCGGACAAGAAAAACGAATTTGCCTGCAGTGTGAACATAGCCTGTGTGAAGCCTCGGCCATGCGGATGCACTAGTGGGGGTGCTCGATGTTGTAGGGTGTCTTAGAGATTGCAGCAGCAGATCTCCTGTCCATAATGCAAATAGCACTCACAATGCCAGCAGGAAGCCAGCAAGATGCAATAAACAAACAATGGCATCACCTCAATTGCCCTCAGCCGCCACAAAAAAAAATAAATAAATAAATAAAAACAAAGTCTCCCTCGGAGGCTGCTCTCAGGACTAAGTTAATCTATTGACCAAACCACTGAATCAGCTTTTGTGTACGATAACACGGGCACAATGGGCCTCGTTCTCAAAACATTTCTCAAGTTTGTCTTACTTTTGTTCTAAATAAAAGTTCCTACGAAAAACCAACGTGGGATTCATAAAATATTTGCAGACTTAAGTTTGTGAATATCCCAGGTGTACCGCAGGAAACCTAAAATAAATACTTTTGTATGTACGCCTTTACATGTGTTTCAAAACACAGATTTAGATCTTACCAAAGAACAAGTTCAGATTTTTAACATTAAAAAAAAAAAAAAAATGTTGAAATACTCGTTAAAATATTTGTAAGCAGTTAACAATCTAATTTGATTGTACTCATGTGTGGCATTCTGTCTGGCGGTGAACCGGATTGGTTTCGGCTGTGCCGGCTGGTGGAGAGAGCGCGCACACCTGGGTTGCGTCAACTAATCAGCCCAGTTGCTTAAAGGTGTGTTCCTCTCCACAGTTTGGGGCTGAGACCGGAAGCTATTTGATGTCCGTGTAGTTTGTTTTGTTTCTTTAAACATTACGGGGAAATTAAACCTCCACTGAAAAGTAGGGGGAGTGGGTCTGCTGGAAAGTGGGCCTGCTACATGCAGCACACTGGAAAGTGGTCGCTGTGCTTTACTTTGTTTTTGTTTTTAGTTTATTGGTTTTACCTGGAACCCATGCGGGGGAAGGGTGAAGATGTTCATTTATTTTATTTTGTGTTTGTGTGGGTGCACTGTCTCTCTCCATGTGGCTACCAACAGTTCCCAGAGCTGCCACAAACACCCCCCACCCCCTCACTAGGTTATCCCGAACAGGGTTGTTAGCCTGTTGTCAGTAGACTAATTATTAACCAATTGATTGGATTTGTTCAACATAAGACGTTGACTGAAACGTGTGAACGTAATCTAAAAATAAACTAAAGACATTTCACACAACATGGAATTGTATTGAATTTCCTCACTTTGTGTTAATTTTAAAACTATTAAGACTGTTAGGTGTACACTGCCCTGCATTAGTTTTTACCCAACCTCAGGGTTAAATGTAACATTTCACTCTCAGTACTTTCGGTCAGATTGCTAGTGAATGTTATGTCCCAGAAATGTCACTGTGGTGTGTAATCATAGCCAAAGGATGTAGGTTGTTTGTATTGAAAAACGGCCCATCTATCTCTAGAAATATTTTCAGAATTGAGCCAAGTACCAAAGCCCCCTACACATGTTCATAACAATACAACAATATTATCATTATGGGCTTTATTACATAAAAATCAACTTTGTTTCTTCAGTAAATTAATATGATGGAAAGTGTAATGCAATGAAGCAACAAACCTCCGCACCATACAGCACAGATCAAAGAGTTTCATACTCATTTTAACACCAGAGATTTAACTTGGGCAGTCAATTTCAAAGTCAAATTTATTTATCTCAAAGGGAGAAGTCCGAAAGAGAGAGCGAGAGAGAGAGAGATGCAGGGATCAGAGGGAATTATAAGAAAGAGTGAGAGTCAGCACTGGGACAAGTGGCAGTACCCATTGCTGCAGGTATATGCTGCCCTCTCTAGCACTGAATCCAATGCTGAAAATTAGGTTAAGGGTAATTATGACAGGACCCAGTTTCTCTCAGAGCTCAAGTTGAAGTTATTGTTTTTTTTTATTTTTTTATTGTCTAGGGGCTTTTGCATTTTAAATATCCACCAAGAGCCCATAATTAGTATGTGCTGTTTGCTTTGAGGACATCAAGCTTTACACAGTTATAACCCCATATTCTAGCATGTTGCATTACACGTAAGACTTCAAGAGTTTTAAAATAAATGTACTCTTATAGAATAGATATACATAAACATTCAATGAAGAAAGAACATTCCTAATATTACCAATAAATAAATGAATGGGCATAAATTAACTCCATGCTATTGAAATTCATTTGAGCCGTTCACGGTCCGACTGTGGCCAGCAGCCTCCAAGTGTGATGTTCAATCGATGCTAGCAACGCCCAAGGAGGGAGGGGTTCAGCTGCCCAAGGAGGGAAGGTGTCTGCCAGCCGAAATGATGGTGTCCTGTCAAGCCCCAGTCACACACGCTGGTTGAACGGGTAATCGTGGTTCACCTGTTATGTCGGTGCCAGCCCAACTTGTTGACTGCGGTGTGAAAATAAGCAGTGGCCATATCATGCCATAGAGGAGAGCTCATACTTCTCTGCATTCTCGCAAATCAACAGCAGCGGTCGTGACGAGTGCCTCTGCATTAGCTTGATTGGGCATAACAAAATTGGAAAGAAAAAAAAGGGAACATAATTCAAAAACTGCTAAAATGTTTGATAAAACCCAATATATCTTATCGTTCTATTTATGTTAAATGTACATGAAAATGGAAGTACACGTACAATATGGGTCCACGGTCATTTGGGGTCTAATTCAATGCAACATCGCATTGGACCATTTTGCAAATGATTAAATTCAACCTGCCAATAATATTGACCCTTACACAGATCTAAAAAATGGCATTTCTTGCTGAAAGTGTGAAGTTGTCATTTTTTTTATTTCACATAAAATGAAATGGACATTTAATTGGGCCATAATATGCATATATGCAAAAACTTTGCAGATCCAATTAGTCCTAAATTATCACATATCAAATTCTCCCCATGGCTGCATTTAAATGATTTCAAATAGAAATACGTTGGTGGTTCATCCAAAATTCTTTCTGAAAAGCAAAGTGTGCGTGCCTGTGTCTATATTTGTGATTCCTGTGTGAAGGACAGTATCCAGATTTGTAGGCAAGTTTCCATACATATGATGCTATTGAATTAATACAAGAAGCAGTGTTTGCAGGTGTGCTCTAAGTTCATTTATTTATTCTTAGCTGCAGCCAAAAATGGACGATCTGTGATGTGTACTGCTAATAGTAAAATATGCAGTCGCAGGCCAGGGACTGTAATCAGTGAGAACTGATTATAGCACAAATTCCAGAGAACACATCTCAATATTGCAAACAGTAGAGGCTTAAAAGCAGCCCCTTACAATTATCCCTCTGGCTGAGAACCCCCACCTCAGTAAAATGAGAACACTATCCAATACTACATCCTTAGCTTAACAATGGCATGCTATGCAGGATTGTTTAGCCTATGTTTACAATCAAAGAAGTCTCCTCCTCCATCTTCAACCCTGCCCACTCACCCTGGAGTACTCAACCAAGTCATAGACATGCAAATTCATTAAATACAACCGGTAAAGTTCTCCGGACATCAGGCTGCATGATCCGGATGTGTAAAAATTAATTTAAAACCGGACATCGGGCATCCCTAGCTGCATAGCTAGAGTTAACGTTACTTACAGGTGCAACAGCAAACAAGCCAGCTCCGTGTTGCTTTTCATCCCACTGGCAAATTTCAGCTGAAGCCCACTGAGGAAAAAAACTTGATTTTTGACAGCTTTATTTTATTTTATTTTTTTTAATTTTGCTTTTCACTGTATCTGGGCCATTACAGGGGCTAGCTAGCTATAGCAACAAACACTCAACTAGTACGGTTATTTTATAATATCAAGTAAATAAATCCTGCATAGTATGCCTTTAAGATCATAATATTGGCAAGTTGCATTCATTAGGCACATGAATGTTAAGCCTGGCATGCATCTTACAGTAACTGGTACAATATAGAGTAGTCACAGTATATAGCTGGAATGCAGTCATATTCAGATGCAAGTGCAGTTTCCATCTGATAACTAGTTGAGTACTGAAACTTTGTTTTCTTGCTCTATGCTCAAAATCAGACTATCCGGGTACCATTCCTACTGTGGACTGCCTAAGTCGTTATATCACGTTTTGTTTTAGGACTTTATTTTGAGTTCTTAATTGCTTAAACAATTTGCTTGTTTGCTTGAATGTGTGACTCCATGTCAACGTGCTCAGACTTGTATTTCATAGCAGCATGTCATGTTGACCGAACTGATGTGATCCAGTCTCTCACCAGCACCTGACAGACACTTGTAATGACAAGAGCTCTATGAATATGTGATCAAGCGTCTGGATGTCAGGACAGGAATGAAGACATCTTTTTTTTTTTTTTTTTTTTTTTTTTTTGCATGAGTCCTGAGGGAGACAATCAAGGGTGTCATGTACAAATTCAGCTGCACCCGATTGTCCTGAAGTCATGGCCTACTTCTCAGGAACTGCCCTACTTACTGCTCCCACAGTGTTCTAATGCCAGAACAGCAGTGTTAATGCTGAGCTAAAAATAGCTCTCTGAAATTCAGTCAAAATTTCAAGAATGTGATGCCTTGATATTATGGACATGAATGTGCAGAACTCACTATTTTTCAGATGTAAAGAGTATTATTTGGCTGCCATATATAGAGAAATTAATAGTATCTATGGGAACAAAAAAAGGAAACTCAATGTAGTCACTGTACTACCAATTAAACACAAGCTGTTTTAAAAATATATGACCCATTTCAATCACACTGCTAGATGCATTTTCCTTAACTTTAATTAAACACATATACATTATATATTTATAGTGTGTGTATATATACACACATACATAGAGGAGAGTTAAGAATTTCTTGAAACATCTTCATGAAAGCTAGTAGATTTAATATTAATTTGGAATGCTCTCTTACCATCAGAATAATTTTACCTGCATTTGGTAATGCAACTTAATTACATATGAATACATTTATTTCATGTATCTTGTGTAATTCAATATTACATACAGTATGACATGAGATGCATATTCAGAAGGTAAGAAACAATCATGATGAATGAGTTTTGGCTCACTCATAATACTGTTTGAGGAGGCAGTGTGCATAACAGTCATGCAACTGGGCTTGCAGGGATCACAGGTTCAATTCCCTGGTGGGGCACTGCCATTATAACTCTGAGCAAGGTGCTTAACCTTAATTACTTCAGTAAATATGCAGCTGTATAAATGTAAAAACTGTAACCTGTGTAAGTTACTGGAAAAAGAGAACACCGGCTTGAGAACGAGTGAAGCTGTAGGTGCAACAGTTGAACCTGAACAATCTATGCATTCTCCCGTGACCGATCTCATTCGCAAAGTGTTTTGCCCACATAACTGCCACTCACTGAATGTTTTTTTTTTTTTTTTTTTCTGTGAACTCTAGAGAGTTTGTAAATCCTAGGAGAGCAGCTATCTATATGATTCTGGAACCACCACATCAGGCACTAACAATCATAACAAGGTCAAAGTCACTAAAACCATGCATATTGCCCATTGTGATGTTTGGTCAACCGACAACTAAACCTGTTCACCATGTCTACATGCTTTATATATTGAGTTGCAGCCAGATGATTCGCTGTTTGAAGGAGCAGGCTATTAACATGAAGGTGCACCTAATGAAGTGGCCACTGAGAGAGAGTGTGTGTGTGTCTGTGTGTGTGTGTGTGTGTAGCAGTGTTGGATCATTTGTGTTTGGGACATGCATGTGTCTGCTAGCAATAAATGGTGCTACATGTGGTTCATGATTATGACTGGGCATCGTAATATGACTCTAAATAAAATAAATGCTGTTCAATAACATGCTGTTCAGTACCTCCTTAATATTTTAAATGGATCGAATAAAGCTCTTCTTGAGTTGCAAAACATTTATCATTCATTTTTAGCTAATTTCAAAAATTCACAATTCAAATAAATAACCAAAATGGTTTCTGTCGCATTTCATTGGAGAAGTGTACCCTACAATTACTGTTAAACAAGTTTGTCATTTTGGTGCATAGATTTATCTTTTAGCTTTCATAAATATGTCAATAACCATTTCAAAAGTTTTAAATGCATTAAATAGTGTTTTACAAGACCATAAAGTTTAAAGTATAAAACAAGACAAGTGCTGTAATTGGGATAGTTTATAAATGCTCTAAAATGCTCTTTTTTAATAGTGGAAACAAATTAAAACAATCATATTCTAACTGGTCGATAGCCAAATTTGAGTTGTTAAAATGCATTTGGACGTGGATAAAATCAGTTCACAAAATGTGCATCGTTTGTGGTCGATTGAACGATTAAACACATTGCATTATAGGCCCACATATTGTTCTGAATGATACATAGAAACCTTTCAGCCTCTGGATTTTCAAGGATAGTGAATGTTTTCTTTATTGCAATACACAGAGATAGAGACATTACAAGTGTTACCTTTTCATACCATCAATCCAAAAAAGCTTCTTTGTTAAAATCTAGAGGAAAAAAAACAAAAGCTCCTACCATTAAAAATTGTATATGCCATCAGCAAGGTGGACTGGTTTAAAATAAGAATGGCACTTTTGATTAATATTGGGCATTCTTCTATAACGCTGTCTCCAGTGCCCCTTCAGGTGTTAAAGTGGGGGGACGATAGCAGATTTTAGGCTCTGAGCCAGCCGCGAGAAACGAGGTAATTTTATACTGTTCTTCTGCAAGGGCACCTTATGACTGACCTGCCCTCTGCACTGCAGCGAGCTGCTTCCTCCGATAAGAACACCAGCCCCTGCAGCCCCAGCGGCCTGGGAAGCTTAATAGATTTACTATTTTTAATGACATTAAATATAGACCTCAGTAAAATAACTCCCATTTATTAACTCCCTTGTAACCAGGACCTCCGTCAAACCACATCTCTGTTCCTGAGCGGTGTGCTAACGTCCCAAAGGACACCTAAGTGAGAACATTGGGGAAAATATAGTCAAAGTGAAATAAATGCTGCAGTGAAAATATTCTGCAGAATCATGTGATGTTCCCCTGCATAAACTATTCATTTGACCGTATCTATGCATCGAACGACTGCAGTAGGGGGAATGGATAACAGGGAGGCGAACAAATCTGAGCAGCAATGGATGACTAACACTGAGAATTGTGTGAGGTAAGGTGTCATAAAAGACGAAAGAATTCAACAACACTTGAAGGAGACATGTAGCATAAAGATAAAAGCTGACCATAAAGAGACAAATCATACAAACTTTCTATTATTCACTGGCAATAGTGTTGCGGAGAAAATGTATTAAACATAAAGCTGGCCAAAAAAAAAAAAAAAAAGAACAAGCATCATGGGATATAGAGAGAAATGAACCAGAACCAAAACAGAAGCTTAAGTAACTCCGGGATCCAGAGTGTTATGAACATATGTGCCATGGTCAGTAATATTGACAACAAGAAACACCATTTTACCTACCTGTTATCTTATTGTTATGTTTGACTACTACTCCCATCCTGTTAAAGGGTGAATACTTTAATATTCGTCCAGTGGGGTTGTCAATACAACGATCTATCTATTCTGATATCATCCACTCTATGGGAACCCCAAATCAATGAGTTTTCCCCATCCACAACCACCAATAAAAGAGCAAGTTCTGCATAGAATTTTCATCATCTGCAATACTTTCTTATTTATCAAATCACATGATGGTAATTTTTAAATGAACATTGTGACATGTCTCACACATTCACAGCAGGCATTTGTTTTGATGTTTCTGTGTGTTGTGGACCATGCTCTTGTCCATGTTTGATGTAATTAAATAGAGTGAAATGCTGCATCCTCAGATTTTTGAGCATAATTTCTTTATGTTGCCAGAAGGAGCACTTTGGGCCCCAAGCTGGACCGGAGGGTACAGTTATGCAATAAAAAAAGTTTTTCTGCATACACACAGTATCTAACACAGGACAGCCTGGGGCCCTAAACATGAATATGAGAATGGTGAACAGCAGCATCCGATAGATTTATATTTCATTACGTTACCATCGGCTGCAGTGGATTGGGCTTGTAATGTAAAATAAAAATAAAACTGACTGGGGCAAGTGAGAAGCGTGGATAGTTGGAGGAGGGTACTGCAATATTCCCGAGAAGTTCCTGCAGTCCTGAGAGAGCTGCGGTTTCCCTCTCCTCGCATTCACAGCCCTGGTCTGCCCACTCACTCCACCCCTGCCCCTCTGGGACTGAATACCGACATGCACAATGACACGCTGATACATCCACACAGAAACTCACTCACCTGCAAGCGTATACATGCACACACACACACACACACACTCGCACTTACTCGCTAACACACACACACTCTCTCTCTCACGTACACACACACACACTCATACACATACACTTTCGTGTTCATACTCTGTCATACATATGATCTCGCTCTCTACGTATCACTGTCTCTCTCACCCACACACTCATACACACACACGCATACACACACACGCATACACATGTGGGCACACGATCAGACTCATACACAAACACTTTTGCGTTCACACTCTGTCACACTCTCATTCTCTCCTTCTCACACACACCATGTCCTGCCCCCTGAATGGTAACACCCTAAAGTGTATTGCTGAGACTCCCTTGCAGTGCTGCAGTTCCTCTCTCCCTGTCAGAGTGCACTAGACTACGTAGCTCCATCCTTCCTCTCCAGGGTGGTGGAGGACAGGAGCATTGAGCGCTGGAGTAAAGCAGGGAGCGGCATTTTTACGCTCCTGCACTCCTCGCGGTAGTGGCGCAACCGGTTGTGGACCAGTTGCTCTGACTGACTCTGCGTTGCTGGAGCGGAGGTTGTGATTAATGTCACCCGTTGTCAGTTTGGGAGAGTTGCCGGGGCGATTAACAATGGGCCAAGCTGTTTACAGGACACAATAGTGAGCACGCATGCTGCGAGGACAATCTGAGCAAGGAATTATGACTCAAAGCCCAGCCAAAAAACAAACCCTGGAGAGCACTTGACGTTTTGAGTGCAGGTGCGGAGCCAATACCTGGCTTTTTAATGAGGTTCTGTTCTGCAGCTTTCAAAATCACCTTTTCATCCGTGGACATTCTACGGCATACTAAGTAAGCCACTTATACCCCATTATCGAAAATGGATCATTAACCCTCTGGAACCCAGAGCAGGCCTGAGCAGCTGCTGGGGAGAATCCCATTAGAGCCAAGATTAGTCACAGTGCTGGTCAGGGAGGGCAATGGGGCAGGGTTTGTAAAAATGCATTTAAATGATCAAATAAGTTGAAATAAATGGTACATTCTATTATTTTGCTTTTTGTAGGTTTATTTTCCAGTACAAAATAAATTATATTTGGTGTAGTCATACATTTGCTTTATTCTCAAATTATTTCAGGTCATACTATACTTCTGTGGTCAATTTCTGAATGCAACCTCAAGTGTGATCTTACATGGTTTATTTTTAATGAAAAAGGAGAATACTTTGGCTTTTGACACCAGATCAAAAATCAATAGTAAGAAAGATATGCTCTGTTGTTTTTCAAGGAATCTTCATGCAAAAATAAGCTTTAAAAATGTTCTGCATCAAAAAGATATTGGTGAGAATACCTCAGAGACCAGCAGAAGTGAGTGATTAGGCTATAGTCGATGAGCTAAAAGCAGTATTGTGGTAATATGAATCTCCATGGGAATATTTGGAAAGGGCAACTGATCTTCGGCAAGAAAGGGAAAAAAAAACATCTTTGGCTGCAATGCCCTCTCACCCTCTCTCACTTTGTCACACACACACATACACACAAAGCATGAACATCACTTGTTTTCACCGCTATCAAGTTCTTTGTTGCTGCAGGCGATGAACAGCAGAATGCATTAATGAGCCTTTGATAAAATGTCCTCACAGCTAAAGCACTGCCGATATGGTGTTTTTGCTTCTTTGTGTGATGTGAGATCTCTTGCCCCATCCAACAACCCCCCCCCCCCCCCCTCAGACTCCCAACCCACGCACTCAGTCAAGGTACTGGGGGCTGGGCTTTCAGGACTGCTTACCTGTGGGGATGTGGTTACTTCCTCAGGAGCTGGACTGGATCAAATGCAAGAAGAATACTACAGATCTCTAATACTTATCATTGGCACCAATTACATTGGCTGCTGACTGCTCACTTGTGTATCGAAATGCACTGCATTGACAAAATGTACAGTATGCTATATTAACGTTTGAAAGATAAAGGTTTATAAGCAATTGGTGTATTGATTATTATTGATTGGAAATGTCATTAAGGAGTGGGCGCACATGGAATTTGGCAGAAATGTGCAGTGTTGTTAACCCTGGGTTCTGGAGTGCTACCCAAAAGTCAGTAGCCTGAATTAATTCTGTTAATTAGCCATTGTCACGCCGGTAATCTCAGTAAATGGCAATCCACTCCTTAATCAGTTAATTGATGCTTTACTCAAGTGTGTCTGTGAGAACAGGGATTGGAAGTGTTGTGATTGGTGGACAGTGAAATAGCTTTTGTCTTAAGAGCAGTGCGGGCCCAGCAGCATTACTGGTGCTCTGAGAGAACACAGGGGTCCGTTCTATTTGTGACGGTACCTTGCTGTTAGAAGTGGCAGAACATCACGCTCCCTCGTTCTTTTTTTATAAGTTACTTGCCTTCTTATTTATTTATTCCTTCCATTTGTGTTTTGAATGGTTTTTTCCTCCAAATAAGCATGGCCCTGCAGGGTTTCCCGCCAGTCAACACAAGCGCACTACTACACATGAATTGTACTGACCACTTATCTCGAAGAAGTAAATTAAAGCAAATAAAACAACCAACATACTTGGGCTCAGTGATTGTATGCACACAGGGTTTTTCATGGATGCTTTCCAAATGCAGATTTTATTGGCTTTCTGGGAAGCTAACTTCCCCCTCTCCAGTATTCACTCTCAGATAACTTTTAAATTCTGTGAAACAGTAATGAAGGACAGCCTATTTTGTATGTGCAGTGCATTTTCAAAAACCCATGAGCAAAAAAAAAAAAAAAAATGTCTAAATCTGTCAAGTAAATCCTTTGGTTTCTGCCCATTGATGTAGTTGGATCCAGAAATAAGTTTAAAATTTTAAGTGCCCGAGTAGTCAAGCTCAGTGAACTGCACAAGCTCTTTCCAGTCTTGACTTTGTCCTTAATGAGTCTGTAATGAATCTCCTCTGAGAGAGAAAAAGAGAGTTCATGAGTGTGTGACGGAGTGTGTAAATCCAAAAGTCTTTTGTGTGTGAGAGAGAGAGAGAGAGAGAGAGTGTGTGTGTCTGTGTGTGTGGTAAATTGTATTTCACGTCACTCAAGCTTTGAAAATTAGGTACCACAATGGCTTGTGTAGAAATGGCATTCTAAAAATTGGAGCATTTTATTAAGCCAGGGGTTCAGAAACCTGGGCTACTTTGAATACTTTAAAATGCATATTTCCTTCCTTGCTTGTCCCCACATCTGCTGTATCTACTTCCTATGACAGGGAACATTCTAATTGACCATTAGCAAATTTATGGATGACACTGCAGACCACCAATCCCTGCTTAGAAATGATTGCTATGTAGGATAACCTCCGACATCTAGCTCCAACACTGTCTGCAACATTGTAGCTGATAGCATAATAAAAAAAATTTTAAAAAAAATTTAAAAAATCTTTAGCTACAAGTTACAACGCTTCTTTTGTAGATAGTCAAAAGGATTTGTTGGAGAACTTGTAAAACAGATACATGATACCCTGTACGTCTGGAGAGGTGCATGTGTTATTTGTATTCCATTCCCCAAGCTGAAAACAAACTTGTTCTGTGTCTGTTGCAGAAAAAAACTTTGTGGACGACCACACTCACAGCTTAACATCAAAACCATAATGTTAGACAAGCACATTTGCTTAAAGGTGAGATATCAGCTATTAATCACAGCAGCTAACTTGTTTAGTCTATTAGCTGTAGTTAGCCATGTGATTAAATCAAATAAAATATTATTTTTTTCAATGTATACTTAACAATACAGTGGAGAGACAGACAGATGTGTAAATTACAATGATAGGCCACACAGAACTACAGATACCATGTAGGGACAGTAGGACAATAGCTAAAAAGTAACTAAAAAAGAAGACGTATAGTATCAAATTGATTTTAAACAAAATGTAATACCACAGTTGAAATATTATATACATAATGTAATTGTTACCAAATTTCATTTATTGATCGTAGTCAGTTTTCTGGGTGTTTTCAAAATCACTCCTGAACAATGTCATAGCAAAATGAATGAGTGAGGATATCCGAGAAAGCTTTTCACTTCTCTACTTACCTCATCTCCACACTTGCTTCCCTTTCATGTTTCCTTGTGACATGTTTATGAGGAATTGAGGACAGGAAGCTACAGGTAAAGAAATGAAGAAAAGTTCTTCCCTTTCAACCAGCAGGAAATTAAGGCCTTGAGAAAAAAAAAGTGTGTGGTTCTTTAGCCAATCAATGACTTAAATTAATCACTTGTGCTGAAACACTCTGAAAACCCAACCACACAGTGGCCCTCAAGGACTGGACTGTGACACCTGTGGATTGTCACTGTAGTCACAGAACGTGCTCTGCTCACGGGCACAGAATAAAATGAAAATATATTCCAGTGGTCTAATCTGTGAGTCTGTTCAAATTCCATTTGATTTTTGCATGTGCAGAAAAAAAGGAGAAAAAAAAAACAATTGCACCACAAGACACAATTAAGACAATTACGTGGCTCTTGACGGATAGATTATGCATTTCAATTACTTGACTGTTAATCGAGTGAAGCAAATGAAAACAGGTTGAGGGAAACAATCAGTAAAAAGGAGAGATAGCTGCCTCTGTCATGCCAAGGTCACCAGCCATCAGCAGCATTCACACATTCAACCCTTGGGGAGCCCGGAGCGCAAGAATTCATCAGTTTCTTATTTCTTTTTTAGTCTCTGGTTGGCAGGGTTATAGCATATCACATCTTTCAGTCACACACTGTCTACTGTGAAGGTGATACTTTCAACATCTGGTTATATAACAGGGTATTTATATGACAGCCGCTAATGGCATTAACAAAGAATGCTTTGTGTTCCAGTGACTGCTCATGTTGGGTTTGCCTATATTATATCTAGCTTGTTGGTCTGAAAAGGGATGCTGGGAACTTCCAGACACCTCTCAGATTGTTAAGCATCTATCGTCTGTTCATCTCAGCCAAAGAGAAAGGCCTCATCTCAACAAAAGCTGGATGCCATGTGATTCCAGCGTCTGGGAATCAAATAGACCGGCAGGAGCTATCAGCTTTCCCTCTGATTTAATTTTGTTCTTTATCTGCTTGTTAGCGATAACAGTTTTGAAGAGCTTGACAAATCAATCTGAATTCTCCGGTAAAGGTCCTGGTGATGCTGTAATAGCCACTTCCACAAGATGGTAAGATGTTAAGGTTGGTAACATGGTTCACATGCAAGCACCCAGACAAACACACACACACACACACACACACACACACACACACAGGAACTTTCCACATTTTATAAATAGTATGTAATTTTCTTTTTCTTAAAATTGCAGATTCCCATTAAGTAAGATATCAATTTTTCAATCTAAGATATAAATATATTTTTTACATTTTTTGTTTTGCGTCTCTTTGAATGTTTTTTAATGTATTTCTCCCCAGTTTAGAAGACCTGATTGTATATATTGCATTTGTGATTATTCTTGCAACCTTTCCCATCAATTTTGGAGAGTGTAGACATGCATGTGCTCTCCTCCAAAGCACATTGTCACCTGCTGCTTCTTATTACATCATAGGTCACAAGTTGGGCTCACGCAGACATGAGTCGGAGGAAGACTCATCGTGTGCAGCTGAAGAGAGACTGGGCATTCAGTCGGCTAACATCATTCGCTGCTGTATGATAAGGTGCTGTCTTCCCAACTCTGGACAGTGCTAGAGCCAACTGTGAATGGTACTTTGGGGCTAAATATCAGCCACAGTAAGCAATGGCACAGTCTATATTCGGTACCAGACTGTGGGGCTGATCCATGTACTAGAACATTCCCTGTACAGGACGAGCCACCCAACTGCCCCCTCACTGATCTGTCACGATCCAGGACAGCATTAGTCTTACACCATAACTGAGGCCTACATTGTCCTTGATGTGGAGCTTCACCTCTTTCTGTATGAGGTCATTTAAATCAATCCAGGAACACGATGAATCTGTTTTTAAAAATAACTGTGATGGTTTACAAAATGATCCCATCCTGCCCAGGAACAAAGAGACGGTGAGCATGAATTCCTTGTCTTCATCTTTCTCCTCTGCATTTCCTGTAAACTGAGATGCGGATAAACCATGGGCCCTGGCTGTCTTCCAGCTGTCCTTGAAGACTTTCCTCGACTCACTCAAAGGGCGTTCTACCACAGCTGAAAAGGAACGGTATGACATTGTCTCTAACCAGCCTGGCTGTTAAAAGGGGCTTTTTCTTTTTATTTTCCTCTAAGTGTGAATATCAGTGTTAAAATCAGCTAGGTCTGTAAATAAAATCTGATAGGTCTTTATTTAAAATTAATGAGTTCAAAAAGGAAAAACACATGGGAATTTGGTTTTCTGGGAAAAAGAAAGTTGACACAAATGAAAGGGTGTGAGATATTCTGAGCGTTCATTGCTTGTAACAGTATAGCACCGCTCTGAATCATCGCTAATAGGCGTAGCTGTGCTTTTCTCTGGCTTACCCTGTCTGGGGGTGGGTAAACTTTCTTATGTGTCTCATGTTTCTCTCCTTAATGAGCTGAGAGGAGGGCTTGTGTCAGTTTCTGTAAGTTCTGCCGTGGGAGATTTTGTCTGGTTTTTTGCTTTGTTCTGTTGGTCATACATTTTCCGTGATTGTTTTAAGACACTAGTTCCAAGAAGCTTTCAGCCCGCAACCATTGGGATACAGAAACTGTTCAACATTCAAACCCATTGTGTAGGAAACTAAAAACATTGCACTGGATGAAATTTCATATTGCTTTAAGTAGCTTTTTCAGTGATAATACATTAATGGAATAGGTGAGAGCAGATTTATCTCTGTTGCAAAACGAAGGCAGCAAAATATGCTGACTATGGTAGGCAATACATACAGAAGTAAAAATTAGACACATTGATTGATATACAGACACACCCAGACACACACAGACACACACACACACACACACACACAGAAGCATACAGGCATGCAAGGTACATAAAATCTGTGCGCACACAAATACGCATACAAGGACTCTTGTCATCGTCTGTGCGTCATTGTGGGGGGTATGAACACTCCCACCTTCTGACTCCCATGTTGTCAGAGAGAGCTTATTTTAAAAGAAGAAATGTTCTACTCAGAGAGCTGATCTGGAGAATCCTTGAGTGATACATTTGTGCAGCAGCAGGCTACCCATCTTTGCTTCTGTGAGCAGCTCACTTCCTGCCATGGCCTGTCTTCCCCTCCTCACATTTCCTGCCATGGCCTGGCTTCCCCTCCCCTCACATCTGGTCATGTGCAGTGTTCAGAATAGCTTTTACAGTATGTATGAAACCATAGTTCGCATCAAATAGTGTGCGATTAATACCTGGATGTTATACCACATTTGGTGGAATATCGTAGAATGGAGACACTATGCTGACATGCGTATCCCACAATGCATTGCAATAGTTCATGACCCAAGCAGCCTGACATCAACTGGTGGAGGGTGGTAAATGGTCATATTTACATTTTAAATCATTCTTTTCTGATTCCCTTGCAAAAAGTCACATAAACTGGCCAGTTACTGGAACATACACAGTAGAATGAAGGTACATTAGTAGCTAACTAGCTGATCATTTTAGTGGCTTCATTAAATGAAAGGTCTATGGCTGTCATCATGCAAAGTGCTGCAAGGAAGTGACACATTTCTATGATGATGTAACATGTCTGAAAAGCCATTGTACTTGTACAATTTGATACAACTATGGTCTGTTTTCTCCTCCCCTCACTTCCTGTTATGGCCTGTCTTACCCTCTGCTCACTTCCTGCCAAGGCTTACCTGCTTTGCCCCTGTCTTCCTGCCTCTGCAATGTTGGTGCAATACATTAAAAATCCAAACTAAGACATTAATCCCTACAGCCTGCCACAACACTACAAACAGAGCTTTCAGCATTGTATTAGAAAAGGCTTATCAATGGAAATGAATAACACCCTGATTTGGGTTTGTAATGGGCCATCACTCTGCAGTTTTGTTTCAAGAAAAGGGGGTTATTAACATTATATTTATCTGAGGCTTTTTCTTCCTTGCATGGGTATCTGCTATATGCATTTGCCATATGCCCTGCCTCTATTTTATTCAATTAAAATTCCATTTATTTATTTGCTGTACATCTTAGCACAGTTGCTGTTGCTGTATATTGTAATCCAGACTAAAACTACATTCACAAAACAGAATGAAGTTAGTCTTCAGGTACAAAATGTTTTGTGACCAGGATGGTTGTGATTTTTGTTATGATTTATTCTTCTTGCAGTCATTCCTGAACAAGCATAATGTAGAAATCTGGACAATGAGGCCCTGATTTGTTGTCTGAGCTAGCAGTTTGCTAAGTGAAGACAACGCTCTCCTCCGAAATTCACTTTTCCTCTCTCCAGACTCAGGAACAATGGTGGACATGAATGCATCCATCTGTCTAAAACATTTACATCTATCAGACAGTCTGACAGACATGCTGTTTGGCATTTGGCCCGTGGACTGTCTGTTTGGTGCAGGTAACTCTGCTGCAATTGCCAAAGAAGTGACAGCAGTGGGGACAGACTCTTCCCCCTGCCAGCATGGATTTTATCTACAGTTGGTGATTGGACTGGATTGCTAGATTTCATATTAGCATTTTGGTTCATTAAAACTTTATCTGAACTCATGCTGAACCCTTCATCAATAAAAAGAAAGCTAAAGGAAAAATGCATAAATGTGTTTATTATTATTATTATTATCATTATTATTATTATTTGGAGCATTTTGCCTTTGAGCAATAGTCACCCCCCTACTGAAAGTTGAAGCTCACGCTTCAGCAGTTTTACAGACTGTGATATTTCATCTTAAAGTGTGAAATACGGATGTGTAGTCTGAGATTTGTAATGAGCAAATACTGTATATCTTTAAAAAGTTAAACATGCCTGAGCCTGCACAGATTCTGGGATTGGGTGAGTCGTGCCAAAATCTTGATTCTGATGTGCTTCTGAAGTTGCTTGAATAAATTGTCAAAAGGAAAAAAATGGCCATCCATTTTCTACCATCCATACAGTATTTTACAGTGAAAAAGATGATTTGCGTATAACAACATGGCCCATTTGCCACACGGAGTCATCCTTCAGTGGAAAGAAGAGCAATTGCACCGTTACTGAAGTGCCTGTATCCGGCATGTTTGTTTGGCCTCTGAAGGGCCACTTCAATTGGAAATAGTGGCCACTGTGGTTGCAGTCACTCTCAAACTGATAAAATGGGATTTGGTACAGAATGTTCGGATACAGCGTCGGAGAGGAAACGCAGCTCAAGCAATGCTACACTGTGCTGCCCAAGAACATCAGGGGTCTTCGGAGAACACGGGGAATACAATTATCCACACAGCGAGCAGAATGATAATGCTCACGGGTACAAAGCCTCAGCCTGTGCAGGCTGTCATGTTTTGACTGCAAAACTGCAGAAAATTCACATATCACTTTATTTTCTTTCTGATTAAATAGCACCTGATTATGCATGAGACCATAATGCGGTGTACAGCAGCATCTGTTGAGAAATTGACAGCATTAGCATTTCCATGTTGCATATGGCCACGGGAGTGCATGGCACAGGTTTACATCAGCCCAACACAGATGACGATTAAAACTGCAGAAGTGCTCTTTTCCAGTGTAGGGTTTTTTGACAGCAGATACATGGCAACATGCATTGTGAATGCATTACTTTTTCCCTTAATTCTTGTTTGCGTTATTAAAATATGTATGATTAAGCATGGAGTCTGGTCTCAGCCAAATCGTTTGTGATGAATAAAGAATTGAGCTGAATCCTGGGAAAAACAAGTTATTTGCCACATCCTCGCAAGATACTGTGTGTGCCCCTATGCATGTGTTTGATGTATGTACTGTATAATCATGCAGTTTAAAATAACTCTACTACGATCCAACTGGATGCCATTTCATTAAAAGTAGCTAAATAGCACTTTGCTAAACTAACACCTGCTGGGGATTGAAAAGCTATTTTGAAATAACTATTTTTGAAATGCCCCTGGTGCAGTTATGAAGAAACTTGACTTAAAAAAAAGCATTTATCTTGTACTGTATGTCATTAATATTCTAGAAGGTTAATGCTACAAAAGAACTAACTAGATTTTAGTCTGAAGTCATTTAGCGGCCAGATTCTGTGCGTCCTAAGCTAGAATCTGAACGCACCCCCGTGCCGAAATGAAGAAGATGCAAGTCATCCGTTGTGTGGTGTGGCTGCTCCTGAAGCTTCAACATCACACCAGCTGTGTTCATAAGCAGAGTGGGGAGAGAACAGGAAGACAGCTTCTGAAAGTTTTTATTTTTTATTTTTTAAACCATCTTTCTTTGACCAGCGATTAGCTATAAGCAAAGAATGGAGATCTGATAAACCCCAAATAACCCACATTTGTAAGGTATGATGTCATGCTCTTTTTGTTCACTTTGCTGTGAGTATTGCCATTCCATTTTGTGCCCACAGTTTCCTATTTTATAAGGGAAAATAAGGTGATCACAGGATCATTCTGCTCCACTGACAAACTACTGTCCAGTGCCATTTTGGGCCAACAACTGCCCTGGCTTGTGACATCTGCTTCAGTTCCAAAGGGGCAATAAAGCATATGAAAACATCAAATATATGCAGTCTATTGTTCTCACAGGTACATAACAAACTGGCTGACAAGTAACGTGCAGTCTCATTGCAATTATAAACACTAGGGAAATAAATGAATACATTGTATTAATGTTTGTTGTGATAAATGGAAGCAAGCCAGGGTTTGAATCTGAAATGCAGATGCAATGCCTACTGTATGTTCTCCGTTAGTCATGTGTAATATACATGCACACCGGTGAATGCGTCCATGCACAGACCCACTGACCCTCCGACATGCGCGGCCCTCACACGTGTCACTGCGCTCACGTGTTTTTTGAGCAGTGGACAGCATGTTAAACATTCACGGTCGCCAAACCTGGTGTGACGAAAGATCAAGCGCTGATATTTGTTTGTTATGACTAGCACAGCGAGGCCCAGTGTGGGAGGACTGATATTCATCTCTGATCTTCAGCCACACAGAGCCCAGAGAAACAAACAACTTTCTTATCAGGAGCGCGTCAGAAATGGACTCACGGTTCAGAAAAGTTTCAGTCAGTCGCACATATGCAGAGAATAAAGCTCAAAGTAGCATGACTCAGAATTGATTGGTGATTTTAAGTGTAAAGTGTGAAAGTGTTCTTTTGACTTGTAAAAATATATCAATGCTGTGACAATCTAATGAGCCAACTTAATCAACTTTGTTTACTTTTATTTATTCATTTCAAGCTTTGTGTTCAAATGCCTTCCAAAAAAGTACCTGATATTAAATTAGGATCTGATGAGAGACTGTGACATTATAAAACTACAGTTTAAACAGAACAAAAACTCAAAATCAATAGTAATTAATGCAGTAAAAGCTATAGAAAGAAAATGAAAAAAAATAAAACGTACAATTACACTAACAAATGTATATGTATTTTTTTAAAGTAGTTTGAGTGGTCCTAATGATCTCAGATAAACCGTGGAAAAGCTTTGGAGCTGTGACCTGCAAAGCCTGTCGTGCTTTACTTTTCAGACAGACCTTACTGAAACCAAAGCGAGAACACCTGACACGATTCCAGGGGTGGGCCGTTACCTTGCTGCAGGGTCACTGCATGCTCTTGTTTGTACAATTTGCTGTGGCTCATTTGGCTAATTACCAGTCTACAACAATGCCGGTTCACTCATTGATTAGACCACTGTGCAACGTTTAGCACAGGGACACAAGATCAGCCTTCATCTGCCGTTGAGGGTTTAATCAAGATATTTTGCATTACACATGCAGAACACCAATACGGTGCTCCTTGGCCACCTCCGGTCTGTTCCATCTACCTGAAATGATTTACACTTAAATGTCCCATACAATGTAGTAAGATGTGTTTTTAAGGGAAAAAAATTAATTAAAAAAAATAATAAAAATATTGATATGTTTGCAATGTTTAAGTGCATGGTAAATTTAGCTAGCAGTTCTAATTAAATGGATAAACATTAATCTTTCCCAGACACTATAGTGAGTAATTATGTGAATTAAAGTATTATTTTGTAGTTCAGCATCTGACGTTTTGCATCACCCATACATGGACACTGTTAGTAGGCAGGCCTTTTTTTGCAGTTATAATATTTGGGAGTCCACACTTATAAACACATTCAAACTCTGGCTGCTCATGAAGCCTTTTGCCAATATAATTGGACTTGATCATATGAATGAAGTATTCTTGTCATTAAATGGTATCTCAGATATATGAATTTAGCTCATACATTTTTGAGTAATAGCATTATGGCACTTCTTACTAGTGGCAATATAAACAGATATATCAGGACCTGATGTCTGTACTAACTACTATTTTGTGTGAATGTCTTATCCAAAATTTACCGCCTCCAAGTCCAAGACAGATTGTTCAGGAACAGAACAAATTTTCACAGATGTGATTCTTGCCAGTCACAGGTCTGAAAGGTCATGCCCTTTTCTTACCAAGACTGAGATTGCTGTAGTAACCCCCCCGCCAAAAAAGAAAAAGAAAATAAATATCACACAATTATCCATAATCATTCCTAATCATTCATGCTGAGATTATTTTGAGCATTTACCCCCATTACATTGCTGTTTAGTGAGTATATCTGCAATAACTATTCAATTGTCATACATATAAACGGGTATCCCCATTCCTGCATGGTAACTAGAACACCAAGTCGTTTCGTCATATGATATATACATAATTAGCATGGTAATCTTTGACATTGTAATTCCCAAAGAGCACTTCTTAGATAATGACAAGCAGTAAAGTGCGCATTTCACTGAATACAGAAATGAAGTAATAACACAAATTGCAAGGAAACCAGGTATGTGGCTGGAGAGAAGGGCAGTGAAGGTGGCTGACAGTACATCACCCGAAGCCTTAATAACTTTAGCTGCATTAATCATGCCATTGCTATGCATTAGTCTGTACTGTGCCACTTTGATTGCTTTTGATTCCACTTCTTTCTCCTCTCTGGCCTCAGTTGGTCTCAAATAAAATGCACTTCTATCTATTTATAGTTATTTATTTATTTATTTTTTTTTATGTTACAGCTGACATCATAGTAACTTCATTGTCCATTTACTCGGTTGATCTTTTTCTTTTTCCCTTCTGTCTCTGTTGCTAGCCGGAAACTACTTTTTTTTTTCAAATTTATTTTTATTTATTTTTTATTTTTTTCCTGCTTTAATTTATTTTATTTTGGACATCCAGATGGCCAAAGACCTGTTTTCCAACATGTCTATTTCCAGCCGCCTCTGAAAGCACAGCAATCCTTCCACCAGGTGTTCCAAATGCTACACTTTCAGGACAGTCATCTTTGCCTCATTAAAATCAGTCAAAATAAATAATTTGAATAAGGTGGACACCATTAGAAGCACTGTTATACCCATATCAGATTATTTCCAGATCATTTTCTCCAAAAGTAATAATACCATAAGACATTATATATTACCTCATGCAAACTGGTGCATTTTTAATGAGATATTAGGAAACCTCAAAACCAGCATGTGAGTCCAGGGCTTTTGACCAGATGGCAGGGTAAAACAGTGTGAAGTATGCTTTATATAAAATTGGCAACATCCAGGGCTGCCTTTTCAGGCTAGTGCAATAAAGTACTTACATGTATCAATATCATTGTTTTTGGTTACTCCATTTGATGCATATGTCAAACTATTGACCCTTAGCCACTCTTTGGCGGTCATAAATAATTACATAAGTACAAACTCTATGGAGGCACAAACTCACTGTCTCCCTCTCTCTCACTTTCTAATACACACACACACGTACGCCTCATTTTACCACACCACTCTCGCTCATGTGTGAGAAAAAGCTGGATAACACTCTTCTCTTTAGCTTTACCTTAGCGTGTCCAGCCTATTTAACAGACTAGTAGGCTAAGCCTTTCATAAGCTATCTGTCATAGAACATCACAGCATAGGGATAAAGGGCTGATGTAACAGCTACTTGCATGAGAGAGGAAGGGCATCCTCTGATATACAGCTCATTTCAGAAGTGCTGCTGGCAAAATCTGCAGGCTGTCTTGTTTTCATTTTTTGAAAGCAGATAATTTTGTCTCCTTTGTATAAAACAGAATTATAACTTTGGTGATGTATACAGGTGTAATAAGGTAACTATACACAGGAATGTGTGTGGCCACTGGCTTCCTGACCATGGGACTGACCCTCTGCTGAGTCACGTTCACCATTAACTTTTCCTGGTCAACCAAGGCATAATTAAGTGCCTGTCCCCTTCCTCTTGTGACTCTGCAATAAATTCACCACTAGATCAATTAGCCACCAGCTTTGGGCAGGAATGGGGAGCCTGATTTAAAGGGCTTCAACATTAAAGCAGTAATCAATGGTTTATCTATCCATGTTTGATTGACCTCTCCAATAGCATAAGCCAACCAAAAGTTTGTGCACCCGAAATAATATACAAATCACGTTACAGTGATCACACGTGGGATTCCGTCACGTCAGTGACTTTCTGAGCAGAAAAACACTTCAAAAACCAAACAACTGGGCTCTGAGGGTTAAGACATGGACTTCACTGCACGCACCAAAGCATCTTGCCTGATCTTCTAGACAGTTTGTCTGCTACCATCTGTGAAATAAACCAAGCTGGTTTATTTCCCATCGACAGCTGTTTTGAGGAACAAGTATCTATATACTTTTCCTCTGATATCTCCTGTGCAGCCAGACCCAAGTGGAAGATTTGTGGACATCCAAAGTCATCTTGACTGGAACCCCTTGCGACCCCGACTTCAAAAAAGTCCCTGTGTACCTGCCACGGACCTTGGACCAGCTGACGAGCTGATGCATCACCAAACAAAATTAAAGACTGTCCCTTTATTGCCATTAAGTATTGAAATGCATTTCATGTGACACAGACATCGAACCCTAAGAAAGTGTAAAACTTGTAATACCTGATTTGGTCATTTTACTGCCATTTGGTCCAAACATGGGTCCTATTACAGTATGTCTGGCGTAAAGCAAATGCAGCTTTTCGCAGTGAGAACGCCATACCCAGAGGCAAAACATGGCGGTGGTATTGTGATGTTGGTACAAGCTTTGCTGCCTTGGGACCTGGACAACTTGTTATTGGAAGAAAGCTCTCTGTACCAGAAATTCTTAAGGAGAATGTCCAGTCATCTGTCTGTGAGCTGAAGCGGATGCGTAATTTGGTTATGAAGCAAGACAATGATCTAAAACACAAAAGGAAATCCACATCTGAATGGCTGAACAGAAACAAAATTAAAGTTTTGGAGTGGTCTAGTCAAAGTCCTGACTTGAACCCAATAGAGATGCCATGGCATGGCCTGAAATGAGCAGTTATGCTGAAAAAACTACCAATGTGTCTGAATTAAAGCAGTTCTGCAAAGAAGTGCTCCACAGTGATCTGAAAGACTGATGTCAAATTATAGGATGCCATTGGTAGCAGTTAGTGCTGCTAAAGGTGGTGCAGCCAGTTATTAGGTTATTAGATGTGTGTGTTTGGTAACTTTTTTCATGTAAAAATGTTTTTTGCGTTTACTCTTCTCTTGTCTAATATTGCATTTTATATAAAGATCTGAAACTATTCAGTGTGACAAATATGCTATATATATATATATATATATATATATATATATATATATATATATATACTGCATGTCCCCGAAAACCTGAGCCATTTAGTAATGACATTCTTAAAAAAAAAATCCAAAAAAAGCAAAAACAATTAAGTGAATCTACAGCTTAACAAGCATCAGTGCTATTCATTTCAATACCTATGATGTAAGAATAATCTTCAAATGAATCATCTGGCATGAATAGCTCATTCATGCAGTGATAAAAAAGAACAAAGCAAATGCAGGCTGGTAATAGGAATGTTTTTAAATCATGCATTAGGTTGCCATGGAGACAGGCACACAGTTTGAACATTCATTGACATTTCTAAATGTAGCCTGCACCATTGACTCAGCTTTTAGGACATAGTTTGAATCATTTTCACGGCATGTGGCTGGGGGTGGGAGGCGATGAGGCTGGTGCAGGGATGGAAGGGGGTTGAATAAGGGGAGGGGTGTGTGGGGCAGGGTTTTTCCACATCGAATTTGGATAGTTGCAAACCATTTGGTCACACTAGTAATAAATGCATTAAAATAAATAAATAAATAAATGAACATTACTGAATACCACAGCATGATAAATGGAAATTTGGTACTTAAAATATGGTGCACATTCCTTCAATGAGATTAACGGGATTTGTAAAATGACATATGAATGACATCAGGCATAAACTGCATATTACACACAAAACATGCATCAGATGTGCTGCTAAAGGACTCCACTGTAATCGTATTACATTACACACCGTAACAATAATTCCCATGCCTGTCCAGCCCAGATTATAGTACACAAACACACACGCACGTATGCACGCACACACATACACACACGGGTCAGACTATTGACCTGCTCCTGCACGCTCATAAATAATTACATAGGTGCAAACATGCCCACACAAACACTCACACACTTTCACTCACAGATACACACGCACACACACGTACACACACTCTTGGAATTTTACATCTGTCGTTGCAGCTTTTTATTTTTTTAAATATGCTTCCAACGATTTTGTTTCTTTGTAAGAAGGCCTTCTCAGCTTCTCCAGCCAGAACATTATTATTATTATTATGGGTTTTTTTTCAGTCTAAACTCAAGCAGCTACTAAACTGTGATACTTGTGTGAGATTAACTCTCTTAATACACATTTGGCATAGGTAGGGCATAGAGCTCACAGCTGGATACTGCTGCACTGTGATCAGTTTGGAAGACTGCACTTGATCTTAAAAACCAACAGAGCCTTAAAGACTTGAATTCACAGGATATGCTGACTGAAAATCAATGAAAAATAAAAATCTCATACAACTGTGCGGATAACCATCTTAAATGAAGAAAGAGCTGATTTCATGCCTGCTTTGGTTATTTAATCTTTAAAAAAATGCAACTATAATTCTGCTTAGAATTAGGATGACAGTACTTTATAAACTGCCATTGCTGTGTTTCGTAATTCTCTTGCAAAGGCTAAATAAAATGATCATTTATGAAAAAAGCTCTTGACAGAGCTTGTATTAATAGTTTAAATGGTTGTGTGCAAGCAGGGGAGTGCAGGGTGGAGGAAGTGTGGGGCTGTAAGCGTTCTGTGGTAACCTAAATAATTACATGTCTCCTTCTCCCGGAGTGATTAATTATCTCTGCAGAGGGGGATTTCTTATTTTAGTGTCCTCTATAGACGAGAACCAGAAAAAGACGGAGCCAGAGCAACAACTTATCAGAATCAGGATGACAGAATCGGGCCTGCTCGCAGTGATGCCTCCTCGGGATCCGGTCTGGTGGTTTAAACATGCTTTACCGCCGTCGCCTCCTCAGGTTCTCACAGAGCAGCTGTTTGTCGTAAAATTTACCGACGTGCATGACTAGTCTTTGTGTTATTGGGTGGCAGTTTTGGATTCAGAAATCCCAGAGAACCTCTTTTGGTCCCTGTGACACCCCTCCCCTCCCTTCCTGTCCCCAGCCTAATTTGAGGATGACGGCAGGTTTTTCATGTTGGGGCTGTGGACATGAGACATGACACAGCATAAAGAGGAGGTGTTGAAATTGCCTACTCAGAGAGCCTGCTTTAAGAAGAGACCTTCAGAAAGCTGAGGAGGTTAGAATAACGATGATGTGCAAGGTCAACTTTGCCGGTACGTGTTGTGTAACACACACACACACACACACACACACACATGCACACACATACATGTGAACATATGCAACCAAAAGGGAGACAAAGCAAGATAGTGAGATAGAGATATGCATACAGCCAAAGTGTTCTTATTTTGATGAAAAATTATATATAATTTTTTTCTTTGATATAAATAGTAACAGGACCTGGAGCTCTGGGGCAGAGTCATCACTGGGTAAACCCAGATAACTAAATTATGAATATGTAGCCTGTGAAACCTGAAAAGCATTGACATTAGCCAATGAGAGAGCTCTGTGGTCTGACAAGGAGGCAAAAGGATTACAGTGTAACAAAAGAGACGGGAGGAGGGATAGAAGCCTGACGAACAAACTGGTAAAACATAATAAAAACATTGGAAGTCATTGTTTATCAAATATTTTCTGAGTCAGTGCCATCCATAATTGCTGTGATTTGAATGATTCCATTTGGCACACGGAGCCTGTGGATCCATCGGTAATTAATGGGTGCGTGTTAACGATATCTGCAGAATTAATGTGTAACGAGCATCAAATTTAACCTATTGTTACCCTTCCTGTTTTTTTTCATGGATTACATGTTACATGAGCTATGTAACTAAAAGTAAAAAGAAAAAAAAAATATATATATATATACTATAAATTCTATATATTTACTGAAGCAATGCAGGTAAAGTACCTTGCTCAAGGGTACAACGGCAGTGTCCTACTCGGGAATCGAACCTGTGACCTTTAGGTTACAAGCCCAGTTCCATACCCATTATACTACACTTTTCGTGATCTTGGAGAAAAATTAGTATTCTCTTCTGGAGAGTGATCCGGTCAACAGATGTTTTTTTGTTTTTTTTTGGTAGATCTTGATGTTTCTTGCCTCCCGCAGTGACTTGCCAATGCTGAAGCTTTTTTTCAATATTTTCTGTACAGTATTTGGTTTTATATATTAAGTATGTTTTGTTGAAGAAACTTAGCAGTAAGGAGGGTGATGGCAAGTAGGACTGAATTGTGAGTCAGATCAAGTGAGCTTTGAATAGCAAAATAAGATCAAGGAGGGTTCAGACCATCTATGGATCACATGTGGCATAATCAATGTAACTAACAAACAAACACATAAATAGACTAATTAATTAATTAATAACTAAAGAGGAACTTCTCATTTATTCACCAAGAAATGTTCATTTACTCAACATCTATTGACCAGATGGAAACTTCACTTGCCAACATCAACATTCAGAGGATTTTTGTGTCAACACTCAATAATAAGAATGGAAGCAAACAAAAAAATCTTGTTCCACATGTTCGGCTGTTGACCCAATATCCGCTCCGAATCTATTTTGTGTCTTGTCTTTGTTGATAATTTATGCAACTGGCAATTTGTCAAAGAAAGAGATTACATTGAACTTCCTATCGATATCCTAATCCATGTTGTTGTCCTGAATTAAAGTGTGGCAAATGTCCAAGGGTTTCTATATTCAATTTTCTAAGCTTCATCTAAACTATTGCAAATAAAATAACAAGACGATTCCTTTGTTGCCTTTCATTCAAAGAGAGGAGAAGGCCATTACATTGACATTGAGATATTCTCTTTTATTCCCTCTATTTTATGCAATGAAGTCCCAGCAGGGCATTGAGGTTCAATAAAACAACAAGAAGAGGCAGCTGTTCATTGGAAATTTTTGAGTATTTGCCCTTGACCTTCAGTATGAAATAAAATCAAGAATTATTTAAAGTGTTTTTGAAATTTTAAGTGTTTGCTGTTAAAGTTATCAATGGCATTGTTGATTTGAATTTTATGCATTTCTGTCTTCATTTCAATACCCAACTCGTCATAATTAAGTAATGAAATATTACCACATGCAATCATGAAGTGACAGGGTATGAAAATCTAATTCATCACATATATATATATATATATATCAGTGGCGGCTGCTGACCAGATTTTTTGGTTATGCTCTATATTTCACCAAATTCACCAAATGCGTGGTTCTGTCGGTAACATCACACATCTTATCCGAAAGCTAGATTGCCTACAACAGATAACAAAATGCCAGATTGTTTTGTGGCTGATATCCTACAGACAAATCTGGCAATGTAAGACAGGGAAGCAGGTTTTTTTTTTTTATTTGCTTGTACATGAAAGTTATTTAAATGACTCTAAAAATAAATATGCACAGCAGCAACCATTATTTTATATGCAAATGTGCATGAATGAATTTATTCAACCAACCTTTTCCAATGGATACATTTATTATGAACAAATTTGTTTTCAGATGTTACAGTGGGACATTTTTATTTTTATTTTTTTTGTTACAGTGAACACCGAACATTGGGAAACAATAACACATAATTGGCCCGTGTTCACTAATATGTGGAAATATTTCTGAATTAGTGTGTAAAATGCAGTGAACTGCCAACAGACAGTTACTAGGCTGTTACTGACTAGGCTATATTACTTTGACTTTCTATCAGTGTAACTTCAGTAGCCTCTATGAGGTGAGATGGCACTCTGCAAGTTCAGACATCAGGATTCAGGAAATGACATTAAATCGTGATGTTTGTATACAATGAGATTTAACCTACTTTGATCTAATGTTGCCAATTACATATTAATTAGTGTCTCGATGCAAACTGTGTGTCAAGGTTCATATAGTTTCCTCTGTTATCCGAATTTTCACTCTTGTTATGCTCCCTAAATGCCAGCTCCTGTCGACCCAATAATTAAATCATGCTAATCAACCTCTTGAGAATGCCACAGTTTTTCAGAACTATTTAGTAATGTTTTGCCAATTGGATATATGCACCTTCATCAATCAAATGATCAATTCATACATTTCCAAAAAAGACTCAAATGCACGGTTGAACTAACATGCGCCTTCAATTTTGCACAAAACTTAACAGGCCTGCTGAAGTTATGTGAATAATCAAATCAAAGCCATCCTTGAACTTGGATGTTCAAAGCCAAACTTTGAACATCCATCTTCTTCAGCAGGGCACTCAAACAACACATGACCAGCAATATATTAATCAATATATATACCAAGCCCCCTTGCTGGACAAAACTGATCGGAGGCATCAGTCTCCCCTTACAATCTTTCTTTATAATTTAAGGAGTGAAAAGAATCCCGCAGAAACCTATGCAGGATCATTACATCCACTGATTCCATTTTCTTCTGAATGCAGCCAAATGCCAAAAGCTAATGTAACAAAAAGTGAGCTTGCGTAGGCTAATGTTTGCTAGCTAGTTAAATCACTAGCATTAGCAATTGGCTAGCTATTAGTTGGCAAACTGAGGTCTTGGTTTGCTGGAAAAACACATGCTACAACTCTGATAAAAATGTTTACGATATATTGTTTACAATATATACAAATCACCACCGACAATGCCACATTTGTGAAAATTCAACAAATCGCTATCCAAATAATTGCTCTCTCCCTCTAAAACAGTTATCTAAAACAGCATGTTTTTGAACCATATATATATATATATATATATATATATATACCAGGTTTACCAACATGTAAAGTATAGGTAATATATTACAAATGAATGTAATTAAGCCCATAACAACATGTTTAAATATTATTTTTGTTCAAAAGTTTCATTTTCTTATATCTGTGTATATGTTACTCTGTATCAAAAATTCAGTCTCTCAGACTTAATACAATCCAAATTTCACACTGTCTGTGCTTGTCATTCTTCACAGCTTCACTTCTTCAGGTGAAGTTCTGTCAGTGGAACAAAGGGGCATAGGTGTGGAATAGCTAAAGGTAAATTGAACACTTATATCAGAAAACATTATTTAACTTTTTTCACAGAGAGTTGTCAGTACATGGAACAGCTTGCCAGGTCATGTATCAGAGGTAGAAATCCTTGGGGCGTTCAAGTCCGGGCTTCATACAGTGCTGGAGAATCGGTAGTTTGAAGGTAAATGTTGAGCCAAGATTGGCTGAATGGACTGTTCTTGTCACAATATACTGTTAGGTTCTCAGCATTCTTCAGTTATTTTATTTTATTATGTCTATATGGGACAGGGCAGGTTGTACCTGTGGGCAGATGGACCCAAACAGCCACAATGCATTTAGATTTGTTTTTCTTTGTTTTAACAAAACAGAACAGTTGTGCATTCTGTTCCCAGTTATAGAGATAATACAGAAAGATTATAAATGAAGATCTCCAGGGAAAGGTGCTGCTCCAGGTGCTACAGCTGTGTGTCCCTCTGGGAAAGAGCCAAGTACTGGGGGAGAACAAGTGACAGCTGAAGAGTGGAAGACACAGAGAAAAAATAAAAGGATTGAGAAATGTAGAGGTATTGAGGGGAGATGGGTGAGAGAGAGAGAGAGCTGGGAATGATGAGTTCAGTCCTGGGGGGGTGTGCAGGGGGCCATTGCTGCCATGTAACCCCCAGGCCTGCCTATGGGCAGGCCACAGGCGGTTGACATTCATGTAAATGAATCATTGGCAGCTAGGGGCCACTCCTGAGGTCATGGGGGGAATGGTGGGTGAGGCCAGATGAAAGAATTCTGTCAGCGATATAGGGAGGGAAAATTGAGAATGGGCAATTAGGGAAGTGCAACAAAGCAACAAGAACATCAAACTGGGTGTTACACATGTGCCCCCACCAGGAGTATTATATAGCTGCAGGGCTACTAGGACAGAGATTGGCAACCCATGCAGTCCTGACAGGGAAACAGACCTGTCCAGTTATCAAGGGCCATCCCAGGAAATGTGGGGTCACAGCTGTTGACAGGTCACATTATAAGGAAAGGAGAAACATTTAGAGTTATTATACAAACTTTTTCCTTTTGGTTTTTAATGTTTATTTAATTTTTTCTCTCCTTTAGATAAATGTTGTGAAGTTTTGTCAGGTTTATTCAGAAAAATGGAGTTCAACAACCAACCAGAATTCTGTACGTCTGTAGAGTCAGACTTAGTGAAATAATATAAACACGACAATGGTTTGGAAATTAAGGATTTATTGGCAATGATAATGAATATGTGAATAGGCTGATTGAAAACAATAATTTGCATAATATGAGGAATTATATTATACGATTCCAACCAGAAGACATTTTAATTTGGCGACGACAAAACATAGAGGTTAACAGTACCACCATTTAACGAAGGTTAATTTGTGTTATGAGTTAGTGACCCGCAACTGTATATTATGTGGTTAGTTTGTTTACTCAGACTCATAAAATTAAGTTTTAACAATTTAAAACAACAATGTCAATGCTATTCCAGACCAACACATGCATAGCAAAACAAAGCACTACAACAAACAGCAGTAAAATTACCTAATCAGATATTACAAGCCTATTGTTTGATGTCAGTGTTAAATAAAATGTGTTTCAATACTTAACGGTGATAATAAGGGAGGCCAGTCCTTAATTCCATTAGGTGATTTGTCAGCTGGTCCCAGGGTCCGTGGCAGGTGCACAGAGACTTGCGAAACCTTTTTTTCAAGATGGGTTCCAGTGAAGATGACTTTGGATGTGCACAGATCTTCCACTTGGGTCCACTCGCAAGGGAGATATGGAGGAAAGGTCTGAAGATACTTGTTCCTCAAAACAGCTGTCGATGGGAAATAAACCAGCTTGGTTTATTTTGTGGATGGTGCCAGGCCAACTTGGTCTCGAGTGAGGTGCGAGTTTGGAAGCGCAGCAAAGTTCAGCAATGTTCTTAAGAAGATGTATCTGTTAGACAATGCTTTTAACCTCAGAGCGAAGTTAAGTTTTTGATGTTTTTATGCTCACAAAGTCACTGACGCAATGGAATCCCACATGTACCATGATTGGTGTATTATTTAGGCCACACAAACATTTGTGTAATACCTTATATCATCACCTGAAAATGCACAAATATATAATCAGCAATTAAGATGAGTTTTTTTTTTTTTTTTTTTTTTTTTTTTTTTTCTCCACTCTACAAGGACCACACAATTTGAGTTTGAATAGGAACAGGAAGTCTTAGCCAGCTAGTAGCTTGGTGATATAATAGTAAGCTAGTCATTTTCATTTGGTTATTTCCTCAGAAGCTCACCTATAATTTCCCAAGTATATGACAAAGTGAACCTCTGTTGCTGTTTGTCTGTTCATTTTTCTGTCACTATTCATTTCTGTCAAATGGATGTCAATAGATGCACTATGCATTGAGCTTGGACCAACACTGGAGTCCCGTAAATCTCTCCAGCTGTGACTCTCCTTGTGCGGTATAAAGCAAGCATTGTGGAAAGACAGTCGTAAACCAAATTACCTCCTTTAGGAAATTATTCAATGATTTATGAGGAGTCTTTTTCAGTGGCCAAACAACAGCTGTGCGTGAATTTCAAACTTGAAGGAGGGTATGAGTCCTACAAAACGGTACATCCTTGTCAATGCTTTGTGTACCTGAGGAGCCACCACATCATTTGCCTGTAACTGTTCAAGAAACACATAGCAGAGAGACTCAAGAAACAAGTAGGCATGATGTGGGGCTCTCAGTAAACTCAGCTTGAAACAAAAAGGGACTGCAGAGCCATCATCGCTTTAGGTGCTTAAATGAGACACGAGGCCCATAGCGGGGCTTTTCAGTGCTTCAACATGAAAGGAATCTGCTAGCATTTCATCCTGCTCTTTTCACCGCAGCAATTTGTCAGTTTGAGATTGCCCTCCTGTCGTGTATTATGTGGATGGAGCCCCCATGTAGAAGAAGGAGCAGCTGTTTCACCAGAGAAGGTGACAAGGCCTAAACTGAGTGGAAGTGTGGCATATGTAGGGTTACTAGTTTTTTTTTTTTTTTTTTCCAAAATCAAAATCATCAGGTCAGTAGGGCCAGCTTTGATCAAAATCCCGCAGCATGCACGTCTGCCTAAGCTGTTCTGCAAGGGGGGTTGGCTCACCATTGATTACACGTGTATTGAGAAATGCATGCAATTTGGAGTCATCCAGTTTTTCTAGGTGAATGTTTGCACGCATAAATGCATCTGCCAAATTGTGGCTGACAATCTTGTTGTTTTATGTGCGTACCTATTGCAAACTGTGCTGAATAAATTTAGATGTGTCAGGTGGATACGGGCACACTCAGTCGCTCAAAGACGTTTTATTATTTGGCAGTCTATCCACGTTTACTTTCCTTCCTTATGTCAGGAAAACAAATTGCATTGATGAAGATGAAGGTCACGATTAACCACAAATTGTATGATTAGTTGGGTGAGTGTGCTAGTCCAATACCTATAGTATGTGGACACTTGGATATCGATTATGGTGTGATTTTAAATCTCTACGGGACACATGCTTTACAAAAAAAAAAAAAAAAAAACATACACCTGATGAACCAAGGTATATAATCTGTAGGTGAGGGGAAACAAATAAAAAAGATGTGGGGCAGCTCCACAAATCAAAGCCAGATAATGCCTGTGTCCCAATGCAAAGTCTGCTTCATTAGAAGGCAGCAATTGAAGACAGCCATTTTGATTATTTTCACAATTTTGCATACTTGAACATCGTAGGCATGTACCAAACTGAAGTCATCAAAAAATGTGTCCTTCTAAGGTGCTTTATTTTGATTAAATTTTAAGGGTAGCCTCCAAAGTTAACTGCCCCAGGTAGGATATCCCATAAGTCTTTGCGATTACCTCGGACTTCTCACTTCCGTTAAAATAATGGCGGCTGAAAAAAATTAAGTGGCATTTGCAGTGGCAGAGGGGGAGCTTGTTTAGTGTGAGCATATAGTGACCTCAATAATTTGTTGTAGTTATATCTGCCTGTAATTGTGCCTCTTGCCCAATGCATGCTGGGATAGGCTCCAGCACTCCCCGCGACCCTGCTCTGGATAAGCAGTTATAGATAATGAATGGATAGATGGGCCGAGTGCTTTCCTCCTTCAGCCAGCTCTTTCTCCAGGCCTATAAGGACCCACGCTGCATTGGTTGGCTAGATTGTTTAGCTGTGGACAAGACAAAATTCCAAACAAGCATCAATCTGTACAATCTTTGAGAGCAATAAAAATAATCCATAAACAGACGTACATAATTTGTCTGTTTATTTATTCAGCAGATGTCCATATCCAAATGGAATATATTCAGTAAGCAATTATTCCCAGGAGACGTTTACTGTATACAACAGGAAACATCTGCGCAACCACTCAGGGTCTAAAACACGTTATATTTAATAATTTAAGAGAAGAAAATATATTTTAGAGAACACGGCTCCGTTGCAATGTTGTTTACTGTAGGGATAAGAGAATCTATACCCCATAGTGGGTAGCGTTACAATGTGCTGTCGATCACTCTGTCTCATCTGAATCAAAACAAATACAGACATAGTATATTTGGACCGTATTACCTGGTCAATAATTGCAAATGACAACTAAAATAATTCTGAACTTCATTGACCACAGCTTATTGGCAGTTAATTGAAATATAGCAATGCATTATTTTCTATGAGATTTCATTTTCAAAAAATATTCTGAAGAAAAAGAAGTAGAGAACATTTTACTTATCTGAATGCATATTTAAAATGTTAATATTTTAAAGGCACTAAGCACGACTGATTGACGTTGCCCTGTCCTTGAATGGTGGGTGCTTTGGACTTAGTCCAAATAAGCATAGAATAATCTTGCAGCGTAATCTCTTTATAAAAAGACACTGAAATGGAAAAGAATAAAATGCATGCATGGCTAATACTTACCATACACTCACTCACTCACTCTCTCTCACACACACATTGTGTTGGCATTTATAATTTGTTCACAAACTGAGTCACAAGGATTGTCCTACGGGTACAATCTTGTGTGTGTGTGTGTGTGTGTGTATGCATGTGTTTGTTTTTATGTACTTGCTTGCAATAAAACAGTGACTCAGTCAAACTGAAAATTATCAACATCGCAAATGAAATCACTGTCCCATGTTCCCTCGCCGCCCTCGGAATGAGTAGGTGACAACAGATTCCAATCAGGAAGACCAAAGCCAGGAGCATCTTCAGGGGTTTAAGCTCTGTCTCCAAGCAATCCTCAAAGAACCGAAGAAAAAAGTTCAACTCTTTACCGTATGACTGTGTGGAGCACAGTTACATAAAAAGCACATGCAATTTCCAAAACTCTCTCCATATTGTGTGGTCAAAATGAGCCTCAACATGCTATACTGCTTTCCCCCCTCACTGTCCTGCAGCTTTACAACCAAACAGCCATTACTTAATTAGTCACATTCCTTATATTTCCACAGGACACCCACAAAGAAAGAAAATGAATTACTTTATCATTATTTAATGATTGTATTACTATATTACTATTCAGGATATGTAGTTGTATGACTGCTTTTAATTGTGCAGTTTGGCTTTGTAACTACAAATTTTTAGGGAAGGTTTATTGATGGATAATGGAGGCATGGGTATGATTACCATTGCTGATGGAGGTTTTCCATGATGTAAGAGCTCTGTAATTGCAAGGTGTATAGATTACAGTATTTGCATGGTTCTTGGTAATCACACAGGTATAGGGCTTCTGAAATGTTCAGCATAATCCCCTAATTCACAGTAATGCTTCAATTAAGATAAAACAAAAAAAAAAGATTTTGAGCTCAACCATGCAATTTACTAATTAGATCTGTACCACTGCAGAGGGAATTCTACAAAGGAATTAGAAGAAAAAAAAAACATGAATTTGCCTTCTTCATTTCAATCAATCCCAAATGAAAAGGGTAGCATTTAATTTCATTGAATTTATTAATCTTTTTTTTGCAAGAATCCCCCTGTTATCCAGAGCAAATAAGGAGTATATTGCATGTATTATGTACTTATTTTATTAATCATGACTGGAATTTCTCCCCTTTCAGTTTAAAATTAAAAAAAAAAAAAATTTTATTTTAATTTCTTTTTTTATCGCACTTTCCTTTTATTCAATTTTATTTTCTGATTTGGAAAGCTCAATAGGAGTTCCAAACCGGTCTTATTACTGCAACAACCTATACCATTCAGAATGACTCAGACTTTCATGAGTATTCTGGGAAATGTTTTTTTTTTTTGTTTTTTTTTGCCTGCAGTCTACCAGAAGACCTACATAGCCATTACACCAGCCATTTTATGATCTTTCTCCCAAACGTGGAATGCCCAGTCATATTTATTCATCCCTTATTGCCACAACCTCTGCTTTGACTGTAATTCTGGAGGGCACAGAGAAACATTGGCTTTGCATGCATCTCAACAGGCAGATGAACAGATACCTTATGGTATCTGCCAGCAGGGGTCACTGGTGTGCAATGATACGCTGGAATCCCAGTCAGCTGAAACCATCCCATCCCTGGGCAATGCTAGAGCCTCGTGTGAATCACTCTGTGGGGCTGCTGGCCACCGTCAGCACTGGCACGGTCCGGATTCAATACCAGATGATGCGGCCTATCCATGCACTGGAGCAGTGCTTTAGTAGGATGAGCCACCCAGCAGCCTCGACATATCTTCTACTGGTGCGCTTATGGTACTCTTCCACGATATGGGCCATGTGCCTCAGTAATGCTTTGAATTCAATATGATATACAGCAATTGGAAAGAAAGAGCAATGCATTCAATTAATTTAAAACATACCTAAGAAGAGCTACAGTGGAGCTACTTCCTTCGGGAGTCCTAGGAACACTAAAATAAAATCCATTTTTCATTGCCATTCATTTTCCTTTTCTCACTGACAGACAAAGGTAATAAAAGAAAGAAAAACCATTAAATGCCTGTGCATGCGACTCCAGGATTTATTATTGCAGTTCGAACAGACATGCAACTGCTGAATGGCAAAACATATGATTTTCACAGTGTGCCTTTTCATACTGTGACGTGTGTGTGGGGGGTGTTCATGTGTGTGTGCGTATGTAAGTTTATACATGTATGTGTGTGTTTGTGTGAGTGAGTGTGCATGCGGGGGGTGTGAGCGTGTGTTTGGGGGTGTTTGTGTAAGTGTTTGTGTGATTGTAAGTATGTGCGTGCCTCTGTGTGTGTGTGTGTGGGGGGAGGGTTTGCGTAAGTGTGTGTCATGTGTGTGTGTGTCCGTGTGCATGTGGCATACGTGTGTGTGTGTGTGTGTCCGTGTGCATGTGTCTTACGTGTGCGTGTGCGCGTGTCCGTGTGCATGCACACGTGTCTGAATGTCCTTGGAGGCTGATTTGATTTACAGGTAGCGCAGGACGAGCCCCGTCCATGCCTGCGCTCGCGCAGCCTCCCGGCCCGCCAGCAGCTCCCGGGAACAGGCCGCGCGCTGCCAGCGGCGGTGATGGGAGATGGATTAGTTTAATCACTGTTGTTTTTCCTGATGTGGATACAGAGGGGGCGAGAGTGACTGTAAAAGCGAGCGAGAGAGAGAGAGGAGGAGGAGAGGGAGGGAGAGCCACCCAAGGTGATCCTAAAAGGTATGCAGTAAAGAGATTTATTTCCAGTTATGCTACAGAAAAAGAACAGATTGGAGGAACCGTCCGCTCACACTCTTGCATCATTATCAGACGTGTTCTCCCTTTTCCCCTCCCAAGCTGTTCCTCCTTTAGCCCTGCCCAAGGAGGACCGCAGCGTTGTGACAGTACCCGTTTGATGAATGGGCGGTGCCTCCCGTTAGAGCTCTGAGATCCAGCCTGCCACTGGACTAAGCAAGGAGCTAAACACCTGTGAGGCATACAAGTCAATTTTACAGCCAGTGGTTCTCATTTCATTTCAAAAATATACAGCAGCTGCAAGTGAACAACTGTGCCTTTGACCTGGCCAATGGGTGTCTTCTTGCAGATGTAATTTTTTAATGTCAAGCCGGCATTCTTTTTCTGGCAGTCTACAAAAGTTTAATTACTCTCTCTCTCTCTCTCTCTCTCTCTCTCTCTCTCTCTCGCACGCACACATGCACACACACATAAACACACACACATACACACACATTCACAGAACTTGGCTAGGATTAATATTTAGAAGATTTATCTGGGGATGTGGGCACATACATCTGGTATTGATAACATTGCTGGCATGCTTTACAGGGCCCTATTTTGAGAGCATAAACACAGTCACCAATCATTGGTTCAATCAGGAATACAGGTAAAAAAGGGGTGTCCCAGACTGTTTTGATCATTTTAAGGATACATATGCATGCACAGCATTGAGTAAAAAAGGCAGGGCTCCATTATTTTTGCAGTTCTTCTTGAAACAAGGGTTGAATTTTAGTGCACCACCCAAAAGGTTTATGAACACCTCAAACAAGCTGGTGAATCCTTTCAAGCCCACTCAAGCTACTGACCCAGAAAACAAGTATAAAAAACTTGCAAATGAAAAATGTGAAGTCTCTATTTTTGTCAATTCCTGTTTCAGTGAGTCCTTTCACTGAATGAGTCAATTAACTCATATTTTCTGCCAACATGAATCTGTATGAAATGATTAAATTCACACATATTGAAACTCCTCAATAGCACTACACACAATGACCCACACCTTTTGCACAAATGGACATAAAGTTTTCTGTCTTGCACGCCTATGATGAACATCAGGTAGTTAAGTTTCTGGTTCACACTATGGAAATAACAAACTTTATATCTGGTTTGATTGATAGTTTCCATCCTCCTTGTTTTTTTTCTTTTCTTTTTGTAAGCGCAAAGATCTTTCTTTCAATGAACATAGGTTCTTTGATGAATATCAGATTTTTTACACATATGGCTATGCGATTCAAAAGTACATAAAATATATACAGTTTATATAATATATTAAAAACACAGATTTTTACCTGTGGGAAATTCTGAAAAAATACATGAAATCACACAGTTCTGACCACTTATTTAATTTAGTTTTGTCTTCAGCTTGTCTCCTGAATTGTAGTCTTCTGTCTCTGTTGCCCGTGGGCTGTGGTTATTGTCCAAGAAACAGGCCGCCATTGTTGTGTAATTGTGCCGCAAAGTCGCAGAGCCCCAGCTTATGGTCCTCGATGTGGATATTTTCCAGTCGGATGCCCCTTGGGTCCCCAACCAAAGCTTGCTTTTGGGATGGACCGCTTGGCCACTGTGGCACACCACACAGGCCTAGCTGCTACGCGCTCCCCAGTCCCAAATCGCCGAACAGCAGGCGCCTTCAGATCGCTCGAACCGCCTCAGGCCTCCCAGAATTCACAAAACGACGCTACAAAGAGACCGGCCCTCCTTGTTTGCTTTATGTCGCATTGTTCCACGGCTCGATTCAGCCTGTGTGAGAGGGAATAATCGGGACTTTCCTGCTATTGGCATTTCATTACTGCTTCACCCATGCCGTTCCAGGATTAGCAGCTGCTTTTAGCTGATTGCACTGGGCTGAGAGGCGCCCAGGCCTCGCCGTTTTTCTGCGCTCTGTCCAAAATAACAATTTCCCGGAAGACATATTGTACGTTATTGTTTCTCAACAAAGACAACTGCTTATTTTATTTTATTTTCTTCCGACACTAACAATGTGTGTCTCCCAAATGGCAAAAGATTTTTTTTTTTTTTTTTTGTGATTATTTGTAATTTTTCTCTATCCCTTTTCATTGTTAAAAAATATAATAATAATGAATTAGGCTAAAAATATTTTTGACCCTGATTTCATCATCAGTTTTTAGAACCAGAGGACTTAAATGTATATCTGCTATAGTGAGGACTAAAAGTCTGAGGACGCTACCAAGTCCCAGTTGTTTTCATTATTAAATTCATTATTGTCAAGGAATAATGCAATTATGATTCCACTTCTATTGCAAGAATACATTATTGAGAACAGTTACAAACCAACATTTTAACACATTTCTGAAATACTCATATAAAATGGGAAGTTTTGTGAATATTTGGCTTGTCCACCAAAGGTAAACATTTCTCTCTTTCATTATTGTTGTCTCGCCCTTTATTCCATTCAAATATTAACAAATGTGTGTTCTAAAGCTCAAAATGCAAATAGCTGGGTTATTAACAAGAACAAATCTGTCATTCTACCTGTTAATGTCGCTACTGCTAGTGGTCTAGTCGTAAATACCAACGCACTTTTTGACTTTTATTATAAAAAAAAGTGTTCTTGAATAAGAAGTACAAACAGAGTATCATAATGAAAAATAATGAAAGCAAACAATTTGTGTCGGTGGTGTCCATTTGTTCCCCATTGTGTGCGTGTGTTATTCATTCATTTGTTTCTTTCTTTCATTCTTACATCTACTTGTACAAGTAGAATATATTTATAAAATGTTATAGTGGCTCGTAGTACATCAAAGTTGAGAGTTACCTATATTGAGTTTGTGTCTTGATTTGCAATCTACAGCATTCAAAGTACAAGCATTTTTATTTTTTGCTCTATTTGTTTTTTTTTTTCTTATACAATATAAAAATACCGGAATGGAAAGGGGGCAATAAAGTAGCAATTTGTATGTCATGTGCATTATAGAAGAGTATATTTCTCTCCGGAAAGTCATATTCCAGTCAAGAAGTGCTGAGTGCAACTCAGCATGTGTGCACTGCGGTGGAGCCCAATCAGGCATGCATAAATCCAGAGCACTCTCTGGGGGGGGGGGCGTGGGAAAGGGAGGGCGAGGGCGGGGGGGGGGGGGGTGCTCTATGTGGTTCATTTAAATAGGGTGACCAATTGTGACACTCACATCTTTCTGTATCATTGTGAAAGCGCAATTTGACTCTACTCCAGGGACACATCAACCCAAGTCCTGGAGGGACACAGCATGCTTTTAATTCCATATTATCCTATTTTATTTATGTATGCATTTATTTATTTATTTATTTTTGTGAATCAGTTCATATGCAGTTCATAACACAGTTAACTCATCTCACCTGGTTCTTCATATAATTTTATTGCTGATTTTAAATGGAAACTAAAACTCATATTAGCTGAAAAAATTAATGAAAATGTATGGATATAAAGCATTTCAGTGAGATATTGTATCACTTCACAGTGTATTGGCAAATATACAAATGATTGTTGCTTTCAAATATTGAGATATGCAGACTATATAATGCTGTGAAATGTTTATTACATTTTAGGAAAAGTATTTCACAATTCCACTTGCAAAGCAATGTAAAATTAGTAGACTCTGTACGTGTTACTATGCTGGAACAAACTGAACCGGGACACCTAATTGAACACAACACTGTACAGTTAGCATTTTGGCTGGGTTGTGTTTGTGCCCTGGCACAATGTGATACCCTATGTTGGGCAAGCCAACCTTTTACCGATCTGGCCACGGCAAGGTCCAGGTGATGCTCTAGCGGCCATCTGGGATGCGGGGGCGGTCCCGCAGCAAGGTGCGGTTAATTGTGCCCAATGCCATGGCCACACCCACCACTGCACCACCGCAGCAATGTGTTCTGCCATGTGTTATGAGCAGGGCCAAACATGGACTACAGGAGATCTGTCTTTCTTCTGTGGGTTGGATTCCGTCTGGCCCTAATAATGAATCGGGGATTTACAAGTAATCTAACGAAGCTTTGCAAATTTACTGGAAGGACGTTAAACTGATATACTGACCATTTTCATTAAGTATATGCATTATTGTTCGGAGAAGTTTTTTTAAAGCTCAGCTTCATTTTCTTGTTCATTTCAATGTTTTTCTGTATGTGTTTTTTTACATAGTGACCATACATAAAAATAAATTAATAAATAAACAAATAAATAAACATGTTCATTACATCACAGCCTGAAAGTCACTTTTACAATCCTTTATTCTCAAATGATCAAATATTTCAGCATGTTTCTCTTTCCATTTTCACTGCTTCTTGTAACACTGGGGGAATTTATTTTCTTTTCTTTTTTTTTTTACTATGAAATGAATATGTAACTTCTGACATATTTTTGAGTGCATTGACTATACAGGTGACAATCTGTCAGTCTGACTGGGAGAAGTGGGAGGCATTTGTTTGCTATGGCATGTGTGTGGTCTTTGACTTAAGATTTCCCACTTTCTCCACATCAGCACATATGGCTGCACAATGTATTGATGTAGCTTATGCAAATAGTATCAGTTCTTATGATGGGTCTGGGAATGGCCCGACTCACTGGATTATGAAGCACATGTCTTTTCAGTCTCATGGCTTTCTATTGAAAATAAAGCTAAGAAGGTAATGGTATGCTAATGCAGTCTCTTGGGAATGGATCCTGACAGTTGGCAATCAATGAATAGAACAATGCATAAGTGACTCACAGCTAAATCTCTTTTACATATAGTTATATATATAACATAGACATTCCACGGTGATTCAGTGGAAGCTGTAAAGTAAAAAAATAAAATAAAAATAGAAAGCTGTCATTATATGAGTATTCATCATATTTTTCATGTAATTCTGTCAAGCACACTCACAAATGTACCTTGCCTGGTGGTTCTGATGCAAATTCAAACTCATGCTGACAATATGCAATGTTGTTGCTTAAAACATTTATTTTGCTCATCCAAGTCCTGATGAATGGCTTTCAATTTATTTATGAAAATTGTAAACCAGATTCTATCTATATCAAAATACACATTTGATGCAACCTAAAGTGTCAACAATAATAATAATAATAATATACATGCATACATACCTTGTATATACATATTTAGAAAAATATACCTTACATTACATTACAGGCATTTGGCAGACGCTCTTATCCAGAGCGACGTACAACAAAGTGTATAACCATAACCAGGAACAAGTATGACGAAACCCCTAGAGAGAAGTACCGGTCCAAGTGCAGGGAACAACCGCATAGTTCAACTTGGACCCTGAAGGTTAAACTGATTAACACTAACAACGAGAATGGCAACAACGCAGTCTATGGAAAAAATACAAGTAGTAGTTAAGACAGTTAATGCACCTAAGTCACCTATGAAACAGCTGCCTAGTTACAACCCTAAGCTTACAGTCATTTACAGAGGGGTAGGGAGGGATGGGGAGAGGTGCAGCCTGAAGAGGTGAGTATTCAGTTGTCGTTTGAAATGGGTCAGTGTCTCAGCTGTTCTGACCTCCACAGGGAGGTCATTCCACCATCGTGGGGCCAGAACAGACAGGAGACGTGTTCTGGAAGTGCAGGTGCGAAGAGGGGGAGGTGCTAGGCGTCCTGAGGTAGCAGAACGGAGGGATCTGGCTGGCATGTAGGGTTTGAATATCTGGTGGAGGTATGCTGGGGCTGATCCCTTGACTGCCTGGTATGCTAGGACCAATGTTTTAAATTTGATGCGAGCTATAACAGGCAGCCAGTGGAGGGTAGTGAGCAGGGGAGTTACGTGGGAGTGTCTGGGGAGGTTGAAGACCAGACGAGCCGCAGCATTCTGGATGAGCTGCAGGGGTCTGGTGGCAGATGCCGGTAGTCCAGCCAGAAGAGAGTTGCAGTAGTCCAGGCGGGATAGAACCATTGCTTGGACCAGGAGCTGGGTTGAGTAGGTGGTGAGAAAGGGGAGGATTCTGCGGATGTTATACAGGAAAAATCTGCATGCCCGGCTTACTGCTGCGATGTTCTTGGAGAGGGACAGCCTGTTGTCCATCACCACTCCGAGATTCTTGGCACAGGGTGATGATGTCACTAAGGTGTCCCCTAGGGAAATGGAAAAGTCGAGGAGGGGAGAGGATAGAGCAGGAATAAAGATTAGCTCCATCTTTCCCGGGTTGAGCTTCAGGTGGTGATTGTCCATCCAGCTCTGTATATCCCTCAGGCAAGCGGAGATGTGTGTCCGATGGGGAGAAGGAGAGAAAGAGTTGCGTGTCGTCGGCATAGGAATGATAGGACAAGCCATGGGCAAATATTACAGAGCCAACGAATCTGGTGTACAAGGAGAAGAGAAGAGGACCGAGGACTGAGCCCTGGGGAACTCCGGTGGCGAGGGGGCGGGGTGGTGATACCTTACCCGCCCAGGCAACCTGGAAGGAACGGTCAGAGAGGTAAGACTCAATCTAGTCAAGGACTGTGCCGCAGATCCCTGTTGCTGCCAGGGAGGACAGGAGGATAGGGTGCTCCACAGTGTCAAATGCAGCGGAGAGGTCTAGAAGAATCAGGACACAGGACAGGGAGGCTGCTCGTGCGGCATGGAGTGACTCACTGACCGAGAGGAGTGCAGTGTCGGTCGAGTGGCCAGGCCTGAAGCCAGATTGGTGGGGATCAAGCAGGTTGTTCTGAGAGATATACTGTGGCAATAATAATAATAATAATAATAATAATAATCATAATAATAATAATAATATACATGCATACATACATATTTACATACATATTTAGAAAAATATACTGTGGCAATTATTTAATACCCAGAGTGCACAGCCTCCTACAAAGTAAAACAATTACACAAGTTGGTCACAGGATAATACTAGAAGTCCATCCATCCATCTATTTTCTAAACGGCTTATCCCAGCATGCAGTGGGGGAGAGACAGCAATACGCCCTGGACATGTCAGCAATGCATTGCAGTGCCCACACACCATTCACTCACACACTCATACCTATAGGCAATTTAGAGTCTCCAATTAGTCTACTGCATGTTTTTGGAGTACCTTCAGAAACTCATGCGGTCACTGGCAAACTCCACACAGAAAGGCCCTCAGTCGAGATTCGTACTCGGTACCTTCTTTCTGTGAGGTGCCAGTACTGTTCACTGCACCACCATGGTGCCCCTAGAAATCTTTAATATAGAGCTAAGTGCTCATTGGCTGTTGAAGTGATGTCTGTGAGAGTATGCAATGCTACAGCTTGTTTTTCTGGCCTAGTTTTCTCATTGGGGATAAACAAGTGAAGCTGAACACATGGGGCCGTGTAACAGTTGATGAAATATTACAGTTTGAGCACCAAACTCCTTAACCTTCTCAGCTATAAAAAGAACCACTGTGGAAATTATTGTGGGATGTACACAAAACAGAAGCCATTAAATAAACTACCGAGCAGGATTTAAAGCATTCTGCTCGGTGCTCTCCTGGCTGTAATGGAAGACTGATAAAGTGGATGTTAAACAAGCCTGTAGCAGTTTAAACTGCCTTTGAGGTTTTTGACCCTTTTGGCCCTTGGGGTATTTAGCATTTTTCACCCTGCTGTCTATTTTTATTTTATTTTTTTACTGTGCATATTTCCTCTTATACACAAACAAAACAACCAAACGCCACTTTACCAAAGAGCAAATAGATGTTGCTAATGATAAACCACAAGTCCTTAGGGCAATATTGGTATTTTTGACTCTTACAACGATTTCCAGGGGGATGGGAGAGGGCACCATCAAGAATGTGTGCATTGAGTACTCACACATGCTATTTTTGAAGTGTTGTTTCACACCCCACGTATGACACATCCCATGATGTTTACGGAAATAAAACCACTTCGTGTGCCCTTTTGAACATTCGAGATGGCCAGGTCCTGGTTCGATGCAACAGCCCCACGTTGCTGTGATACCAGCCTTTGCAGTGCTGTGATCTGCTGCCTGGAGGATTGCAGCTGTGATTGAGGGCTGTGACAGTGATTGATCGGCACCCTGCAGGAACAGGAAACTGGAAGGTGCTCTCACAGGGTAAAAGGGAACTCCATACCGTTTCAGAGGTTACGGCTGACACTTTGGGAACACTGGGCCTCTTGGGAGGCGCATACAGGCACGGTGTTCATGCTGTGTTGCTGTGGAGGCTTTGCTGGATGGAATGCGGACCAGCTCTGGTTGTGTCACGTACAGCTGGCTGCACACAGCACAGAGGATGTGTACCTTTCAGAAACTGACTGAGGTCATAGTAGTGATGCAACAGACATTCTTACCAAATTGGGGAGAAAAAAACTAAAAACAAACAAAACAAAAACATGTAAAAATGTCAGAAAAATATGAGTGTCCTCAGAAATAGCCAGGATTGCTGGATGTACAGCATGTTTCAACCGCAGGATCTAATAATCACTGTGAATACAAACTGGTATTCAAACCTTTTCAAACAGGTACTGCAACCCAGAAAGTGATGATCAAAGGAGTCGGAAATAATTACTTGCTTTAAAGAGAATGTTTTGATAATGGAAAATGTTTTATTACAATGCTGTACATTATAGCATAGAAAGAAAGAACAAAGCATTAATTTAAAATCTTGCAGGGATCTCTTTAGTCATAATCACAGGATCACGCCTCCTTTTCATGCTGTAGGATACGATCTGGAGATGCTCTTGCGGTCTGACATCCAACAGGTTCTGAGGATGCTACTCATGACTCCTGACCCAAAGAGTTCTGAATGAAATTCTGTTAACCTGGTCGGCTGTAATCAGGAAAGCAAAATGGGCAGGAACTATTTCTAAAACTGTCCTAAGAAGATGTTGAATCATAAATAATTCTGAATGCCTGCATTTATATAATAATGGAGATCCTGAGTGTTTCGGATAAATGCAGAGTCCTAACTCTGTTGTAAAGGTCATTCAGACCTTCACTCTGAAACCACATTTTTGCTCTTTTGTGTTAGTGCAAACAAATGTTAGTAGAAATTGCTGATGTGCAGAGGTACCTTTGCACTGAAACTCAATTCTAAAGCCAATTGAAGTAATCATCATCTTTGTTGAAATTGATATCATCATCATCACCCTCTTCAACAAAACAAGATCACTGATGGACAAATAAGAGCATGCTATGACACAACTAATGGAAAATTAAATTTACCATTTTTGTATGTGTGTGTTCATCACTGAGCAATGAGGATTTAACAAACACTGTTGGCATATTGTAGCTGAAAATGGATCCAGTTTGAAAAAAAAAAATATATATATATATATATATACATATATATTGAACACAAATATTGAATTCAGCAGCATCCTAGACATGTACAGCCTTAAATTATGTTCTGGTCAACTTGCAGACAATCAAAGTTAACTATACATGACTTATTAAGATGGTGTCATTTATTTATTATTAAGATTGTCATGAATTTAAAAAATACATGTTTTCAGTAAAGACCTCATGATTACAACATTAACAAATACATTTTCTTATCCAGTTATTGCAAAGCAAAATAAACAAATGCAAAACAAATTTTCAGTCTGTAACACTCCAATTGTGCTAGCAGTAATCAAACTCCCTGGAAATACTACTAGGAAGTACTCCTAGCACTGCAAGGAGTATAACAATTGACTAATCTCTAGCATACTGTAACAGCATCTCTCTAAACCTCATTTGACAGATATGCAACGTTGTAAAATGGTGTGAACCTTCCTCGAGATTAACTAAGACCTGTCAACCACCTGGAAAAAATGAGACAGCCTAGCAGGACCACAAAAAACACAATACAAGCTGACTCAAAAATCTCTCAAAATGCAAAATAAAATTTTTTAAAAAAAATTTAAAACCTGCCACAGTTACATTGGGCAGTCAAGGGTTCTGGAATGATGCAGTCAGACTGATAATGAAATACCTTAATGGGCAATATTCTCAGACCACATGCATCCTTGGAGACCTATCCAATGGCACTGTGGTCAGTGGCACAAAAGAAAATTGTTCTTAGTCATATCAACCATCTCCAAAAAAGCAGCAATTCATAAAGAAAAGAAAATAATTTTAAAAAATAACAAAAAGACTGTATCAGCACAATAGTGCCAAGGACTTAACAACTGGATGGTACAAAATTGCTGGAGTTTGAAAGAGGAATTCCTGGGAGACCCATAACCCATTTAACCACAAGAGCCACCACAGACTCAGTGATAGGTGTGTTTATGATATAGACTGGGGGTTGGAAACCTGTATATTTATTTTCACCTAGAACAGCAAAACAATATAAAATTATGAGAAAATAACATTTGAAAGAGCCAACAGACAATTTTAATGCCAGAATGTATTCACTAATTATACAACTAAGTTTGAGTAGTCCATTATTACTGTGCAGTATGTTTATAGACTTGGTGGCCACCAGGACACTAAAGTCACATTTGGTTTTAAATTGTGACACCCAAACTAACTGAATGCAAAAGTACATGTCTCTTGTTTATTTCAATGGAACATTACTGCTTCTCTAAGCGCCCACAAAAACTGAGAAAAATGTTCTTATAAACAATTTATTAATAATTATCCTACAGCCTACTTACTTTAATGACACCTGCTGCTGCTGCTTGAAATTCGGTTCAGCATTATCATGTTGCTGCAGTTCCACTGAAATCACTTAGCATAGTCTCTTATCCAGAGCAATTTACAGACGTATCATGCCAACATTCAGGCTTTCTTCTCTTAACCTTGATCAGAGGCTGCATTAGTTGTTATTTGTGTTGTGCAGCATGGTATAGGGTTTCCAGCATGAGATTGTCATGGCATTGAAATTATTACATCTGCCCACCTGTGCTGCTTTGCCACATCTATCTGAAGATGGGAGAGGCTTCCCAGATTGGAATTAATTTACTTAAAATTTTCACAGTGAAATCAATGACTTTCAACTCAAAATCTCCAACGGAGATGCTTGGGATCGCATTGAGATTTATTGCTTCCACTCTGCATTCATTTTGACGAGCGATAAATTAAAACAAATTGTTGTGTCTGCGAAAGTCCACAAAACATGATCTGAACAACGCCTGTAAATCAAGCCATGAGCCGCCTGCAGTCGAACTGAGCATTGTTCCTTGCTAAGCAGTTTGAACACGCACATGGTTCCAGTCTCAATGTACCTGATAAACAGCTCCAACTGGGATTCCAATGCAAACACTGTCTCTTACCGCAACAAGATTGTATTCCCAATGCCTTGGTGGTTTACACTGCTGTAATACCCTGTAAGATTCAAATGCCCTGTAATATCTATTAGGCAGTGGAGTTTGGGTTTCATTTCATCACTGAGCTAAGAGCGTGTGATTCCTTTCATTTCCAAGTGAGCAAGAACACATATCTCTGTGCATTAGTAGCCCTATATACTCACACCCCATTTTGTCTAACAGTGCCTTCAACTGGCAACGATTCAAATTCCAGGTTATAATCAAGTTCACTATGAATGCCAGCAATGATATTACTTGCAATTCCTCTCCACACAGTTGAACACAAATTGCCTTTTGGTGCACAATGCAGTGAAAGTTTAAGGCTTGTCTCTTCTACAGTCAAAGGTGCTACAAATCCCTTGTTTTCCAAGCATACTGGCTTGTCCATCCATACATACTGAGATCAATTTCTCCACTGGTAGAGTCAATCTCAAAGTATGAGGTCAGATCACATCATCACCTCTTATGGGGCCATATTTTGGAGACAACGCTAGTGAGAAAGCAGCTGGGCTCTCATGGAATTGCTAATTTCATTCTGTGCAAACAGAATATTGTTCACCTCTGTCCAGGCTGGTAGTTTTGTGGTCTGCCACAAACCTGTTTGAATAAACATGGGTTGGGATGGCACCAGTGGTGTCATGTGCATTCAAACTAAGGGGCAATGTGCCTCCTCAGATTTTTGATTTTTTTTTTTTTTATTGGCTTCTCTCAGATATAAAATGAACTTTATTTATTTTTCAAATTTTTGGTATTATTTATTCATGATGATTTTGGATTACACAAGTCAAGTATTTTAAATATGGCACAGAACATATTAAACCACAAACCTTTTCCCCATGTTTTTTGTTCCTTCCACGAGTCAGTTGGAATCAGCGATAATAAAACAGTTACAAAATATTACTTCAATGGGAGAGAGTTGTGTTGACCCACAATGCAAATTAGGACCAAACAGAATACAAGTTATAACGACATCTTGGTGGTGAGTTGAGCAGTCGATATCATCAAACTTAATATGAATATTGCTCTCAGTTTACCTTGGAAAATAGCCTACCTAGTTAGCTGGATTGTTGTTTATCCAATCAAACCCAGTCCAGTGGTTGACTAGTTCTGGGTTAACATACGTCTGGGATACCTGGAAATTCATAGACTAGTTTTCCAGTCATGCAGAACATATGGAAAGTGCGGAAGTGCGGAAAAATCTATCAGTTCTGCCAACAAGAGAACGTGAAGTGCATTGCTTGAAGTTTGGGTTATGTCCAATGACCAAATAAAATACCTTTAAATGAGTTTTGTGAAATATCCTAAATATCAGTGCCGTGAATTCAAGTAATAGCAAGTTTTATAGCAACGCTAACTAGCTAATTACGAAATATTTGCGGTCAGGGGCTCGTTTTACAAAAGTGATTTGCAAAGATGCAGATCGAATTGTTATCAAAACTAATTTCACGAAAATTCATCACGACGAATCAAAAAAAAAAAAAAACTGGAAGGACTACGGACCTCTCGCACAACCTTTTTTTTTTTTTACTCGCAAATGTGGTGTTTCTGATTGTGCGGAGACTGAGGCAGACTCCAGAAAGAATCGTCAATGATCTTCCCTTTTCATAACTACAAACAATGAGTTGATGAAACGATATAGATTTCCATGCATTACATATTATGTCACCTCCTTGACAGAAATCTTAGGTAAATCACTAACAGGAGCATGGCCCTATACCAGTCTCACTTCAAGTGTTCCCTCACAAAAAAAAAACAGTACATAAATGTTTATTTTTTTTAAGTAGCTGTGGCATTCCCCAAAGAAGCGGGTTGGTCTCGGTCACGCCGGCTGGTGGAGACAGCACGCACCTGGGTTGCGTTAGTTAATCAGCCCAGGAGCTTAAAGGTGTGTTTCTCTCCACAGTTCGGGGCTGAGACCGAGAGTTCACAAGAAGAGCGCGTTTAGGATTCTCATTTCAGTTTTTTTTCTGAGCACACAAGACAAAGAAAGTGAACCCTCACTGACAAGTAGGAGCTGGTCCGCTGGGAAGCAGGCCAGCTACAAGCGGGGAACTGAAATAGTTCTCACTATTTTACTTTCTTTTGTCTTTGTTATTTTAATTTGTTGTTTTAGTTTATTGTTGTTGCCCAGAACCCGTGAGGGGGAAGGGTGATGTCAGTGATGTTCGTTTATTCGATTTTGGGTTTGTGTGGGTGCACTCTCTCTCTCTCCGTGGGGCAAGCAACGATGTTTCCCAGAACTGCCTCATCTCCCTCCCAGGGGTGTCACGCTGGCATGTGACAGTAGCCTTTAGGTTTCTTAAGTATCAAGTTAATTTTTAAAGTATGTATTTAAGTATTTCCTGGAATTTGTATACAATTTATTCGCTGCCGTTTTAAAAGGGTTGACAGCTCTGCTCTTCTTTGCAACCGGTGGGTTTCTCAGGGTTGTCGTACCATAGTGTGGAATATACTGAGCGAAGTCGCTCTCTTCATCCAGAGGCGTCCGTAAAGCAACCTCTCTACACATTGCAAATACTGATTTAATTCAGTTTCCTGAAACTTTAATGCATTGACATTGGTAGATATCAAATGCCCAAGTGATTTATTAATTTATAAACCCAAATGTATAGGTGATAAAAGGTTCATTTGAATATCACAAATAGAAAAACGGACAACATTATTTTAAAGTGTAGGCTATATTAGATCTACTGGGATACCTAATAGTTCAAATAAAATAAATTGTTTTAAAAAATGACACATATCATAACCTAGGCATATACTTCCAATTTAATCGGACTGCTAGTCAAATTTCTCCATCCCTCATTCTGTGAAAATGTGTCAAAACAATTATTTTTTGTTTTCTTTTGATAACTGCAATTCTGGCATTTATCAAATAGCATTGCAGAGTGTATTTTGTAATTTATAAAATATATTTTTTTTAATTGTTAATTAATTAGTTTTGACTGTTTCAAGTTTTGCCTTCTTCCTTATTCATACCTTCTATGTAATGTGATCTGATGTGTTTGAGTAACTATTTATCACCAAGACATGTATGACCTTCTGTCAGTAATGTGCTGTTGTTTAAATGCCAATCCTCTGCATTGTTAGAAAAACAGCACAATGGCTGGCTGGTCTGCAGGACTCACTGCATGACTTTAGAGAAATGAAGTGTGCTGAGCAAGAAAATGCAGTCCCTCACGCTCCTGACCCAAAAGGTGCCATTTTGCATGTGATGAATTGGTTCCACTGGCTGACCATTGTGTCTTATTAGCATGGGTATGATTGGTCAGAGATTCCCATTTGTCCGGAGGATCCATATGATTCAAAAAATTGTCCTGTATGAAGATAAACTAAATTCATAATTACACAGGATGCTTTTTCCTCTTTATGTTGCAAATAATGCAGAACAGCATAAGAACCATTTGTGATATGAACAAATAAATGTTGGTCCATGTGATATAAATTAAGCATATGGTATGTTTTTTTTTTTTTTTTTTTTTTTGTTAAAAAAGGGAAATAATATAGACGTCTGTATAATTTTATATCAAAGTACTTATTATCGAAACTGAATCTTGATGAAATTAAGAGGAACCACTATTTTCCTCCTGTGATTTGGAAATCTATTAGTACTCTAGGTTTCTAATTGACTGTACTTTGTTTTTTTTTTCTCTACTCTCAGAATGGAAAAGAGAACTGGAAGAAACAAAATGGCACCAATTGCACCTTTGTGTCATTATGCATGTTTTGTCATTCAGCACATGGATTACTTGCATGACACAGTCTCATGGTGTAAATTCTATCATCTGAAGGATATGACTCAGATGTGAGAGATGCTCCAAGAACACTCCTGCAGATTAGGAAATTGTCTGAATTACATTTTCGTGCACAGTTCAGTAATACCCCATCCTGGTTAGGAATGTAAATTTAATTAGGCCCTTATTGGTGTAATAGCCCAGTAACTCTCACCAATTAGTTCAAATCATTCCAAATTGCACACTGGTAAAATTCTTGTATCAGAGGGAGTCCAGACATTTTGTGTAATAAATTATGCAACTGTAATTATGATATTAAAATAACTGCATAGATGGTATGATCACTGCTCTGGAAAGCCTCCCAACATAGAAGTCTAACACTTACTGAAACAGGATAAACTGTAATATACTACAACAATGTACACTTGTTAGAAAGCATAATAAATACAAGCCACTGGAATAATTGATTAATGTTTCACACACACACACACACACACAATTTTATATATAGTAATGTCTGAAAATAGCAATAATATGTATGGTTTCCCATCCATTCTGCATGTTCTGCATAATTTTCTCTTTTATGATCTTGACCATGATAATGTTGAAAACATACAAGCAATATATTATTTTCCTGTACAGGATGCCCTAAGGTTGTAGCTAGGTGGCCTCTGGCTCAAATATTGATTCATGCAATAAACCACAAGGCAAAAAAAAAAAAAACTTGGCACAAGGGAATGTTATATATCAGTTATTTTCTAATCAGTGCTAAAAGACCATCTGATTCAATTCTATTCCGATGATAACTTTATTCAGAGGTACATGCTCACAAAAAGTATGATTTCATTCTCATAACAAAGTTCTCCATTTTTTTAACAACACATTTTTTTCACACTGACATGTCAGTCATCCAGGTCAGTAGACATTTCTATGATTGTATGTGTTCAACAGTTACCACATTACTCCTCTCCAGTCATGCACATTTATAAGGTAATTGCCACTTAATAAGTATTGACAGAAATTTTGCCACACTGTCATGTGCTGCATTCAGTGTGGTTATTAAATCCATGGGTAAGTGGCAGAAGCATATCTTTATGTTAGTACTATATTGTTAATTTTGTTTTAATCTGTAGGATTTGAAAAGATTTTCTCACTTCTATCCCACAGCCTCGGTGCCATTGTGGTGATGTTTTCTTATGCAAATCATTTGTAATTGATATGTTCAGAAGAACAGTTCTCATCAAATTCTGGAATTCGAGTCCGGAGGGAGCTCTGTCATGTGTACAGACTTGCTTGGGCTCAAGAAACCTCATATCAAAAATCTCAAAGAATGCGGGTGCAGGTTGAAAGAAATGTGATTTCCTTATGAGCGCATCAGGGTTTTAATATGTTGTCAGTTCTGTGCAGCTTCTCTGAAAGTTTCGTCACATTGGCTATTTATTATTCTGGCTGCACTGCACTTCCACTGAGCCAGTGTTTGGTATGCATTTTCTAGTAGTTTGACCTTATTGTATGTGTCATGTATTCTGAATTCTGTACTCTTAAACTAACAGATAATTTCAACAAGACTTTTGCCATGTTTTGCGATTAATGTGTGCTGTGCCCTCAAACCCTTGTTGTACAAGAAGTCTCTGAGCTGTGCCAACACAACAGTATTTGGTGAGATGCCCATTTCAAGTTTCACAATCCTGGAATTAAAAATGGAGATAGTAGAAGTAGCATGACACAGCAGAATATCAATGGATCCATCTTGTTGTGCATGGTACAGGTGGGAGTTTTATTGGTAGGTCTGAACCTTGCCCCATTGCTGTATTCCTTAGAAGTGCTGTGTAGCACACATTTCAGCTTCTACAATTCTTAAAATCTAAAACAGGCTTAAACATAAGTAAATGCCACTTTCTAGTGCTACAGTGTGGTCATTGCAGGTTAAATGGAATGGATTTGGCATGAAGCCTTTGAGGACTTCCTGGTATGCGTTCAACATATAACTGTCATTTGTCTTGCCTGTATGCTTGAGCATTTTGTTCACTACATTGTAACATTGTTGCTAAAGGACTCCAATAGTACAAAGCTACAGGCTCGCAGAACAAGTCTGTGGCTGGGTGAAGCCTGCGATAGTCATCTGAGACTTTAGGACCTACCTTGTCATGTAGCTGCCTGAGTCCTGAATAGGGTTGGATTCCAAAACCCAGAAGTATGATGGCATTCTGTGTGTTTACATGAGGTCAGAAGGTACAGTAGTTAATGTTGTTGAGGACTGAGAGTCTGTGGTCATTGTGGTTATTTCTGCAGAAAACCCTGAAAAGAGCCAAACATTCGGTGCTGCATTGGTACGGGACATTCTCCTCCAATTAGTGATGAACAATAAACTTTGGACTGAACATTGTTCCACAGCGCTCACAGTTTGGCAGGAAAAACAACAACGTACCGAGCATTTTACACAACAAAATCTCAGTTTGCATTTGACCAACCTTTGTTGCAATGTACAGTGCAGAAAATAGCAGAAATAAATGGATTTTCTTCAGAGTGCACACGCACACACACAAACACGCACACACGCACGCATGCACACACACACACACAAGCACACAATGTGTGGTATGAATAGGGGACCATTGCCTCTTGAGCTACAGTTACACCAGGCGTGGGCTTTCTCATGAGAGCCATTCAGCAGCGAGGCCACGCCGCTTCCATGTGATCAATGTGATGTTCTTTCGTCAATCATGCAGAAGCTGTATGGCTCTGCTTCTAATTGTCTCTCATGTCAGCACCCAGTAGATAGTAGACTGATGCCTTTTTCCTATTGATGTGTTTCTTCTGTGGTCTGTGAAGCTTGGAGATGCACTACGGCATCAGGCATGATTACAGAAAAAAAGATGAAAAGCAGTTCAATGTGCCACACGGCACCCCTGATCATTAATGTGCTCAAAAAATATGTTGTAACTATCATTGCAGTTTATTTCCCAGCCCTGTTAGCGACTATGAAGATACAGATGATATCACTGGCTGAATTATGTGCTGTTGATTTTGGTTGAAGTGGATACTGGCCAATCAAGATAATTAATATCTGAGGGATTGACAGCAAAAAATAAATAAAAAAGCAGAAGAAGATAAGGAAGAAAAACAAAATAACTAAAACATGGGCCTGTGTTGAGTACAGTTTGTGGTTATTATTAATGACTGATTCAGAAAAGTACTGATGTAAATAAAATTATCTTGCAACCATGTCCAAATAGTTATTGAGCATAGTGCACAAGTTCAATACATTTTTTAGTTCTGATGTTTTGGCCATTTGATCAACCTTCAAAATATTTTTTGAGTGAAGGTTGTGCCGAATATTTCTTCTCTTTCACATCTACTTTTTTAAACTCAAAAATATGTCTTGGGGAGGAGAAGAGTATGTCAAAATGAACAAATAAAGCAAAAGCTTGGTTTGCTCAGACTTATTTTACAAAATTGCAAAAGTGTTGACAAGGGACTGATTTTGCTTTGGCAAATAATGATGTGGGAATAATACAAGCTAAAAAGAATGGTTGAGTCACATACAATAATGGATATGCGTATGATGAAATAGCCTACTTGAATTATTGAAAAAAATATGGGTGGCAGGTTCAATGTCATCTTTGTCGTCATGCAATTGTAGTTTGGCTGTCATGATAACTGTCTCTGTTAACCTAGCAAGGATGTCCTATCTGCCCTCATTCCTAACATGTCATTGATGTCTTACTGCAACCATGACAACTGACATGGTCATGGATGTTTACGCATTGTATTTGTGTCATGCTGACTTACAAACCCATTTTTATTGCAAGTTTTAATTTGCTGTCTTCATTGTGAATTGGGTGAATTGGTCATGACCTGTATTGACTCCATTTGTATGTGTCATTTTTGCACTGAAACGTATGTAGATAACACATCTTGGTCCAGACAATGCACCGTATTGTGATTTTTTGTTTTAGGCAGTGCTGTTACCTGGGCTTTTCTTTTTTCCCCTGGTATTTGCTACAGTTTTTGCTACTGTTGCAAAAGCAGTGCAGTCTTCATGTGAATCCCATGTGTTTACATGACATCAGAGGGTAAGAAAGTTCATTTCTGTAAGGAGTAAGCATCTGTGGTCATTGCAGTTATTGTTGTGGGAAATCTTTACAAAGTGCCAAATTCTTGGTACTATTTATATAGTCCCAAGAATATAGAGCAGGCCCCATCAAGGCAAAACTTAGCAAATGGCATACCTGCCATCCCAATAGCAACCAAATGGCACTGGCAAGGTTTGTGTCTTCCTGTATTCACCGTGGCTTGATCTCTTGAAAAAAGAGAGAGAGGTAGGTTTGTGGGGCAATGTTCAAACAAAACCTATGGTCTCAGGTGCTTCAAACATATATATATATATATATATACTGTCAGTGACTCCATTGCTCTGCTTACTGCACTAGTAAGCATTTGGCATTTGTAACAGCATCCTCTTTGCTGCTGATCTGTTTGCAGGGTTATGTGTCCAGTGAGTGTCACCCTTTCTGCTGTCTTTCCCACTGCATTGAAATGCAATTGGCCCCTCCAGAGGTACACTGTGTGATGCTGGGGAGAATAAATCACTCTGTTCCAGTGCAGAGGAGCTTGTGACCATGTCTGTTTGCAAAGTATGTTTATACATCACCTTAACAAGCAATTGACATGCTTGCTGTTATATGTCCTACATTGGCTGTCCTTTACATGTCCAAGTATCTTCTACAATATTTCAGTTAGATTTTCTTTGATTCTGTTAAGGATATCGACAAACAGATACTTTTATTCTGCCTGAATTTTTGGTAATACCGATACAATACATTATGTCACTTTCTCAAATTAACTATATATTTATATATATGGTTCACCCAAAATGGATGTAATGTTATTAATGTTGTTTTATGGTACTCCATGATTTCTCTCTTTTTGTTCAGTTTTCCATGACTTACAACAAATTTGCCATGACTGCTCCATGATGAGCCAATATTTTCCATGACAAACACCCAGCCTTATCAATAGCTGACAGACCCAGTGAACTTGTTCTGTCACTTTAAGATAATGACACATTTAGTAAAACACTTACATATGCAAGACCAAGTAACATTTACAGTAATGACACTAAAAGTTTGCCACCACTAGACAGCCACTGTCGGACACACCGCCAAACCACCAATGATGAATTAAACTGTTTGTTCAATCAAGGTCCATGAAATATATTTCTAGCAGTGATTTTTTTCTACCTAGCTAAACAGAATGAAGAAAATATATATGTTAATTAAATTATGATTCCATATTTCAATTCAACAATATCGATAACTGACTAGTTTAATGGAATGTTTTAATGCTCTTGAATATATCTCTAATTTATATCCCCATACTGATTTGATTGTAAACGTAGCCTGGTGCAACATTATGTGTTCACACCTAAATTAAGCTTTATTTGGACTGAATGAAACATTATTTGTGGGGTTATGTGCAGGTCAGAGGTAAGCCAGGTGCACATATGAGTGGGAGACACATTCAAAAACATATGTGTGCATAAGTGAAGCATTCTGAGAATGGTGGCAAATATTAATACGTGTGGCTTTATGCGAGTGATTTTGTCATTTATACATCCATTAACTCTTATATAGGCACACTGACTGTCATGAAAACAGATTCTTACAATCACTTAAAAGTTGACTGAAGCCTACAGGGGGAATATTATTCAAGAGACCAAAACATGACATGAACATTTTCATAGCATAAATTGGATGAAGCTAAATGTATGGTTGCAGAAAATTGCAGGTATACTGACTGAGAGGGTGATTGAGAGTGCTGTGGCCAATTACACAATTTAACTCTATGCAATATGCTACCCCAGTACCATCCTAGCAGAGCCAACATTCCCACCCCTGAGCACGCCCACTAAACTAATCTCCTGTAGAGTGTTGTGAAATGTAGCAAAGCATTATGGGTGAAATTTTTGTTTGATAGACAATTTTTTTTTAAATGTAACCAAACATTCCACCCTTTGAATAAAGCATTCCATGTTTTTGCATTTTGAGTACAGCAGTGATATTCTGAAAATGCACTGAACTGGGAAAAAATATATATTTAATGCCGAAACAGGACTGCCAGTGGGGAAAATGCATATAATAAATATTGCTTGATTTTTACAATATTTTTTATTTTGTTCTCCATTTGTTTTGGGTGATCCAAATAAAATAGCCCCATTCTGGTTGTACGATACAACTTTGCCTCAGAAATCTTCTGCGATAATTCTCTATTTTTCAATGGAATAATTGTCACAATTGTTAGAGAAATTGGGAGTGCTTTTATCCAGCAATGAGTGTGCAATTGAACTCATTCATTCTGGAAAGCACAACAGGCCTGTACCCCCTGTTCAGAAACTCTATTGTTGGTTGCCTCCGGTGGCCATGCATAGTAACCATCCTGTATCTCTAAACAGCTTCCTGTGCCCGGCTTACAGCAAGAAAAGAGAAAGAAAGAAAGAAAGAAAGAGAGCAAAAAAAGAGAAAAGAAACACACAAAGAATAGCCTCTACACTCTTCTCTTGCTTTGACAATCAATCTTGGCTGTTGGAGTTGGTCCTGTCTGCCTTCGTAAATGAACCATCAGTGAACCTCACATGAAAGAAGCTATGATAAATACTGGGATTTAATCTTAAAGCTTTTGAGTACTTTATTACAACTCTTTCAGATATTGACAGGTGTCATGGAAGATGGAGACCTCAAGTTTTGTTACCCAGTAGGGTACATACATAAAATGCATATATATAAATGACAATGCTACAACAAAGTTCCTGGGTCTTGCGTTACATGTACAATCAGAAATTTGGCGATGCTTAATTTGTGGAATTCAGTCACAGCTGTACAGACATGACTGTCATCACTCGAGGCCACTGAGAAGTTGGTAAATAAGCATATGTCACTGTGCTTGTGTAATTATGTGTGCATGTGTTTGTGTACTTCTGTGTACATACACCCATACATCTACCATTTTAAAACTCATCCCATGGTTAAATTATCTTCTCCCAATAAAAGCAAGGTGTTTTATGCCATTTAGCAAACAGGACAGGACACTGAATGTTGAGTTTCAGTTGTCACTCGCATACTGTTTATGTCCCAAAGTCGTTGAGAACTATCATTACTTTCTGCATTTATTTTTTTCTTTCTTTCTTCTGCAGTACTTGCGTTAAAGAGGCCAAACATACAGGTCAAAGGCAGGTGATGTGGGATGATTGCCTATGGCAGACTGAAAGGAAATGTACATGTATGCTGCACGTACAAAGCCTTCTCACTTGGAAAATAGGTTCCATACCAACACATTCAAACATACTATGGCTTGTTTTGATAAAATGCCATGTTAAATCCGCAAGATGCAACTATTTTCATCCTTTTTTTCTCAAAGCATATAATTGCAATTTTGTTTCAGGTGCACACCTTGCTTATGCTTATAACTTGCTGGAGAATTCATCCACTTAGAAATCATTGCCGTTTCAATTCAATGGTAACACCTGTGCATGTGAACACTAGAACATGCTCCTGGTAGAGAATATGTCCTGATTGGTGAACATGCCTATTTCTTTGCTATAAACAAAATAATGTACTTGTCCATAACCATAGGTATTCATATACACATTTTGTCCTGGAAACACCTTTGTCATTGATCTGAAAAGGTAATTTATAAATAAATAAAACCATTCCTTTGATACTGGTACAACTGCATGTGCCTTACATAATAATAACAATAATAATAATAATAATAATAATCCTTCTTCTCTTGTTCTTCATTTGAAACATTACCCCTGTATGTGCGAAGATTATAAAATAACAAAAAACTGGTAAATGTGCCATTTGATCTGAAAAATTGATATCACAAAATTCAGATATTTTACAGCAGTGAAATTCAGAGAACGTTTGGATGCTCAAGGTAAAGAAAGCAAATGCTTGTGATCATTTAAAAACATGTACTGTACTGATCTGAGCATATCAGTCTCACCATTTCATATTGATGCATAATAACTTGTACAATAACAGGTAATCAGCAGTACCAAAATATAAATTTAGTTTCTCTTTTCATGGCACTCAGATTCCACAAACCTCTTTAACATGTCCTTTATGTATCAGAGAATTCCTTTTGACAGTAAATTACAGCATTTTTGTGTCATAGACATCCTTGACTTGCCTGAGGGTGACAATATGAACTGTCAGATTCTGATGAAGTGTTGCATAAAAAAATATCATAAATAAAATCGTTTTAATCTCCAGAATGTGCAACCCTTAACCAACCGCCCACCTCCCTCACCCCCCTTTGTGCAGTGCAATTTTATATCATATGGTAACTAGCGCTGTCTTGCATGTAATTTACAGCATATGCATGCAGGTATGACCTATAGCAAACACAACGTTGCAGGACCATGTCAAAACAGCTAACGCTCTGCATTCAGCAGTTCCCCCGAATTTGGACATTCTCCGTCTTTCAATCTCTCTCTGTCATAGACCTCGATAATTATGTCAGATAATGACTGCCGTTTTGATGAGATGATTCATTCCAAGTCATTTTAGACAGAGAGTAGTCCTTTGAGAGAAGCTATCAGGATGGCAAGTTTTAACTGGATTCTAATTAGGGCCTGGAGATTCTGGGATTAGTCCTTTTACGACTGGAAACTTGTAATGTTATAATACGATTATCCAATCAGAGACTTTCGGGTAATTTAAAGCATCTCCGTAACTAATTGAGGCTTTGTGCCATTTCCATTTATTGTAGCCTTATGTACTGAGGCAAAAGCAGAGAGTGGTTTCAAGCAAGTTGGCTTTTACATTAATATAAATGTAGTCTCAAGAAGATACTCAGCTGGACATTCAAGCCTCCATATGCTAAATTTAATTCTATTGACCCCGAGATTTGGAAGAGGGTCTTAAAGTATAATTGGAGCTAAGCCTTGAACGATTTAGCACCAAAGCAGACAGAGAGCTTGAGGTAACTTATTCCAAATAAATGACCATTGATCATCCTATTTAGTGATGCATTCAGATAATATCAGATCATTTTAGAACAAACTTTGTGAAATCACATTCATACACAAATACCAGTTCAGTAATACATAATTTAATGTCTGTGTGAGACAGCACAACAAGACAATTCATAATTTAAACAATTTAGTGTGGTTTTCCTGACATGTTAAATTGGTTAACACTGCAACCCCCCCCCCACCCCCCCCCAGCTAAAAGTATAACAAAATATATGGGATGTTTTTTGAAGAGCAATATTGCTGTTATTCATGACGGCAATGATTAATGTATCACTGTTCATACTATACCGTGCAATTGTGTAAGTGGACACGTGCGCAAGAGCGTGCATACTTGTGGCTGTGTTTGTGTGGCCCGTGGTAGGTCTTATAAGAGACAGGGGCACAGCTGTGCTCCAAAAATAATGGATTTCGAAACAACCCAGTAGTGCACGAGCATGCCATTTCCTTCCAACATTCTTTTGTACTCTCAACCGTCCGAGCAGCCGTGAAAAGTGACTGTATAGCAGGTCGCCACTAGAGAGAGAGAGAGAGAGAGAGAGAGAGAGAGAGAGAGAGAGAGAGAGAGAGAGAGAGAGAGAGAGAGAGAGAGAGAGAGAGAGAGAGAGAGAGAGAGAGAGAGAGAGAGAGAGAGAGAGAGAGAGAGAGAGCGTGTTGCGCACTGCCCTCTATGGGTTATTTCCTTGTTTCACTCCGCATATCATTTGTATGAAAATGCCAGGGAATTGCCCTCACCGCATCACACATAACGCAAGAGAATAAAAATTTTGGGGAAAAAAAAAACAAAAAACACATCCCGAAAACAAGCGCTGTGCTACTGCGTGATCTCACAAACACACACACACACACACACACATATATATATATATATATATATAATTATTTCTGGCTAAAGGAGTTATTCCTTCAGCAATGGTGGACAATTTGTGAGTCCTACTTCAAGTTGAACCGCGTCGAGTTACATCGCTTTGTATGACATGATAAGGAGGCCAGTAATAATTCATGTGTTTAACTGAAGCTGAAAATCTGGAAAATTAATGCACGAATACTTAGAGATTATTGCGTGCATGAATGTGGGCAACACATGATTCGAAAAAAAAAAAAAAAATAGAGCTTAGGCAGATCTGTGTACAACGCGATACAAGCCATACCACTCAGAAGATTCCGGGGGCGCAGATTTCCCTTACCGTTTCACCGTTCTCTTTTGAGAAACGGAAGGCAGGCTCAGTTAAGGTGGTGGATTTTTCTCATGTATATATTTTTGTTATTACTGGTGCACAGTTGTAGCCTATATGCTTATCAAAAATTTGATAAAACAACGACCAACAGCCGTTGTAATGTGAATGCATTATTATTATTATTATTATTATTATTATTATTATTATTATTATTGAATTAGTCTTCCTATGGAACAATGAAACACGCATTGTCGGATCGACCGTCAGCATTTCCAACGTGAATGAGGCAGTTAGTGCAATTCAGTGCTTGGGATTCAGTGCTGAAATCGTCGCTCAATAAGGATCTTACATCGGGAAGACGGAGCCTAAAAACCTAAATAATTCTTAAGTCGGAGAAGAACGTGGAATGGATGCAATGTTTTGGCATTCAGGAAGTCAAATTGGGTAAGATATCCGAATTTCAACCGAAGTACTTACTATTCCGGTTTTCTTTTTCTTCTTCTTCTTCTTGGCCACATTGTAGAGACTGTGGTATTCTCTGTCTGTGGTCCTGAAATGCATCATGTCACACATTCATTGCGGGTATTTGCAATGAGTCAATGTGCGGCTAGAATATGGAAATGCATAACCACCGTCTGCTGTGTTTAACAATTTGGTTTCATTGTTTTAAGTATATAATTCTGATTTGGGGAGGGGGGAGGTGGGTGGGGGGGAATCGAGATTTATGTCGTCGATGCCATCTGTACGAGCCCCTTAAATGCTGATTTAATTAGTATTTGTTTTATTCTTTCATTTCACTCTTTAGCGCATTTGGTTGCTATCTAAGCAGCACCTGAAGCATTGGTTATATTATGACCATTAAATGCAAAGTGGAAGACGAATATCCAGTTCAGTTAAAATAGCAAAAACACAGAGTTTGCCTTTACTTAAGAAAGGGGTAAAAAGTCTGTGCGGGATGCTTCCTTAGATAAGACTGCTTTGCAAATGAAAATTCCTTCCATCGCCGCTGATTAAAGCTGCGCATAATTCATCATAGAGAGAACACGGGTTTTTTTTTCTTTTTTTCCCTACCATACGTGTGTGCCTGTGTGAGTAAGACTGTGTGTGTGTGTGTGTGTGTGTGTGTGTGTGAGAGAGATAGAGAGAGAGAGAGAGAGAGAGAGAGAGAGAGAGAGAGAGAGAGAGATTTGTATGTGTGTGCATCAAGATTCTTTAACATAAACCGAATGTGGTACACAGTAAAAAGGCTTAAAATAGCACAATTATTTTCTCTATCACGAAGGAATTTGCTTATTAATCAATGACGTAGGTCATTCGTTTGTGCTTACAATCAAGTCGGATCTTTTTTCTTTTTTTTTTCCTTTTTTGCCTGAAGGATGAGGGGCTATGACTGTCGCCGCCGTTACAATCAGCATTTCTTTCGTTGGCGAGATTGGCAATGAACATTTTCCATAACAGACATCCTGAGTTACGACTATTTTTTAAACTGGTTTTGTAACATATTAGAAGGAAACGTTCAATACCAAGTAGGTGTAGGTGCCAATCGCAAGTCCTCGGATATGCGGGGTGAGTAAAAAAAAAAAAAAAATAGACTTCTTCAGTCAGTGGACGTTGGATGGCAAATGCTATATGTTTGTTCTAAAGGACCCCAGCTGAAGAACAATACTGCTTTCATGAAAGGCGCAAATGTTCTTTTAAGGGTGAGCCGCCCAGTCCCACATATTCATGCTCTTATATGCGCCAATTCTCCGACGTTAATTCCATTTTTTGATTTTCAAAAGAAAGCGTACGTACCTACAGTATACTCGTATTTATATCGCTGCCTTGGATATGAAATGCATTGTATTTTGCGTACAAGCCCATTAAGAACAGTAAGCGTCTTTCGCGAGACTTTTCCTGGGTTTAAACTGCAGATGATAGATAGAATAACACGGTATGTCGCCTCTAACAGTTGTTCGCCATCGTTATGTGCGCTTCATTTTCGGAGAAAAACGTACATTATTGTTCGTTTATATATTTATTGTGACTGTATCTGATCATGTTTTCACTAAAGTCATTTATCTTGGGAATCTTGTTACACATCTATCAGTGCGTTTTTCCCTCTAGATAGCCTAAGGCATGAACATTGATTCTGAAGATGTGAGATGTGACCAGTATGGCATTTAGATACTAACTTTCTCTACGGTGATAGGGATCTTTGCAGCGATAAGGAATGATGAAGGAGGCAATATACAGACTGGTTTGAGAATGTGATATTTTGTACTTGCAAAAATGAAAGAAAATTCCCAAATACATTACTTTTATCATGTGCAGTTAGTCACAAATTTTCCTTTTGTCATATACAAGCTTGAAAAGCAATTCTCTTTACAATCCAAAGAACAATGCTTGTTTCTGGCTTTATTTATTTATTTATTTATTTATTTATTTATTTATTTATTTATTTATTTATTTATTTATTTATTTGTTTGTTTGTTTGTTTGTTTGTTTGTTTATTTATTTATTTACTTCCTTCATGCAGCAATCTGTTTATTATTATTATTATTATTATTATTATACATTTCATTTTGCTATGTGAATGTTGTTTGACTATGTACATTAAACAGAAAATGCCTGTCCATCTTTCTGCCTCCAGATGACATCACATACTTCTACTGCACAACAGTGAACTGGGCCAGCCTCTTCTGTGAAAATGCATATCTGGATATTGAAAATAATCGCTTTGGTTGTTACATCTCTTGGCTTCATAGAGATGTATGATAATTATGGAGAGATCTGCAGAAACCTCTGTACCTGCGAAGAGAAAGACGGGATCCTGACTGTCAGCTGTGAGAATCGAGGGATCATCAGGCTGACAGAAATTAGCCCTGTGCATTTTTCCACCTATCATCTGTTGCTGACTGGCAACCTCTTAAAAAAACTTTCTGTCAATGACTTTGTCAATTATGCTGGGGTTACAATTTTGCATTTGGGCAACAATGACATCTCAGAGGTCGAGACGGGGGCTTTTAATGGCCTTCAGGGATTAAGGAGGCTGCATCTGAACAATAACAAAATAGATGTCTTGAGGGATGACACTTTTGTTGGCCTAGAAAGTCTGGAATATCTACAGATTGATTACAATTACATTACCAATATAGAACCGAATGCCTTGAGCAAGCTCCATCACCTGGAGGTGCTGATTTTGAATGATAATTTGCTCTCCGCTCTGCCAACAAACATATTCCGCTATGTCCCATTGACTCACCTTGACCTTAGGGGGAACCGCTTGAAAATGTTCCCTTACATTGGTCTACTGGAGCACATGGACAAAGTGGTGGAATTACAGCTGGAAGAGAACCCCTGGAATTGTTCTTGTGAGCTCATTGCCCTGAAGGCATGGCTAGAGAGCATCTCTTACACTGCACTAGTAGGGGAGGTGGTTTGTGAGACCCCTTTTCGCCTGCACGGGCGGGATCTGGATGAGGTCTCCAAGCAGGAGCTTTGCCCCAGGAGGGCAATTTCTGAGTATGAGATGAGGCCTCCGCCCCCGCTCAGCACCACGGGGTACTTCCAGACCACCCCAGCGGCCGCCACGGCCTCTGCCACCTCCTCCGCAGTGCTGCGGTCATCCTCACGGCCGACTAAGGGCACCCGCCCGCCCAGCAAGTCACGGTCCAAGCCCACCTCCCGAATCCCCTCTAACAACCCGTACAACTATGGCCCTATAATCGCATATCAGACTAAGTCTCCTGTGCCTTTGGATTGCCCCACTGCCTGCACCTGTAATCTGCAAATCTCAGACCTGGGTCTGAACGTCAACTGCCAGGAGAGAAAGATCGAGAACATCTCTGATCTAAAGCCCAAACCATACAACCCAAAAAAGATGTACCTCACGGGGAACTACATCCCCGTTGTAAGGCGGTCCGATTTTGTGGAGGCCACTGGATTAGACCTACTTCACCTCGGGAACAACCGGATAGCCCTAATTCATGACAGAGCTTTTGGGGATTTAACAAACTTGCGTAGGCTGTACCTGAATGGAAATCTCATCGATCGGCTCACGGCTGATATGTTTTTCGGGCTGCAGAATCTGCAGTACCTCTATTTAGAATACAATGTGATCAGAGAAATTGTGTCAGGCACTTTCCGCTACGTGCCAAACCTCCAGTTGCTTTTTCTCAATAACAACCTTCTAAAAACCTTACCCGGGGGCATATTCACTGGTATGACTCTCGCCAGGCTTAATCTCCGCAGCAACCACTTCCAGAATCTTCCCGTAAGCGGTGTCTTAGATCAGCTGAAGTCACTGGTGCAGATAGATCTGCACGAGAACCCATGGGATTGCTCGTGCGACGTGGTGGGCATGAAGATCTGGCTGGAGCAGCTCAATCCTGGCACCGTGGTGAATGAGGTGATTTGCAGCACCCCCAAGAGGCTGGCCGGGGAAGACATGCGCTCGGTCCTGTCTGACCTCCTGTGCCCGGATTACACTGATGTGATCCCGTCTACTGCCACCCCTTCTGAGGAGCCCTTCCTGGGCGGGACCACCACTGTCGAGGCTTCCCCGAAATACAACACCCCGTCCAGCACAGTCCCCCTCTCCGTCCTCATCCTCAGCCTCCTGCTGGTCTTCATCATGTCCGTCTTCGTGGCAGCGGGGCTCTTCGTGGTGGTGGTGAAGAAGCGCAAGAAGTCCCAGAACGACCGGAGCAGCACAAACAACTCTGATGTCAGCTCCTTCAACTTGCAGTACAGCCTCTACAGCAACAGGCCGGTCCCGAAGGTCAAAACACCCGCCGGGCACGTGTACGAGTACATACCGCACCCATTGGGCCACATGTGCAAGAACCCCATCTACAGGTCCAGGGAGGGGAACACGGTAGAGGATTACAGAGACCTTCATGAGCTAAAGGTGACGTACAGGAACACCATGGACGAAGAGAGGGACAGCAACCTGCGAAGCCCCACTTACAGCGTGAGCACCATCGAACCCCGGGATGACCCCTCCCCCGTGCAAGACGCCGAGCACTTCTTCAGAAGCATCCTCGAACCCGAGAAGCAGTCTCCTTCCAACAGCTACGAGTACAAGTACGGAGGCCATGCCTCGTACGCGTACACACCCAGCTTTGACGTCAGACGTCAGTTTCTGCATCCAGAGAGCATACGAGAGACGATGCTTTATGGAACAGCACCGAGTACTGTTTATGTGGAGCCCAACAGAAATGAATACTTAGAACTAAAAGCTAAGCTTCAAGTTGAGCCGGACTACCTCGAAGTTCTTGAGAAACAGACAACATTCAGCCAGTTTTGAACCACATGTTTGTCTATATAAATCTATAAGAAGCATTTTTTACAATATCAAAAGCATTAATTAATGCATTAAGTATTGTTTAAAGGAACAAAAAAAAAAAACATTCAAGCAGAAAGTATGGTTTAAAGCTGGGGGGAAGCCTTGGCACAAATTAACAAATCACAAGGAACAGTAATAGGGGTGTGCTGGCCGATATTATCCTTATTTTTAAAACTCCATTGCATTGCATTACTGATGTCCAATGCTCTCTGAACTAAGCTGGAAGAATTTAAGGGTTGCGATTCATAACTGGTGATGCAAAGTATATTTTTTTATGTTTAAGATACACATTAATGTAGATGTACAGGCAATTTTACCCAAATACATTTTAAGGAATATAAACATGCATATATTGTGAATCACTATTCACCTTCTGATCAAAGCACTGCAAAGTAGTGCATTATAGTGGACAGGACACTGCTGCTCTGGTCTGTATGTATCTATTTATTGGTATGCTCTTCTGAACTCTACCACGTACTTTCAGAAAATTTGATTCTTCATTGATATTACCTGAGTCATGTTTTCATAATCCTCTGTAAAGCTTATGTTTGTAATTTCTGATCATTTACTGTAGCTCGCATAGTCAAAGTGGCTTTATTTAAAGTTGGCACACTCCAAAAAAGAAAAAAAAAGGACTTCTGTGTCATCTGATGAAAAAAGTGTTTCTGTGGGCTTTCTGCACTTTTTAATTTTTATTTTATTATTTTTATCTTTTTTTTATTTTTGAATGGAGGCCCATGAGTCTGTATGGTTTCTCCAGAAATTAAAAAAGAGGGGGAAATAATAGGAGAAATATTATATATTAAAAATGAATATATGTATTCATTCTTAATATGTATTTTTAATATGTGTTTAACATTCATAAATGACTGAAGTAATAATTATGTTGTGTACTGTATTACTGAACTTGTAACACAATGTAACACCATTTTAATTTTATTTAGATTTAATTTTATTTTTATACAAGTATTCACAATTATCTTTTCTTAACTGTTCTGATTGCTTTGCACATATTGCACTATATTGACCAAAACATGTTAATATCAACAATAAATATGATGTCAGGTTCCTGTAGTTACATACTTTGACAGATAAAAAGGATTTTTCTGTAGATATTACCACCCCTTAAGTGGTAATTGCTCATGAAGGAGTCATAATTCAGGTTTCAAGAACATTGTAACTGTTGTACTCTTCAGTTATTATTATTATTATTATTATTATTATTCAGTAAAAAGTAATCACTTAAACATAAATACATTCAACTTCAATTATGTATTTGGCATAATCATACTTAAGAAATCAGAAAACACAAAAAAGGTTTTAAAAAAGGTTTTTCCAATATATTTATACAGAATGCACGATTTATGTCAAAACCAAACCACTTTTTATTCCCTCACCATATGTTGCTCAGACAAGGTGGAGCCGAGTCATCTATCTCACAAAGATGGATTTCACCAATTGAAGAAGAAGAAATGTCTATCTGGTGCACTCAGAAATAAAAGCCTCTGGGGTCCTATCACAGAAATAACATTCTTCAGGTCTCTCTTTTATAGCTCCACACCAATTAAAAAGCCTCTGTGGAGAGAAAGGTCTGAGACGAGGTTTGTCCACAGATATATATAATTTCCTTCGCAAAAGGGTGAATCACAGCAAATGGGCAAACGTCTGACCTCCTGGCAAGATCAAACCCATGTTCCAGGTCTTGCACAATGGTGGCAGAGACATGTTGGCAAATTACTTGGAGCAAAAACCAATTTATATCTGGAGATAATGTTTTATTTCCTGTCAGACTTCTTTTATTTACTTTTAGTGTTTTAGTTTTTTTTTTTTTTTTTCTTGCTGGACCAATTAGATCTCAGTTGAGATATTTAACACTAAATGAATAATTATGGCCACTGCTTTCAAGGCTGTTCTTGTATTCCTTCTGAAAGATGTCCATGTCATTATCCTCTGACTATAAGCAATTATACAGAATCGAAAGATGAAGCCACAAGGATTTTGAACCTTCAAAAAGTGGCTATTAATTAGTGTTTTTTTTTCCACACTTAGGTGCATGTATGCATAATCTGTGTACTGTTTTGAGTGAATGTCATGCAGATTCTCCCAGCGTGTCAGATACTTATAGTGGGATTGTACATTTAGTGGGAAAAAGCTCATCTGTTAAAATAGGAATACTGATAAAATATTCGGTTCAAGTGGGGGAAGGGATGGGGCGGTCATAACCTTGCATTGACCCCAGCAAGAAACCTATAGAGAATTAACAAATTAGCATACAGCATCCCTCTGTGTGAAAAGGTTATCTCCATCCTTAACCACGCAAACAGTGCTGTACTTGCATCAGGTGAATGGCCTGTAGAGATCAATGCTGAAGAAGAGATGGCTTTGCCTGCACAGCCTATTTATAATATTCATGTTTACTGCTATATTTATTTATTTATTTATGTATTTATTTACATTTTTGTTTTGATTTGATAGATTGGCAGAGGGAAAAATAACACGATCTGGATGTGGGAAGCAGATAGTCGAATGCTAGAACAGCCAGGCATCTTTTCCCAGAGCCAATCAAAGCAGAGTCCAAAGCGGCAGGACAGAATTGGCTTTGTCCGCTATGGTGTGGTGTGCCAGGGTTCCCAAAATAAACACCTGTAATCGTCCTTTCCAAAGACCCCAGAGGGTACCGGTTGTCAGCAAGACACACACCTCTCCTCTGACATGTGATATCTCTGTTGTGGTGGCCTGCAGTGTGTAATATAGTGCCTTGTATCTGATCAATATGGCCTTAACTTTGAGTTGCAAGTACTAGTTTTATTTATACTTCACAAACTTTAGTGATGCCTGAACTTGCCATCGCTTTTGTTAATCAAATGCTAGAATTATTTATTGAATCCCAGCCAGTGTCCGACTTGTTGCGTGTTCTAGAAGAGTCAGACACTTTAGAGGCAGCACTGTTTAGGCAGGTTTGAGTGACATAGTGGTCATTCAAGAGCCAGAATAGCAATTTGTAATTTGGGGAGATATGTACATGGCATGAAATTTCAAACGCATAAAGAAATGTACCGCACGTAAATATTAATAGATTGCTGTTGAAACTGGGAATATTGAGCATTTACATATCATTTCACAGATTTCGCCTGCTGCTATCTTTGTTACAATTTGTTTTATGTGACTGTCTCTATCTACCACTACGCCTGGTTCAGTCATGTATGTGCACGTTTTACATATTACGCACAGTTTGATTTACACAAGGGAATGTAAAATCATATAGATCATATACATCAGCCATAAACAACATGGTGGTTCTAGTGTTAAGATAAGTAATATCTGAGAAAGCAAATAATGAGCCTCAGTGAATGTTCATTGGATTAATCATAACATTTAGCAAAATTGCTCAATTCGGGAGTGTTCAAGTGTGCAAAGATTTAAAGTCTTTCATTTATCCTTATAATAGTGTATTAAAATTGTAATTGCTTGTTGTGGTATTTATTTATTTATTTACTTTGTAAGCTTGCAATTTTCATGTATGATTGAATACATATTTAATAACCTTTTTAAAGGTTTACAGGAGGGATATTTTTTCATTTTCATTTCATCCGTATGTCATTTTTAAAATGTATTCAAAGCATGTAATCTCTGACGCGTATCATCATCATTACCTTCATAGCATAACTCACACCAAATCGCTCCTTTCTTCAGTGAGCCAAACAGCTGTTCATTACATATATCAAAATATAAAATGGCCGCAGTATAAATGATGTTCAAAATATTTTGTGGTATGTGTCAATAATGCTGTAAAAGAAAGGACAGGCCGCAGGGTGTAAGCTGATTTGTGGATATGCCGTAAAGCTGACAGCAAGCACAGCACGCTCGGTCACCGGAACCTTCCCCTGCCTCGGGTGATGGCCGTGGCGTTTACTATCATCATCGCTTCTCGCTCCTTACGCATGTTTGTTTTGCAGCGGTACGGGCGGCCTTCCCCTCATTTATCTGGATCCACAGTTAGCCTGCATCTTGATCATCATTGGCCGCCGCACTACTGAATCTCGCCTCTGAACGTGTGTCAGACCAAAACACGAAAATGTTGACGCTTGGTTTATGTAGTCTGCGGTAGAGTCATTTAACTGTACCTGAGGGAACTGTGATTTTGCTTGTTACGAGTGGGAGAAGCCTTGATCCAGAGCACAGCAGAGGTGGCAAGGAAAATGCTGAATGCAGGATCCAAGCTGTACTGTCTCAGGCAAATGAAAAGACACGAGCATGCGAACAGGATTTTCCACATAATGCACCCCTTAAAGCTTCGTCACCCCTGAACAGCCTGTGACATGTTGGGTCACAACCCAGCTATTATGCTTTTTATACATTTAATGTGACGCGTTGTGCTAATCATCAAAGCTACACTTAAGCTACACTGAAATAGGGCCTGCTGGTGGCTCATCCTGTGAAAACACTGCTGTAGTTGCACGGATGGCACCCGTGGGCTGATTTCGAATTCACTGTGCCAGTGCTGACTGTGGTCGGTGGCCCCACAGGGTACGCATAATTGGCTCTGGCCTTATCGCAGGATGGGAGCCAGCTGGGATTTACAGTATCTCTTTGCACACTAGGGACCCCTATTGGTCGATCGTGTGCTTGCAGCTTTGCCTGTTGAATTGCACATGAAGTGTCTTCCTCAGGCTCATGTCTGTGTGGCATAAGAGCACTTGCTTGCTGTCTGTGCTGTTCTGAATCAACAGCAATGAGCATTACTGGCCTTTTGAAAACACATTTGAAATAAGGGAGCAATACTGAACTTGAAATGTATTTATTTATTTATTTATTTATTTATGCTTACTGCATGCAGTGCAGGCCATTGCCATCACTGAAAGAAACGTGTTAAAAATGTGTTAGAACAAAGTAACAACGGCTTCAATTTATTTGTAAAAACTCAATTGACATTGTGCCATTGGGGGTTTATACTTTATTTTCGAGCTTGGTTTTGGGAAATACCAAACACTTGACTAAAATATAAATTGTGTTCATGTTACAGTACTCTGCAGTGTCTCTCTCTCTCTCTCTGTCTGTGTCTGACAGATTTGTCAAACTGAGCTCTACTCACAACAATGCAATTCCATGCAAAATGCCTCATTATAATGGGATAGACAGAAACTGTCTCGAAAATGTGAACTTGCACATTTCTTCACTATCAGCAATACCAGAAACATATTTTTGGTGTGCAAGATTATTGCTTTGGCTTTTTTATTTTTATTTTTTTGTCTGTGTATGAAATGTATTCCCACACTAAATTAATACCCTATTTTTGAGAAGAGTGCGTACAGACACAGTTGGAATGGAAGCCTGTTTTTTTTTATTTTTTTTATTTTTTTCCTGGGTTGTTTTTCTATCATCCCCGTTCCTGAAGCTCAGAGAAAGCAGAGGATATCTGTGCATAATGCAGGCTAAGGGCTGCGTGTGGAGGAGGAACGAGCCTTTGTGCTGGAAGATGAGTCTGATAAAACTGTGGTAGGAGGGTGAGAACTCATTTCCTGCTCTTCTGAGAAAGGTGTTGTCTATAAATGTAGATATGAAAAGGCTGTGCACGAACAAAGAAAACAGTACATTAAAAATAATACACTTTTTCCCTATTTTATTGTTTAAATACATGCTTTAAATGTATTTGTAAAACAAGATTAAAAACGCATGTCATATTATGGGACTATTGCCACAATGGAAAGAAGAAAAAAAAAACTTTAATTATACTCTTTTGAATCAATGAGGTGTTGACGAAGCACTGTATTTCACAATTTAAGAATAATTATCCCCTTGCAGATTATAATTATTTCATTATTGTTTAAAACAAATAACTACTATCATAATTTGGTATGCATTGTATTGTATTCTGTTTAGTTTGTATTTATTGTGTGTGTGTGTGTGTGTGTGTGTGTATACAGTATATATAGTATATTCATTTTCAACTCCAAATTAAGACTATACAAACGCATGACATTTAACAGCTCACCTTAGCGATTTATGAGAAGATTTAAATCCAAATACTGCACTTTCTTTTTTTTCCTCCAAGGTTTCATGGCAACTGCTATGAGATGTATGTGAAGCGTGTGTGGGTGTGCTGTAATCTTTCGCAAGCAGATTGTTTCATGAGCGTGCCCGTTTTTTCCAAACACGTCAGAGAACCAACCTCATTTTCTCCAATTCTGGATGTTGTCTCTAGAGGAAGAGAAAGATATTAAAGACTCACAGAATCTACGGAGACAGCTGGATCTAACGCTGAACATTTGGGGGGAGAGGAGCAGTGCCAATTTGCCCTTAACCTACTGAAAGAAAATTCACAATATTTGAAGCTATGCTTTAAGCAGCATTAACCTTAGTTCTTCACAATTGTAAACCCCCCATGAATACGGTCAACATGGTCTTGCTCTGTTCCTTCAGTGGAGAAAATAGAAAATGTTAACATTTGGAGCAGCCACTTAGTGCCTAATCTTGTGGACGGGGGTAGTTATTAGACAAATAAATCAGGTAACTGTGCTGTTTGAAAGGCTTGTGCTTCCACTGCTTAATTATCACAAATTCCAAAATATTATCACGAACAACTTGAAATATGGATTAATATTGCTTACTTTAATTATTTCTAATAATCATTTGTAGTCACCACAACATTTCAGTCATTCATAAGGCATTGTGCTCTAAACCATGTGGTCAGTACAATGGTATTTAGTGAGAATCAGTATAACTAATACATTGTTCTTGCTTTTTGAATACATTTTTGGTGTAACATACCCTGTGAAGTATTTATATTGTTACAGTAATGGTCATTTCTGAAAATGTACAATTTTGAGCAATGTATTTTGCCCATTCTGCAAGCTATAATTGTGCAGTGTGTGAAGTCAGATTGTAATGTTAATGTAATGTCTGATTAGGCCACTGGTGCAGGAGAGTATTTACCCTTTAGCTGATGATAGTTTTAATCCAGGCCTTCAGGAACAAGCTTCACGTTTAGCCAAAAACAGATTCCTTTTTTAATTTTTGGTGTTTAATTTATTATCATACCTCAGTGCCTTTGAGGATTTTGCAACCGGTTTGATTATTATAAACTGGGTGAGGATTTTGTGTTTGAGTGTTTTAATTATTAGATGCAAATGGTTTGCTTATGACAAACTGTTGTATTCTCACTGCTTTGAAAATGAATGACAAGTTGTCAAACATTTGAGAACATAAAGGGACAAGTCAAATGATTTCGTGAAATTCAGTTTTCATTCAGTTTCAAAGTTTTGTATTTTTAAATCTGACCAATAATAATAATAATAATAATAATAATAATAATAATAATAATAATAATAATAATAATAATAATAATAATAATAATAAATTAAATTGTGCTAGGTTGTACCTTTTATCACAGAAATTATTATCAAAAGCAGGTAATACAATTATAAAATGATTGGACTGTGGAGAGTGGTTTCCCAGCATTATTTATTGTTCGCCAGCCTCCATTTTGTCAGATGGTAACCATGCTCTTTCACCACACCCATCTCCATCCATCTCATCCTCTCTCTTTTAATGGCTACGCTGTAAACACGTACTGACAAAATGATGATCGTGGCATTTAGAGGCTGCCTATCTGTGTGCTTTTGATGAATGCTGATGATGATATTTAATTTTCTGTATTTACTGATTAATGCTGAATATAACTGACAGTGTCTGTCAGAAATGATATTTCAGAAGAGCCTCACCCATAATTTTGTCAATTATTTGGCTCAAGGGGCATATTATGTACCGAACCATTCCTGTTCGGTATTGATTTTTGCTCATATGTATCTCATAAACACATTTTATTGGTTTTCTTTATTATTAGTTTTACTGTTTATAGTCCGGTGTTCATATATACCAGGTTTATAGATTTGATTAAATTAAATTTTTTTCATTATTCATTATGGCATTATGCATTAATTTATTGAATAATTAAATTTTAAGTTAAATTATTTGTACCAGTGCACTCTGTGAGTGAATGTGTATTATAGTGGTGTCCTATAAATTCAGTTATGTGAACTTACGTGCATATCCATACTGGGAAACATTTTATTACCTGAAACACACAATGTATTCCAGGCACTTTAGGAATTTAGTACTGGAGCAAGATTCCAGAGGTTGAGGATGTGGAATAATTATAATGTTTTTAATGATAATTATAATATAATTATAATAAAATATCATAATCTTTTAATTTTCAGAAATTTCAAATATATAATTGTATTTGAAGTAAACATGAAATGTGTTAACACAGAAAGGCCTCCAGGCCTCGCATAGCGGGTGTCATGACAACTAACGAGGGATCGGCATCACTATGCTGTATTCATAATCCCACGGCACAGGAATCGAGTTCTCCGTCATGAAGCAAATACGGTGGTGGTGACTTATGCTTCTAACTGCCAGTGAACAGAATAAGTATGACTGCCACCTGTCTGATTGCTATCTGATTTCATGTGCATAATGTAGCAGAAGCAGATATTACAGGACAAAAGCGGTCATGCAGGGGTTCAATGCAAATTATACACACATGAAGGCATGTGGGTAACATGTTTACATCTAAATGCCTTTTCACTTGATAATCCCATCCATGTAAATTCCATCAAGGTAGTACATTATGTACTAATTGTTTTGTGGGCTGCTGTTCGTAAACCTAGTGAGGCACTAAAGCCACATACTTGTGTATCTCCCCCTCTTGTGACCAGGGCTGCCCCTGACCTTTTGGGAGCCCTAAGAGAAATGAGATTGTGATTGTGGATTGTGATTGTGGAGCTGAGCTCCCCATGGCTCCCTCGTATTTCTAACATCAGCTATAGGCCAAGAAGGTGCCCTTTCGAAGGAGGGGAGGCCCTACACGTAGCATGTATTTTGCTTACAGGACAGGGCTTCCCTGCTTGTGACACATTGCGTATGCTTTTTTCCTTATATTGAAATATTCTGTAAAAATTCAGAAAACTAATACAGCCTCATACTATTAATAAAATAAATACTATTAAGCATTTCTTTTGACTGTCCAAGGTTTTTCATTTAGGCAGACTTAGTCTTACCCGTATTGTCTGTCCTCTCTGTCCTTTAATATGTTCCCAAAATATGATGATGTGGGTGCATCAGTATTAACATACTTATATAAATATGCTAGTACCTTTAAAATATGAATGTGCTCACATTGTGTCTCACCCTTGACTTTTCTGTGAACAAAGACAGTTTCTGAGGAGGCGACTGGGGAAGTAGCTGCACTCGCTGAGAGAGCAAATCATTTTAACATCGATTGGCCTTGGTATAGGAGGACTCCGTAAGGCCAATGTAGCAGCTATCCATGAAAACAACTTAAATAATAGGCTCATGCATTTTTTAAATTATTTTTTTTAATTAAGCATTTAGACAGAAACAAGCCTTCTAATTGCATAGCAAACATCTATTTAACCACTGTATTATTCTGGGAGGGACTTCTCACTAAAGTGTGAAAACAATATCTATTTCTTCATTCAGAGATTCAATTAAATGGGGTTGGAGAAATTTTCTCATGTGAATTGTGAATGAATTCTGCAGCAAGGTATCCATCACCCCTGAGAGATTCCTGGGCTGTGTCTAAAACAGCCTCAAACTACTCGTTCCTATAAGTATGAAGTATACACTACTTACTAAACAATCTCTAGTCTGTTTAGTCCTACTTCTAAGTATGAAATGGGCAGTATTCAAAATATATTCCATACTGTTTTCCGACCGTACTGTGGAAGTGTCGTAAGATGTTCCGCTCTTGTGCAGCCACTTTCACATGCCGTTGTAATTCAAGCAAAACATTTGTGATGCTGCGCCTCATTTTTAATGTGAAACCATGCATCATATTTATGGGACCATAGCAGTCGTCTACTTCCTGAAAAGTATGCCCCCAAATATAATCTGCAAAACCCTGAAATAAGTATATCATCCGGGGATATTAAATACACTACATTGAGAGAAAGTTCTGCTGACTAACAACTTTCTAATCTAGTGTACTCAACAAGTATACTCAGATATGGCCTTGGGTTAATAAAAATAATTTTTACGGCCTTCATACATTTAGGCCGACTGATTCTCTCCCAACCCTGGGCGATGCTAGAGCCAATAGTTTGATACCAGTCGGCCCCATCTATCCAATAGCACGGCGTTTTAACCAGATCAGCCACCCAGCAGCCCCGATAAAGTGCTCTATGCTGTAACATGCTGTTTGCTAGTGCGTCTGTTCCTATGTGTTCTGTTGATTTAGACAAAGTGGTTAGGAATTTGATTTCTGATTCTTGTTCCATCTTCTCCCTCACATCTCCTTCACCCCATGCAATGTTTACAGCAGGGTTGCAAACATCTTAAACAAGAGGCTCTTTTGTGGCTCGAGCGGGTGCTCAAAGGTTTGGTAAATACATATTTATTTTTAATGTGCTTATATACTGTCATAAAAAAAAAAAATTTAACACACATTCTTCCAGATCAGACTCAAATACTGAGGACATGCTGTGCAAGCTGGAATTTTCATTCCAACCATTACTGCAGCAGAATTGTAACAATTGCAACTAATTGTTCTTAATTTGCCATTTTTAATGCCAAGTGACCATATTAAGACCATATTATTTCAGAAATAGCTATGCACACAAAGAAGAATAAATGTTCCCTATTCACATCCAAGGGCATTTAATCAGTTGGATCAACTGGTGTATTCATTTTGTGCAATGTGCTATACGAGAAATGATTGCTGTAGAAAGAGGTTCAGCTGGGTCCTCATTTCTGAGAGTGGGCAACTGGTCACTGAAACTGCACCATTTGTGGAAAATTAAGAGTTGAAAGACTACATAAATGACAACAAGCTAAACCTGCATTTTGATAAATTACATGAAAAAAGAAAACTTTAACACATTTCAACAACCTTCATTTATCAAGAGATGAGTTGAGGGACATAATCTAGCTCTGCAGTTGTCAGTTCAGGTGTTTATGAAAATTATATATATATATATATATATTTACCATTGTAACAGCATTTTCCTCCATATCTGATGGCAGTGTCCACCTTAGAAGTGCATCTAGCACCTAATGGCTCTGTGATGAAATTGACTGTAATTTGTATGCACAGGTCTTAAAAGTATTTTGCAAGGTAGCACTGGGCAGGATGGACAGGTGATGTAGGTAAACATGTCAAGAATATAGGTTTCCATTTATTAAATGTGCAAGCTAGCATTTATATCTATGTGGTATGACACATCTATGTAGTATGATGCCAACTGGATAGTAAATGCATTAGGTTTGTCTACAACTATAGCATCAGGAGCAGATAATTAAAATAACATTAATTTAGATGAGGATAAAATCACATCATACATGGTACTTACAATTCAACATTGCAAATAGAAACTAATGACATGTACAAGTGCATAACATATTAACACATGTTTGTTATTTGATTAAACATATTAATATTTTGGGAAAATGTATTTGTAAGTATTTGTTAAATATTTCTTTATATCTCTAGTCTCTCTGTCTTATATGAATCGCAGTTTATACTTTTGATTTAATTATTTCACTTTCACTCGAGAATCTTACTCGGGCAGTGAACAACAAGATGGAGGTTAGCTGAAATATTAATGAAACATGCCCTGCTAAAACTGAATAATTAAAGTAAGAAGCAAATGAATTGCAAAGGCTTTGTGCTAAACACCGAAAACAGAGGTCTTGGATGTAAGACACAGGAACATCATTAGTGCTGCTGGCTTGACTGAGGGCTATGAAGCTCAGAGATAGGCCTCCCTTAATGTGTGTTCACCTGAGTGGCTAAGCTTGACCAAAGCTGTGGTGTTTGATGTGTCTCAGTCATTACTCTGCCTACACTTTGATTCAGAGCAGGCAGAAGCGCTCTGTATCTTCTAAGGATGCCTTGGCCAAGGGGGGGAAATTGATTTTGGGCCTATTTTTCATCCAATTACCCCTTTAGAGCAGTCAGTGTTTTGTAAAGTTTAGATCCCAGGTGAAAACCCTGCATCTCGCTTCTGAATGCACTAACCTAACATGAACCTCAGCAGGGGACAACTCAGCTACTCACCACACTAATTTAACCACACATGACCAGAGGCCTTATTTTTATATATTTATGTATTTATTTATTTATTTATTTAGCACTTCCTCAATGAACAACTTTGTTCTAGACATCAAAGACTGTGTTAAAACAGAGAGCAGCATCACCAAGCTGTAAATTTGAGTGCGTAATATACAGGTTCTGAAAATTAAGAGAGCGAGTCATCTTGACAAACATGGCAAACATACTTCTGTACATTCAGAGAAAAAAGGGTAAGCATGCCACATGTCTTTTCACAGTGTAATACAGCATCACCATGTCCTCACACAAAAACTATTTCTGGGTCACTTACATTCTACATGCTAGTTGCTAATGGTGCCATTTGCACTTCTAAAGCATTCAGGAAAGAGTTCACTGCAGCCCCACCACTTCTTCTTTACATGACTGTGGAGATAGCTGTTTGCAGATGGATGAAATAAAGCTGCCTGCTCCTGACAAAGCTAAGCAAACACCTCCCCTTCTGTTCCTTTTCCGGAACAAAATATCCACTGTGGCGCTCAGTTTGTATCTTTCCGATTCACCACAATGGAAATGGCTGACTTTGTTGTGTGCAAAAATTGATCTTTCTTTGGCTTTAGGCAGACTTTCACTGCTTATGAACCCCAACATTGAATAGGACTTTTTCAAGTTTTAATACTATCAAGTAAACTAACAGCAGTGCTGTCAAGAGCTGTCTAAACCACAACCCTAGGACTTGCTGCCCCTATATGACACATGGCATCCAAGATCAGGATGCAACTATTGCACTTCACCAAGAATAGTGGGATTTATAAAACAAACTTAGTAAAACATTTAGGCGTTAAATTGGGATGAAATACAGAAATTGTTTTGTGGGTTTATGTGAAAACTAAGGATATGCTTAGTTTGAGCATGAGTGCGCCAATGTGTGTGTGTGTGTGTGTGTGTGGTGGTGGTGGGGGGGCTTGGTGTGTGTGTGCATGCGTGTGTGAATGTGTGGTGGTGGTGGGGGGGCTTGGTGTGTGTGCATGCGTGTGTGAATGTGTGTGTGTGTGTGGGAGAAGATCCCACATAATGAGTCACTTCCATTGTCATGATCTTGTTTGTTGAATGCTCCATCAGAAGACGTGCTGTCATACAATTGAACGGTTCAGCTCAAATGAGCTGTTTTGACTCACAAGGATGCCAAGCTGCATTCGCCTGCCAGGTGTGTTATGCATTCAGAAGTGGGCTCTGGCACTGAATAAACTCAGAAGAGCCGTAATTATCTGTTTTTAAGGGGTGTTAAAAGTCGTAATGAATGCACGCATCCATTAATGCTGCATTCATCTTACACTTTAACTAGGTGCATTAATGGACTGCATAATAATTTCAAGGCAACATGGACATGAATATAATGCCTCAGATGGTGACTTTGCACTTGATTGAAGTGGCACTGAGGTGTTTACAATAAGGACACAGGTTGCTTGTTCAAATCCCCTATTGGGCAATGAGGTTGCACTCTCCCTTGAGCCAGACACTTAACCTGAATTGCTTTGGTAAATATCTAGCCATGGAAAAAATGGATTATGTTATAATATGGAAATGGGATTGGGTAATTACAGTTCTGCAGATGGAATAAACAATGTAATGATTGAAAGACATGGAATGCATAAACATGTTCTCATTTCTGAAGTGTATGCCATAGTAATGTTTACATCACTGTAGGAAAAATGGGGATTTTAACGACAGTGATTTTGATAAATTGGGGGGCATCATCAAATAAAAAGGAATAATATAAGAAAACAAAATATTGACATGAATATTGGATCATCTTAAGGGTTTGGATCCATATAATGCTTTCAGTCTGCATTAAATCGAAATATATTATAATTTAAATCTTCCTATGGCTGAGAATGGCCAACTGGTGAATTAGATGTCTGACAATATTTATTTTATTATTTTGACTCCTTCATATGTATAAGGTCACTGTAATGTCAAAATGAAATAAAGCATTTAGATATCCTCAAAATTGTAATACGTAATTTCCAGGTTTTTGTTTCTTAATTGGTATGTATTAATAGCCTAAAGTAGTCCAGGCATATTCAAGGTCCATCTATGTTGACTTTCAAATCCAATGTTCAGGAGCAGCATTGTAAAATAAATGGCACAGACAAACTAGATCAGTCATGTTGTCATGAAAACCACAGAACTGCCCGTGGAACTTTGAGATGAAGTAGTTTGGAAGCAAAAAGCTGGAAATGTTATTATATTGGCAAAGCTATTGTAACAAAATGGAGGGACAGAAATATAGCACAAGGCAGACAGAACTAAAATCAGGCTTCCCTACCAAACTGAGCAGGTATATGAGAAGGGCAGTCGTCAGAGAAGTGACCAAGAGGCAGGCAACAACACTGACAGAGTTGCAGAGCTCATTATCTTTCTAAAATGGGACAGACTGTCCAGACATCAACAATCTATTCAGCACTTCACATATTTAGCCTCTTTGGGAGATTGGCTAGATGGATGCCACTTCTGAGAAAGGCCAGCATTAAGTCACACTTGACGTTTGCCAAAAGCTTCGTGTCAGACCCTGAGACTTTCTGGAAGAGTATTTTGTGGTCTAATGAGACTAAAGTTGAGCTTTTTGGCCTGAAAGCAAAGCATTGTGTTTGGTGCAAAACAAACACAGCCCATCACAACACCATCTCTGCTGTCAAGCATAATGGTGGCAGCATTGTTCTGTGGGGTTTGCTATTCTGGAGGAAGAACCGGGAAGTGTGATGCCATTAAGAGCAACGTGGAATACGTTTCTAAATGAGAAATTAAGATTTTTGTTTTCTTTAAAGAATAAAACAAAAAACATAAATTTAATAAAAATTGTTTTGCTGATGAAAGTTGTGAAGGATACTTCCTTGTATAAAAAAGTTTAACGATAGCATAAAATTATACACAAAAGGGGGTGGGGTCAAACACTTTCTGAAAGCACTGTATATGGACAACTCAAAATCCAATGGTGAAGTGGAAGACTTCAGAAATCAGATGAGATGATTTTTCAGGGCTTCTATTTGTAAGTAAATTGTATATTCTGGGTCATATATAACATGTGTACTTACGTATTCTGGCAAAATCATGTGGAATATTAAGAAAAATCTCTTTCCTCACTTTACACAAATAATATGTGTACACTGGTCCCATAGCAGCATCCAACTATAGTAAAACAATACTTTGAATCAGGCAATGCACACAGCTGGGTGCCTGCACTTCTGAGAAGGCACACACACAGTTTTGCTCTCTTCCAAATGCATGAAAGGAAATGTGCCATTTCAGATTTGGAGTACTTTGACTGTAAACCTTATTTTCTATAACCTTCCATAACCTTTATTTCTCTCCTATTTTAAATAAGTATCTTACAAAATGTATACATACATGTATTCTTTTTTTAAAATCATATCAGGGATTTTCCATAACATAGTTTTCTTCAGTCAATGGAAATGGTTGGTATGGGAAGAATAACCTGAAACTGACTTCTTAATTCTTACATAATTGGCATCCAGAAATGCTCCACCGGGGATCTGAATCAGCAGGGCTGTGCTTTCAGGCTATGACTGTAGGAAGTCGCCAGGCAACTGCTAGAGTCCCACTGTGAACTGCTCCATCACTGCTTTGAGCAGTAGAAATGACACGTTACCGCTATAGAGCAGAACATCACGGTACTCACAGCCTTTGGAAAACATCTGCTCATTTGTTGTTTCATGAACCTCCATGCTTTACCTCCATAACAATTACAGTCTGGGTTATTAAGAACACTTGAATATAAAATAAATATTGAGTCACTAAAATATGAATTATATCTATAAATATTGTATGGCGCAACTGCATGTATGTGAAATTTGCAAGTTGGCTCCGTAAGTGAATGCAACAGCTTTTTAGCTGGGCTGGCCCCTCTGGCAGTACCAAGTCACTTGTGATCAAGAATGCTGTCAGATAGATACTACCTGTGCCCACTTCTTATACACCTTTTCATTATCTTCAAACATATTTCTGAGTGTTCATCAGGTCAGCATAGAGAACTCTAATTCATGAGTGCAATGCAGATAGTGAGGTTAGCTTCCCTTGAGAGCAGGGTAAAACCTTACCAGTGTTGCAAACCCAGCAGCGAGTCTATCACATACAGTAGGTTCCAAGCAAGCACACAACATTACATTGGGGGGCGGTGATGGTTAGGCAACTCATATTGAATCTGAGGGGCTGTAGGTTCGATTCCTAAGCGGTGCACTGCTGTTGTACCCTTGAGCAAGGGACTTAATGTAAATGGATTGCATGTTCCAGTAGCAAGAACAAGTAATCTATCATTGAAAATTATATTATATATAGCAGGTATCTTTCTTATTGAACATACATGCATGCATATCATACCCCACACCTTCACGCCCCCAATTCCATCTTTTTATATGGGTAATGGGTCAGCAACAAACTGCCACCCAGCTCAGAGACTATGATCATACATGAGTTTCTCCATGCTATAGAAATTAGGACGTGTTCCGCCAGGCTCAAACATGGCTGCTTACTTACTTTATTGATTCAGTTCTTGTTTGGGCAGACGATGACACTGTGAGCACCAACTGTGCACTGTGTTGGAACGAGGGTACGTGGACCAGACATTTCCAAAGACCTTGATGGACCCTATATCCTATATCAGATCTTAAGAATTATGATAATAACGCTCGTGACAAAAAAGGTTCTCGGCCGGGATATTCAGTGAATGATTCTAATGTAAACCACCCACCGACATTCCTCTGCCCATACACACACACACACACACACACACACACACATTCATCATTAAGTAACATTTCATCATTAGGTAAACATGCTCTAGAGTCAAATGAATAAACATAATGGATGCAATAAAATAAAATGAGAAATTCCATGACTGTCTCTGATGCAGTCACATTCCCAGGCATGCTTACGGATTTATGACGTACGATATTTTAATGATTGTGGGAAAATGTGCATTTTAGCACAGAGATTAGTTATGAAATACAGATCATAACTGACCTGTTGGGCCTGCTCAATCATGCAGTAGAGGTTTTCCTTTGCTACCCTTCCATGATCTCAATATCTGAAGGCTTCAGCCTGTTTGGTATAACAAGCATGCAGTCCCCCTTCAACCCCTACCTTCACTCCTACATTTTTAAATTCAGAACCTGTGCAAAGCAAGTCAATAATTATCAAATAATTGCCTGTCAGTTATATTTTGTTATCACATTTGGGTTGTCAATAAAGCTGTGTGGATTCAAAGTTGGGGAGAAGAACGCAGGTCGTATCAAGTAATCAAGATGGTTTCAATCTTGTTTGTTTGTATATGGCAGCAGCAGGTAATCCCAGATGTCTACTTCGTTTTCTGGGAAGTGGTAAAACATACAGACATGTTGCCAAGTGCTGGCGGGTTGATAATGTCTCTACAGTAAAACACAAATGCCACTGTGTAAGCTGCATCAGGGGCTAATATATGATGGAATGAAATACATTTTCTTGTAAGTTTTTATTGGTATGTAGTTATGTATTTATTATTACTTTATTTTAGTATTTTGTATATGTACAACACAGAATGGTGACCATTGATGGTCCCTATTATGTATTTATTTATTATGTCAGACAGAGGATTCTGGGTTTAGATTTCTGAATGTTCAGTTTTCTATGTTTTGCCAAAGCGCCACTTTACGATGAATCAATGACCCAAGGCAGTCACGTAGATGGCCAAGGAGGGCTGCAGTATTAACTTTGAGGTGTATGCACGTGTTTGTGGTTTCCTTGCAATTTTGACTTTGGATCAAACAAGGGGTGTGGATTCTTTAGCCAAGCAATGACGTAAATTAAGCACCAACAACACTGCAGTGCTTTGGAGTGTGTATGTGTGCACATGCTTGCATATGTGTGTGCATGTGTGAGTGTGTGCGTGCAAGGGTGGGTGAGTGTTTTTTGTGTGTGACAGAGACGAGAGGCAGAGTGGTTGTGTGGGGGAAGGAGCTGCAGCTGCTGACCCGATTAGAGGGGAAGGTTAAAACAGAGACCCCACCAGCCAGCACATCAATCAGAAATCTCTGCATCTGCACACGTCCAACACCTGGAAGAACCACGTGGCACCTGTGCGTGCTAATATCCATCACTGTGAATTACAGCACCTGTGCCACAGGCACAAATTTCTCGTTCTCGGGCCTGGGGTCTGCTTTATGTGATTATGATGCTGAAAAAAGAGTTGGTTGGTTACCTTGGTTACCTTACGGGCAAAATTAGTGATTCAAAGTGTAGCGAGCAGGTCTACACATGTTCAACTGAAAACAAAAAAAGTGTTTCATTAGTAAACAATATTAGGTGTGATGGTGTTGGGGAGAGGGGGTGTTTTTCCACCTTTAGAGCTTCTATATACATCCATACCGGTTGAACCGTGTGGGAATTACATTGCTTTAGTCCCCTATCACTGTGTACAGTCTCCGGCTGTTGAAAGTATGAATCCCAACCCATTTTATGCTATATATGCTCATTTGAGGTCGTTTGTAGGGGTTGATATGATATTGCCCAAAAACATGTTGGCCAGTGCAATAAACTCACAATTAATAAGAAATGTGTTAAACCGTTATGGTAATAATTCCCAATATTCACTGTGGAAATCCTCCTGTGGATAACACTGAAAAAAATCACTGTCTGCACCCAGAGTTACACAAGAGAATTATACAGGACATTACAGTATTTGAAAAATAATTACTAAAACAAATAATAACCTAAGGAAACGCACACTACTCCATTCTACATGGTAAAATCTGGCACAGGACATACACAGGACAGTGCCTTGTCAGAAAAACCACACATTCTCAAATTTGAATGAACACAGACTACAGATCATTTTCGTTTTTCACATCTTATTATTCTCGTTCAGCAACTGTAAATGTGGGCACAAATGTGACACCGTGATACCATCATACTTACACTATCAACCCCATAGTGTAAGGGAGGTGTGTGGGGGGGGTTCTTTCTCTTTTCTCCTTCCACACATCTTGCTTTCCCACACGCTGCTGAGAACTAATTTTCACTGTTTCACGCCACCTGTGTCCCTGTGACTCAAAGGAGGGAGGCAGTGCGCCTGGCTCACCGAAGACCAATGGCCATAGAGGAGGCCGTTTGAGAAACAGTACGCTTCTCTCGGCAATACCTGCCACACCATATGTGAATAGACCAACAGAAAACAATAATTTGCATAATATGTGGAATAATATTATATGATTCTGAATCACAGGAAATTATAATTCTGTGACGGCTAAACATAGAGGTGAACAGTACTACCATTTAACAAAGGTTTAGTGGCATGCTACTCTATATTAGGTGGTTAGTTTGTTTAATGGAATTTGCTATTCCAGACCAACACGCATAGCAAAAAAACAACAAACAGCAGTAAAATGACCTCAGGTATTTCAAGTTGTATGCGTGATTTGATGTCAGTGATAAATAAAATATTTAATGGCAATAAAAGGGGAGGTAATGTCCTTAATCCCGTCAGCTGGTCAGCTGGTGCAAGGTCTGTGGAAGCTGTGCAGGGACTCTTGAGCAACTTCTTCGAAGTCGGGATTACGGCGGGTTCCAGTCAAGGTGACTTTGGATGTTCACAAATCTTCCACTCGGGTCTGGCTGCAAGGTACGGTGGAAAAGTATGTAGATGCTTCTTCTTAAAAACAGCTGTCAATGGGAAATAAACCAGTTTGAGTTATTTTGCAGACGATAGCAGGCAAACTCAGGCTGGTCTTGATGATCAGATGAGATGCTTTGTTCCCTCAGAGCAAAGTTGTTAAGTTTTTGGTGACTGACGATGATAGAATCCTACGTGTGTTTACTGTAACTCAGTTGGTGGATTATTTGATTGGCTTGTAGTATTGTAGCAGTAAATAAAACATGGATTGATAAACCACTGATCACTGCTTTAATATTTAAGCTTGTCAAATGTGGCTCCCCATTTCCTTCGAAAAGGGGTGTCCCTGCCCGAAGCTGATGCCTAATTGATCAAGCAGTGAGTTTATTGCAGAGTCATCAGGTTGACCAGAAATAGTTAATGGTGAACATGACACAGCAGAGAGTCAGCCCCGTGGTCAGGAAACCAGAAGCCACAAATGTTCCTGTGTATATTTACATTGTTACAGTGTGCAGGTGAGGCTAAAAAAAAAAAAAATCAGAAAACAGTTTATTTGCCTCAGAGTGAATGAATGGTGACTGAATCCTTGTTGTCAAGATATTTAGTCAAGCATTTGTTTGCAGCCGCAAATCCATTAATCTTTTCAGAGCAAAGGTTTGGTGATGTGGAGTGATGGAATCTGTGAGCATTACCCAGCTATAGACTGCCTTCTACTCCCGTGTCACCTTGTTTATTCTCAACTCGCACACTGGATGGATTAGGTGAATTAAGAGACAGGTAAATTATTCAGAAAGACCGACAAAGTTTGGCCCAACATAGCATCCCTCGGGAACTCGGCAAGCCAGTGAAACGATGACACGTTGTCAGTCAAACGGAGCAGGTCTGTGGACCAATGCCGCAATGAATTTCGCAGGATGTCCTCGTCAAGAACTGCCACTCAAAAAACGGGGAAAAAAATAGACGAAAAGAAAACAAACAAGACGAGGGAGTCCTGACAGTCTTGACGATCAGTCTGAGTCTATGGGCCTGCTGCGGTGGTGGCAGATTCGGGTCGCGTGGGGGGTGGGGGGGGGGGGCAACCGTCACACGGAATTCAATTTGCACACAATTACGCAGGTGCCGCTCAGAAAGCGCCCCGAGACTGAGGGGGTTTCATACCCAACCGCATAATTACTGGGCTGCGTTTTACATTTCATGTAAATAAAAATTTCCCTTAAAAAAATAATCATTTTGGCCTCGCAAGGAGGAAGGAATGTTTAATTAAGGTCAACATCAATGCATGAGCAGTGTCATTCTGTTCCTCTTGTGTTCAGTGACACCAAGTCTGTTGATTTTACAGTTTTCTCAGTGGCTAACCTTCATGTGATTCCTTGCTTATTTTACATGCTTATTATACATATTCATTTTTTTTTCAGAAACCCAGATCAATGGGCATGATGAAAAACCACATTCAGTCCGTTTTGATTGTATAAATGTAATAATTATATGTACAGTATTTCTACACATGCTGCACTAATAAGAGCCTTTCATGTCGCATTGATGAAAGAGAATGCATGTTAAACATACCAAATATAAAAGGATTTCTAAATGTGAAGTTTTTCTTTAAGAGCAGATTAGAAAGGAGAACGTTCATATCCAACCGCTTTACTTTGCTACACTTTGGTCCGCAATTATGAATTTCAAATCTCATACCATTGTTTCCACAAGAAAAATATTTGGCAGACTTTCTTATCAACTTTCAAAGAGGCTTTGAAAATCTCTAAACGAGTCTGAAAAAAGTTGCTTTGAAAACTTTAGTAAAAATGTGTGACTGACATTTTTGAGGAAGACATTGTAACTATCACAGTGCTTTGTTCTAATGGAAGTGTTTTGATGCGTCTTATAGCCCTGTCTTTGTGGCAGTTACTATGCCTGCAAAATAGCCCATTATCTTTAGTTTCTAAGCAACAGAACACCAAAGCATTTTGTACATACAGTATTGTACATAACCAATCATTTATTTATTATATTTTATTTATACATTTTTAAAGCATATGTGTTGATATGTTCACCTTATATTTTGGGGTGTTCCTGGATGACCAGCTGGACCTCAAGGAGCACATCAAGGCAACATCATGGTCCTGCAGAGTCCTCCTGTACAACATCAGGAGGGTTTGACCATACCTGACTACGCACTCCACCCAGCTACTTGTCCAGGCTATGGTGACATCCCGTCTTGACTACTGCAACTCCCTCCTTGCAATCCTGCCAGCTTGTGCCATAAAGCCACTACAGGCGATTCAGAATGCTGCTGCCTGACTTGTCTTCAACCTTCCCAAGTTCTCTCTCGTCACTCCTCTACTGAGGTCACTCCACTGGCTACCAGTCGCTGCCAGGATCAGGTTCAAAGTCCTGAACCTTGGCTACACTGCAGCCAGCAGGACAGCCTCCACCTACTTACAGGACATGATTCAATCCTACATGTCAGCTTACCCACTCCGCTCTGCAGCAGCAGGGCGACTTGCACACCTTGCCATCCTGCCAACCTGCCACCCCCGGCCATCCGAGTGAATGGTTCTCGCTTGTCCTTACCACAGAGCTTCCCCACCCAAACTCCCCAGTGGTGGAACAATCTCCCTGTTCCTCTATGGACCACTCAGTCATTGCCCATCTTTTACCGTGGTCTGAAGACTCATCTCTTCAGACTACATCTGAACTATCTATCACTACTCTGTGAGGCACTCCCAATCTGGGATGATTTATATCACTAAAATCCCCATCGTTCTTTTTACATGTACCTCCATCCAGTACTTATTGTATTTTTTTTTTTAATTATCTTTATGTTGTAGCTTCTCATGCTTCCTAGGCCAGCATAGGTTAGGTCAGAGAGTTGTGTTTACTGTGTGAACTGGACTTAATGTGTTCATGGCTATGAATAGCTGTTACACGCTTGTACAAAAGGCATTTTATTCAAAATGTATTTATTTATTTATTTATTCATTCATTCATTCATTTGATGTGTGAAGATGCGTTAAGACAGTGTGGATGTTCACGTGGGAAATCATCTCATATTCCGGTAGCTCGTTGCATGTCTTCACATCTCCATGTGTGCACATGCGGGAGGGAAACCCGTACGTACTCGTGCGCGTGTCTCCAGGGTGCCCGCTTCCCCAGGCCGGCGGGGGATCTGGCACGCTGCTCGGGACGTGCGCGCACGGCGGGTCCCGGCCCGGTCAGGACGGATTTGGATCAGACTTAGCTCCCAGCACGGTCTGCCATCGCGTTCTTCTCCTCCCCCTCCCGCGAGGTGGCCTCGGCTCCGCAGCAGCCCCCGCTATCTGCTATGATTTCCCTCTGGTTTCCATAGCAGTGAGGTCCCGCCCCCTCTGCTCAGACACCCCCGCGGTCCTGCTGCCAGGTGAGGACGTGAGAGGCGTGTGCGTCTGCACTGTACTGTACTTCACACACTGATCTGCATTCCCCTGATCTTCCACACTCTTACGAGTTTAATGCTGATGTCTGGCTGTTCTCCACAGCCAAATATTTTAGGTACACGTTTTAAAATGCGGAAATAATAATAATAATAACAATCATCATCATCTTAATAATGATATATATTTTTTTCTCTATGGCCTGTCAGGTCTCTTAGAAAGTAAATGTTTGTGTTGTCGAGTGTCTCTATCAATCCCTCACCACCCCAAAACCCCATCCTTGCATGCATGCATGTAGCCCACTTCCCTTTCCTCCCAAACTCCTCTGAGAGAGCAGAGCTGTGCCCCTGCCCCCGCACCCCTTCTCCCAAACGCCTTGAGGAGGTTTTTCAATCACCTCTGTATTCAGTCATACTCCCAGTCTCATTTCAGGGCCTTTTCTCTCTGCTGCACACTGGCTGCAGTCTTCATTCAGAGCATCTCCAAGACTCTCTGACTGCAGCCCTCTCTCAGGTCCGTATGCTTAATATGCTGGCGGAGGTGGGATGGCTTATACGTATCTGTGAGTATTTCCTCGGCAATACTGAGAATATTGAGCTTAAACAACCGACAGAATGAGCCCGTGGAAGGAATATTCATAACATTATTAGATTCAGTATTCTCAGAATTCATTCTGTTAATAATAATTTTCTGTGACTGCAGGAAAAAAAAAAAAAAAAACCTTTCCACGATAAGATACTGGAAGATAAGGGGAAAAAGCACCATGGTGTTGAGGCTAAATCTGAGCTCATGAATCAGAGCCTGTGATCACACCCTTTCGCATTAGGATACACCTCATACATCCTCTCATAAATGAGATCCGAGGCATTCGTTTTAATGATATAAACACAAAGTTATCCAGCCGAGATAGATATAGCACTGAGCATAGCAGGCTCAGAACTGACAATATAGCTGTGATCCCAGCTCCAGTCTGTCATCAGCTTCGATTCTTCCTTTGATCCTTTTAAAACTGCACATAAAATATAAAGAAAGGTAGCGCAGGCTCAACTACAGGGGCAGAGAGAATCACAGCCTTACAGCCTCAATTCCTTCAGCCAATCAGAGCCCAGCTTGGTCACCAGCCCCCCCCCCCCCCCCAGCCCTAAGCCTGGCCACTGGACTGCTCTGATCACGTCACCTGCCGTTGGGTTAGCAGAAGTGACCAGTTGGAATTATCTGTTTTTTTTTTTTTTTTTTTTTTTTTAATTCATTTCCTCACTCACTCACATACTACCACCCTCAAACATTCAGTCACTCACTCTCACACACTGCCACCCTCAAACACTCAGTCACTCACTCACATACTGCCACCCTCAAACACTCAGTCACTCACACTCACTCACACACTGCCACCCTCAAACACTCAGTCACTCACTCTCACACACTGCCACCCTCAAACACTCACTCACTAACTAACTCACTAACACACTGCCCCTCTCAGACACTCACTCATTCACTCACTCCCTCTGTGACTCACCCACTTCGCTCACTGACTCAGGATCTGCCCAAGGAAGGGCTCCCCAAGAGAACAGATGCTAGTGACAGTGTTTTATTGCTCATGAGAAAAGCAAGTGTTGAAGTCACCTATCCTGGATTGCTTGTTATTTCTTTCAGTGCCTGTTTTCATTTTTGCTTAGTTCAATTATTTATTCTTGATTTCGTAATCTTGATTTTGTAACTCACTCAATTTGAGATTCCTTCTACTCAGCACTTGATTATAGGGCTATGTGGATCAGCTGTCGATCAGTGTCTTGGAGACTGGCAGTTAATTGGTCATTCAGAGCAGCTGTGGTGCATTATCTTTTGTCCAATGAAGGTGTGACGACACCCTTCCCTTGGCATTAAAAGAGACAGGAAACGGCATGTTCAGGTTAATTTTATGGTCATATCATCTTTTCCTACGTTCCTCATGACAGTAGCTTTGTTTTAGCTTGGAGCTTGGGTGGTCTTTTAGGACTTTTTGGTTGAGATTTCATTGCTTTAATTGTCAGACATATGGAGGGTAAGCTGTAAGAGAATAGGTAAATTAAGCTATTTTCAAGGTGTTTTATTTAAAAATGCACCTTTGGTCACCAGCACTAAGGCAACTAGCAGAGCTAGACTTTTATGACCATTGCAAATCTATACATCTATACTGCTTTCCTAAATGATTGTATATCTTTGCAGGCTTTGTTGAGTTTATTTTACTAAAGTCAATCTCTGAAAACTCATGTCCTCTCTATACAATTCCGTTTGCTACTTGCTGTTTAATAAAAAAGAGAATATTGTAAATTATAAAGGGAAAGGGAGAAGAAAAATCTATATTTAGTTTTTAGAAATGTTTTTTTACATTGAAGAACAATTTCTTTATTGAATACTGAATATGTATTTGTTCATAAATGTATATTGAAAAGGGATTTAATATCATAACTTATAACTTACGACTTAATTATATATTCATCCTTTACTTTCATGGTTGAAACTAGAATCAAACCTCCTTCCTGATCAGTTGGAGTTTGGGGACAGCTGCACTGTCACATAACTGTCGGCCACAAAGGGACATGATGTAACTATCTGCAAAAAAGTTATTTCAAATCAAGATCCAAGCCCGACCTAAACTAGCTCGAGTGAGTTGAAGCCCAAGCTTGGTCTGAGGGAGGGGGAAAAAGAAAAAAGTGAGTCGCCAATTTCCAGAAAATGGCTGCATAACATGCACAGGCCGCTCGTACTGAGCGCATGCACAGTGCACAGGGCAGGAGAGCAGGAACGCCACGGGATTCACTGAACACACTCATGACCGAAACGCCTTGAGGATTCCCTGAATTAAACAAAATGCTTCATATTAAAACATCTGCATGATCTATATTAATACTGTAGTTTGTCTGTTTTATCCTTACTTAAAACTGATTGCTTTTGCTTTTGTTAAACATATTTGAACAGTCTCAGTCAGAGTAAACCAATTGTGCCAGAAAACAAGCAATTGGATTTTACTCCTAATGTTGTTGAAGATATCCATTATGTAATAAAATATTTAAGATGCGCTTTTCTGTGTAATGGTATTAAACTTGTTTAATGTTGTGTAGTTTGCTTGTTCTCGCTTAATCTTTGAATTCATATGGTTGTTATTGGCCTATTATTATTATTCATCATACAGCATATGGTACACACTTCTGACTCCCTTTCTCTCCTGAGAGAGCAGAACACATTTGCCTGTCGCTACCTTTTTATTTCTAATTTCGCATCCATTTTGTCACATCTTTTTCTGACTTAACTTTTGTTGTAAACTTATCATTGATAGGATACCCCCACCTCTGTTACATTATTACATATAATAATGTAATTGATCAAGTTTGCGCATGTACTGTACAGTGTGCAAAAATCAATTAGTGCTAAAGCTGTATAATCGCCGTATAGTTGTCAAAAAGGATTTGTTGGGTGATTACAATAGATACATTTTAACAAATGGAGAAAGTCTGAGTGTTTGACTCAAAGTAGCAACTGGGACAATAGACAGTGTTCACCTGTAAAAAATGTACACACACAAACTTTTTTCCTTTTTTATTTTTTTACACTGTGCAGCCAATTGTGCTACAGGTACATATGATGGGTTTGGAACAAGTGGAGACCGAAGAGAGATGGGTAGATGCTCCAGTAGATTCTCATCCTTTATTGGCTACAGAAGGTGTGTCAATTCCACCTTTTTCCCTGTTTCTCTTACTGCAACTGATTTGGCCATCTTTGTGAATGCTGCAGGCTCAATGAAAATTGTCCTCAAATATACAGTAGACTGGCAGCGACAGCGGCTCTTAAATATTGCAAAAGCTGTCCCTATTGATAAGTCCCTCAAGATATGTGCTACTGAAACAGCACTTTTGATGAAAAAAAAATCACTAAAGGTTTGCTGGCAGAAGTTGGGGATCTTGCTGCAAACTGTCTAGATTAGTGGAACACTTAGCAGGTGCAGACAGAGTTCCAATGAACACTGACTTCTGCCTATCAAACTTTGCTCTCATCAATTACATCCTCGGTGGGTGACAGAGGTGTGTGCAATGGGACAACAGATGTGTTCAATGCAGGCAAGCCTTCAGACCCTTGGGTGTCAATAGTGTGTACTTACTCAGGTCAATTCACTACATCAGCGAGATGATGTCATGCTCAAACTAGTAACCTCTGTTGCAGTGTCAGCTCTGGTGCCTAAATCGCACCCCCTGATTGCTAAATGTGGTTTTGTTGCCCACCTTTGCTCCATTTGGAGTTCTGTCTGGAGGTGTTCCTATCTCTATGGGTACAATATTCTAAGATGGTAAGTTAAGTTACCAATTAAGATGGTTTTCCCTAGTTATGGAGGGCCTCAGGATAAGAATGACCCGCTACTGAAGTGCAGTGATTTATTTTAAAAGTTGCTTTCTTGTGACAAGGTCCTTGCTATAATGTGAAGTGTGTTGCATGGGGACTGGAGACAATGATAACATCACCTATGGAAAAAACACGATGCATTTGAAGTTTGGCGTCTCAATTGGCTATAAGTATGCAGTTATTAACTCCCTGAACACAAAGAGACACAGAAAACAAAGGGATGGTAAGAAAATGAATGGAAGGGGTAAGTGGAGATGAGAGGGGGTAGTTAGTTTGGAACAACTGGCAAAGCATAGAGTAGGTTTGTGAGGATTATATCCCAGCTGAGAACTGCTTTAGCAGATCGAGGTACTAGTGCATGGGGATTGTTTAAAAAAATATATTTCCTGAATATTTAGACAGTTAGACAAATCAAAGTATAGCATAACCCCAACTGTTAAGCATTTTCCTGCTTGGTTTCTGCTACTGGAACTGTTTATCTGTTTATAAAGTAGATATTTACTGAAGCATGAGATGAGCAGGTGCAAAAGAAGCAGTACCACCACTGGGAATAAAACTCGCAACCATCTGGTTTTAAGCCCCAGTTGCACAATGACTATGCCACGCTGCCACCCATCTCATTACTGCAGAGAAGCCAAGTGTGGCCTTGTCAAGGTGAAGTCACCGGTCTAATTTACAATATAACGTTATTTATTTATTTATTTATTTTTCTGGGAGAGGTAATCTGATACAAACATCAATGGATTGCATTTGAAGAATAAAATTGCTGGCTGCCAGATCTGGCCAGAAAAAGTTGAGGGTAGTCTTTTTTTATTTTATTTTATGAATTTTAATTTTTTTGCATTAAAAAAAAAAAAAAGAAATGTTTTTGGTCATTTGGATCCACTCCCAGACCCAGTGCTGGGAGTATCCAGTACATCCTGGAAACGGCACTGTTTTCCGCCTCTCCAACGGAATTTATGCCTGCTCTTCAGCAGATAATTTACACTCCTCTAGACAGCGGATGAGAGGAGAGCTTCTCTTTTTGTGCCGTAAGAGACGATGGGGGATGGAATTCGCTGATGCCCGCATTCGTTTTCAGTGTTTTTTTTTTTTTTTTAAACCACCGCACCGTTGCTGCACCCAGAACTCTGCCCGCCTTTCATGGCAGTTCTGAGAGCGGCAGAGGAAGGTCTTAAGGCTCCCTGCTCGGTGATTTTAATTGTGTGGTGGATCATAATCAAAGGAGAGTTTCCTGCTGGTCGAATTCCCCCCGCCCCCCATTACTTTTCTTAGCTTCTTCACCATTTGCGTGCTCTGACTCTGTTTCGCTGCAGGGACTGTGTACTACAGCTGTGCTCTGGTAGTCAGGCATTCTGCGTTTTATCAGTGCCTTCAGGTGCAGAAAGGGCCTGTCACACGCACTATTTGAATAATACGCCACGGCACACAGATTCATGCGCACACACGCTGCGCGGCTGGTGCAGGGACAAAAATAGCGGGCGTGGAGAAGAGGAGATAAAGCCCGCGCGCTAACTTTGCGCTCCTGTGAAGTGCGTTTTTATGTGCGCGCGCACGCGCTGACAACAGCTGCTGCTCGCAGGGATCTGTGTCGGAACAGCCTGCCGCGGCTCATGCGCTGCTGCTCTCTTTGGTTTGGATTTTGTACCGGGCCATGTCATGCCTTTAAAAAATGCACATATGATCTTTGTCATGCCCTTTTGTGGACTACAGTAAATACAGAAGTGAAGATCTATGCCCACCACCACCACCATAGTTCTCTGTTCCTCTGGTCCAAATGGCTGTATCTTTATACCAAAATGGCATGCATTTTTTTACATCATAAATATCTTCATCTTTACCTTCATCACATTCTGCCATATTGGTAGTATTGCAGGAGGTGCTATAGAGTACATCATCTCAGGAGGCAGAAAGGTAATAAGACTACAAGCGGCAGCATCTCTAATCAATACCAGCAGTTATAGCGACGGCTGCACGAACAACTTTTGACAGGTGGAGACAACGTCTGCCAAAAAGTACTTGGAGGAAACATCAGAGCCAACACACCAGGCTTTGACAAGTTACAGCGCTGCATTAATATTAGCATCCCAATCTTCATTTGATGTTACAGCTCGGAGGATAAGCAGGTGAGGCTCACACAAACACTAATCACACACACGGAGAGAAGTCAGGGTGTCGGTCAGAAAGGGGGAATGTTCTGGAAACTTTTGAAAAGCTGTTGCATTTCCGTGGATGGCCTGAGATTGAGAGTGGCCTAAATTCTTCCTTTGCTCTTGTGCCACTGCCTGGCTTGGCTGTCCCATACTGTGTTCAAACAAAGATGAAAGAAAAAAGTCAGCGAACAGACAGGAGCGCCTTCTGTCAGTGTTTTAGCACTGATCCCTTGATTTAATCAAAACTGTCACGTTGCCCTAAATATAAGGAAATGTTAGATAAAAATAAACCACCAGATTTCCTGATTTTATAATAATGCCTTGCTATAAAAGTATGTTGCGCAATATAAGTATATAATCTCAGTGGGGTTGAGAGGGTGGGGGAATGAAGTGCAGATAAAGTGTTCGCAAATTGGTGCATTGATTCAGTTGTGACTTAAATGAATACACCAATGAGAGTACTACAACTATGTGCCTACTGTGATTTCAATCAACACACCCAAATGTGTCAAATTGATTGGCTGATCATTAGGCCATATTTTTACAAATAAACGTTTGCTATGCAATGCAATGAGTGGCTGGTACAAAGATGATACATGCCCAGTTTCATGTTGATTAAGAGGTAAATTATTTTCTTTCTTTTTTTTTTTACAATCAATTTTCATATATCTTGCACCATTATCAACTATGGCAAGTTTTCTGAGGATTCACTATACATGAATGAGTTAAGTGTTTTAGCTGGAGAAAAAATCAACAAATAACCTACAATAGGGTTGAATAAGAAAAAGAAAATGCAAAGAAGAAGAATTAACGAAAAAGAAGAATAACAATGTAAAGTGGAAAAATGTGAAAAAAGTCAAAGAATGCAAAAAACATGAAGAAGAATGCAAAGGCACAGATAAAGAATTCAATGAAGACAAAGAAGAAGAACATAAAGAAGAATGCAAAAAGAATGCAAAGTGAAGAAGTGAAATAAAAGCAAAAGAATGCAAAGAAGAATGTGAAGATGAAATGCAAATAAAAATAATGCAAATAAGAAGAATGCAAATATAAGACAAATACAAAGAAAGCGAAGAAGAATGCAAATGGTGTGAAGAAGAACGTAAAGAAAAAATAAGAATGCAATGCAAATAAGAATGCAAAGGATGTGGAGAAGAATCTGAAAAAGAATGCAAGGTGAAGAATAATGTGAAGAAGAAGAATGCAGAGAAGAAGCCACTACCCCATCAGCTGTATGTTGGAAGGCAGCTGCTGGAGGGCAGACAGACACAGTATTCCTTCTGTACTCCAAATGAGACACTTGAGAATGAACTGCAATGTACACTATATTTCCAAACGTATGTGGATACCTGAACATCTCATTACAGAACCAGGGGCATTAACATGGACGTGGGCCTCCCTTTGCCAGTGTGACAGCCTACAATGTTTTGGGGTGGCTTTCCAGTAGATTTTGGCTGAGGGGATTTGCTTCCATTCAGCCACAAGAGCATTAGCGAGGTTAGGCATTGATGTTGGGTGTCAGGCCTGCCTGACTGTTGGCATTCCAGTTCATCCAAAAGGTTTTTGATGGATCGGAGTCAGGGTTCTGCACAAGTTGGTCAAGTGCCTCCCCACCAAACACAAACAATTTCTTTATGGACCTTGCGTTGTGCACGGGGGCATTGTCATGCTGAAACAGGAAAGGGCCTTCCCCAAACTGTTGTCACAAAATTGGAAGCGCACAGTTCTAAAGAATGTCAATTGTATGCTGTAGCATTAAGATTTCCCTTCACTGAAACTAAGAGGCCTGGCCCAAACTATAAAAAACACCCCAACCATTATTCCTCCCCTAACAAACTTTATAGCTGGCAGTATTCGGGCCAGTACAGTTGGCATTATGTATTCCGCCAAATCGTCTGTCAGACTGCCAGATAGTGAAGCGTGATTCATCACTCCAGAGATTGCGTTTCCACTGCCACAGATTCCAATGGCAGTGTGCTTTACACCACTCAAGCTGATGCTTGGCATTGCGCATGGTGATCTTAGGCTTGTGTACGGTTGCTCGGCCATGGAATTCCTGGAATTGTATGAAGATCTTGACTAACAGTTCTTGCACTGATGTTGTTTGGAACTCTGTAGTGAGTGTCGCATCCAAGGACAGATGATTTTTACTCACTACATGCTTCGGCACTATGCGGTCCCATTCTGTGAGCTTGTGTGGCCTACTGCTTTGTGGCTGAGCTGTTGTTCCTCCTACACATTTCCACTTCACAATAACAGTTGACTAGGGCAGCTCTAGCAGAGCAGAAATTTGATGAACTGACCTGTTGGAAAGGTGGCTCCAACCGAGCTCTTCAGTACGTCCCTTTTTACTGCCAGTGTTTGTTCAACGGAGATTACATCACTGTATGCTTGATTTTTCACACCTGTTAGCAATGGATGTGGCTGAAATAGTTGAAACCACTAATTAAAAGGGGTGTCTGAATACTTTTAGAAATGTAGTGTACCTGTGAGCAACATAATGTTCTTCATTTGTTTTGCTTTTATTTTATTTTTTTCTCGTCAGCACTGTATTCAAATGCTCAACTATCAAAGTGTGAAAGAAAAAGGAACTGGTTAACTCATGCTAGTAGGAAAAATGTGCAGGTTGCTGGTGGCAATAATGCATCTGTAAGAGCAAGGCACACAACTAGTATTTTTTTCCTTTTGACATTCTATATCCTTTTTATCTAAAAGGCTCTCTGGGAAATTGCTCAAAAAGCAAAATAGTTATTTTGTTATGTTTGTAAAAGAAAATTGAAGGTTTAAGATGATGCTCAATGTGGACTTGAAATATGGATTTTAAATAAGGATTGGAATTTAAACAATTACAATGATATTGCCCATGCAACCCACTTTGATACAGGCCACACCAGTGAAAACGCTACAGATACATGCTGCCTATGAAGATTACATCATGCATTAAAATGTTTGGTAATATGAACAATGTAATAAAAAACAGATTAGGGACTGGAAAAAAGACAGTACATACAGGCTGATACCTTGGAGAACACGCTGATCCAGGGAAACACCTGATAGGACAGATAATTTAGTATCTAAAATGTCAGTGTAGATTCCATTATTATGGACTAGTTATAAAACTGGTGGGGAAAGAAATGTATCTTAAGGGGGCAGTCAGCAGTCTTTCTCCGAGAGAAATTGTGCTGTACAATTTCCCAAGAGATAATTGAGGAAACTGCAAAACATTGACTCAAGCCAGGCTTATGATATTATATATGTTAATTTAAAAATAGTTCAGTAGCACCACCTGAGTGGCTCATGAGTGCATCATGACAAAATTAAAATCAATAAAAATGAAATTACATTGAAAGTATAAGAATACAAAAAGCAACGATAAGTGAAATATTTCCGGAGTCCCCCAGGGACTAGAGCTGGAACCACTCTTCTTTAGAAACAGCCCATGGATTTAATAAATACCATAGAAACAAAAGCTCAAGTGAAAGGCAACCAGAATCCAAACAGGCAAAGACCGAAAGGGGCTGGGATAAATTGAAAAACCTAGAAATGAGCAGAGACCTGGAAAATGTTACCCCTGGTTTTTCTGGTTTTGCTAGCTAAATTGTTCGAGAATAAAGCTGAGCTGGGTGTTAAATTAGTAATCAGAACAAAAATAAAACAAAAACAAAAGATATTTCATCAAAAAAAGGGCATCAAGGCTGAAGGAACGTATGAGGAAGCGTAATAAAATAATAACAATGCTAATCCATACGGCCGTATTTTTTTTTATTTAGTTTTGTCCGGCTTGACATCTTTACACAAAAATCAGACACGGCTCTGCTCCACCTATACCCCGAGGTTAATGCTTTGTGTAATAGCGGCTTTATTCCGATCATTTTAATATATTGATGAACTTGATGGCAATGTAAATAACAGTAACGAATGCAACGCTAACTAAAGGCCAGTTCAGATCAATGATTCGCAACGAGACGAAACGGTTTTAGAATGTTGCAGAGAAAATTGCAGCGGTGTGAACTGGTTAGTTGCAGAGCGCCTGCAGCCGTTGCCTGGGGTCTTAAAAGCCCCACCATGTCAAAACGCCAAGTGCAGTTTTAGAACGTTTACAATCAGACGTCTTGGAATTTTTTAAGTTGCATTCAGTCTCGTTGCGAATTAGTTAGCTACATTGCAACGTTGCAACAAGGCAGGGTTGCATTCGAGAGACGGTTTCCAAGGTCGGTACCGGTCGGTAGCGTTAGCTAGCGTTTTTTTTCTAATTGTTAGCTGACATTAGATTATGTTAATTACGTTAGCTAGCTAGCTAGCTAATGCAACGTTACCTGATATGAGAGATGGCTACTGTGCGAAAAGTTGTCTAAACTAACGTTGCCTTTCTTGACATGGTCCGGTAGCTAGCGTTAGTTGTGCAAATAGCTATGTAATTTAGTAATGTTACATTGTCATCAAATGTAATACGAAATCTACATCAACAAATAATATTACCTCTCACGTTACACAAAAACTTTTTAGGGTTCCATAACCCCCACCCTCCTTAAACCGGAAAAAAACAGTATGCCACTCACACGCAAGTGAGTTGAAGAGCGAGCCTGTTGCGTTAGCTCCACCTTCCCTCTCTGGCGGAGTAACCACTGATGGGTGATGGAAAACGCGTCACTATGCGCCGTTTGTGATCTTTTTCCCGGGAATGTCGCCACAGACTACCAGTTCTTTAATCATAAATACTAATACTAATAATAATAATAGGCTCAATCACCATTGTGTTACCTAATTCGGCGATAGGTAGTGACTTAACAGACATTTATTTTAATTAAAATCTACGAGATTATTACTTCAAGCAGTAAAAAATGGCCAAAACTTTGCTAGAATACAAAGATTGCATTGTCACAGTAGTTTATTAGTCATATTAGGCCATCCTCTCCTCCAGACCAATTTATGAGTGATGCAGCCGTTTTAGAGCTCTGCATTAAAAGACATATCAGCTCCTGAAAAAAGAAAGAGGACAGCGAGACGTGTGACATTTGCAAGATGCAGTGTGTGGGAGTCCGAAAGTTTTAAACTTTCGTGAAAAAGTTATTTCCTGCTATATTTTCAAACTGCTGGTAGAAGAGGGAATAGGTGAGACATTTCCTTTTTTACGTTTATATTTGAAGTGGAAATTCATGGCTTGTTGAATGCATGCCATTGAACTCATTGTGCCATTATAATTTATGGCTTTTGGTCTGATCTATTTTGTGTCATACCCATTTTGATATTGTGTGTATAGCTTCCTTGAATCCATTTTCAGTTTACATTTTTTGTCCAGTCCTGAAAATATAGGCTTGACAATTTATCAAGTCATATACTTTATTGAACCACACTGGGTAAGTTCACAGTAACACCACTGATAATGTCTGACAGAACGGAACTGTGGTCAGGAAACCAGACATTCATCTAGCAGCCTGCTGTCTAAAATAGATTCAGTTTCTGTTCTCAGTACAGCTGTAAAAATATATTTATTAATGTATGTCATTCTGGATAACCACAGCATTCTGAATGTTCAGTAATCTTGATTATATACAGTTTCCAAAACTATTAGCACCCTTGGAAATGTCCTTTTTTTGTCATCTATACAAATTCTTGTGAAAAAAAAAAAATCTAATTGATTCATATTTCCATATATATTTAACTTTCTTAACCCTTTGGAGAGTATGGTCACACGAGTGTTACAGCGCTAGAATGGCCCTGGATGCGTATGGTCACACCATTGTGATTAGAACTCAAAATTATTGATGAATTAATTCAAGGACTAAACCAGTGCTGCTGATAAGAGCTTTTTTTTTTTTTTTTGGTGAAGCAAACAAAAAAATCTAAAGTTATTGTCATGCTTTATCTGTTAAGCTAGGCCAGGGGTGGGCAGTTCTGGTCCTGGAGGGCGGATGTGTATGAAGGTTTTTGTTTCCACCAATTACCCTAGCTTAATTAATTAATTTGCTGCATGGTTCACTCATAGATTACATCACAGTAAAAGGTTTCATATAAGATTACAAGAACAGTCTTTGGCTACCATGCATACGCTTGTCAAGAAATATAGCTAAAATGTCAGCTGGTGTACTGCAAATGTTAGGGCTAATTAAGTAATTAAGGCCAAAAGTTGGCATGGAAACCAGAAACTGATATGGTCCTCATTGCCCACCTCTGAGCTGGGCCATTTCTCAGTTGTTACACACTGACCACATCACATGGCCAGCAGTAGGCAGAGAAGACCTGGCGGCCAATTTAAAACAGGTTTAAATTGCTTGACAACTCATCACTATGGCTGTGCCATTTAAACTGTCACCCTTCTCTCAAAGGCTTAACACCAATTAGAATACAATGACAAGCAGTCATATACTTACATTTATTAAGTCAGTTCTCTCATCCCCTATACATATTCAATAGATAAACACAATTATACAATATTGTAATAAGTTTTGTCACACTAAATGGTTTCAGATCTTTAGACAAAATGTAATATTCAACAAAGGGAACCTGGGTAAACCTAAAATGCATGTTTTCATGTATTATTTCATTTATTCAACGAAAAATGTTTTCAAACACCAACTGATCTTTTCAAGAGATGTCAGTCCTGTCATCTATTTGCCATGCAAAAAAAGGATCTGAGGCTACTTTTTATCTCCTCCTGCTCAGGAAACTTGTCTTTATGTCCTCCCTCCCTCCAATGTCCTAATATTGTAGGAGACGATCGAAGCAGCTTCAAAATTGGCTCCTCACCTCCTCTCGGCAAAGGATACATCAACGTATGCTGCCATGGAGGTCTTTTCACATTAGAAGGTGGCATCATCATGCTCATGCCTGCGGAATGGACTATCCCAAAGAGTCTGACACAATCCAAAGTTTAGGAAGCGGAGATGACACAGTTATGATAGTTATGCAAGATATTTTGCAAAATTTGCGTGTGGCCCAGTATGTTATTACACACAGTGTCCTATATGAAAGCTATTTTGCCTAAAGACAAATTCTGCTATTTAAGATGGGGAGGCAGGTGTATTTATTTGCTTGTAGGTTAATGTTATTTAAATGAGCATGACTCTAAAGATTAGTACGAATGGAAGCTACTATTATACACTTTAATTATTTTTCAATGTGAACACTCAACATTGGGAAACAATAACACATCATAAGAAGTGACATATCCGTTTCACTAATGTATGGAAATGTTTTTGAATTAGCCTGTGATATACAATGAACTGGCAATAGAATGTAGGCTGTCAGTGTAACTACAGTAGCCAATATAAGGTGAATTAGTGCTCTGTATGTTTAGGCATCAGGCACATCAGGATTCTGGGATTACATTAAATTGTTGTTTGTACAGTATGACCTTTACTTTGATCTAATGTTGATGATTGCATAATAATTTGTCTCTTGACAAGAACCGCAATGTCAGGTTCATGTTGGTACTGTACAAGGTATATCGTAGTTTTAAATGGACTTACTAAGTGTAAAATTAGCGATTGGCTATGAGACTATTTGTGAGCTCGGCAAAATATAACGATTATGATAGGCCGATTTCATCAGTAGTCACCGCCACCATTGAATGATGGAGAAGTAGATAAGTTGTCTTAATTTTCTTCACTTCTCCTTGTTCTCTCTGAGGTGGAGTAAAGGAGGTGAGGAGTGAAAAGCAATGGGACACATCCTAGGTTCTCATTTAAACCCTAATTTGGCACACCTGATTCTAATAATGAGCAGCCCAATGATCAATTCTCACATTTCAAAAAGACTGACACGGTCCTTTGATTTTGCATGAATCTTGACAGAGAAGTTGAAATTACGTTAATCATCAAATCAGATATGCATCAGATATAGCATCAAATCAAAGCGACCTCTCACAGTCTCTGAACATATCCATCTTCTGCAGCAGTGCATTTAACACACATGGGCAGCAGTACATGATCCGTTAGCAAGCTCTATTAGCCACCCCACCTCGTCATATCGTAACTTTAACTTACCGAGCCCACTCACTGGACCAAACTGATAGAAGGCTTTGGTCTTCCCTCAGCCTTCAATCAGTCTTTGTTCTTAGTTTATGGACTGAAAAGTGTCCCATAGTATCCATTCCAGGATGTTAACATCCACAGATTCCATTTTCTACCAAGCACAGCCAAATAAAATACCAAAAGCTAAAGTAACAAAAAGTGAGCTAGTTAGAGTAATGTTAGCTAGCTATTAGCTTGCTAACCTGGTTCCACAGTCAAATGGTTCCACAGTCAAATGAGATGAAAGTAGAGAATTTTTACATCACTAAAATGCTCTACTTTCTGGAGGGCACTGTGTGTGTGTGTGTGTGCGTGTGTGTGTTTATATACAATTTGTGACACCATGTGGCAGTTGTGGACCTCTTTGAGTTGCATTTGCTCTTTGAGTTTCATAACATCTAGTTTTAGCAAATAAATAAGTAAATAAGGACATAATGAATAAATATAATGGCATTCCTTGCTTTATCAAAGGTTTGAGTTTTGAGGGAGCCATCTGCAATGCATTGTGGGGGAGCTGGATGGAGGGTAGCAGGTGCACAATGTAATTGTGCTTGTGAAAGTCAAGATAAGAAAGCTTCATCCACCTGGGCCAAGAGAGAGAGAGGGACAGAGAGAGAAAGAGAGAGAGAGAGAGATGGGGTAAAAGAAAGATCTCTCTCTCCTCTCTCTCTCTGTTGGAGTGCTGAATGTTAAGATTGGGGAAAGGATTGCTTGGGGTTGGGATTGGGGGGGGGGGGGTGCTGGAGTGCTGAATGTTAATTCTGTTTCTCTGGAATGTACATCAGAAATAGCCACAAAAATATCAAAGGAATGTAGTTACTTTTAATTTTCTTGAGGGTGGACAGGCAATAACGTGTGGTTTGTGGTGATAAGCTGAAAACTGCTGGAGCACATCAATCCAGTTAAGTATGGCCATTGAAGGTTGTAAATGTTTTATTATTCAACATGAATTGTCATTTTTGGTCATGAGCATGTAAAGACATTTTGGGGCAATATTTATACTTGTTCTGTGTCAGATATAAAGATTTCTTTAGATGCACAAAGGCTAAACATATGAGTCCTTTAACATGGTTCCTTGTAAGGCTGATTATCTTTAAGAAAGCAGTTAATAAAAAATAAAGTGTGGTAACCAGATCAAGATTTTTTAAATGTCTTCTTAACAATAGTTTTTTTAAATTATTATTATTATTATTATTATTATTATTATTATTATTATTATTATTTGGGAGAAAAAATTAATTTGTTTTGGGAGTATTTCAGGAAAAATGTATATCTACGATATAATCTGCCATGTGAGTACAGTTCATCCTGATTTACTATAAACAAGATTAATTTTTGAAACTGAACTCACCATGCAGTATTCTTTCAGAATATTTGAGAAGTCGAAAAAAAACAAAAAAAGGAAGGGTCCAAACATCACCAACAGTGACATCTGCTGTTCGGCTTGTCATGCACTGGACAGTCGCCTCCGAGTGCACTGGACGGGAAGCGAACCCAAATTGCAGCTTGCACAGGTGGCGGTGGGAGTGCGGAAAACTGCAGCTCTCTGCAGGTGTGCGAATTTCCTCAAATCGCGGCCGACTGCCATAGGCTGTTAGCGGGAAGAACGAAAAGGAGGGCAAGCGGCGGCACACAATGACGGCACTTCCACGGCGCGATGGGCGGCAGCGGGGTTTTCACGGCGCAAGTGCCGTCCATCAGTCCCCATCGTTTCTTCCGCTGGGGAAGAGACAGAGGGTCGTTTCCGTTCTGAGACAGAATGGCTTTGCGTGAGTGCAGCTGTTGTGCAGGAACAGCCAGGGACTGCATTAAGATGACGGAGTGCCAGAAAGTGGTAGGTGTCATCCTCCACGTGCAGCAAAGCAGGCTGTTATCACCAGCTGTAACAAAGCCCATGAAAACGTATTCTACTTTGAAACCAACCTTAATATACTGTGCCCCTTCACATGTATGGATTACCACTGGCTTCGGTATTTATTTTTATTTTTTATTTTTTGTATGCCTGACACTTGTACTAAAACTGATAAGTTTTTGAACTTGTTATGAATAAAACATATACATGTTTTATTTTAGATAATTAGTGTACAATTTTAACAATTGACCATTAAATCTTTACTAAGCACCAACCTGAAAAATTGGCTGATCGTCTTACATGGAAAATCAATTCCAGAACATTTAAGGATTAAAACGCATGTGTGCGAGAGCTGGGGCTTTATATTTGTGCATTTTCTTTTAAACACGGGCGCTCACTAACAGAACAGCCAAGACTGTAGCCGTGCCCACTCAGTGTGATTGACAACCTAATGACCTATCATTTCCCAGATTGTGTAAGGTGGCAAATTTCTCAAGTGCCACCACATGCCAACCCAAATGATTGTATTTATGTAAGTTAATATCAATGTTTTTAATAGGCTACAGTGTAATTTTGAAACCAACCATAATAAAACGTTGTGGAAACATTTTCAAAACGTCTAATGTAAAAAAAAATTTTAAAAAAGAATAACCGCACTGTTAAATCTGACCTCACCTCCATGTTGGCTGGTTTATTAAAAAAAAAAAAAAACAAACAAAAAAAAAACTGTTCTCTCCTTTCTGGAATGCCCTCTAGTATTTATCTGCACTCATTGTGATAACCTCTGCTATCTGTTTGAGAGAGTACAAGCCTGTGACCTCCGAGGCATACAATGCCAGCCACTGCTTCTTATCACACTGCGGTTTGCAAGTTAGTCTTGCGCAGGCATGAGTCGGAGGAAGACATTTCATGTGCAGGCTTTGGGACGCCTGATTGACCAGCGGGGGGAGTGCCCGATAAGAAACTCACCACACTAAAGCCAATTGTGTGGCACCTCGTGGGTCCGCCAGCCACAGTCCATACAGATTCGATAGCAGAGTATGGGGCACGTCCATGTTCTATAGCAGTGCCTTAACATGATGAGCCGCCCAGCAGCCTCACACTTCTATTTAGTGATTAATGTGGGGAATGAAAGGAACATATTTAAGGTTTTGAGCCATGGCAGGGAATTTGCGTATTAATCTATTTGCATAATGATTTATTATTAATCTCCAAAGCAATTCTACTGACTCATGAGCAGAGTCCAGAGTCCACGCTGTAAATCTGGCCCTCAAAGGTTTTATGTGCTTCTTTTTAATAAATGTTAATTACGGGTTGCATTCTACCAAGACTGTCTCCATGCTTTATCTTCAGTTATATATTACGATATATATTGAAAATATACATTTTGTTATTTAGGATCACTTGCTAATTGTGATTCGTAAAATACTTGCGTGTCATGAAGAACGCATGCATTGTTCGTCTTTTAAATAAGGATAGGATCATGTCTACCCCAGCTTATTAGAACATTATTACCTACCATTGGTCTTGTGCATTAGATGAATGGCAGAAATTGGAACAAAATCCAGGCAAGGCGATATTCCTGGGGATTTTATTCTGTGATGGATTAAAATGGGCCTACAGGAGGCAGGATTCAAAACCCTGCCTGCTCTGATCACACCTCTATCTTCTGAAATGGACTTCAGCCAGACACCTCTATGGTGCATCTGCATTTAGACTGATAGGTTTTAATGCATTTTATTCCTTTGAAAGGGCTCTGGCTATAGCCTTGCCGAAGCAAAAATTGCAAGGAATCCTGTAAAAACTGCAGGATGTACACAGAGAAGCAGAGAGCAAAGGTAATAATAAAAATAAATAAATAAATAAATAAATAAAAGCACCAGAGGATGCAATAATTAGTTGCATTGTATTGCAGGCGTGAGTCCAGACATTAATTAAAATGAAATGAGTAATGGGAAAGTTCACTTTGAACAGTACCACAGAGGTGTGTGTGTGTGTGTGTCCCTACTGCGTAAGTCTGTTGTTCATGCGTTTTATTTGCTTCAACATTCTAAAGCCCAGCTCTGAGAGGCCTTATTTAAAGCATCCATCAGCAGGAAGCGTGAGATTAGCAGTGGATGACCACTGTTAGATCTGCAGTTCCCCACATGGAGATGTAGATAAATAGCAGGGGTCTGTATCAACTTAGTTAAGCCAGGTCCAAGTTAGCCAGGTCAACAAATCCTAACCATGGCCATCATGGGTCATGGGTAATATGACACTGGTTATTAACTCGTTCTGTCAACCCAGGATTTCCCACACAACCTATCTGCACATTCACATGTAAGTGTTTGTAACAATGAACCAATTGCACAGAATCACAGAGAGAGCAAGAGTAACGTAATACCTTATGTATTTTTTTTTTTTTTTTTTGTTTTGTAGGATGGGTTTGATAGGTTTATGAATAATTTATAATCCAATGTTGAGGGATGGGACGGGGGGATTAAGAATTTAGAATTTAACCTTGTCAGATTCTTGCCTACAGGTTTTTCTGTTTTCGAATGAGATTTTCGCACAATAAATCCTTACTGAAGGCATCGGCGATAGTGTTTTTATCAGAACGTCTGATGGATTTTTATAATCACTCAAGATAAGCTACATAAGGTAACTCATCCTAAGAAAAGAAAAAAAAAACTTGCTGATTTATAGCCTGTTTTTACAATCTGTGCACCTCATGGGCTATCGACATTATGCCATTAGGCACTGGTGTCCCTTAAAGCATGCATAGACAACCAATAGCCTGTATTATTTCCTTGTCAATCATGCGGATGAAAGAAAAGAGCATTTTAATTTTGGCAGGGTTGTGACATGTATGTATGGAAAAATTGACTTTGCATTTCAATTTTCAAATTGTCAGATAAAGGGCATAGCCAACATTAACTTGAAAATTAAAATGCAAATTGGGCTTCTGGATTAAAAAAAAAAAAAATATATATATATATATATATAAATATAGATTAGATTATGCTTCCATAGAAGGGATCCGACAGTAATGCACACACCATTTTTCTGTGAGCTGATTGATCAGAGGACGGTGTCTTCAAATGGGTTGACCACTTGGCCTGAACAAAAACTGCTCTGGAGAAGGTTAGCTCTGCAACGTAAGTCACCATGGGAATTTGGTCCAATTAAAAGAGTGACTTCCGTGATATCACAAACTCGGGATTAAGCCCAAAGTTAGCTGGCTAGCCCACATGGCCTTCATGATACAGGCCCCAGATTTTTATTTATTTATTTATTTATTTATTTATTTATTTATTTATTTATTTAACCATACTCACTGATTGTGAGAAACAGAATATGTGGGTGTTGCTAAAAAAAACTACTGCTCCCATGGGCCAGTGCAGACCCAGCAACTGTCAGAAGTAAATTGTACCCTCTACTGCACATGTTCCCAAAAGGTGGTGATTTATTGTAGTTTTTAGCAGCATCAACAGTGTGTGGGTACAATGTAATTCACTGATGTAGCCTGGGAGTAGTAATTAGAGACCATACTGTTTAAAAGAATAGGGTACCTGTGTGTGTAATTAAAATACACAAGGGTCTTGCGGTAAGCTATAGAAGAAAAAAAATTTGAATCTCTTGGATGAGGAAAAGAAAAGTAAAATCTTGAAAGCCTGAAAATGCAACCATTTAAGCAATATGGGAAATTATTTGCTTTTTCCTGAGCACCTCTCATACTCACCACAGTCTGACCATCGCTCAAAGACCTTAACTCTTGTTTAAAATATGTTAAATACATGTTTAGCACACATGACCACCTCAAATGCACCTATGAGAGTGCCTTGTGTATTAGTGTGTTCAAGCTCCTGAAAGATCAAGCCAAAACAGAGGGATTCACTATTGCCCTTATAGAGCCACATGGTGTGCAGGTTTTTATTGTTACTCAGCATTTAATTGACCTGTTAAAGTCAGTTGATTACACAGTTGAGTTACCTAGCTTCTTAGGTCTCTGAACTGATTTTAGGTTGAAAACAAAAATCAGGCCCCATTTAGCTCTCCAAGGACAGGCTCAAACTCACCTAAGAGGGAATTTTTAGTGAATTTTGAAGTGTTTCGTTCAGAAGCCACATTTTCAAAGGTTCAGTGCAGTTAAAAATGAATCTGTGTGTCTGTTGAAGCAGCATAATTCTCACCCAATAATTGCAGGTGTATGTAATTCGCATCGCAACTCCACCAACTGGAGACTGAGAAGATCAAGTGTGGTTCTGTTCTTTTACACGGGGATGGGGTGGGGGATGGAGAAAGAAAAACACCAAGCATGTCACTTTCTTAATAATGCAAGTAGGTGTGAAATTACAGTAATGTAATAACCCCCAATTAATAGTCCCCTGAGAACATTTATGCAACTATGCTTGCAGTATCCTCCAAACATGAAATTACCCATTTGCAAGCCTTTCTCTGCACTTCATAACCCCTTAGGTATTGCCCCCATACAGACCTGAAAATGACATACATAAATAAAATGCTTACTATTCCTGAACCCTTTTGGTCCGGGTAACATTTTTGGTTCAGACCAACGTAGAACTGTGTTCTCACCAGCTAGGAACTGCACCACGGTCCACTTGGAAGAGACCACCGTTTTTTTTAGCAAACCAAGGTTTGTTTGTTTGGTGCGCCCCCGAGTACGGGTGGAGCTTTCACACCAGTCAAAACAAATCGAACTTTGATTCGAAAAGTTTGATTGGTCCGCACGGAACAAGGTAGGTGTGAAAGCACCTTTAGTTATTTCCCGCACCAGACTTGCTGCAAAGTGTGACAGAGCATTTGCTGTCTGAGCACCCCTTTGGAAAACTTTTATATTTGCTGAGACTGTTTTACGTAACCGAAAACTTCTAAAGACTCAATTGTTTGAATTACCATTTCTATAATTGCTGTTTTTACCCCCTCTGTTTACTTTTATTTTATTTTACCATTATTCTTATTAGATTTCATTTTTATTTGTTCTTAAATAATACATTTTCTTAATGGTTTAGTTTTATTTTGTTTTAAATGTAACTTGTGTTTGGAAAAGTGCAATGTAACTAAGATATTTATTATTATTACCATTGTACTGAAATTTTTGAATAATTCACCTGTTATGATTGACAGTGCATGGTTTTATTAGAATATGTGTTTAGTGCAAAATTATGGAGATATATAATATTCACGCCAATTCCATTTGCATAGTAACTCCCCATTATTGTAGCCCTTAAGTGTGGTGCATGTAGTTATAATTGGCATGACTGTTTTTACTTTTATTTTCCTAGAAATTCTAGTCTTTCTCAGTGTCTTATAACTCATATTGGAAATGCAATTATTGATATCAGTCATGAGAAAAAAGATTATGCAAAACATAAAATCTAATTTATATTTTAAAAAGGTATATTTGAGTTTTGCCATTACTAAAACAACTGTAATTAAGGAATGTAGTCAATCGCTGAAGAGCAGATGCATCAGTAAACGGAATATAATATTAGACATAACGCAACACTGCCATCAAACAGGCACAGTTTTTTTCTCTTTTCTTTAACACATTACCTTACCACGCATTGATTCTAAAAGTGCTCAGACTACTGCTCTTCTGGCTGTAGCCCCAGCGTTAATCAATCCCTGCCTCAGCACGTATTTAAAATAAGAAACATATCCAGAGCTATTTGAAAGGGATTTGTTGTGAAACCCAGTAGAAAAGAGATGTTTTTTTTTCTCCTCAAACGTCACGGCTATTGAAAAAGCCACAAGCTTTTTTATGGCCTGAAAAATTACAAAGGATCAGTTTATTTATTTATTTATTCATTCATTCATTCATTCATTTGCGTCAAGTTCACATTGCAGGCGGCTGCTCCGAGAAGGTTCAAAATATGAATGTGGACTTTGCTACATTTGGAACAGTGAATCGATAGAGTTTCTGCACCATGTCTTTATACAATCTTACACAGCGCTCCCCACACTGGTCTGGATTATGAAACGCCCTTAATGAAGAATGTATAGGTCAGCCTTTCGTCTGATGTAAAGTATAGCCAAAGTACATGACTATGCCAAAGTGCTTTATTTAAATTTTGTTCACACCAATGCAAAAAAAACATCCTTGCCTAGTTTGTAATTTCACACAAACGCTCACGCACACACACACACAGACACACACACAGTGAGGCAACTTTTCCATTTGATGGAACCAAGGTTGAAAAACCTTCTGTGAAAAGTGCACACTCAGCAGATGAGATGACACAGTAAAGGGCCTTGGTTTCAGCTGTCAGAGCCATGTCACCAGAGCCCAGCCTGAGCTACTGTCGTAATGACAGGCTCCACAAACACTGCACATCTCAGAGGATCACAAAACAAATGAATCTTATTATCTTACTGGCCAGGCAGGAGCGCTTTCCCAAAGAGACCTGTACAGATTACCCTTTCAGCTATGATCAGCGGAGGCAGCTCCCACACTCACCCCTTCACTTCCTCACTCACTTTCCCCTCACTCACCTACTCACTCACTCATTCATTCACCCACTCACTCACTGCCCCCCTCGGAGACCCAATCCTTTACTCACATACTGCCCCCCTCAGACCCCCACTCACTCATTTCCTCACTCACTCACTTACTCACTCCTCCCCTCAGACTCACTCACTCACCCTTCACTCACCCACACCTCACCTCACTTACACACTCACTCACCCATTATTTCCCTCAGGCACTCATTCACTCCCACTTGTGTGCATGCGTGTGCATTTGTGTTCATGTGTGTGTGTGTGTGTGTGTGTGTGTGTGATTTATTCGGTTAAAATAATATCCATAAATGAATTCACCATATATAGGTGTGCAACTATGGCAGCAAAATCCAGCTTGCTAAATTGGGAATTTCAGCATGACCTGAAGCCAAGGAAATATTCATAAGATTCTGTAATAAAAATGCATATTTTATTGATATTCCTGCACAAGCCCTTAAACAGTGATATTATGGTGACATAATTTTATGGCACAACTGCCAGCAAACCATCACATTAGCCCTGGTTTATGCCTTCCAAATGATTCCAAAGCACTTTCTTAAGTTACATTACACTTGCATATAAAACAAAGAAGTACATTAAATATTTAAAAGTTCTTAAATATATATTGTGCATCATTAGTGTGTGTGTGTGTGTGTAGACATACAGTCAGTACACCGCATGTTTTATTATTTATTCTTTTTTTATTTTTTCTGGTTCCTTGTTCCTAATACCTTGGTCCAGAACATTTCCCTCCATATGACTCAAAAAGATCCAGTATGTGCACATTCATTAGTTTTTAAAATATTCCAAACAGATGGGGAGCATTGACAATAACACCCTAATCAAGCAGCTGTGGCAATGTGTACACAAGACGTAATGAATAATCAAGCACAAGCCACTGAGTGTTTCACACTAATAGTAAGGTGTTCCAATTAGGTTCCCACAACTGCCCTGCTTTCTGGGAAAGCAACCTTTTTCTCCTGTAATTAATAAACTTGCCGCTTTGTGTATTAAACACTTAATCGGACTGGGTTAGGCCTGGCAATTTTACTTTCAGGATGGAACCTATAATGCCTTAATGCATTTTTGTGAAACAACGGTTTCACACAAATTTTAAATTACGTTCTTAAACGTAATCTTCATTGTCAGGGAATGGCAGAAATTTATTTATTTATTTTGCCAAGTGGTTACGTCCAAAAACAAAATTAATCTTGACTCTGGGTCTGTTGTGCTCAATAATGTAAAACCAGTGGAGAGAGGCTGTCTGCCACTTTTGATAGTTTGCTGGGTACTGTACACTTTGCTGTTGACCTTACTCACAGGATGCAGTTGTGCCCCCATTTTGATTATTTTTGCTCTATGGTTATTGTGCATGCTCGGCAAAAGTTTACTTACTCAATTAAAACAGAATGTTATCAAAACGTGTGCATTTTTTCTGAAATGCTTTGTATCATGACTTTATAATTTAGTGTTAGATAAAACATTGATTCCATATAATGATAATAAAGTTAAATGGTTCTGTTTAGTCTTTAAAATTGCTGCCAGGGATAAATAAAAATATATCCATTCCTCAGATGACAGGTGGCCCACTTTATCCTGTCTGTGTTGGACTCCCCATTCTGTCAGCAGAAAGATTACTGACAAGGTCCAGACTTCAGCACATCTGATGGTCATATGAACAGCAGAATCAAAATATGCATACAAAGTGTGCATTTAGTGATTTAAAACACTGGCAACAAGGTTAACACATTTCTTACCCTTTTGGATTCTGTAAGTTCTTTGGCTCTCATTCTAACTCTCCCCTCTCAATCGCACTTAACAATCTCCCCCACCCCCCACCCCACCTTTAGCCCACCCCACCTGACTTATTAATGCTTGGCGGTGACATGGGTCTTTGATGGATAGGTGGAATGTATTCATCTTTGGAACACACTGCGAGAGCAGGTGTCTACTTCCTTGGCAATGTCACAGACTTTGCTCCATCTGGTTATGCATTAGCATATGTATGCCTTAGCTGTGCACACTACAGCTCGGTCTCACCTGCCATTGTCCCAGCCTGTCACAAGCTCACCTCCAAAGCACCTCTATAAAAGCCACATACTTACAGTACCTAAAAGAAAAGATAGAGCAAAGTCACAAAGTGTACTTGAGACAGAGAAGATGACACAGCCTGAGAGGTCCAGCTGTTACTGAAGGTCTTAGGAGCTGCTATAGGATCTTTGAAAAAGAAACATCACCTAACATTGTTTGTTAGTATCGGACCCTAAGGCTCACTGTGCATCGTACATGTATTCTGTTTCTGTTGTCTTTTTTATTTGTGTATTTTTTGCGGACTCTTTCAGTTTGGAAATGTGCTTGAATCTTTTGAATATAAATATCCTGGAATTATATTGTAAACAAAATGCATTCCTGGACCTGTATTTGAGCTGGCAAGAAGATTATAATAATGGGTTCCATTTATGTGCTGTATTCTGGATCTCAATGAATAATACTGTGAGCGTGTGCGCGGGTGAGTGTGCATGTGCGTGGGTGAGTGTGCATGTGCGTGGGTGGAGCTACCTCAGCGCATAGCACCTAAATGGATGACACACACGTGTCGTTTAGTACCGTCACCATCACTACACATCAGGCCGTGTTTATTTAGCCAATGAAACCGTAATGATTAAATGGACAGCTTGAGGGAAAGCCAGCCGAGGAGATTGGCTGAGAATCGAAGGAGCACTGAGCACGGCACTGTAGGGCGTGTGATGAATACAGAATGTCAGGACCTCCTGAGAAAGACCGTATCTCCTACAGCACACAGCCCCATCACTACACTGGCAGGCTTGTACCCTCTGTGGTCCATGATGAATTCTGATCTCTTTTGGTCCATCAACAACACTTAAAGCAGGAGTGCCTCCTGGGATATCTCCTATCAAAACAGTGATGAAGCTCCATCTTACATATGGCCATGAGGTAGGAGAAGGCTGCAGGGTAAAGATATCTTGCGCCATATCACATGTATCATCCCGATAGTTATAGTTAAGTAATTTAATTCATTTGATATATAAAATATATAGTAAATGTGCAGCATGTGAATTAATTGCGACAACTGTTTAACAACAAAGATGACAACATCAACCTTTCAACAGCGCTGTATATAACTTTTTTTATAGTTTTCCAATTCTTGGGTGGAAAGATAGCAGCAATCTTCTCTGAGTCAAAGATGAATACTGATCAAAACTTGACCTTTGTCTCTGAAAACAGGCAAATTCAGAATACCAAATATTCTTCTATGGAAAATAAAATGTGAATGTGAGCTGTGCGTGTGTGCAAACATTGATAAAGTTATTCATACACGATTTGTTCTCTTGCATTTTGCATCAGGTTGTGATTGACAAACCTTGCTGTAGATATCTAACGGTACATGTTCAAAAAGTTGTTGTGTCCAATATGCCATTTAAAAATGACATGTACTTACCATAATAAACAGGTAGGAAAACAAAAGGTGATAAAAACCAAAGTGTTCCTGATTTTTTGAGTTATTAAATAAACTGTAAACAAGCCCTCCATGACTCGTCTTTGTAATTAAGTGATGCTGCTAAACAAACAAATCCCTTTCAACTGCAGCACTGAAGATTAGTTAATCATTCTCAATATTGTTTTCATCCTACATGAGAGAAATTAAAACGGCCTGTTCACCCCGCTTTCTTGACAGAGGTGAGCTTGTTTCTTCTCTGATCAGACAATCAATCATAGGAGGGGGGTGAGTGAATCGTGTAGGCCTAGCTGTGCATGTCGGCTTTTAGGACAGCAGAAACACGCTTCCTGCGGACTCAAAATTACCCACCACGCCCTTTGACGCAATAAGGAGCGCCACAGTCTTTGAAGCCTAAGGAAACGAGCGGGACCCTCCCCTGTGTAGACATTCCAAATGTTTGACTTGCACAAGGAGGCGTGTCAAAACACAGGCCTTAGAAAAGGCTTCACCAGGAACATCTCAACAGTGTGCTAGCTTCTGCTGCGCGATCGTTTGTGCACGTGAGAAGTCATACCATGCTCCCGCATTTACAAATGCCACTTACCTGCATTCTGCTGCGCATTTTATGAATGAAATTAGACCTTCAGATACACTTAACAGAGCTTTCTTTGGTAAGTGTGTTACTATGGGACGGCTTAGTCTGTTATTACAGGTAGGGTTTGTATCTTTGTGTGGGCAGGGTCAGGGTAATATTTTATGTGTGTGTGCGTTAGGCTAAAAGTATTAGGCCAACCATCTTTTTTTTAAATTTTAGGTGATGAAAAATTCAGTTAATGTCTCTGCATTTATTATAGTACCTTTTTTTCTATTTCTACCTATAATAACACAAATATTTATTTTGGTTTAGTTTTACTTAACAAAAATTAAAAATGTGGAATGTTTTGTCCTCCTTTCTCGGGGCCTTGGTGTCTCTAGATGCAGCTTTTAATCCTCCAGTCTCAATAATTACAATGCCATTTGATGACTTCATGAGCTCTGTGCTTCAAACTTTGCAAAACCAAGTGGCCAGGTATCTTGATTTCTTGAGGGAGAGAGAGATGATAAAAAAAGCAATAGGCCATGTTCATTTCCATTCATATTGCTATTTTTATCCTGTAGCAAGCAGATACATGATTATGTAATGTAATGAATTTCAACATGAAGGTTCTGAGGCTACAGCTTCAATGCACCAGCTGAGAGATGGGGACGAGGAGCCGAGGTAAGAAAACACTAAGAAATGTGTCAAATACATCTGGACTTCCCGTACCAAAAAATATAGACTGGGCAATCACCTACAACGATAATTATTGGACATTTTGTGAGCAGAATAACGATCATCGCCACCATGTGATGTATTTCTTTCCTTTCTTTCCATCTTTTTTCTCTAAGTATACCTTATGCAGTAGTAAGCACACAAGCTTCAGCAAAAGGGTTTCGGGGGAAAAATGCCACCACTTTGACAAGACAGCTAATCAACAGCAAGGTTGTACAGCTTCCAAGTGATCACATAATAAATCCCAAATGGCTGACAAAAAGTGATGAAACTTGGTATGTCTATTGAGGGTAGAGGGTAGCTCCCAACTACAATTGAACAATTTGGCCATATGGTGGCGCAGTATGCTCCCATTATGAATTTACCACCAATAAACCTAAATAATTTTTAAAAAAAAACACTTAAAATGTATCTCCTCATAGACGGCGTGTCTGATTTACATGAGACTTGGCATAAAAGATTGACAGACCAATAAATGTTGCATGAACAAAGTTACTTTGCAAACAACTGTGGCAGCAGTAAGCCAGTTAACTTGCATATGGGTATGGCCTACTGCAACAAGGTAATACATTCTAAATAGTTTTACGTTGTGATGAAACTTTGAATGTTTAATTTGACATGAATGAGTCATGCTAACCCCTAAAAACCGAGGAAAGCAAAAAACATGATGGTCCCTTTGAGCTCCAAATATTTAAAAATGTTAATTATTCATTCTTCCCTGCGATAGATTGGCGGCCTGTCCAGGGTGTATTCCTGCCTCTCGCCCAATGCATGCTGGGAGAGGCTTCAGCACCCCCCATGACCCTGCTCAGGATAAGCGGGTTAGATATGGATGGATGGATGGATAAATATTCATTAAAAATCACTGTAATATTACAAATATTCCAAATACACCATAGTGACTAATTGACACATGAGCAACATGGATCCAGTAGATTACTCTCATTTGATTTGTACTACATAATCCAGTCAAAATAAAGTATTGCTTTGCATTATAAAATTCCCAGATTCCGCAGGTTGCTCAAGGGTAATATCCCATATGAGTACAAAACGTGTTGCATTAATGTGACAAGGTGTTATAGACTATACTTAATGCTAGAATTATAGCATTGGGTATTTGTGTATATGAGTGCTGGCCCCCTTATTTGCTGCTTGCAGCTATATTCATTACTGTTATTGTCCCCCTACACCAAGCTATGGTTTAAGCTATGGCATCCTTTTCAGTCATGCTACATGTATGACATTACTGGATATTAATAACAGCCTGCTATTGCACATGATTAATTAAGAGTCCTCATAAGTATGCACACTGCTCCTGAGACCTCACTATGAGTAGGCAGGGTGCTTCCGGCGCTGAGAGCAGAATGAATATATCGTTTCCTATTTTCCTTTTCAGTGGCCTGTCTAACATGTACTGGGTCTGTTTCCACCAAAAGCACCGTTCGCAATCTGTAGTTGTCTTCTTTTTTCAAAGACAACACCTCGCACTAACCACTTTTCAGACTAAACTGTAATTATTAACATTGGCCTTCTGTTTCTGTTAATTAGACACCATCTGTGGAGGGAATCAAGTTGGTTTCAGTGAGGCTATCTGAGCGTAAACTGCTCCAATATACACAGGCACTTTATGTTATGGGACACAGCAGTAGGTAGCTTCACAGATGAAGTTTGATATTACAACATCACATTTTGTAATTGAATTTTTTATACGTGAAGCATCTGATATCTCTGCAGGGCACTATTTTTTCAGAGCGCTATTAATTGATGTGGGCATAATTAAGGCATAGTTCGACATGTACGTAATGATGGAGGAGACAATGTCACATATCATAAGCTTTTAGAGTAATTGAAGAGATGTTGTAATCAGGTAGCCAATACATAGGGGAGGCTGAGGTACATAGATGCCTTGCAATATGTTCAGGTGTAATGAACATTTTACATTGCAAATACCCCAATGTGTCTCATCAAAGATGAGCTCATATAAAGTTAGAGACAGGGAAGATGTCATGTATATTTTAACAAATAAGTAACAGAGATGGTCCAGCATAGAGCTCTGTGTTTTGGAAAAGCCTTTCTCAGGGGAAAAGGTCCCACACTTCAGTCCTCTGTGTCTGCAGGTTTCTGTGGTTTCCGTTCAGTCAGCAGTTAATTTAGGCCTTGGAAACTGGTTGTGTGGACTCTTTGTGCAATCAATAACTTTTAAGTATTTATGTGCTGAAACACATAACCCCAGCAGACACTGTGATTCCTATGTTAGGGAGGAACCACTGGCTAGTGGCTCCAGTGGGAAGGGCATGGAGGAAGAGAAATATGTATGATGAGAATGGAGTATGGGAATGTTGGTGCGCAAAGAAAATGGGATCGTTTTCACAAAATGGAACTCCCATTCCTGAGTAACACTAGACAAACCGTTGGCCACAGTAAGCACTGGCACAATCGACAAATGACATAATATTTATGTCTATCTATCTATTTATTTATTTTAACAGAAGTATTTCCCTACGTGGGATAATGAATTATCACTTGACTTGGGTTTTCACATTCATACACCTTTTTCAACAGTTTTGTTTGCATTTTTTCTTCTTTTTTTTTTTGAGTGTTGACACGGCGGGTGAATAAAGTTAACTTATGTATTTTTGTCATACTCTGTGTACTTTCTGGGTTTTGGTCTTTGGCCCCACTGTTGATCTCATTCTGGCTGACAGGAATGACGCTTGGTGATGGATTGTGCCTCTCTCTGATCCCAGATGTCATAAATTCTAGGTGAGCCCAGATGTCACAATTTATCTAATGCTGGGTAAAACACAAGTGAGACCACCCTGCTAAATGATGTTTGGTGTCAGCAATTTGTCCATCTGTTCCTTAGACAAAAGCAGAGCTTAAAAAAAACAAATTAACAAATTTTAAAAATGGTGCCGTGTGTGTGTGTGTGTGCTTGTGTGTCTAACATTTTAAAATGTATATTTTAATATAATATATAAAAAGAAATGCTTATATTTTGTTTTATGTAAACACAAAAATGTTACTCAATGTTCACACATTTCTTTGTGTAACTAGACCCTGTTTTAAACCATCTCCAACCATTTGAAAATGATAATTAGTTGACATGCATAAGCAACACATATGTGCCTCCATCCCCACCTGAAAGAAAATAAAGAAGCTGTCCCTTTAAACGAACGGCTGAAGCTAAGGCTGTGAGGTTTAATGCTGTGGTCTGATGTGAACAGAGGCGGCAGGGCTTCAGCTCACACATTTACCATGTCAGGGGATCTGATTTGTGCCACTTAGTTGCTCAAACTCACAAAATGATAAATCAACAGCTGGGGCTGCCACCACTGGCCTTAGTTATCATTTATGTGACTTTGCTCTGTTTGTTTTATGGAAGAAGCGATCATTGTTGACAGGATAATGCAATAACGAGGCTAAAAATACCAGTTTCCCAGCTCGCTGGCTGAGGATATTTTTAGAACACACTGATTCTCAAAGATAACAGAACACAACAGTGCCCCCCTCCACCTCCCACCCCCCAAAACTGACCAACTGTATACAGATGCCACTAAGAACTTGATAGTAACATTGATAATAACATTCTTGATTACATTATTTTACTATTTTAGTTTGGGGGGAAACAAATATGATACCACTGTTTTTTGTTTTTTTTTGGCCACCATTTATTTGACTCCTTTATTTTCTGAAGTTGCATTTGTATGTGTTTATAGAGTTAAATGCAACACATTCACAATCAACCACCTAAATGGGAAAACAAACAAACAAAAAAAAGTAATTAGACATTTTTTAATAGAAATGAAGAACAGGGGATGGAAAGCATTCAAGGTGGTTTCTCAGTTAGGATGTAGATGGGGTGAAGTATGAAGAGGTATTTTTTTTAATGAAATGCATTTTTATAGTTAATTTAGATATCTACAGTATTAAAATAAAATAATAAATAGAATGTCTGATTCCCTTGGCTGTGTCCCTTTTTAATAATTACACTCAGTTATACGATGTCATACTAAATTTAGTTTGACCATGTAATTCAAAGATAACAGACTTTGTAGGATTAATGGGCAAATTTAGCTGCCATTTGAGAGATATGTATTTATTTACTTATTTTACTTTGAGAAATAAACAGCATCTTTTGTGTGACCCTAGGAATGTATCTGTTTTCTCTCTGCCCCAGTCCTCACTATCCACTCCACAAACATGACAGGAAACATCCTTGGGGCATTTAAGCCATGTTTCTAGTCTTATCTCTATACAGTCCTGGGGTGTCCTGGAGAGTTTTCTCTCCTTTGAAAGTTGTATGACTATATCACCTCCCAGGTGAAACACAGGACATGATATTGGGGGTCACAGACTCTGTGTGGCTACATGCCACAGAAAGATCCATATTCCTTTTAAGTTTGAATGCAATCTGGGACATTTAATTGAAATCACTGATTGAAAATCTTAATGTCTGTATTGATAAATGGTTGTTGAGGCCTGCTAACGGCAAACTACATTCAGAGCAGTTCCAGTGTTAATCAGAAACCAAGATGGTTTTATTTGTTCTTGTTACATGGAAAATACTTTGCCTGATGGTGAAAATTGTAACTAGATGGTGAATATTGTAACAAATGTTTGTCTAGAGATATCACCTTGTGTGGTGTAATTATAAAGACTGTAAAAAAAATAAATATTTTGATAATAATATGATAATGCTTAGCCCTGCTTCCAACAACATAAGGCCACTTTAACACAGGTAAATTTTCTAGTCTTCAGATAAGACAGTCACTGTCTGCAACCACAGACCCACACCTCAACAAATCAACACAGCCTGGTTGCCCCCATTTCTCTCAACCATTCCCCTCCCTTGTAACACAATTTTAAAATTCCTTATTTTATTTAACTCATCAATCAGAGTCAGAAAGAAGAAAGTAGCTCTTGGGGGGCTTAACATCAGCCAGTGGCATCTGTTGTGGTGGACATTATGGGATGGATGTCTGCTGTTGCCATCTGAGGAATCTGAACCTTGCATTTGGGCCTTGTGCTTTTAGGTAATCTGGCATTTGTGCATTTTCATTCCTAGATTTTTGGAATATTTGGCTGTGTTTTGGTTTTTGGACTTTGGTCTGGTTTTCTGGGGACCAAGCTGTGGTGCGGCATTTTCTTCCCTTAATTTCTTTCATGGCTGGAACTTGTCTATGTCGGTAACATTGTGTTTTTTGTTTTTTTTTGTTTTGTTTTGTTTTGGTTTTTTTTTTTAAGGTAGACATCCTTTGTCTTGATATCAGATGTTGCATACTTGTAACTTTATAAATCTATTAATTTTAATCTGGTTATGAGTTACATTTTGTGTTTACATTTAAGGTTGATCCAACAGGTTGTTCTGCCTGTCAACGGATTTGGCAAGGGACAAATGTAATTGTGTATGCGTATCCTTTTAACTTTCAAAAGTTTTCTCACTCACCTCCATATCACTTGCTCCTTCTTCCCTGGGAACATCATCCTGTCCTCTCTCTGTCTCTCCCTCTCTTTAACCTGAACCCACCAGGGAAAACATGACAGCACGTCAGAAACCTAATGCCTACTGTTAATATGTGCAGGATGGCCAAAAGGAATATTAGACTATATCCAATGTATTCTGTCTTACCTTTCACAATTTGTTCCTTCCTCACTCACCTCTATGACACCTGCTCCTTCTGCCCTGTCACCATCTTCCGGTATTCTCTCCATCCATATTTACCTTGCAACCACTAGACCAAAATCAAAATGACAGTGATTCAGAACACTAGTGCCTACTGAGTGCCTGCACATAAGGTGGACAATATGAGTTGCACAGCAAATATGAAAACAATAATCAGTCACTGGTATATGTATATATATTTGGGTAATTCAAAAATAGATTTGTAACAGTTTGTGATATGAATGACAAAACAAGGAGGTACATTGGCTTACATCTGTCATGTGTAAAGCTGTAGGTGTTACTTGGTACCACTTTTTGTACATCCATCTATCCATTATCTAACCTGCCTTACCGGACATGGGCAGAACATGCAAATTCCACACAAAAAAGTCCCGGCCAAGATTCAAACTGGAGACCTTCTTGCTGTGTGGCAACAGTGCTATCCGCAGCATCACTGTGCCACACACCACTTTTCCTTCTCTCAAATTGTCTTATTTCTATAATTGTGTGACCTGGAGTAATTCATCATTTGTAATTTCCTCTCATGAATGATAACAATGTGTGTTTTTTTGATTGGATCTATTATTATCAGCTGTTAGATAGTGACCTGTGATGTAAATAACACTCGGACATGCAGCCCGTTAGGCACAGGTGTCGATCAATGGTTTCTTGTGTTTGCCTTCCTATTGATATGCATGTACTGTACTGATGATACCATACACCACAATATGAATGCAATCCTTAATGAATTAAACTGCCTGAAAGAACTTTTCATTTTTATTTTAAGGCAAATGTAAATTAGAGACTGTACGAGAAATTATATGTCACTTTACACTTTTGTGGACACGAATGTGTTCTTTGTTTCCTCCCTGTCAATGACTGTGCTTTTGCCTCTCTCTCAGTACTTCTTTGTGAGTAATGATTTAATGTTTTCTTTTCAATCTAGAAAGGGTATGAGTAATTAAACAAGAAAAGCTGTTATCTCCTTTTTTTGTCATTTTCTTATGTTTTCCTGTCCAGTATGATGCTCACTCCTTTTACTACGCTTCAGATTTATTTTATGAACTGTCAAAAGGCCAGTGGGTGGAAACATGGTGACTGGATCCCATCCAAGGTCCACAGGTTCCAAGTAGTTAAAACATTTATCATTTATCCATATTTTGATTGATTGAAAGGGGTTGTGGTGTACATGGACAGGAAAAACCAAGGCTTTTTCAGTGTTGCTGTTTTGCAATTTTCCTTTCTTCACACATTCTACTGTCCTTAAACAGGATTTTGGTATATTCCTGTTGGTAACATATTCTTTTTTTTTTTTTTTGTGGATAACTTTGGTAGGAAATGTTTGTTTGTTTGTTTGTCTTCTCCCAAGATCCTAGGTGTTATCATGCAATTACAAGATTTGTACTTAAGTTTGGGAAAAAAGATCCACCACCAGCAGTTTTTATACTGCTGTGCCTGTGCACCTTTATTAGTAGAAGGCAAAACCTCGAACCGTCTATGATGTAGATTAATTTAAACATTTCTGTGAATGTTTCAGCTATGGCAATGTTCAGATGCAATTTCTCAGCAGGGCAAATGCTGTTTTTTTGTTTGTTTTTTCCCGCTCTAAGCGTAATCTGTAAGTGTACTCAGTCTTAACCTTAGAGGCAGGTGGTCCATTGGCAGCCTGAGAACCCACAGAGAATACTGTGATCAAGGATCACAGCTCTCTGCTTGAGTCAGATTCCCCTGTGCCAAAACATATCTACTTGTCGTGTGGTGTCAAGTGATGTGGAAAACGAAAACCTCAAATCTAGTGAGGAGGGTATTATAACTATAATCTGCTGTGAAACGTAATAAGTAACCTTATCTTTAACCATGTAAACTTTGGCCAATGTGTATCCTTACATTTTTTTAAATTTAATTTTATTTCATTTTGTTTTATTATTTAACAGAGACTAAAGCAAGGAAAATGAAATTATTAAAGTTACTGTTACTGTATGCATGCCAATGAAGTGGTCAACAAAACTCACAAGGGGTGTAAAATAAAATGATGCCTTTTAAACATCTGAAGTGCTGCGCAAAAATGCGGGATAAAATTAAAATGATTGCACATCGCAAGCTCTTGTGATGGAAGGTTGGCGACCGGAATGTGCTTTACGCTTCTGGAAATGTCATTGGCTGCCTGTTCAATTGTAAAATCTGATCAGTCAACCAGGAAATGTTCAAAGTGCTCTTTCTTAATCAGTGTGGAATGAGCAAGTGGCAGCTGATTGTGTGATGGCGGGTACTTGGGAAATACAGGTAGTGGAGCACACTGCAGAAATGCTCACGTTTATACGGTATGAGCATCACGTCCACAGACATTGTAATGGGCTAAATAAAGAATCTAGCATCATGACTGATGGACAAATTCAGTTCCCCAAAAATTCTTGCCTATACTGTAGGCTGTAAGTGTTACCTACATAGAGCCTTATGTGCTCATAATTTGCTTTCAAGAACACAGATTAGTATTTCTTTTTAGGTATCTGGCTGGTCCTTGGCAATGATTCATTGAACTTTTGTTTTTAAATTGGACTAACAGCTGTATATGTGTTTTGGTGTTTGCCAGGTTCATTGATCACCTCAAAAACAGTTTCCAGTGGTGGTGGAAGGATACTCATAAATCAAGTATTAACAATATAAGTGTTTGTTTTATTTAAGTCAATATTAAGGACAGATGTTAATTGAATTTTGGCACTGAATTTCTTTTGTGTGTGTGTGTGTGTATGTGTGTGTGAAGAGAGAGAGAGAGAGAGAGAGAGAGAGAGAGAGAGAGAGAGAGAGAGAGAGAGAGAACGTGGGGGCAATTTATTATAAATAAATAAATAAAATGGCCTAGCCTGTGTACCAGTTGGATAGCTAGCCTTAAGCTTTCAGGCTGAACACAAGCGAGCTTTGCGCATGTTTATGCCTTGCTCATGTTTATGCCAATGTCAAATCAAATGGCCACTTATTTATATCAATTTATCTAACACCTTGGTCCTTTTACATGGGAGGACATTGGTGTTCTTTGTTATTTGTACAGCCCACCACACAACAACTTTTTTGAATTTTTATAATGTTTTAAATCTTCAGACTGCTAATACTACACTATGCTGTGCGATGGATTGTTTTCCCCCCACCTCCTCCATGAGGGCATGGCCTATTCCTGCACTGTATCTATGGTCATTGCTGACTCTGCCCCTTCTATGTTGATTGACAGGAAGAGTTATTTTAAAATAAATATTCGTTGAAATAAATATGAGTGGAACTAAATATGCCTTGACATAAATGCATATAGAAATAAATATGCGAGGAAGTTAAAAGAGCCAATGTGCAAGTGTCCTTTGGAAATTAAAACATCATGAAATAAATAAGAGATATAAAATAATTAATAGATATTTATTTCATTACTTATTTATTTCATTGCGTGTTTATGTATTTAATTTTGTCACAATTGATCTTTCACAAACAGTGCTCAACAGTAAAAGATGACTGTTACTAATTTTGACCTTTACTAATAATGCTCAGAACTTTAGTCTTGGGGGCTAACTCACAGGCCTAGCTGTTTGTATAGGGGCACCCTAGGCTGTGTCAGCTAGAGTAGAATTCATACCACTCACAATGAAACGGAGTATCTCTTGAGAGGTGTGCACAATTCTTTAATGCAGGGATTTCACATACTGCAGTGTAAGCGCTCATAGGTGGCTCAGTCATGTCATCTTCTGAGGGTGCAAAATCTGAGGGTGATGTGCATAACCACTTAAGATCTGTGAAACAAAAAGTAAGCAGTGTACGTGCATGTCCTTTAGATTTTGCACATTTGTGGTGAAGGAATTAATTATCAGGGACACGTAGTTTTACCTGTTTTATATAGGGGATCTCTCAGTATTTCATTTCAAACTGAAGGAGGACAACTTCATTTTTTGCATTTTTGCCAAGATAATCGAATTCGCCGGACTTTAGACTATATTGATAATTTAGGTATAAATAATCAAAATTTAGATTATATTATTGAATATGGTACTAATGTCTGGTTCATTTAAGCCATTTTCCAAGTTCCTGTGATCCTCACATCTGGAGGTATAAAGACTTAGAGAACCCCCTAAATGGACAAGGACTTCCCCGATTTGGCATCTGTCCAAAGGGGTTAGTAATATAACACACGATAGTTAACACACACAGCCCTCTACTTTTATAGACAAAACTCATGGCACTGTAATAAAAAAGACTGAATAATATTTAATGGCTTGCACACTAGACTTGTGATATCTCTGTGAGTGCACTGTTAATTTTATAGCTATTTGAAAATTAACTATTATAGTGACATGCCTGTCACATTCTGCTTGTGTAAAAATGAGACCAAATAGCTTTTAAATAAACACTGCAACCATTATTTGGGGTAATACAAGTGTGCCACACATTTAGACAATCAAAATATAGCCTATAAAGTCAAATATGCAGCACACTAGGCCGGGAGAATATTTGAAGCAATCCCAACGACTAACATATCAGCTACCGAAATAACACTGCAGCGTGACATTTTAAGGAACAGTTAATCAAAAAAATCTGTTGGAACACATTCTGAGTTTGTCAGCTATTGTTTGCAACCAGCACATTCTATTCTCAGTGTCTCTCCAGAAATAAATAAATATTTCTCTGGTGAAACTTTGAATCAAACGTCCCATAGAAGTGATTAAACTCAGGAGGTGGTGACAACTGACAGACTCTAACACTGGAAATTTTACATTTAATACATTTTACATAAATTTTCCATTTACATTTGTGCTCTTGGTGGTTTCCTTGGGGTAAGTCTATTTTAATATGATCGATCCAAGGATGAAAGATGATTAACAAAAAGTTTGTGAAGTTTCCTCCCTTGAATCAAGATGGAAGATTGGGGATTGTTTGGTATCATCTTTATGAGTTAATTGGATTTCAGATTGATTAGTACGTGCAACTGCGCTTGTATGTACATTCAAAGTGACTCCATAATAAATCATTCATTTTTATAGTGAAGAAGGGGGATGCCATTTGCAAACCTTCAGTGTCCTTGTGCAGTCATAGCATACAACTGATTTTTGCAGTGGCACATATTCTAGACCGCAGGTGTCAAAGCCCACTCCTGGAGGGCTGCAGTGTCCACTTGTTTTCCGGGTCTTCTTGGAGCCCATTGTTCATTGAAGTTCTTGATTGGCTAAAGAATCCACACACCTTTTTCTCAAGGCCTTGATTGAAACAACACAAATCTGCAGACACTGAGGGCTGCCTGGAAATTTAGTTTTAGACTTACCAGATGGTTAACAGTGGTTTCTTAACATCTGGAGTGTGAGATGACATTGACAGCGTTATCTCTACTTTAGAAGCTGAATTTTGCAGGTTTGACATTTCAATTTATATTTTGTTAACTGAGAACAGTATGTATTTGGCACAGATGATTAAATCATTATTTAAATTATTAGTTCTTATTTTTTATTTGATTACATACAATGAGCTCCTTAATTTTTGAGACAGACATAATTTTTCTTGATTTGCTATTTTAGATTTGTAATCAAACAATTCACATGTGGTTAAAGTGCAGATTCTCTGCAGAATGTTATTCTGTAATAACAAAGTCTATCAAAAGCACTCCTGAATAATCAGAAACACACAATGTGAGACCATTTGTCCCAAACATTATGGTGACATGAAAGGGGGATTATGTATAAAAAGTGCTATCATTTCCACACAGTGAAATCTAAATGTATGAAAATATGCTTTAATAAAAGCTGAGAATATGTGCTTTAACCATGTGCAAATTGTTTGATTAAAAATCTAAAACTGTGGAGTACAGAGCCAAATCAAGAAAAAAAAAAATTGTCACAAACATTATGGACCTCACTATTTGTCTCACGATATATCTTAACTGGCATGGAGTAGGCTCACATAACTGAGAACTGTTGCGGGTGGTTGTGGACATCGAAACGGTAATCGGTACCGAAATCGGTAATTGGTTTATCGTGTTCTGAACTGAGGCTGGTGGGCGGGGCCGCCTCCTCGTTAGCTGAAATCATTGGGCACAGCCTGTTTGATTTGGGCCACCTGTGGATGGTCAGCCACAGGGTTTATAAGCTTGCTTTCTGTTCAGTCCTAATAGGGCTGAGAATGGTGTGAGGAGTTTAGTGGGCTGGTTGGTTGTGAGCCTATTTTACGCAAAGCAGTTTGTGGAAAAGTGATGTTTTGCACACAAAACTGTGTGTTGGTATTTAAGTTGTGCAAGTAAAAGCTTCAAACATGTGATTTTAGGAACAAGAAATGCAGTTAAGCACTTATTTTGCTCTTTTTTTTTCTATTCCCCTTTAATTTTGGTTGAGTGTTTTGGTTTTGTCTAATTGCCTTAAAGTTGGCATTTATTGGTCACCCATGTGGTGTCTTTGAGATACTCTTTTCCCTACCCCAACTGAGTTGGTGGCATTTGTTTTGTTAGGTCCTAGTAAGGCACTTAACATTTGTTAACCTGCAACTGCTAATATTTATGTTTTTATGGTGAAAACAGAAAGAAGACTATGCAGTACTCTTGTACCAGGTTTAAGGACCACTGTCCAAGGGCAGGGTGCACAGCTCTGGTTCTGGATGGCTGATGTGGATTATATGTAATCCAATTCTAGCTGACTTCTCAAACGGCTGTATACACGTGTTTTATATTTCACTCCTATTTTGAAGCACCGTAAAAATGTTTTCAGTGAGGTTAAATGCACAATATGCTGCTTCATCAAAGCTCTCAGATGAAATAACTGGTCAAATTAATGAATTAATTGTGAGCAGTAATTCTGAAAAGAAATCCTAAAATGGATTCGCCATCCTTGCCCACCCCAGATATATAAGGTGTCCATGCCTTCCAGCAAGTTTCTCAAACTCAAATACTGAAGGGATACAGTGGCTGCTCTTACACTGGCCTCCATGAAGTATGAGAGATTCTTACCTTTTGCAGTGAAAATGGGGTGAGCAGTTGCATTCCCAGAATGGCTAGTGTGTATGCAGGATTTCATTCCCAACAATTCCCCTGGCTCATTTAGACAATTAACACTTTACACCAAACACCAGGTCATTTGTATATTAGGCTATACCACAGTAAACCACAGAAGGCCAAGAAAAACCATTATCAGCTGAGATTCATGAACTTGTAAATGAATGTAGCTTAAATCTTTAATCTAGAAGGAAATTTAAATTAAGATCCAGCCCTCATTGCCCACAACTGATATAGCACTTAACCATTAATTTGAGGTCTAATAGTATATAAGATTTTTGGAACATTATGCTGTAAAGCTTGCTTTATGAGGCATGACATAATGCTTCTTTGTCAGGGTTCTTCATAGCAGCCTTTACGGTGGCAGTTTGCCACAGGATGCGTTACTACTAATGTCAATAATGCAAATGGAGCATCATGTGGTGTAGCGTACGTCTTCACTAAATTAACATCAGAATCCGTTTAACTGACTGCCAGACTGTTCGGTTTGTGAAACCTTCAATTGATTCCAAATCGAATTCAAATTTGTTTCCGGATAGGATCAATATAGAGCATTGTTAGTGTTTTATTGACTTTCAAGGCTCGTAATGAACTGAAGATTGACAGAACAAGAAACATAAGTATTAACAGTATCTATGGATTTGAACTTTAACACTACGTAAATGCACTTTGGCAGCACCATACCAGAGCATTTTTGTTGCACTCATTCTATTCAAAGTCAAATCATAAGCATCCAGCACAGTATGTCAGAGTCAACCACAGCAAATTATTTTGGTCACTTTGAAATGGCAATGCGTGTTGGATAGATGTTGAGAATGGAGGACTATCCTTGACTTTCATAAGACGTTGTTGATTTCTCTCCTGATTTTGTTCTGTCTGACAAGAAGTAGTAGTGTTGGTTAATGTAGCTGAACCGATGTTTGATTTCAGAAGAAAAACAGGGAGACACTCCAATCTCCCTTACAAAAGAATGTCTTAACTCTAAGAGAGACCTTTCCTCAGAAATAAATAAATAAATCTTTAAAAAGTAAAATTGTAAACATTTGATGAATATCCAGGATATGCAACTATTAAATATTAATGCACAAAATGTTGTTTTGTAACCAAAAATATCCCATATGTATCCCTTCTGTTTCTTGTTGCTGTATATAGTAGTATTCATCTGTATGCAAACAAATGTTTGTTTGCATATGCAGCATCCTTATGGCCAGTTAGTAATACTCCTTTCACCATGATAAATTCTTACTCTCACTGAAACCAGGGGAAAACAAGACAAATCCAACAGGTTCTTTCTTTCTTGAATGCATTACTTCAGCCAGTCACTTGTACCTGCTGCAGATAACTGCAACAAAATCCACTGTGTAGGACAGGATTTATTCTGTTTTTCTTTTTTCCGTTTTTTTCATTTTTAGGAATAGACTAAATTGATGCTTTGAGTGTTCTGAATTGTATTTGTTTTCCTTTATGTTTTTATTTTTGTAGCTATTTTTCAAGTGCAGTTTTGTTTTTTGCTTTCATGTTGTCCAAATGGGCTTTTAAAGTATTGACTAGGCCTGCACTTATTTTGGGTGTAGTTTTCAGTCTATCCCTAGAGGCACCCAGTTTTAACCAAGTGCTAATTCCAAGATAAATAAATAAATCAACAGCCACCAGTACAGATAGCAGGGCTTATATTTATAGCTGTTTGCACTCGCTATACTGCTAAAAGCATCAGGGGCCCTAATTGTGTTTCCTGTGGTAGGAACAGCTTTCCATTGGACTCTATATTGTAAAAGTGCAATGCCCCTGTCTCTGACATTTGTACCTTTATTGGAAGCTTCAAGTTTCCAATAGAAAAATAAAATAAAAAACAGCAGACCAGTAATCATTTGAGAAGTCGTTTATAGTCTTTTTTTTTAATGCCAACATCATTAGCAATTTAAGTGACATAACAAATGGTCAGTGCAGTTAAAATCCCATTTTTACAGATAATGCACATAATGAGAAGTTTAAAATGGATCCACTCTGCCAAACCCACACTTCCTTTCCCCTGTGGGTTCCCTAAACCTCATGTCTTATGCTGGTGAGAAATAGCAAGGATAGAGAAGATGAAGAAAGGAGGAATTTAAGGAAATGTGTAAATACGTCAAATCAAATCAAAGTGTATTTGTCATATATCCAACACGTTAGCAGATGTCAGCTATGTCATATGTAAGACGGAGAGGTAATGAGAAACTGAAAGTTTTAATAAAATATAAAATAATTTTAAAATAGAAAATATGCACATACAGTTCCATAATATGTGGGACAAAAACTTTTTTTTTTTTTTTTCCTGATTTTGGCTCTGTATTCTAGTTAAATAAAATAATTCACATGTGGTTAAAGGGCACCTTTTCAGCTTTTATTTCAGAATAGGCTTTATACAATTTGTATAATGTATGGACAAATGACACACCAGTGATCGCATTTTTCTCAATGATGTTCCAGCTGATTTTGATAAGCCTAAGCTATGTCTGTGTTTTTTTTTTTTTTTTGTTTTTTTTTTCTTAGCCTCATAATGGCTTCCTTGACTTTCATTGGTTTTAGTCCTCATGTTGACATATGCCAATAACAGAAACCAAATGCAATTAAAAGCCAAGAATCAAGACTAGATACTGAAAGCTCTTATATATCAATTGAACACACCTGACTAATTAGAACATTTCATCCTGAAATGAGGTGACTGTATACAAATCCTTGTATTTCTACGTGGTTATATATATATATATATATATATATATATATAGTCTTCTTTGAGTGCTCCAACTCATTTTATAAAATCTTTAAATGAGACTTAAAATTTTTTTTTTTTAGTTTTTATTTGATGATTCTCTTCACACTGACGATTCTGGCCCTTCAGTACTTGACCTCTGGGTAATGGTCCCTTCCCAGGGACCAGGTTATTCATTATTTTTCCCCTCTTTCCAACTGTAATTCTTAAAAATTGAAGCTTGCAGCTCTTTGAAATGAAAGTTTACTTTTCTGGCAAGGTGAAAGGATTTCTCATGCATAGCAAGTTGACTGGAGACAGGATGCAGAGGGGCCTCATCCACAGCAGGTCATTTCTCTGGCCAGAGCAGGCATGCCATTCTCAAAAGTGCTATTCTCAAACTCTATTTTCCCTCTGCCATTTTTCTTTCTTTATTTATTTATTTTTTTATCACACAGTACAAACGTTGATGTTCTTCAAATGCCATGGCTCTATTTATCTGTCTCAAAAAAAAAATTAACAAGTAAATAAAATGGGAGCCAGTAACCGCCAAAAAGTTCTATGCTGCCAAATGTCACTTTAATTCAAGGCGAGAAAAAGGAGAGATCTCAATGTGGAATGCAGTGCTGGACTGAAGTGCGGCATGCCGTCTAGATTTTGTAAGACCGATTCCCTTTAAGAACGAGGAAGGCATGGTCAATCAAAATCAAATGGACTCACATGAGTCACTGTGATCAATTGCCCTCAGGACCTTTCTGAGCTCTGCAGAAGGGGAAGCAATAATTCCGTCTGACGCCAAAGAAACAGAAATACTGTGTGGAGAATTGGATCTGTTGTTCTCTTTCTTTCCTTTTCTTTTTTCCATCTGTAAAACGAAGGCCGTAAAAGTTTAAATCAATAGTTAATTATATAAAGCATACACATAAATATGGTTCCTGTGGCTGCTATGTCTGCTTTACAAGGATTTTACTCTATGGTTTACAGTCCGCTTTTTATCACCCAAAGCAAATTGTTAAGCTTTCACAACCACTGCATGTGAAATTAATATAGAGTAAAACGGTAATTAAATGTGGGTAAAATCTACAAACAATGTGGGGAAAAAAACAAAGTGTAAAAATGTGCTGTTAAAAGCTACCTCACCTCTATGAACACCATAACAATTGCTTCATTTTTTATGTAAGGGTAACTCAGGCTATTACCCTGTAATTATAATTTTATTTATGCATTAACCACTTTCGCAGACACACTTTTCTGTCCTCTGTTTGGATTGCCCAGTTACACTTTCTGACCTGTTCCAAAGCTAAAATATTGTCTAACAATTAAAAATAAATAAATAAACCACTGCAGGGATTTTGCAGCAAAGTGCAAATTCAAACATTGGCATGATCTGAGGAAGTTACTACACTGTAGGCAACATGCATTAATCCATATGCTGTATCGAAAGCAATGTTTTCATAATTAGAACCCTAATCAAGGCAGCCTCTTGCCTGACCATTGTGCATTCCAAGGACACAGAATGACTTTGAAATTACTGCAGAGGTGATTGTTGGCAGCTTTCCATTTTTCTAGGCATCATAACTCTTTGTGTCAAAGCAAAAAGCCTATCTATCTGGTTCTCTAAATGAAAGGGAATAATGTCAGTGGAATAAATGTATTCGTTTAGTACAAAGAATGCTGCATTGTGCATGCAAACTAAGAAAATGAATGTTCCCAGGCTAGAAGTTTCGTTTAATTCATAGACAGGGGAAAATAAGTACAATACAATGTGAAAATAAGTCAAATAGAACAGAAAATAAACATATGTATTGATAAGTAAATGCATAAATAATTTGGATGGTGCATTTCTGTTGTGTGTTGGGTAAATAGGGTGTTGCAGCTCGGCCATTTTAACACGGTGCCCTGCTGGAGGATATCCAAAGACAGATTTATTCTTACTCCCAAGGGTGTAATTTACATATTAATATACATATGTAATATTTTAAACAGACCAAACCCCCCCCCCCCCCCAATAATATAGAATGATGAGAAGAAAAATGATTTCATATACACTGTTGTGATTTCTACATACTGATCGGTAAGGCTGGGTGTTTGCCACAGAACTTGCAGGTGCCATGGATTCTGTGACTTTCCCCATTTTTGCCTCTTCTGCAGTTTCCTCAGTTTTTTACGCTTTCCATAATTTTTGGAGAGTTTTGGACGGTAACTGTCAATCTTAGCCTATGATCTTATTTGTATAGGTCTACTCCTTTTTATCAACTGTCTACTGCCAAATGCTGAGAGAAACAGTGTGAAAATGTATACAGATTCCAGAATGTGCTGGGATCAAGATTCTTATCCTTATCCGTTGTTGAAATCAGACGTTTTGCCCTTAAGAGTTTTTATGCCCAGCTCTCCTTCCCCCATTACGGCAAAATCAGTGACAACAGGCTCTCATCAAACCTTGCACAATATGTACAATATCTTGAGTGTTCTATTTTAGTAATGCAATTTGAGCATGGTCTATTTCTAACAATGTTCTGTTCAATTAAAGGTAAAAAGCATGCACTTTCTATCTGTGACAGACCAAATTAAGCAAGTAAAAGCCTACCAATGTATTTTACTCACAGGCTGTTCTATAGCAGCTAGCAACTGCCTGTTCATTTTTTTTCTAACTTCAAGCACTTGCTACTATTGCCACAGTTGTGTGTGTTATTTCAATCATTCCCCACTGCTGCACAAGAGATCAATTAATTAACTCAATAATTTGCATTAAAAAAAAAACTCTCTGCTTTTTTCAGTTCAACAATGCCGTGACTGATCTGCAAATTCAGCCAATATTTTCCAAGGAAAAACTCATCCTTACTGATCAGTAAACTGCAGTGTTTTCCTCTTAGATTTAACAAGAAAATGTTATTTCATAGTTGTTCTTTAAAAAGAATTTATTCTGGGGGGCAGGCCAGAAAAAAAGCTATACCTTTACTCTCGACAATAAAGGTGATCTTTGTACACATAATAAGGTCTACCTAGTATTGAAACGTCCATTATCAGGTAAAGAGGCCAGTCTTGCAATGTGGACCTCTGCTCTTCTCTGGCCATAGCCTCAAAGATGTCCCAAACTGACAGACCTCAACCGCAATACCCTACAAGAACTGGTCTCTTCAACTGTGTGTCACAGATTGGGCATTCAAACTTTAAATTCAAAAGGCAGTGATGACCCTGTGGTGTGACGTGGCCATTCTGGGGCCTGAATAGCTTTGTGTTCTGGTGTTTTTTTTCTGAGAGGTAATGATACCTTGGAAGAGGAGGCACCATAACCTCTAGATCTGTATGCATAGATGAGGGCCTCAGCATGTTTTTAATTGCCTAAGGAATTCCTTTGGATCTTTTGGGTAAGGAGACAGGCAGTGGTCTAATGAGCAGGTGAAACAGAATAGGCCACATTGTGACTTGGTATAGACAAAGAACACTTGGCAAAAAGGAAAACAGTTTCTTTCAAAATTGCAAGGTTTGCAATTCCAAAATTAAAGCAGAGACTTTCACCAGTTATCTATCAAAATGCTTTAGCACAGGCTTAACCCATGATGAGTCCACATTTACATCCTGAAAATGTAGCACCGACTGTTGACAGAACATGAAGATTAGATGTTTAGGAATGTGTTTTTCAGAAATCAAATTTATTTATTCAACCATTTGTTTATTTATGTATTTGTTTAATTTTAGATATACTTTTTTAAGCTTTTGGTGTTTATAGAAATTCCCTGTGTATGCATAAAAACTGATTCTTTATAACTATCTCATTCATGAAAAAACTACATCACTTGACTATAAACAACATGGTATCTCTGTAAAAAAACAGTGTTTCTAAATTACAGAGGATAATTATATTGCTCTACTTTGAAATGAAACAGCCTGATGCAGTAAAATTGACAACTGAATGGATAGAGCTTAACAGTTAAAGGCATACGGTTTTATTACCTTGCCTTATTCACCATTCCTTCTGTCCTGAGATGACAGACTTTTCAAAATTCTGTTTAAAATATTTTGCTATTACTGTGCTTAGCAATATTTTTAGTGGCAGAATTCGTATTGTTTGTTTGTATATTTTGTGTCAAGGTTTCTCTAGATATGGTGTGGTTTCAAGGAATGTGCTGAATATCATATGTACATGAGAGAATTTACTATGTTCAGTAGACACACCATGCACTGCTCCTGGCAGTTTCTGCAGCAATCAACTAAACCCATTTGGTAAATTGCATTGTGCAGAAAGTTCAACCCACCAGACCACAGAACGGTATCACAACTGGAGCAACTCCTAATCTTAGAGTAGTAGCAGTTCCAGTTCTATTGACGTTCCATGGTGTATTAGCTTAATTTAAACCTGAGGGACATCTCCAGGGAAATATGTTGAAATCAATCTCATATGTTTTGATATGTTTGCCCACAGTCAATATACCAAAATGGCTGCAATGCTTTGCTAATGTACAGTATGACAAAAGATATGAGATCCATCCATCCATCTATCCATTTTCTAAACTACTTATTCCTGGTCAGGGTCGCAGGGAGGCTGAAGCCTATCCTAGCATGCAGTGGGCGAGAGGGCAAGAGGCAGGAATACACACTGGACAAGCCGTCAAACCTCACACACAATTCACTGACACAATCATACCTACCGGCGATTTAGAGTTCCCATTTAGCCTATGCATGTCTTTGCATTGTGTTTGGAAACCACAGTAAAATATAGAATATATGAAACCAAATTTTAACTAGGTTACTCACATGAGTTGTTATCAGTTGGACATTGTACTTGTAAACAATCTGTAAACCAAACTTTTTTTTTTATTTTTTAAATCATTGGATGAACAACAGTAAACATTGTATGATGTTGTGACCCTCCGGGGAGTTCTAGGACCATTCCAGCAGTTCTATTCTTCTTCTTTTTTATAATGTATTCTCAATCTTTCACTCTGTTTGTTTAAGTTTTTTCAGCTTATGTTTTCTTTATTGGGCATGGGGGGATGCTGTTACTTTTAATTGTGGTTTCTTGTCTCTTGGTAATGTTCCGCTTGAAGTGTTCTGTTAAAGTAATGTTTGGTTCCTTGTGTTCTCTGCTGTGCACAATTTGCTGTTTCAAAGTTTTAGTTTGAGTTTTATCCCAACTTTCTGCAGGTTATTGAGTAAAGAAGGCCAGTGTAATCTTTATTAAGACCAGGGTTTGTTAATGGCTAGAGAACTGTAATTTCAACTACAATATGAGGCCTACAGCTGGACCTTTCATGATCTAATTACCCCAAAATTCCAATCCATGTAAATGATTGATATTTAATGTGTTTAGTGTGTGACAGTCACCTTGGAATAGAATTTTATGAATTTACCTACTCATGTATCTATAAGGAAAGGACAGGAGGCAGAAGATTAAGCACATGGGGTGATTGACCACCGTATGGTAAATGTATGAATGCAATTTTAAAACCTGTGAATTATTATTCCATAACAATCTACCGATTTAAAAAAATGAATGTATTGTAAACAATAAATTAAATAACACAACTTCTGTGTATACGTCAGTCATTGTAAAATTTGAATTAGTCTCTATTCCAGTGGATGGAGTTTCTTCAAATTAAAGTGAACTGCACAACTGCCTATGGTACATAAGCAAAATTTTGCATGTTTGATTAATAAGAGCAGTCACATAGAACAGTGGTACAGACTGAAAATCAGAAAATGTTTATCAGAAATTTCTTTCTCCCCCCTTCTCTCTCCATCTCTCTCTCTCTCCTTTTTGTTATTCATTCCTCATTCGTGTGTCATGCATTATAATTCTGAGAATGTTGTATGAATATGATTCAGCCCATTGGGTTTCATGTCACATGCAATAAAGCTGAAAAAAGTTCAAACTGATAAGTAGCGGAATAGTCTTTTCCATAGTAGAATATACAAGGACATGGAAAATTATAGAAATACATAGAATATTCAAAACATAATGTGTAAAATCAACTCTGACAGAGTACTTTTCACTCTGATAAGTATATTCTGTCCCAACAATGATAACTGTGTCATATGCCATTTCACTTGTTTAGTTATAACACATAATACATTCTTGTACCCACACATTCTTGTACCCACACACATTATGGACATATCATATGGCCAAGTTCCATGCCTTCATAAAAAGGGAAATATTGGCAGCAAAATGATGAAAATTAATAATTTCCATAAATGCTTTGCTGGCTAAAATTGTACACAGCTAGTGAGTTAGATCACATGCTAAATGCTGGGGTGACCAGAAAACAGCTGACCATGGCGCTGGCAAGTAAAAGGGGACAATGTTTTGGGTGTGTCTGTATTAAAACTCACCATTATTCTTCCAATCATATGATCAGGGGCTGTTCACTCATGTAAGGTATACTTGTCAGTTACCTGAATCCTCTGATAATTTACCTGGGTCCTGACTGTGAGGGTGTAGTCTGAGCAGATAAGAATCAAGAACCATTTTATGGAAACCAAATGGGTTCTACTTACTCAAACCAAAAGTACAATTATTTGCAGTTTGTTCAGAAAATGCAAGAAGCATGAAAAGACGAAAACATAAAAAAATGATATGTCATTATTCTTCTGGTTGTGAGGCTCTCAGCAGTAGCACCTGCACACCAAAAAGAGGATAGCGAAATACAGAAATCCTTGCACCTTGTGTTAGCATCATTTTATTACCATGGGGCATTCTATTTTCCCTAGTCATGATAAGAGCATAGGCAGAAGTTATTTTTAAATAAGTCCGTAGGCTGTAATGCCTGGGCATAAAAAATAAAAAAATAATAATAATCATTTTGTGTGCATATAAGCCTGCCCCTCCCTCCCCCAGAAGATTTTTGCTTGTAAAAATAATAGTCTAAATTCCCCAAATCTATGAAATCATTGACCTGTCATTTAGTTATTTGCAACTAAATTGTCATCTGGTCTGAATCTACAATTTCGTGTGACATATTTTCTAGGAAACTGATCACTGCCTAGTGGTATGGGTGGTACCACCCACAAGATTTAGACTCACAAATCCAAAAAAAAAAAAAAACATAGCTGTCAAACATGCCTCAACTTCACACTCAGCTTTCAAGGGACTCATCTGCAGCTAGCTACTCCATTTTTATCCAATTCAGCTTCCTTAAGCTCACAACCTTCCTTAAGCCCTATGAAAACCCTTGAATTTTTTGTTTGATTGTTTGTTTGTTCCAATGGCGGCAAACATTTTGGAGAGGAACTGTTCAGTACAATAATTTTGCCACTAGATTTTTGTGTATATTAGGTGTGTATCATGAATACGTCTTCACACATTTCATATGTTTTCATACTTCTTGATTGTACACTTGTGCCCTTCAGATACTGCCATCATCCATGTCTCTGCTGTGTGTTCCCATAGTCAAGTCACAAGGCTTTTGTTAAGAGTAGTGCAAACCATGCGAAAATAGTCTTTTTTTAAGTGCAAGGGGAGATAGGGATAATGCATTATCACTTCAAACCTGTTTGTTTCTTACTGTGAAAAAGAAAGAGCCTTGAGAATGCATTTACTCCGAATGAGTGGTGTGTTTCTATCTTAACAGCCAATAAGAGGAAAGGTGTCCTTCATTCATCCTTTTTTCCAGTCTTGCAGGGTAAAAAAAAAAAAAAAACACAAGACTAAAAATATTATTGACAAGATGATTTACATTTGGCAAATTGAAAACAACCATTCCAGTTGCTATCAAACACAGGTGGCAGGAAAAAAATAAGTTTGTCTCGGACGTGTTTGTCCATACGTTATGGGGACACTGGAATCTAGGCCTTGCAAGAGATTGTGAAACATTAGCATTTTTACTGCAGATGCCTTGCATTCATTCTGACGGGGCCAGGTGGATTAGAGTGCGCATCTGCTTTGTTATCAGACTGCTGCAATTATCCCATTCCACACTCCAACCTGACTTAATACTTTCAATTAGTTCAAGCTCTGATGCAAAAAATGCTTGTGTCACAGTATTGATTTAGGTCAATTGATGGCTGCTGATCAGATCTCCATGGATAACCGGCAGCACTGCTTCTCTGACAATTAATCTTATGTTTCTCAAGGGAGGTCTGCTTTCTTATTTTGACAAAATTGTTTGTTCATCCCTAAATGCTACTGCTACTCAGTTTTCAGTGCATCTTTTTATCACATAGCTTAGTTGTAAATAATCACTTCCTCATGACTTAACAATTTGTGTCCCCCTATTTTTAAGTTTTAATTTGGACTGTCCAGGCTTATTCATAAACCTGTCCCATCACTTCAACCCTCTCAATGAATTTGAGAGGGAACAGACAGGCACACACTGTCCTCAGAAACATGCTCTGCTGGCCAATTCATTGCACCCAGCAGTCCACCAGCTGAGGTACACCGTCAGTGGAGTGCACTTTATGAGCAACCGGTTCAGGCAGACTGCAGTGCCTAGATCAATCAAAGGAGACTCTCTTGCATCACAAGATGGGGACCAGTAAAGGGCAGAAAAATGCCAGTAAATGGACAAACCCAGAAGTCAGCTAAATAAAAATAAACACATAAAACCTCTCCCACAGGCATTGCTGTGGCCAGTAATGTGTAGACCTGGTCAGCATATCACGACCACTACTGTGAACTGGTGTTACGGTGTAAACAAACCAACTGAAATGCCATGTTTGTTATAAGCACATACCCTTGGCTCTCACTTTCTCATACAATTAGGGCTACTGTTTTTAAAAAAAAAAATTGTTTCCCAGAAGCCAGTTGTTAGTTGTGTACACAGCTGCTTGCTTTTGTTTTCTGTGTTAATAACCGTTATTACTTTGTTTGTTTGCATTATATTACAGTTTAATGTCTTGCTTGGGTTGGCTTAGTTCCGTGCTTTACTGAAACAAAGGGCCTGTTTGCCGCTAAAATATAAAACGTATAAAACATGGTTACCAAGCTACCAGGGCAGAGATACTCGGCTAATCCAGGCAGCGATCTGGCGCTGTCAGTCATCTGGCCACGGTGCACAGAGCGAACGCGACTCCGGCTGAGTCGGGTGTCATTCATCACTGGGCACGCTTAAGGGTACCGCACGAGAGCTGGGAAGTGCAGCGGCAGTCTGAGCCGCGTGGGCAAAGACAGCCATCGCATGACAGTGTGCGCATCATGAGCAAATTTCCCCCATATAAGGTCTGAGGGGCATTATAATGAGGTTCCGCTCCCCGCTCACGCAGTCATGCCGCAGGATCGACTGAGTCACACAGCGATACGCAGAAACCGGGAGACTGCCTCCCAGGCTCAGCCACTAACGGAAAAAGGGACAGGCCCTCGTCTCCACGGTAACGACCGTAATTATCCACGGCTGCGGAACAAAATCGGTAATAGCATATTCGTCTAATAGTAGAAGCAGTAATACTAGTAACAAAAATGTGTGTGTGAGTGTGTGTGTACACACGCGCGCATGCATGTACAATATTTATTAAGGTTACTTAAGGTCACACAGGTCACAGTTACCACGAATTTAAGCATGCAACCACCTGGTTACTGGATGCTTTCTTAAACCTCACCTTCATCCTCCCACCGCCCTGTTTGTGTATTTAATAGACTGAGGATCCGCTGGTCTTCATCTCATTCTTTAGTACCATTTTTCTTGATAAATTGAGTCCAGTACTTCTCAGCAGATGATGAAACCTTACAGGACTTTGGGTGACAGTCATACGACACAAGCAGACAAAGAAGTTCATATTCTGAGATCAGACGTGTCATTGATCGACACACCATTCTTTTTTCATTTTTTTTCTCCTCCACTTATCTGCATGACTTGTAACCAGCCTAATCTGCGAGACAAAAAAACAAATGCCTAGATAAATAAATAAATAAATGAATAAATACATGAGGGCCATTTTGTAGCACTTGTTCTTTTTCAGATGTGCTACAAAAACATGAGACACAAGGGCACTGTATCTCCTGCCACATTTCCCCACCTCCTCCTCATTTTCCGCCACTCTGAGTCTTGCTAACATCTGCTTTGCATTTATGGGGTTGTGTCTCCTGTCTTTTTCCGCTTGGCTCGTTGAAGAGGGCTGACCCGCAGCGGGATCCCCTGTATCCCAGGGTAATTGTGAGAAAGGTGACTTTTTGGATGACGGCCCCTTCCTCTTATGCAGGCCTTGCCTGACCTCTGCTCTCCCCCTGTTCTCTGTGGGGGGTCGACAGCTCCGTGGGCGCGGTAACAATTACATTAACTATACGTTCAGTGTGCCCTTTTAATTTTAGCATCGGTGAATGCTGGATTGATATCCTGAATTTAGCAAAATACAGTTAAATGGAAAAGCATTGGGACACTGACACTTGGCTCTGTACTCCAGCACACTGGATTTTAAATGAAACAATGCAGAATGTCGGCTTTAATTTGAGGGTATGTTCATCCGTATCGAGTCAACCGTTTAGGAATTACAGCCCTTTTTATGCATAGCCCTCTGATTTTAGAGGAGCAAAAGTAACGGGACAAATTAACAATCTGAGAAGGTCATCATATTTAGCGCTTGGTTGAAAATACTTTGCATTCAATGACTGTCTGAAGTCTGCGACTTACAGACATCACCAGACCCTGGTCATGTTCCCTGGTGATGCTCTGCAAGGCCTGTAGTGCAGCCATTTTTCAGGTTATATTTCTGGTGTATTTTGCATTAACTGTGTGGTTATTATTTCTTTGTGCTCGTGGAATATGAATGCAAATATAGTGTTCAATCAGTCAATGATTTGTGCAGCACCATTCGGAATCAATCTGCCACACTGTACTGGGTAGTTCCCCAGGGAAATAAATGAAAGATAATAAAAAACAAACAAACAAAAGTAGGACAAAGCTGTAAAATTATTCCACTACCTTCTCACTTAGATGATCGAGGTGAAACCCTGAAAAACGGTGGGATGCAAAGATTGTAAAAGAAGAAATGCATGGTAAAACAGATCAGATAGAAATAAAGAGATAAAGTCGAGCAAGGATTTTAGGAAAAAAGAAACTCCTCTCGAGGTGACCTCAGTTCTGCAGAATTGCTTTTAGTTATCATTTCTAAGAATGACTGTGAGATAAATGTTTTTTTTTTTTTCCAAAGTTTCTAAAACCTGAAATGTCATAAATATGAATGATGAATCAGAGCTCTGTTTATTGCTACATCAAGCTTGCAAGGGTTATACAGATATGGAAAATCAGGCAAATGATATATTTTACATATAACACATAGTCACAAATCAGTGAGTCATTCTGCCAAAGTGGGACAATGACTTTCATTGCACCACAGTGGTCCCTCTGTGGCAGGAATCAAGTGCATTTATTTTTGTCTTCTGCTAAAAAAAAAAGATACATTGCAGAAGCATGCACATACACACACACACACTCCCACACACTTAATTCCCCTGCTTATGCTTTTCCATGGAGTCCCATAATGACTGTTTTCTCCCTTATTTGTGGACGTGTTGGTGTCTGTACAGTGCAGTTGTGATTGCATAGTGGACATGCTAACGTTGGTGCAGCTGCACACTTGGCTTTCACTCTCTAGGCTTTCTCTGCAGGTTGTCAGAGTGTTGTTCTTCCAGGTGAGCAGTACCTTCAGTGCAGTGAGAATGGCAAAGGTGAGCAATAGGCAGCAGGCTCTTCAACTCTTAAAGGATTGATGTTGCACCTCCTTAGTGTTGTCTTTACTTGGTCCTTAAAGCCTGTTTCTTACCACTGGCTGAGGGTCGACCTTGTTGTAGCAGTCTGCTGGGGACCCAGCAGGCTGCAGCAAGTGCTTAAGTAGGGTGGACTGAGTGCTGCTAGTGGACACATGGGTGCTGTTAACACACAAACGCACCAATATGCACACACACATGCCTGCATGCACGGACGACCACGCACGCACGCACACACACACACATGCCTGCATGCACGGACGACCACGCACGCACACACACACGTGATGAGTTATTCACAATATCACAAGGCTAGACAAGCAGAATATCTGTCATGGCCTACCATAATACAACCAGTGCCAGACACGTGTAGTTGCACGTATCCCTGTGCCCTTACAAATACACGCACGCACACAAGCACTCTGATGCAATACATTTCTTTCAGCACCCTAGTCATAAGTTATCCCATAAAGGAATTAATAAAAATAAAATATATCCACAAGATCATTCTAGTAATAAATAAACAGCTCAGATATGCGATGTGCATACAGTAGTTCCCTCATGCTGTTCCATATCTTATATAGCAAAGCATGGACAGCCTACACTAAGAGCTGCAGTGACTGTTTCAGCCTTAAGATATCTTAGCTCTGCCTCTCGCTTCTTCAATATCCCTACAGGATATAATATCTAAGGAGCCATTAAATGCATATTAAACAAATTTCAAATCAGCCAACAGGTACAGCGCTTAGATTCCAAGCATAGGAACTATAATTTATGGTTTAGATGTTATGTGTTCTGACACTTATGTAATTATTAAATTTGCCAAGTAACTTTGGTATAAATATTGCATTGGCGGCCTACATTTTACATGATGATGTATAAAAAAAAACGTGATTATACCTCAATGAAACGCTAAAGGTTGGATGTAAGCATTGCTTTTGTGATGGGATGGGAAGGCTCTTGGATGTATTATTTATTAATATTTTTTACAGTGAGATATGAGGAGAAACCAGCACAGTTCTTTCCCCCACCATAGCAGGAATTCAATTTAAAATTCAAATTGAAATAAAGTACAGTTACCACTGGATATGGCTTTAAGCATACAGCATGCATTAAACACATATTGTATTTCCCACCAGACCAAATTAGACTACCTAACAACTTCCACTTACATCAAGGAAAAAATCATTTTAGTTTTAATAATTGCAGTCATTTATTTTATTGTTGTTAAGTCGTTTTTTTCACGTACTCAGGTTATGTTCAGCATTGCATTTGCTGTTGATCAAAAAGGCAAGGCCAGTATATAAATCCTTTCTGATTATGGGTAAGCATTTTTTTTATTGACACAGTATTGACAATGCTGTGGAATTAAACAGATGCATATTCTACGTGCCAGTGACAACAGTAACAGTAACATCAATGAGCTTTGGAGTTATGCATCATGTAGCAATTTTAATTTACAAGTCATGCAGTCAAATACAATTAAACTTCTTTTTTCATCCTGATTTCCAATTTAGCATCTTATTAATGTGTCTGAGGTTCCATGTCCCTTTCAACTGCTTGTTTTCCTGTTTCCGCCATTTTTATGTTCCCTTCTGGCTCTCCCTTTTTCCCCCCTTCCTTTGTCAAATATTTTCAGCTGTCACTGTTGATAAATAGCCAGTTTCTTTCCTGAAAGAGATTTTAAAGTCCACAGGGATGACCTGATTAAATAAAGTGCATCAACCAAAGGGATGTAAATGGAATTCTCAACCCTCTGAAAAGACTAATCCCATTGTTAGATACTGTAGGAATAGCATTCTTTATGAGGCCGTCGGGCCATACCGCTAGTAAAAGTGGAAATTTACCTTTGTAATAGGGTAGAGACTGTGTCCTCGGGATAAATCTGTAGTCTGTAACTCTGCACAGGAACACTCATGTGCCAGGCACTGTCAGACTCTTGGCCCACAGTGCTATGTTTTATACTTTTACCTGCAGCAGCCCAGGGATACCCCCTGCTTCCCCGGGTAGATACAGTGAATGAGATGAGACAGCAGGCAACATTTTAAACTCCGCCCTAAAAATGTTTGCAGGATGCCTCAATGTTCTCTTCCCAATGGTGTCCCAGAGTCCTAAAACTTGGGCTTGACAGCACGCAGCAGTATAGTCACGTCATCGACAATTACAGTAAACATTTAAAACAGGACGCGGATGAGAATGCACCATATGACGTGACAGCACGGCGCAGTCGCCTCCGTGTCCTCTCTCAGGTGCGCCAGTCCTGCCTGACAGCCGAAAATAGGCACGCTGTTGCTTAGGCACGTCTCCACCAGATGTTTCGGGTTGAGGTGATTTGTGACCGTCTTGGCGCCGTCTCCACTCCTGCACGTTGTGATTGCCTTTGTCCCCTTGTCACCGAAAACTGAAAATATGCAAGCAGTGTACTTTTAAAATACAGACCAGATGTGTCAGAGTCTGCTTTGGGAAGTAATGTTCGAAGTTTTAGGATCTCGGTAGTCTCTCTACCAAGTGGTGCTGTTCCTGTGCAGCTGTAAGAAGGAAATTTGACATTTTTTTTGTCAGCCAGTTTTTTGTTTGCTTGTTTTTTTCTTATTTTGTGCCCTCCCAGCATGTGTTTTCCTCACTTTGGGGTGTGTTTGGAGCAGGGCTTATATGCTGTCTGTTCTGGGACACTGACAGCCAACAGAGTCTGCTGTCAGGCCCAGCTGGATTTTTGTCATTCGTCAGCGATAGCTGGGTCAGGTGCCTTTCGAACCCAACTCGGAGTCGGGAAGACTTGTATCAGTGAAGTCGCTCAAACTTGGTTGTCAGAGCCAGCTGTCAGCCACACAAACTTGTTTTTAAAATTGGACAGTGGACAAGTGAAGCATCTCTCCAATAGTGAGCATTCAGTGTTTTTTTATTTCAGTGATTTGGTGATCACGAGTGATCGGAAAGTGAGGATTTAAGAACCCTGCAATGGATTGTCCTGAAATAGCCCGCCAATCCATTGCAGTCCAACTTGCTTTCCCAATTAAAATATATTGTCCTGAGCAAAACAATGATTGATTCACACTAGTCAGCACATTTTAGCCCCCACATTTTTGGTTGTATGAAGCCAAATTGCCTCAGTGGTATCATTTTAAAATTTTACTCGAAGGTGTGTCTCAACTTATTAAATTCAGGTGCTCATAGAAGCTGGTGCCAGTCTGCCAGTGAGAAGCTTGCTGATGCATGTTGTTCTTCGGATTTTTCAGACAAAGCTGTGCACGTGTGAATTATCCTTTTGGACCCCTTCACAAACCGTTGCCTTCATTTAAAACCATCTTGAGAAAGAGGTGCAATAAGCAGTTTAGCTTAGTCACATTAGTTTAGCATTCAGCTCCACTCAACAGGATTTGAGTTCAGTCTCCAGGGACTCGAAGCCGACGGTGCAAAAGCATGCCTGTGCAGACCCAGTGAGCCACATGGTCAGCTGGTTTTCGCTTCCACGTTAAAAACATCAGCAATCAGTTAAGGCCCGAGAAACCAGATGAGATGAATTAACTGTGAAATCAATCGCTTTAATTGATGGATGAAGTGCTGAATAACAACAAAGCACAGTGGACCTTGAGTCTCTCTTCTGGGACCAGGGTTGCCGGCTCCTGCGTTAAATCATTGTGCACTGAGTAAAAAAAGTCTGAAATGAAAATGAGACAGGGGATTGAAATAGGAAGACCCTTACATTAGACTTGTAGATTTGAGCACTTAAATATACCAATTAGATTTCCTCACACATTATAATTGTATATTGCATACGCTGGTTGTTGTTATTCAAGGCGTTAAACATGCATTAAACTTTTCTTCTGATAGTCCTATTAAAAATTCTGCATTTTTCTCCTCTCCCTCAGAAAAGATGATGATGGCAGCCAAATTCACAGACGTAAAGAAAACAAACAAAAAGGTTCTGAAAACAGACTATTTGCATGCTTTCGATGTATTGCTGTTTGATATATAATTAAGCGCCCACACTCTATTCTGGGACCCTGCTTGTTGTCAAGCTGTTGTCATCAATGTGCATTTCTCTCATTTGTCAGGGATAGTGGTGTCAGAGGCTGGCGGGGCTCAGTATATGACAGAGTCAGCTAGGGACACGAAACGAAGCTTGAGAAGTGAGACAGTATGGAAATTTACTATGGGGTTTTGAATTCAGCGTAGGCAACTTTGAAATACTTCTTGCGTCAAAAGAAATTGTATTTAACAGAATATACCACATGGTATCGATGAAGGAACTGCAGGTACTGCCAAGAGGTGGTAGGGTCTGGATTCAATCAACATGTTTTGAGGCAAATGAAAACTTCCTTGATTGCAGAGAGAAAATTTAATGTAGCATTGAACCGGTGCAGAGTTCACAACCACTCCATCATGTTTAGAAGTAATCAGCGTAAGGCATGTGCCAACACCTGCTTTCTGAGGTGGGCTCAAGCAACCTCAGCCAGGCTGCGTTTTGTGGAAAACATTACCTGAGCATCAGCAACGGCTGGTGATCTGGAAGAGTTAAGAGGTGGTTAAAAGGCAAAAACTTGATTACTCTCAACCTGCTTTTGTTTGCTTTCCTTGATTAACAATCAAGCAGTTGATGAGCTGAGTCATAAATACCTGGAGGTCCAGATAATTATTCCAGTTTTAAGAGATAGCACTGTTACATCCCAAACAGTGCGACATTGTATTATGTCTACATACATTTATCCACAAGCTCAAATAATATTTTCTTATTATTTTCCTTCATTGCGTTTACCCCACATGAAAGGAGGAGGCTTTGAATCAAACCATTCAGTCAAAGATTTCATTTTACCCCCTGGAAGCACTGCCAAGCCAAATCTGCCATAATAATCATTAAATTGTATCTTATAGATCAGCGTCGTATGTAAGATCCCTGATGCGTTTGTCACTTCAAAGCCTTCTGTGGTTTTATGGTTTTGATCATGCCTTCCATATGCTGCATCCCACTCCCTTCCCCTCCCATTCCTCCACCACCGCACGCACTTCATCTTTCAAACCCGTGCATATCAGTTACATAAATGTGAGCATTTTTATGAGTTTCATATGTGTGCCAGGCATTCTTCCCAAAACTGCACTACAGTGGCTAATTCACTTGCTTGAATGTATATATTTGTTCATAAACGTTCTAATTTAAGGCAATGCACATACAGCATGATGTTTGTAATATTTAATTTATAATAATATAATTCATTCATTTTGAAATTGGACAACAGTGACAACTGCCATCAATTCAAACCCACAACCCTCTAGTTCAAAGGCCAATTTCCTAAATCTTCTTCTTTCTTCTTTGTGGTCAAATCTAAACTCACTGCAATCCATGCTTTTGGTGTCAAAATATGATGCACATGATGTGGACACTTTCTTTATCACAAACTCCAATAAAAGGAAAAGCTTAACAGGTGGTGTATTCTATAATGAAAAAAGATGATGTACCTGTACATTTTTTTAACAGATTTTACTCTCAGGAGTGTGCTCTCCATTGTTTCAGGGTGTCTGGACTGACAAATTCAGCTTGTTTAAAAACAGAGTAAGAATTATTTAATACTTACTCTAATGTTCATTCATACTTATCAGCCCCCATTGCTACAACTCGTACTAATGATTTGGGGGGCTGCTGACAAGCATGCACTCTCCCCCTAACCATGCGATGTCAGCCACTGCTTATCACGCCACAGTTTGCAAGTTGGGCTCACAATTCTGGGATCTTGGCTGTTCCTCTGCCAAGTGGTAGAGGTTCTGTGCAGCCTAAGAGCAAACTGAATTATTTCTGTCTGCTGGAGGTTATTTTATTTGCTTGTTTTTAAAAAAAAATATTTATTTATTTATTTATTTATTTATTTGTGCCCTCCCAGCATGTGTTTTCCACACTTTGGGGTGTGTTTGGAGCAGGGCTTATATGCTGTCTGTTCTGGGACACTGACAGCCAACAGTGTCTGCTGTCAGGCTCAGTTGGATTTTTGTCATTTGTCAGCGATAGCTGGGTCAGGTGCTTTTCGAACCCGACTCAGAGTCAAGAAGACTTGTATCAGTGTATCTCAAACTTGGTTGTCAGAGTCAGCTGTCATTGAGAGAAATGATCATTTATTTATTTATGTATGTTTAATTGGACACTGGACAAGTGAAGCATTTCTCCAATAGTGGGTGATTCTTTCAGTGATTTGGTCATCAGTAGAGATGAGAAAGTGAGGATTTATGAACCCTGAAATGAGTTGACCTGAAGTGGCCTGTCAATCACTTGCTTTACCAATTAAAAGATTATCTGTCCGCAGCAAAACATAATGATTGGTTCACATCAGTCAGCACATCTTGTCCCCTCACACTTTGGGTTTCATGCAATGGGGGGCTGGAGGACTGCCAGCCACAGTTGGCACGGGCACAGTCCAGAGACCTTTGCAGCTTGAATTAATTGGTTTGTGCCTTTGAATTGTCAAGAGTTTTTAAAAATGAGTGTTTTTAAACAATACACTTTTTTTTCTCTGCAATATATTGCCACTTAAGATTTAGTTGTGGACATAAATGCTTTTCCCATTTTAGCATGCCAAAAGACCATTGTGTGATACAATAGAGGCCATTATTCTTACATAAACATCAATTATGGAAGGAAAATAATGAAATATATGATATGTTCCTGCTTAGGAATTTCCTTGCAAGAAACTATTTACGTTTTTGCTTTAGGAGTACGATTATAAATCATCTCCTACAGACTAAATTCCATGCTTAATGAGTGAACAATGATAACATCTGGTAGGGTCGTCTGAGGTATTTTCCAATTTTTTTCTTTTTTTCCCCCCCACCTCAAGTTGCTAATCTGGGCAACACTGTTCTAAAAACAGAGAACAGTGGTGCAAAATGGTGAATTTGTGACCTTGGAATTTTGAAACTTTGTGAACTAGTCCAAAGTTCATTACTATTATTTATTTATATATTTATCTTGTGATGATAGCAGGAGTGTTTTTAGCTTTGTGACAGGCAGATAGGGGACACATTTCTGGGCACAATATACCAGCATAAGTAGCTGACTCCTAAAGACCTACAATATGCATAAATTGATTGCTCCCTCAAAAGTTTAATTTATGAAATAATCAATCAATTCAAATGTGTGTGTGTGTGTGTACTGTACTGCATGTAAAAAATAAATTGATATCCAAAACCATATACTGTAAATCAAATGATGATTGTAGGCAGCAATATGAAAAGTAACATTTTGCACCCTTCCAGTTTTGGTTTGCACTGAGCCTTCAGCTATGGCTGCCATCTGTGTTGTCAGTAAATTCATATACATTCAAGGTCCACACCTGCATATCTCTGCTGGCTTGCAGGGTTTCTACCTATGCCAGACAACCACTGCAAATCTGCTTCCATGCTAGTCTTCAGTCTCCTGAATTATACTCATGTCTACCCTGACCTTGTCCCCCATCGCTGGATTCCAGTCGCCCCCTCACAGTGAATTTGGAGACCCTGGAGCTGCCTGCTGGGTGGGGGAGGGCGCGGCCCCCGTCCAGCCTCCAGTCAATCAGCGGACCTTCTGCCCTGGAGTGAGCTCTTGCTCAGCCCCCCCCCCCCCCCCTCCTCCCATCCTGAACTCACCTTTATTCTCCTCTGTCCCACCCCAGAGGGGAACACAATTCCAGCAGCGGCAGACTGCTGAATTTCTTATTGTCATACAGCATCCATTACCCCGTCCAGGCTTCTCTGTGGTAGCGCTAGCAGTACTCCTCAGGCTCGGTGTCCAGTGCCATGAAAATGGAATTCATTATTGTAACATTACTTTCATCGTTCTCTTTAAGGGCTTCAGTATGTTGGAAGATATTTGCAAATATGTGCCAAATTGCAGAATGTTCAAAGGGAGAAATGATCAGAAAAAAATATTGTCAATTTAGCATAAAATATATGAAGAAAAATTTGTGTTATTGATTGTAACATATCACATATGGTGTGATATTAGGAGATCTCATCATATCATATCATATCATATCATGTATCTCAGATATTGTCAATATCATATAGGGCGGCAGTGTGGTATAATGGCTAAGGAGTTGGTCTTGTAACCTAAAGGTCGCAAGTTCGATTTCCCGGTAGGACACTGCCGTTGTACTCTTGAGCAAGGTACTTCACCTGCATTGCTCCAGTATATATCCAGCTGTATAATTGGATACAATGTAAGTCGCTCTGGATAAGAGCGTCTGCTAAATGCCTGTAATGTAATGTAAAAGATTTAAAGAGGTTTTCCAGATAATTTGTTTTACAATTGCCTACAAGCTGATGTCCTTTCTCAGTTCCTCTTCTTGTCTTCTGTGTCATACATGTTAACTGTCTCTGTAATGCTCTCTGCCAATCTATTATGTAAAATATGATTGATAATTATTTAAAGTCATAATGAAACATCTTAGGCAAACCCAACAGACCCCGAAAATGTTTAGGTCTGCCTAGTTTTTGTATTTATTTCCATTTGATTTTAAATGCAACTTTTTTTTGTTTGTCATCGTTTGGTACGGGCATATTAACATGCACTGGCTCGTTACATTACAAACAGCCTTTGTTTTTTCCCATCAGCAGCCGATAGGTAGCAGGCTGATAGATATCTTGCAACACAATCATAGAAATGTGACAAGCACAAATGAAGTGTCACACTGTATGAATTCTTTATTTTGTTATGCTAATGCAGCGCAGCGTTGCCGGGCCTTGGTGAGACATTTGCAGCAATGGAGCAGAGAAATCGAGCTCGTGCCAGGGTTTAGTGGTGAGTGACGAATGTCTTTGATGCTTATCTGAGGACAAATCTTCAGAAATACAAAGGAGCAGTC